>NC_081317.1:23525000-24150000 GCF_026419965.1 Kogia breviceps
AAAGTTATAAAAATTCATTTATTTGTTTATTTAATCATTCATGCAACCAATACTTGAATACCTACTAGGTGTTAGGAGCCGGGAATACTCCGAACAAGACGGTCAAACTCCTGCTCTCATAGAACACACATTCCAGTTGTGAGGTAGGGATGGGGGAGAAAGAGGGAATCGAAAATAAGCAAGGTGAACAAATACATCTACAGTAAAATACCATAGAGTGGCAAGTGTTATGGAACAAATAAAACAAGTTGTTGTGATAAAGAGTAGAATGAGGAGGGAGATGGATGGGAAGGGAGATATTTTAGATTACAAGGTGAAGGAAGACCCTTTGAAAAGTGATATTTGAACTGAAGCTTGAGTATTATGAAGGGCTCAGATATCTCAGGACAGAGTATCCAGGCAGAGGACATGGCATGTGCAAAGGGCCTAAGTCACGAGAAAGAGTGGGTATCTGAGGACAGAAAGGCCACTACAGCTGGAGTTAGTGAAGGAGAGAAGGATGGAGTGATATATACTGGGGTCAGAGACACAGGTGGGGCCAGATCACAAAGGCACTTATAGGTCAAGTGTAGTGCACACTGTTAGTTTCTTACCCAACATCCAACCCTCCTTCCTCCATTCTGAAAGAACTTCAGGTGTCTACACCAGCTCCAGCTCTAGCTCCAGCAAGCATCCTAATCTCAGTGTTTACACATGGAATTCCGCTGGTGTCAGCCATTAGTCCCAGATGCTCACATGTCTTATGCTACAGTGACAGTTTGTCTCTCCCCTCCTTACTGAGGACAGAAGCATGTAGCCCAGTGTTTGGCAGCCATCTCCTGATAAGGAAGTAAATTGGTTTTCAAAGAAGATGAACCCTGAGGAAGGCAAAGCCCAGAGACAAAAAGAACCTGGATCTTAGAAGACATCCCTGGCTGTCATTTGTACCAAGCCTAACCTACCTGTGGACTTCCATATTTATGACACAATGCATCTCCTTATCACTTAAAGCTACGTTAGTCAACTTTTTATTTACTTGCAGCCCAAAGCATCAAAACATATACACTATGGTAAGGAATTGGGATTTTATATGTACAATGGAAAGTCATGGGATCATTCTAAGGATAATTTCATGCTCTTACCTATATATATATTTTTAAATCACTCTAGCTGCTGTGTAGAAGTGGATTATAGATGGACAAGAGTGGAAGGAAGGATGTTAGTTATACAGACTGGAGTTTCGGTGAACTAGGGTAGTAGTTGTAGAGACTGGGAGAAGTAAACAGAATCAGGATATACATTTTCTCCATGTTTCATCAAAGGACACTATTAGTGTTTATCAAAGCAGTGTATGATACCAGGCAAGGGATTCTGGCCAAGTCACATAAGCCTCAGTTTCCTCATTCATAAAAGAGGGATGATGTCCTACATACCATGCCATTAAGAATTATACATGCTAAAGGAATAATAAGCCTATACCAAATAGTACCTAAATTATCTAAAAGGGTTAAAGAACTATACAAAGATTACTGACCTTCAGTACAGAATTATACAGTCCTGAGTTACATTTTGACATAAACTGAGGGTCCATTTGGCACTTAATGTCTGTTTCTCTGTTCAACAACTTTAAAAAAATTTTTGACTCATTTGGACCTAATATAATGCACTTTTAAAAGATTACAATATACCTTATTTTATTAGTGTAACAAAAACCAGCCAATAATATGTTCCACTGGGCATTTTTTCCTATTTTATTTTTAAAACATTTGTCTTAGAAATGGAGAATATTTCAATGATACATGTCTCTAGAAATATTGGCTCAGTCTCCCAATTTAAAAAAATTTGGCACATTGTTTATACCATTCTCTGTAAGTAAAAACTCTTCCTTGTGCTGTTTCACATATTACTTTATCCCTGCCTGAGGATTAAAGTTCACAGAAAAACTGGTTTACAAAGAGGGGATCTATCTTTAAGAGCTGAGTAACAAGGAGAAAATACAGCACAAATATATCCAAGAGTTGGATCCAATTCTACCTTGACTGCAATGAAACTATGAGGATCATAGACTTAGAGGGAGTAAGGTAATGATAATGAAGGAAAACAAATTAATTTGGGTTGAAATGACTAGTTACTCACCACAGTCACCATGATATTTCAGGTTTCAAAATGAGGCTAGCTACTGCAAAATAGGTCTTTGTATTTGGTTGTAATTCAAAGAACTTTATAGGTTTAATTTCAGGAGCATTATGAATTCCAACCTACTTGCTCCTGGATAAAAATAGGAATGGTGCCGAGAAAAAAGAAGAGAATATTCAGGAAAAAAAAAAGTTGAATCATAGTTGAAAAGTTATAGATATATTTCTTGTTTTGAGAAGTAAAAATTACTTTTGAGACAGGTATGTGTGGCTAAAACTGAACCTGTGAATTTTAGATTAATAAAAATGAGGGTGGAGTTACTCAAAAAAACAGCACACCTTCACAGGATGAGGGGGACAGCAGCCAAGCTGAATTGGGGGTAAAGGAGAGGAAGAAAGTTTGATGTGATGACAAAATTAGTAAAGTTTAAAAATCAAAGAGTGACTTTGCTTCCCTCCAAGACGGAATGACAGAGACCAGATTTGCCCTTCTTCCTTAAACAACTAGAATATCAGACAATATATATGAAACAAGTTATCACACATTGGACAACAGGCAGTATGGGACTGTATTCTCTTAGGGAAGGATAACAAAGAAGGTAAGTTCTACTGCTGCACCAGCTAACTGACTGGAGGCAGAACCCACACAAGAGCCTGGAGGTCTCACTGAATGGAGGGGTCTATGAGATCCAGAAGGTCTGCAGAGTTTGCTGAGTAGAGTACCATAGAGAAGGGAGCTGCACAGACAGTGAGCACCAAAGATCTGCAGAGGGGTCACCCTGACTCTCTGGCTGAGTGCAGATCTGGCTTTCCTAACAGAAAACAACCCTAAGCCAAGAAAAGAACCATCAGAAAGGAATAGGAAGAATAATTCCTGGAGATCACACAGGACCACTGAATAGTTTGGTCCCACAGGACAAAGTAGAAAGGCCTTGTAATATGTGGGCCTTTGGGTAGAAGACTCAGAAAGGGTAGCCTTAGCTGTGGGGCCAAATCAGCTCTAGACAAGATGTTGTTCTAGATACACCATTAAAACTCTTCAAATCAAGCCTCCAAATGAGGCTTGGGAGAGAATACCAACTTATTTCATGTAACTTAACCGTCAATACTATTTAAAGGCATACAACAAAATCCAGGAACCAACAACAAAAATTTGCGATGCCTGGCATCCAATCAAAAATTACTAGGTACAGGGCTTCCCTGGTGGCCCAGTGGTTAAGAATCCGCCTGCCGATGCAGGGGACACAGGTTCGTTCCCTGGTCTGGGAAGATCCCAAATGTCACAGAGCAACTAAGCCCATGTACCACAACTACTGAGCCTGTGCTCTAGAGCCCGCAAGCCACAATTACTGAGCTCATGTGCCACAACTACTGAAGCCTGTGCTCTAGAGCCCTCAAGCTACAACTACTGAATCTGCACTCTAGAGCCCATGCTCTGCAACAAGAGAAGCCACTGCAATGAGAAGCCCGTGCACTGCAATGAAGACCCAACACAGCCAAAAATAAAATAAATAACAAATAAATTATAAATATATATATATAATGTTTTAAAAAATACAATAAAGATCAGCTTATTTTTTAAAAAATTACTAGGTACACTAAAATGCAGGAATATGTAATCCATAACCAGGAGAAAAATCAACCAAGAGACACAATATAGAAATTTCAGAGATTATGCTCTTAGTAGACAAGAAAGTTAATACAGCTATTATAAATGTTTCATATTTTTCAAGAAAGTAGAGAAAAATTTAACCATGATGAAGAGAAAAAATGGATAATATTAAAAAGGTCCAAATGGAATTTTTAGAGATAAAAAATTCAGTGGTTAAAATGAGAAAATTCACTGTATGGGTTGAAGATTAGAGTAGACACTCTAGGAGAAGAAAAAAAAAAGAATAGTGAACTTGAACGTATAGCAATAAAAACTATCCAAAATAAAGCACAGAAAGAAAAAGGCTGGGAAAAAAATTAACAGGCCCTCATCAATATGTAAAATAACATACATGTAATTGGAAATCCTAAAAAAGAAGGAAAGTATGGGAAGAAAATTCATTTTAAAAATAAAGACCAAATTTTGTCCAATTGGATGAAAATTCTAATCCTACAGATTCACAAAGCTCAATGAACTGAAAGCAGAATAAACATTAAAAAAATAAAAACAGACCAGGGCACATCATAATCAAGTTGCTAAAACCTAGTAAGATTTTTAAGAGAAAAATCTTAAAAGCATCCATAGAAAGAAGACATATTATATACAGAGGATCAAAGATATGACTGATGTTTCATCAGAAGCTATGAAAGAAGTAGATAATGAAATTCAATCTTTAAAGTACTGAAAGAAAAAAAAAGGTCTATCTAGAATTCTTTAGATGGACATATCTTTCAAAAATGAAGATGAAATACTTTTCAGACAAACAAAAGCAAAGTGAATTCATTGTCAGCAGATCTGCGCTACAAGAAATACTATAGGAAGTTCTTAAGGTGGAAAGAACAAATATTAGATGGATACTTGAATCAACAGACAGCAATAAAAAAACAACAGAATGGGAAACATGTGGATAAATATAAAAATTTTTCTCATTTTAATAATCTCTTTAAAAATAATTGTTTAGAAAAAAATAATAACAATGTATTATGGAATTTATATCATATGTAGGAGAAAATAAAAGACAACAATAGTGTAAAGATTGGGAGGAGGAAATGGTAGTATAGTGTTCTAAAGTATTACATTATTTGTGAACTGGTATAATGTTATTTGAAAGTAGAATGTAATAAGGTAAAAATATATGTTGCAAATAGTAGAGTAACCCCCACACACACAAAAATTAAAGCAAAATGTATAGCCAACACAGAGGATGAAACAGATTAATAAAAATATCAGGGGTTTCCCTGGTGGCGCAGTGGTTGAGAATCCGGCTGCCGATGCACGGGACATGGGTTCGAGCCCCAGTCCGGGAAGATCCCACCAGCCGCAGAGCAGCTGGGCCCGTGAGCCATGGCCACTGAGCCTGCACGTACGGAGCCTGTGCTCCACAACAGGAGAGGCCACAACAGTGAGAGGCCCGCATACCACACACACACACACACACACACAAATCAGTTAATCCAAAAGAAGGTGAAAAAGAGGAAAAAGAAAGAAAAACATACAGATCAAATAGAAAACAAGCATCAAGACAGTAGATTTACACCAAACCATAATGATAATTACATGAAACACTAGCAATCTAAATATCTCAATTAAAAGGCAGAGATTGTCTCATTATCTAAAAAGAAAGAAAAAAGTAAGAACCAATTTTGTGCTGTTTAACCAAAAAAAAAAAAAAGTTTAAATATAAAAACAGAGGTTAAAAGTAAAACCATGGGAAAGATGTAATCCGAAAACACTAATCTAAAGAAAACTGGAATGGCTATATTAAATCAGACAAAGTAAACTCTACAACAAGGACTATTATCAGGGAGAAAAAGGGACATTTTACAAGGAAAAAGGGGTGAATTCGGGCTTCCCTGGTGGCTCAGTGGTTGAGAGTCTGCCTGCTGATGCAGGGGACACGGGCTCGTGCCCCGGTCCGGGAAGATCCCGCGGCTAGGCCCGTGAGCCATGGCCGCGGAGCCTGCGCATCCGGAACCTGTGCTCCACAACGGGAGAGGCCACAGCAGTGAGAGGCCCGCATAACGAAAAAAAAAAAAAAAAAGGGGGGGGGGTGAATTCAACAAAAGAACATAATACTAAATATGTTTACAGCAAATAATAGAGCTTCAAAATACAGGAACCCAAAACTTACAGCAATAAAAGGAGAAACAGACAAATCCACAGTTACATTGGTGTTTTCAATGCCCCCTTCTCAAAAGTTGATAGAATAACTAAATAAGAGCAGTAAGGATATAGAATACCTGAATATACTACCAATCACCTTGACTTAAATGACATTTATAGAACATACTATCCAATAGTGGCTGGTATAAATTGAATGTTTGTGTTTCCCACAAATTCCTATGCTGAAATCCTAACCACCAAAGTGATGGTATTAGGAGGTGGGTCCTCGAGATGTGATTAGGTTATGAGAGCAGAGTCCTCAAGAATGGAATCAGTGACCTTATAATAAAAGAGGCCTGAGAAAGCTCCCTTGTCCCTTCTACAATGTGAGGACACAGCAAGAAGTCAGATGCATGCAACCTGGAAGAGGACCTTTACCAGAATCTGACCATGGCTGCACCCTGATCTTGGACTTCCAGTCCACAGAATTGTTAGAAATAAATTTCTCTTGTTTATAAGCCTCCCACTCCGTCGTGTTTTGTTATAATAAAACTGAACTAATTTAAGATACACATTCTTTTCAAATGCACATGAAACATTCACTAAAGATACTATATTCTGGTCCATAAAACATGTCTTAATAAATTTATTAAGACTGAAATTTTACCATAATGAAATTAAATTAGAAGTCATTATTAGAAGAATATCTTTAAAAATCCCCAAATACTTAGAAATTAAGCAACAGGTTTCTAAATAACCCGTGAGTCAAAAACGTAATCACAAAGGAAATTTTAAAATATTTAAAACTGAATGAAAATGAAAACACTCAAAATTAGTGAGCATTAACTTAAGCAGTGGTTAGAAGGAATTTATAGCACAAAATTATAGAAGATAAGTTCAAAATCAATGTTCTAAGCTTCTACATTAAGGGACTAGAAAAATATTAATTAAACCTAAAGTAGGCAAAGAGAGGAAATAACAAAGATAAAATCAGAAATCAGTGAAATAAAAAATAGGAAAACAATAAAGCAAATCGATGATAGTTTTTTGAAAAAGTCAGTAAAATTGATATAACAATTCCTAGGACTGACCAGAAAGAAAGAGTAGACACAAATTACCAATATTAGTAATGAAAAGCAGGAAATTTCTCAGAGATCCTACAGACATTAAAATAATGGGAATATTTAGAAAACTTTATGGCAATAAATTTGACAACTTAGGTGAAATGCGCAAATTATTTGAAAAACACAAAACATCAAAGTTCACTCAAGAAAAAAATAACTAACCTGTATAGCCCTATAGCTATTAAATAATTTGAATTCATAATTGAAAACATTTCCACAAAGAAAATACCAAGCCCAGATGGCTTCTCTTGGTAAATTCTACTAAACATTTAAGGGAATATAAAGCCAATTCTACATAAATCTCCCAGAAAATAGAAAAAGAGGGAACACTTTCAAGCATATTTTATGAGGCCAGCATTACTCGTTAACAAAACTATTCTAAGACATTGTTTTAAAAAGGAAATTACAGGCCAATATCCTTGATGCGAAAATCCTTTTAAAATGTTTAGCAAATCAAATTAACTAATACAGAAGAAGGGTAATACATCATGATCAAATGGGGTTCATCCCACTGGACTCAAATGGGGAGAAAGGCAAGGTTTAACATTTTTTAAATAGTTAATTAATGTAATTCATCATATTAACACATTCTAAAAAGAAAAACATATAATAATCCCAATAGATGCAGAAAAATCATCTGACAAAATCTGATACTCATTAAACTAATTCTAAATATGTTTAGAATTGAAAGTTGAAGGACACTCTACAACTTAATAAAGGGCATGTATCAAAAACCTGTAGCTATATCATATCTAATAGTGAAAAACTGAATACTTTCTCCTAAGATCAGGAACAAGGCAAGAATATCTGCTCTCACCACTGTTACTCAACAGATTACTGGAAGTTTAGTAATGATGCAAAATACAGAGGAAAAAATAGAGATAGGAAAAGAAGATTTAAAACTCTTTTTCAAAGATGCCATGAATGTTTATGTAGAGAAAACTATAGGATCTGAAAAAAAAACCAAAAACCCTATTAGAACTAAAAATGAATTTAGCAAGCTCTCAAACACAAAGTCAAAATACAAAAATAAATTGTATATCCATAAACATAGTAGCAACTATATATATACTGTATGTAAACAACTGGAAATGGAAACAGTACCATTTAAAAACTATGAAATGGTGATTTTTGCACAACTTCATGAATATACTAAAAGCCAATGAACGATACACTTTAAAGAGGTAAATTTTATGTAAATTACAATCTCAATTTTAAAAATCTATGGAATACATACAGATAAATATATGTAAAACCTGCACCCTGAAAAAGTAAAAAAATCTTGCTCAGAGAAGTTAAAGCATACCGAGATAAATGGACAGCTATATACCATCTTTAAGGATTAGAAGACTCAGTATTGTTAAGATATCAGTTCTGCCCTGGAAATGCCATTTCTTCAGCTGTGCAAAACTTGCATATAAATTAGAAAAAAAGATTTATTGCAATATGAGAGGTTTCTTCCAACATCTTAAAGAGTGTTACGAGAGAAGGGTAGGGAACTTAATTTATTTCCTTTAGTTCCAAGACTGAATGAAAAGCAAAGGATGAATATTACAGGGAGAGGAAGGTCAACTCACATACAAGAGGCTTCTAGTGGCTACCACTGTCTGCAAAGAGCGTGGGTGTCTTATGATTTCAAGGCTCTGCATTCTTAGGCCTCTTCAAATCAAAGTAGGAAGACCAGAATTTGGAATGCTAGGGAGAAAACTCCTAAATTTGGTAGGAGATGATACCACTTCCTTTCTACGTAAGTTTTTTTTCCCTCTCCCAAGATCCATGAGTCTATGTTATAAATAAATAGAGTTAAGTTACTCAAGGAGGAAAGAAAATCAAAGGAGAAGGAATTTTTCTACTCCACTCTTCAACCAGATACTGATTCAATCACATTTACTCTCAGTAACCCAAGTTTTACCCTGACAGTTTATAGTTAGCTACAGAACATATGAAGCTCTGTGTGTGTGTGTGTGTGTGTTTAAAATCTGATTCAAAGTAAAACAACATTCATGCATCTCAGAGATCTAAGTGCTTTAGAGGAGAACATTTATATATTTTATATTGTGGTTATATTTGAACCTCTTCTGATTTTATGCCAACAGCAAATTCTTCCAACTACCCCTTCAACTTTCCCCCTTTCAAGATTTTTCCAGGCCCCTCCTGAGGGCACTTAAAAGCCATTTTTATAGCCTTTGTTCTGAAATATACACATTCATTCTTCATTTTGAGAAGTGGCCAGTGTTCTCATGCTGAAGTTGGGAGAAATATCTCAGACAGGCAGAACAGAACGGCTGTTGCAGAACATATAACACATAAAACTAAGCTCTTGTTACTGTATAGCACAGAGAACTATATTCAATATTTTGTAATAACCTATAAGGGAAAAGAATCTGAAAAAGAATATATATGTATATATATGTGTATGTATAACTGAATCACTTTGCTGTACGTGTGAAACTAAGACAACATTGTAAATCAACTATACTTCAATTTAAAATTTTTTTCTGATAAAAAAAATTCTTTTTAATTGAAGTTTTTAGGGACTTCCCTGGTGGTCCAGTGGTAAAGAATCCGCCTTACAATGCAGGGGATGCGGGTTCGATCCCTGGTCAGGGAACTAAGATCCCACATGCTGCGGGGCAACTAAGCCCGTGCACCACAATTACTGAGCTTGCGTGCTTCAACTAGAGAGCCCGCATGCCGCAAGCTACAGAGCCCATGCGCCCTGGAGCCTGAGCACCACAACTGGAGAGAGAAAACTCGCAGGCCACAACTAGAGAGAAGGCCGCGCAACACAATGAAAGATACTGCATGCCTCAATGAAGATCCCGCATGCCGCAACTAAGACCCAACGCAGCCAAAAATAAATAAATAATAAATCTTAAAAAAATTTTTTTTAAACTAAGATCATTTTATCTCACAGTTGTATAGGACATGATCATAACCTTGTAAGCAGGTCCTAAGTGCACTGGGTGCCCACGAAGGAATATTTACACATTTGTAAGTTATATTTGTTAAGCCAATGTGTACTTAGCTATTTAGAACATTTATTCCCAGGTCTCCACGTACCCAACTTAATTTTATCTTTGAACTCAGTTTGGGGGAGAAAAATCCAAAATTTATATATGAGAACAATGGCAATGACATATCTATTACAAGCTGTGAACATGATGTGTTCTTCCCAACTATGCAGTATTAAGCTGTAATGAAGAAAAGAAAACTGAAGACCGTTTCAAAATTACGAAGAGTTTTAAAGCCAACTGGATTCTTTGAGATCAACAGACATAAATTTAGAGCAGAGATCAGATGGACCTTTGGAGGAATATGAGTGACAGAGAAAAGGAGAGATTCAATGTCCTTTTTAAGTCAGCATCCAGGAAAGAAAAAGATTTATTCTTCTAACCTCATACTTACCAAGATATAATTTACCTGTAACTGATTTCTTTCAAGATCTTTTGCTAAATACTACAGATTTTTTAAAGTACATGTTTCTAGACTGTGAACTAAATTAAAGATATTATCTTGGACACAAGCCAAGGCAGGATGAAGTGCTGGTGAGCAGTGGGCTGGTGGGGAGAACAGTCTTCCGAGGGTAGGAATAGGACTGTCCTGATGCCCAGGGATCCCCCTCCCACAGGGATGGCCGCCCCATGGCTGAGCACAGGCTCAGCCCTAATGGATTCACAAAACAGAAAGATACTCCAGATGCTTTCATTCATGTGGAAGCAGCTCTATTTCCATGACACTTCTGGCCCTGGTCCACCTCTTGCTCACTCTTCCCCTGGGAGTCACTCAGTTGAGTAGTGAATTTGGTGGCTGGAATTGGACATGCATTACCCTGCCTCTCTCTCTCAGAAGTGGGCCAGGCCATAGAGAGCCCGTGACTTACTGAGCTCCTCCGGAGACCCTCCCCGGGGCAGGGTCCGGTTTAGCCTGAGACTGGAAAGTTAAGTCTGCCCCATGCAGGGATGTAGCTGTCTCATGGAAGTCTCACACTAACATGGACTCCAACTTAGCCTTTACCAGTATCATGAAGGTGATATTATATTTTGGTCTTCCATCTATTGATTCTTTGGTCTTATTTCTCAGTTTGTTCAGAACTCAAGCAAGTAAGAGGTGCTATTTATTATGCCCTCTTAAAGTCATACATCACAGCTATCTCATGTTGTGACCTTGAAAAGACTTTGAGGAAGATACAATTTTTGTTCATCTTACAGATGAAAAATTGAGGATCAGAAGGATTAAGGGACCCAAAGTCAACCACTGCTTGTTTAGTGAGTTTTCTCACCGTTAGCCCGCTGATGGGAATGTGATTCTGCAGAAGGGACAGAACTGAGGTCTGATGATGGTAACAACTACAGTCTTATAACCGATGATTACAGAAGGATAAGTTAGGCTTCACAAAGGTTACCATGGAATTTGCCTCTCCTTGAGCATTTCAATCTTTTCTGTATTATCTTCTCTGCAGTGCCTCATTTCTTGACAGCCTGTTGAGCCGGACCATTATGCACTTTTTAGAAGTAAACATTTATTTGCCTTTCACTCCATTAGTATTGATTAGCATCTTCTTTGGTTCCTTTTGGAGGTTCTGAGGGAAACCTGTTCCATGCCTCACTCCTGGTTTCTGGTGGCTCCCGGCAATCTTTGGCATTTCCTTGTTCCTTGACTTGTAGCTGCATATCTCCAAGTTCTGCCTACTTCTTGACATGACTTTCTCCCCTGTGACTCTGTGTCTCAAATCTCCCTCTGCCTTTCTCTTCTAAGGACACTCAACAATGAATCTGGGGCCCACCCTACATCCAGGATGATCTCATCTTGAGATCCTTAAATTAATTATATCTGCAAAGACCTCTTTTCCAAAGAAAGTCATATTTTTAGAATCTAGGGGTTAGGACATGGGTGTATCTTTTGGGAAGGCCACCATTCAATTTATTACAAGAAGGGAGTTCAGAAATAAAGGCAAGAAATGAGAAGAGAAGGAATGATACTTTACCAATGACAGAACTTCTCCATTTAGTGCAAAATACACAATGGTACTTGGTCAGAAGTCCCCAGGAACCTGGCAGAGAAACATGTTCTCATGCAGCATAAGGTACTCCAAACAAATAAAAGATCAAGTGCCCTAAAAACTGCCCACACGTGGGATCAGCCTTGAGTGGGGCAAAGGCATTGGCTGGGGTCCCATCCAAGGTCCACTCTTATGGAGTCAAATAGCCTCAGGCAAATCTTTTCTCTCTCTTTGCGTCTGGAAGTCTCCATTTATAAAGGAAGGTAATTGGACTAGAACACTTTTAAAACCCCATCTATGCAAATATTCCATTATTCTATACATTCAAAGGTCACAGATGGACTTAAACAGACGATTATATGAAAAACATATTTTGGTAGAAGATGCAACTGTTTATCTAGTGAACCATGTACAAAGCAATATTTTTCCTAGAGCGAGCAAAGCAACATGATCCAGAAACATGAAAACAGCACATATTCTGAGAAATGGTTCCGTTTATACCATTCTGATCGCACTGGTCATTAGAGTTTACAAATTATGTTTTGAGTTACATTAAACTGTCAGCCTTCACTATAAATCAGGGTGCTTCTCATTACGATAAACAGAGGCATGGCATGGATGACAGCTCCCTAACTGCCTCGACTAGTCCAAGAGAATAAAGTTGGATCAAATTACTGTGTTATTAATTCCTTAAAGTTTTTATTTGGGAAAATTACTATGAACCATTAGGATGATGCATCACCAGAGTCTGAGAGCAAACCAGTGCTTCAGGTTAGCAATGTTAGGTCGGTCACATAGGGCAGTTAGACGCTTCTGTTCCTGTCATAAATTTGGAGTCACCTGTATTCTTTGAACAAGACTTCCACCAGGGATAAGGAGAGGAGTGTTGATTACACTTAATCTTAAAAACACAAGATTCAGGGCTTCCCTGGTGGCGCAGTGGTTGAGAGTCCGCCTGCCGATGCAGGGGACACGGGTTCGTGCCCCGGTGCGGGAAGATCCCACGTGCCGCGGAGCGGCCGGGCCCGTGAGCCACGGCCGCTGAGCCTGCGTGTCCGGAGCCTGTGCTCCGCAACGGGAGAGGCCACAACAGTGAGAGGCCCGCGTACCTCAAAAAAAAAAAAAAAAACCACAAGATTTTATTATGGTTCTGAGAGGCTCCTCCAAAATCACGATCACCTAAGTGTACAGTGACTAGAACGAGGCATATCATTGGTACGTAGTTTGAAGACAGCAGTGGTATTTTTGAACTATGTATATAATAAGTCTAAAACACTTAGCTCTGAAATTTAAATCTCAACCTTTTCAGCCTTCTCTCCTGCTACCCGCCTTCCTTCTCTCCTCAAGCTTCAGTTCCCCTGAAAAATCCACCATTTCCAGAAAAAAACACTCCACCTGCCCCAGTGCTCTTTGCCATGCTGACCCCTTAGTCTGCCTTTGTCCACCACATCTCATGATTAGGCCTATACATATCTTTCTCCTCTACTGGATTATAAGCTATCGGCAGGCAGGAACCGTTGTCTGTTTCATCTCTCTATTCCCCAGCGTGCCATTGCGCTTAGAGCAAAAAGCCCGCCGTGGCTTATTGCACATAAACTCTCAGTGAGATGTGAACTGCATTGTTGAATGTGGGTAATACATACCCACAAGCTTACTGTGGGTATTTTATTTATTTATTTATTATTTTTGGCTGCATTGGGCCTTCGTTGCTGCACACGGGCTTTCTCTACTTGTGGCGAGCAGGGGCTACTCTTCCTTGCGGTGCGCGGGCTTCTCATTGCGCTGGCTTCTCTTGTTGCGGAGCGTGGGCTCTAGGCATGCAGGCTTCAGTAGCTGTGGCACATGGGCTCAGTAGTTGTGGCCCGCGGGCTCTAGAGCGCAGGCTTAATAGTTGTGGTGCACGGGCTTAGTTGCTCCGCGGCACGTGGGATCTTCCCGGACCAGGGCTCGAACCCATGTCCCATGCATTGGCGGGCGTATTCTTAACCGCTGCGCCACCAGGGAAGTCCCTTATTGTGAGTATTAAATGACAATTATATCCCTGACATACAATAAATAATAAATGGGGGCTATTAGATAGAATTCTGCCAGAAATTAGTGAGGACTCTCTCTTCCCTATCTAATAGGGTATTATTATTCAATACAAAGCTAAGCAGATGATATTTTGAAGGCGTTCTGACTTAATCCAGATATTACATTATATCATATGAATTTTTCCATTTAACGTTTACTGGCTCCTATATCATGGGAAAGCTACTGTGCCCTTCAAGAGTTCATAGTCCACTGGAGGAAGAAGACACAGTAGATGCATGAATGCAAAGCAATGTTTTTGTTAGTTTCTTCAAACCAACGGATATTTATCCACGAAAACGTGTGCAAAAAGCTGTGCTAACCACCAAACTGAAGCACATTTATTGTTAGTTGTTTGAAATGTACTTAATATTCATGTAACTGTACACTGAAAAAGTAAGCTTTCCAATTTTTCTTATACTTATCTTTTCTTCTGCTTTCGTTATTGACCAAATCTAGGGTCCTTCGCCTGGGATAGAAGTCAGGGGATTCAAGAACTTGATAGGGAAAAAAGTTACAAATTTATTTTCACTAATATCTAACTGAAATTTAGCATTTCTTCCAGTTATGAAAGTAGGTCACAAACCACAGTAGGAGAAGCAGTACCTCCGACTTTGTCACTAATAGAAATCACAGGTATGTTCATGTTACAATTGTTGCAGATATGCTGAAATAACTAATATACTCATCGCAACTTTGAAATTAATTGTAGTTATTTGATCTGCTGTTAGGCTTGATATTTAATGCATGAATAAAGTACATGCCTTACTATATCACATTAAAAAAAGATTTTAATGGCTATATTTCAGTGTAAGTGTTTTAAATTTTGTAACCCTCCACATTTTATGGGATTTTTTTTAAGGAATCCATAGGCTTCATTAAACCGCCAAAAAGATCTGTGGTACCAAAAAAAAAAGGTTTAAGGACCTTGATCAATGCCCTGATATTAGGTATTCTTAGCACACATCTGAGATCTTTCTCTGAGGTAAGGCCCAAAGGCAGGGCTGAGTTTTGGGGCGTAACTGCGCGTGGACTGGTCTCCTGCTGCGGAGCAGTGATGGGAGCAGGTGAGAGAGCACAGTGTTTGCCTCCAACCCCCCGCCCCCCACCCCCACCGGGTGACTGTTCTGCTCTGATCACCCATGAGGGGAAGTGGACCCACCTGCAAGTGAGTCTGGGCCTGTCTGTGTGTGACCTGGCTTCAGTAACAGAGAATAGAGTTTAAACATAAGCTGCACCATTTGAATCAAAACCAAACCATATACACTGCAAGAAGAAACTGACTCAGCAGACCCAGGTGTAGCCAGAACCACCTGGGAATCTAGGTGAACCATAAGGCAAATGTGAGTCATCGATGAAAATTGGTTAATTCCCAGAAATGAATGTCGATAAAATATAAAATAACATCATCACGTAAGAGTTGGAGAAAAATCTCCTCTTGCATGAATCTAGAAAGATGGGATTGCTATTCCATTTTACAGATGAACACTTCAGAATGAACAAGGGGACTTTACCAAGTCACACAGATAGTAAATGAAGCAGCCTGTCAAACATAATTAGGAAAGTGACTCTGTAGTACAGTATTTCCACCTCTAGTAACAATATTTCTCATTACAAAGAGCATCTCCTTGCCTAAAAGTAATGAAACACTCTAACCATCAACGAGAGGAGTTTCTTAACCCTGCGGAGGCGGGGGGTGGGGGGGATTTTTAAAATGTGTGTCCAATTGTAATGGAGAACACTTACCTCTGAGTCCACACACCTGGACACTAGGCTAAACTAGAGGACTGTTGAGCTTCAGAATTCTGTGCTTTGGGGTTGTCCTGTATCTCCCAGCAAGGTATGAAAAAGCCAAATATAATTAGTCTAGATCATACTCAAGTGGCTCCTGAAGGCTGTAAGTTCAATTACTTTCCAAAGATCATGTACTAAGTCAGAGTTTCCCAAGGCAAAAATCAGTGACAGGTATAAATGGGTTCCTTTCCCAAGAGGGAAGTGGTAATTTACTTCCGCCTGGTGAGGGCAAGATCTGCATCCATGAAACGGCAAAGAACAAGGGCATCTGGCTGGTGAAGGAACCAGCTCTTCACAAGAGTTCTACACACGGACTGTTCCCATTCTCACACCACTGGTCTCTTAGTGTGTCTTTGCTCTTTTCACTTCTGAAATAGCTTCCCTCTAATCTGGTACATCTACAGAATGGAAACATTTTCATTTAAATTAGTGCTGTCAACAGGATGCCTTCCACAGCCACAGCTTGGTCATGTGTAGTCTGGAACACTCACAGGAGGAAGCCCCAACAGAAAGCTGATGGAGTTCCAGACACACAGAGGCCTCCAGTAACAAAGACCCAGCCCTTGAAGGACTTTCTGGTGCCTGGAGAGTTCTAAAATGATGTTCCAGAGGTGAGGAGGGGCTTCTGGAAATCAGATCTACCAGGGCGGATCTAAGCCCTAAACAGGAATCTGCCTTTCCCATAGTGCCTTTACCAGAATTCTTGCCTCAAGAAGCTTTCACGTTGAATCTTACACTTAGATAAAAGATTTCAAAGCAGACATGTTATTACTTGCTGAAAAAAAAATACACTGATTCCCAGCCACCTCTGAATTAGCATCCATTACACTCATCAAGCCAAACCATCAGCAGTATAATTAAATTCTGGCTTACCTCTAGCCACGGAAAAAAAAAAAAAAAAAGGCTACTATAAACATTTAGGCCAACAGTGATTTCCTCTTCCCAGAACTTTAATTTCCTCTGTCTATACCTTGTCTCTGCTGGACACTAGGAAGGCCCAGAGATTATCTCTGCTAGATAAGTATGTGCCCTGAGAATTGGTATCTATTTGAAAATCTTAACAATTTTCAAATAGATGAAAACCAACATTATCAGCTCTCAGTACCAAGGGCTTTGCTTCTCTTAGATTGAGTGTAAAGCACAGTCAACAATGAGAAAGGGAACTCAAACAGATCATTTTTTTCATCCATTCTGAAATGAAATGCAGATCATGTTTATCTCAGGGGTTGGAAAGGGTGTTAAAATTAAGGGTGAAACCCTGCACAGAGGTTATGCGAGGAACTACTGCAGGGTAAGTAATAGGACCTATGAAAGTGGTTGGAATCTTTTAAGTATTTAGTACCTATTAAATGCCCCTCACTGATACTTCTGTCTGTAAAAGGGAATGTATATGGTTTTTCTGTCATCCACTTTCAGTGAGGGGCATGGCAAGGAAATTCCTGTGGGTTTAATGTGGGAATATTGAGCATTCGTGAGAGAAATTTCTCTCAAGCCTTTGGACCTAAGAAAAACTGTTTTCCCCTTAATAACTCTTTTTTTGTTTGTTTTTTTTCATTTAGGCATTTTGAATCTTGTAACCAATTGCTTTCCATCTTTGTTCTGGCCACAGGCAAGCCTCGTGCCAAATGCGCGGCCCACCTTCAGTAAGTGAACAGAAAGAAGCATGTGACGTGCATCTGCTGTGTCCTAATCTTGTTCAGCCTTAATCGATATTCCCAAACCTAATTTTCCTTTTGTCTTGATTTTATCACCCATTTCTTTTTATCCAATTGTATTATTAAAATAAAAACCTATTAAATCACCTCAAACCTTTTTAGAATAAACCTGTTTTTACAAGTTTGTTCTGTTAATGGTATTAATGTTAACTAACGATTGCCTGCTATAGTTAGGGGGCCTGAGGTAGAAGAGACCTCTTTCTTAAAATGAAGGACAAAGCCAACATCATCCTTAGTCTGGAAAGAAGTCTATGGCCAAGTCAGACCTTATGTTAAAGTCCTCTATGATCTCTGCAGCAGCATAATTTCACTTAAGAACTAAGGGATCCAAAAATCTCTGATTTGGGTCCTGTGAACCACAGAGTAAGTGGTTTGCCAATAAATTTGCCTGTTCCTCTGTAGGTCCACCTCTAGGAACTAGCTCATCATTCTCTCTCCCGTATTGATCTCACTCGCTTCCTTCCCTTAAGAATATAAATGTATTCAAGTCTTGCTCATGAACAAAAGAATCCTCCTTTGATCCTACATAACCTTCTAGCTGCTGTCCATTAGCTTTACTTTCAAAGTCAAATTTCTAGAAAGACTTTTGTGACCCTTACTTTTTCCCTCTCATTCGCTCAGCCCATGGGAATCTCACTTCTACCCCCATCATTCCTCCAAATTTTCTTTGCCAAAGATAACCAGTGGATAACAAGTACTCAATTCCAGCAATCAAGTTTCAACATTCATCTTACTTCATCTTACTTAATACATACATTCAGTTTACATACTTACGACTTACCTAAGCTGAAACATTTGACACTGTGAACTGTTTTCTCTCGCTTGAAGCACTTTACTTCCTTAGATTC
The DNA here is from genome assembly GCF_026419965.1 of Kogia breviceps. Lineage (NCBI taxonomy): Eukaryota > Metazoa > Chordata > Mammalia > Artiodactyla > Physeteridae > Kogia > Kogia breviceps. Next base: position 23,543,422 of record NC_081317.1, read on the forward strand.
TGAGCTACCACTCTTTCCGTGACATCTTTCCATCTCTCCTTGCATGTTCCTTTTCCTTTGCCTGAACTTAAAATGTTGGTGCCCCCTGGGGACTTATCCAGGGTCCTTTTCTTTCATCCATATCCTTGACTTCAACTACTCTATGTTTTCCAAGCCCATATCACTTCTGGCTTAAACTCCAATCACTTGGCCAAATTTCTACCAGTTATTCCCTTGGATCTATTTGAAAACTCTTAATGATTATAATTAAATCTAAAAGTACCTCGCATCTTAATGATCTTAATAAAACACAGGAGCCTCAAACTCAGCAAGTATAAAACTGAACTCATCATCTGTTGTCTAAATCTGCTCTTGCCTCCTGCATTCCCTATCTAATCAGGATACCAACATTCACCCAATTATCTCTTCCGTGTCTTGCAGTACGTTTCTCATTAGCTACACTCCAAGATTACAGTGGACGAACACTAATTCCTCTCTGTTTCCTTCCCCGTTTTCCTGGCACAGAAGTCATGGAATGTATGTCTTGAAATGAATAGAGGTAAACCTGCCTGATTTTCCGACTGTACAGTCAATCAGGCAGAGAGTAAGGGAGGGGGAAAAACTCTCTTGACCTTGTTTTGGGGATGTGAGGCTACTCCCTTTCCAGAGGCAAAGCATAGGTAGGACACTGAATGCTGTCCTCTTCCCATTTCCATTGGCTTCATAATTAGTAGAAATTCCTTCCAGAGGGTGACAATATGACCCCTTACAGAGGGTCATTTGTCTCAATTTGGGGTGTTGAAATTTTTTATCTTTTTAGTATCTTCTGGATACTTTAGTAAGAAAATTTGAAGAGCAGATTGTCTTAGGAGGTGCTAGGCAGATACCACGTAATGTGGGCATCCTCCATCATCATTTCAATAACTTCTGTAAGCACCATGAAAGTGAAGACAATGTGAACTGGAGTCATGAAGAAAAAAACAGTCAACTGAAACAGGCCCACAGAAGACCCAGATACTGGAATTAGAAGATAGGGACTTTAGAATAACTATGGTAAATCTGTCAAAGGAGCTACAGGAAAATGTGGGTATAACAGGTGAAAAGATAAGAAAATTCATAGAGATATGGAAATTAACAAAGAACCAAAAACAAATCCTGGAACTGAAAAAGAAAATATCTGAAATTTAAAAATTCACTGGATGTGATTAACAGCAAATTGGACAATGCAGGGAAAAAACACTGAATGTGAAGGTGGATCAAGAGAAATTATCAAAATGGAAGCAAGATACAAAGAAAAAGATTTAGAAAACCATGATCATTGCCTCAATGACTTATGGGACAATACCAAGCACTCTAAAATATGAATAATTGGGGTTCTAGAAGAAGAGGATAAAGACTGGGGTAGGAAAAGTATATATGCTGGGAGTCCCAAACCCTTCAGAAGAAATATCAAGAAAACTATATTTAGGCATATCATAGTCAACCTAAGAAAGATCCCAATAACGAAAACAGAAAAATTTGAACAAAATAATAACATGGCATTGGATAATAACCTAAAGTATGAAATAAATATCCATGCTGGTATGTATAAATGATTGAATAAATAAATAAATGGTGGGGAAAGGATAAGCCTCCCTATAGAAGAATTCCAAATAAATTATCCAGATACTCCTCCCTCAAGGAGGTGGAGCTTAACTCCCTACATCTTGGAAAAGGTAGAAAAGTAAATTTACAAAGAAGAAACTTGGCAAACACTACCTCAGCCAAGTGACCAAGGTTAACATCATCACTGATGAGTCATGTTGATCATTCATACCCCTGAGATGATGTGATGAGACTGGCACTTGACCTCTGTAGTCCTCCTCCAAAAAGCCATAATCCCACTCTAACCATGAGAAAAACATAAGACAAACCTAAATTGAGGTAAATTCTATAAAATACATGACTAGTACCCCTTGAAACTGTCATGGTGATAAAAAAAAAACATAGAAAGTCTGAGAAACTGTTACAGACTAGAGGAGGGTAAGGAGACATGATGACTAACCATAATGTGATATCCTAGGTGGGATCTTGGAACAGAAAGGGGATATTAGGTGAAAACTAGTGAAATCTTTATCTAGTGTGGAGTATAGATAATAATAATATCCCTATGTTTGTTCTTTAGTTGTGACAAATGTACACTAGTAATATAAGATGTTAACAACATAAGAAACTAGGTGAGGGAATATATGAATTCTAAACTATCTTTAAAACTTTTATATAAATCTAAACCTATTCTTAAATTAAAAATTTATTTAAATTTTAAAAGGGCAAAAACATAAGCAGAGTCTCAATGACTTATGGGATAGCATCAAGCACTCTACTATGTGAATAACTGTTGTTCCAAAAGGAAAGAATAGAGAATGGGTTTGGAAAAGTATTTGAAAAACTACATGCTGAGAACTCTCCAGAACTCCAAATAGGAACTATCACAAGAAAATTACATCTAGGCATGCTATCACCAAACTATTGAAAACCAAAGAAAATTCTAAAAGCAACCATAGTAAAAAATGACATTACATATAGGGTAACAAAGATTAAAATGACAACTGACTTGAGAGAAATATTGCAAGTAAGAGACAACACGAGGAAATTTTTAAAGTACTGAAGAAAAAAAAAACAACCTTGTCAACCTAGAATTCTATATCCAGCAAAAATGTTCTTTAAAAATGAAGTTAAAATAAAAACACAGGAGAATTTGTTACCAGTGTAAACACATTACATTAAAACCTGCTAGAGGAATTTCTTCAGGCTGAAGGAAAGTGACACTAGATGGTATCTCATGAGTTAAAAAGGGAATCACAGAGTAATTAGAAAATATTTCAAACTAAATGATAGTGAAAATACAGCAAGTCCAAATTTATGGCAAGCAGCTGTTTATGAGGAAATTTTTAACTTAAAATATTTATATTAGAAAAGGAGTTTTCATTTTAATATGTTAGGAAAAGAACAAAATAAACTCAAAGCACATAGCATAAAAGAAATTAAAAAGAAAGGAATGGAAATCAATGAAATGGAAAGCAAACAATATAGAACACAATAAACCAAAAGTTGATACTTTGAAAAAATTATCAAAATTGATAGCTTTTTCTTTTTTTTTGTTTCTAATCAAGAAAAAGGAGATAAAACACAAATGATATTAGCAACACCACTACAAATTCCTAGGCACATTAAAAAGATAATGAGAGCCATAAAAAAAGAATGAAATTTTGCCATATGAAACAACATGGATGGACTTGGAGGGTATTATGTTAAGTGAAATAACTCAGGCAGAGAAAGATAAATACTATATGATATGACTTATAAGTGGAATCTAAAAAATAAAATAAATTAGTGACTATAACAAAAAAGAAACAGACACAGATATAGAGCACAAACAAGTGGGGAGAGGGAAGGGGGAGGGGCATGACAGCAGTAGGGAATTAAGAGGTACAAACTATTATACATAAAATAAATAAGCTACAAGGATATATTGTACAAAAAAAGTTCATAAGAGAATATTATGAAAGACTTTATGTCTATAGATTTAATGACTTAGATGATATGGATAAATTCCTTGGAAAATGCAACTTCCTGAAAATAAAGCAAAAAGAAATTTAAAATATGAATAGTCCTTTATTTATCAAAGAAATGGAATTTGTGGGACTTCCCTGGTGGCGCAGTGGTAAAGAATCTGCCTGCCAATGTAGGGTACACGGGTTCGAGCCCTGGTCCGGGAAGATCCCACATGCCACAGGACAACTAAGCCCGTGCACCTTAAGTACTGAGCCTGCGCTCTACAGCCCACGAGCCACAACTACTGAGCCTGCATGCCACAACTACTGAAGCCCATGCGCCTAGAGCCTGTGCCCCGCAACAAGAGAAGCCACTGCAAAGAGAAGCCTGCGCACCGCAACGAAGAGTAGACCTCGCTCGTCACAACTAGAGAAAGCCCATGTGCAACAACAAAAACCAAACACAGCCGAAAATCAAATAAATAATTTTTTTTAAAAGAATAGAACTTCATTTAAAAATAAAAAGAAAAAAGAAATGGAATTTGTAATTTAAAGCCTTCCAATCAAGAAAAATTCAGCCCAGAAACTTCCACCAGTGAATTCTACCAAATATTTAAGGAAGAAATAGTACTAGTACTTCATGAATTCTTCCAGCAAATAGAGGAGGAAGACGCCCTGCCCTGCTAGTTTTATGATGTCAACATAACACTGATACCAAAACCTGACAAGGGCATTACAAGAAAAGAAAATTAGGGACTAATGTAGGGGGCCCGGGCTCGATCCCTGGTCAGGGAACTAGATCCTGCATGCCACAACTAAAGATCCCTCATGCCGCAACTAAGACCGGTGCAGCCAAATAAATAAATATTTTTTTAAAAAAATAAGAATTCCATTGTAAAAAAAAAAAAAGAAAAGAAAATTACAAGCAATATCCATGAATATAGGTGCAAAAACCTCAACAAAATACTAGCAAAGGGAATGCATATGATTGTCTCATTAGATGTAGAAAAAAGTATTTGACAAATGTAACAGCTGTTCATTAAAAAACAAAAATAACAACAACAACAAAAACACTGTCAGCACTCTAGAGAAAGAAAATAAGATCCTGATTTTGATAAAGGGCATCTATGAAACACTAATAACTAATATTTAATGGTGGAAAGGACTCCAAATGTAGAGCTATCCATAAGCTTATCAACTAAGCGTAGATGAGTTTTCTTCATCAATTGCAAGCCTAAGCTCCCACTCCAGTATAGGCAGACATTAGGTAATGATATTACCTCTGATCTCTGCTTTATGCTTATCCACACTACAGATCTTTTATTCTATGAATCAAAAGCAGTGACAACCTGAGCTTTGAGAGTATCAACACAAGCCCCTAGCTATTGACGCTTACATGGTACCTGCATGTTAGTACCACCTAGAATGTCAGGGTCTAGGGATACAGCTTTAGACATGAGAGGCAGGTGTGTGCGTTGGAAATAGAATAGAGCTCCACTTGGTCCCAGGGTAACGTCACCAAGATAGAAGCATGGGAGACCTGAGCCTCTGTCTCCCAACAAAGATCAACAATTAGCTATCCGTGAATACAAATGGCTCTGGGAGAGCTCAGGAGTCTACTTAAGAAACTTCAGTAACAAAGTGGAACAAAAATAGCCAAACAAAAGGGAAGAAAGAGCAGCTTCATTTTGTCTGCATTGTCCTCTTCTCTCCCAGGCTTGCACCGCTCAGCACCAAGGGAACTTCCCAGCTAGACAGAGTCCCTCTCACTGGGAAAGAGATATCACAATGAACTACCAATTTCCCCACCCTTTCAGGGCACTACGTGAAGGACCCATTTGGTTTTCAGCCCAAGCTGAGATGTACAAGAGACAGGAACAAGGAAGAAAAGCAAGGGTTACAAGGCAGTGGGAGTGACCGCAGTTCCCAGTGACCTGCTCTGCAGATGACCCAAGAGGCTTTCCTTGCTGAAGAAACCAAACAGGAACCGGGGATCCCCTGTAGATTTCGCCCTACATGTTTCTACATCACAGATTGTCGGAGTCCCTCCCCAATCCCTCTCCCACACTTTCTCCTCTAACCTCCCCACCCCTGCCAGAGCCCAGGACGTGCACAGGCATCCAGCCCCTGCCTCTGTGGCTGTGGAGTGCAAGATGCCAGCCTATACCCCCAAGAATGACCGATCTCCTGATGCAGGCAAATTTGGGCAGTGCGTGACAAGGGCCAAAGCTTTTCCATCAGCCTGAGGGTTTTGGTCTTAGGAAGCCTTTAATCATTCCCAAGGTAAGGATGGATGGGGGAAAAGGGAAAGTATCAAAGTAAGACACAGATACACATTTTAGAAGGAGGCCTTAAAAAGAGAGTTACACACACACACACACAGAGGCACACACACTCCTAATCTTTGTTTTTCCAGAGCTTAACACTCCTACTTTTCTTGCACTGAAGACACATGCACATCAACATAATATAACAAACACTTCTAATTTCAAGACCTGGAGTGAAACTAATAGGAAGGCACATTGTGCAGCTGACACGGGCTGGGGGAAGACAAATAGAGAGCCATTAAGAACTGTGCTTTAATTCATGCAAATGTAATTAGGTTTGGAGAGTCATCATTTTATTAAGCAATCAAGAATCCATAACTAAACTTTATTCTGCAGAGTTTAATTCTCAAATATGTACTGTCCTTGGAATATTTAGCTCCCATAACAAGGAAAGAGTTTTGGGGATAATTCTCATCTCACATAAATGAAAACCCAACTTAAATAACATGTTTAAATTATTCTTTATGAAATATATCACTCTTCCCTGGCTTTCAAAAGTAAGGATCCCTAAGTTTGTTGATCTTGTTCAGAAAACATAATACCACAAGCTTCTTGGTTTGAGTATTTCATATTCATATTAACATGACTATCATATTTATAGAATCATAACTTGACATTTACACCAAGATTTTACTATTTGCAGATACTAAAGGTAATTAGATTCACTAGTTATTTTTTAAATATTAAGGAAATGGCCAAAGAAAAATATTTTTAGATTTTAAATTATTTATGACCCCCAAACTTTTCAAATTCATATTTTTTAAAAAAAGATTACATTTACTTACCTCCTAGACACTTTTTTCACAACCCCCTATCCTGCCCTGACTGTCCAAAAAATAAAGACTTTATCTACATGGAACTGCCAAGTTATGCCAACTAAAATGAAGAACCTGATTTTTGCTCTGTAGATTGGCCTGTTTCACAGATTGCTGAACTCTGGTTCATGGGAGCAATCCCCTACCAGGAGGGTTGTCTGGGTGGAGGAAGTGTAAAAGGACGAGACCCTCACTTCTTGCATTATACACAGCCCTGCGCTGTGTTTCTGTGTTGTGAACACTGCTACTCAAAGCGTGGTCTCCAGACCAGTGGCATCATTATCATGTCCTAGGAGGCTTGTTGGGAATGTAGACTCTCCAATCCCACCCCAGATCCACAGAATCAGGATTTGCCTTTTAATGCTATTCCCAGGGGATTCATTGCACATTACAGTGTGAGTCTCTGAGGAAATAAGCCTTTATTGCTGGTGTCATCAACTTTAAATAACTGGACACCTCTGTCTTGGAAGACAAGGAAAGCACCGGAAGGATAGAGAACTTTCAAATTCTTTCTAGACCAACTTCTTTCGTACTTCCCTGGATGACTCACAGCCACACTTTAGCAGATCTTAATGCTTTTCAAAAGTTGGATGCTTTGGACATGATTTCAACAAAGGTGGCTTAAACAAGTCAAGTATCCAAAAAGGTTTGGCAGTGCTTGGCAAATCTTCATGTGTTTTGCCTGTTTGTTTGTTTGTTTCGATTTGTTTGCTTTTTGTTCTTTGTTTTGTTTTGCTTTGCTTCCTTAGTGAACCCTCCTCCCACGGTCATCTGAAAACAAGAGTTTCTGATTCCTCAAGGGGTAAAAAACAGAGTTTCTGATTCCTCAAGGGGGCAGATGTTTACCATGATTCTGTAGCATGAATGGTCCTGGAGGGCACCTCCGCCATGGGCTCAGCAGTACAAACAAAAATATTTGAAGACTATCAATTATTCAATCTAGTTTTAATACTGGAATTGGCTTGGCTAATTTTTTTAGAAAGTGACTTAAGCAGTTGTAAGATGACTAGCCCAGACATTAAAAAACAAAGTGTTTTTATGCTAAATTAATTTCAGGGGCTAAGAATCAGGCTTGGATTTTGGCCCCATGTAGGATCTCTGAATTCCTTAGATTCATTTAGACTCTTGTCCCCTTGCTATGTGCTTCAAACAGTATCTCATCGAACCTTCCCCTAGCATAACACTTAGCACACTTTCTCATAATTACTTGCTCCTCATAGAGTGTGGCCTCCGTGAAGGCAGGAACTATGACATATTCATATTTGTATCACAGGGACCTAGAACAATACCTAGCACATAGTAGGTACCTAATAATTATGAGTTGAACGAATGAATAAATGAACATAATTGACAGAGAAATGGTGGTACTGAGAGCAAGATAAGCAGTCTAAACAACTTACTTTCTAAGTATGAAATACTTATAAAAATAGATGGAGTATAATATCTTTAATTTAGAGCCCATTCATTCAGAACTTGTAAAATATATCTTTTGATTAGCCTACATTTTATGCTCTTGTGCTATCTGTGATGAAGAAGAACAAGCAAGATGGGACAGATTTTATTGATTTGGCAGAATTTAGGAAGCATTCACTTATACACTATTGATTAGTTAAATTATCACTTATGTTTAAACAGTAGGTCAAATACTATGAAGCTCTATGCACAAAAACAGAACTTTGACTAGTAAAGTTCCTTCCTCTAACGAGAAGAAATAAAATTTCATTTCTTTAAATATAACAATATTCTAATTAAGCCTCTCCATAACTGAGATTGTTCTTCCTCTGAGCAGTCAAATATGGGGAATTTTTATTATAAGTAATAAAAAAAACAACATTTTCAATGTGAAGCAAACCAACACTTTGGTTCCTTGTGGAATTGAAGCTTCTCCTTTGTAAGTTCATAACAATTGTCAACGTCTATTTCATATTTTGGAGCCTTGAGCTCCAATAACCTGAATATGTAGACAAAGAAAAGTTGTCAGTTTCCATACCAGTAACGTGAAGTGTGTTTTTGTTAGACTTCAAACACTTCTATCCTTTGTGAGTTAGAATCCCAGCTGAAAATAGACGGCACGCTCAAACTGGATAACTGAAGTGAGCTTAATAAAGGGACTGCTTTACAAAGACATGGTCAGAGTGAAGAAAAACCAAAGGAGATGGTGAAGCACCAGAGGCTAACAAAGTGGGGAGGCCAGCCACTGACACACCTGATCCTGAAGGAGCAAAGGCAGGAGGCGGGGTAAGGGGGCAGTGATTCTCAGCACTGGGAGAGAACTAGAGCTATAGCTGGGGGACAAGGCTGCAGGCAGGGGCTGTGGCCTTCACAGAAGGAACGCAGCCACTGCCAACCCACTCCCCTGCAAGAAAGGAGGTGATACAATAAATGTTCTGACCTCACTTTCTTTCCACCGTTGGGTCTCCTTCTGGCACCTCCCCTTGATCCAACCCAACAGGAAGCCAAAGGGCAAGAGAGCCTAGTAGATGCAAACACAGGGGCCAGCCTCCTAGGGCACAGAGAGAGCAGTGGGGGAAGGGTAGAAAGAGCAGATTTGATGGGTGAGACAGAGACTGTCCACTATGCATACCCTTTCCAAAACTCTTCCACTGCGAAGTACTTATAATCTTATTCATGAACTTATTTTGCCATACACATTCCTAAGGAGTGAGAAAAGATATGTATAACAATGAATTTTCCAATAACAATGACATTTGGTAGTTCCTAACATTATTTTCATAGGAGCACAAGATTCACTGGTTCATTCACTCAAAGATACGGTAAAGGCAAGTTTTCTCTCTATCTCCCTGAAACCTGCTGAAATGAACTAAAAGAATGAAAAATTGGAAAGAAAAATTGATCTACTATGAAACTAGCAAAGCGCTAAGATTCTCAAATCACAGAGTATAAGAATTATCTGCCAGAAAGAGTATAAGTTTTATTAAATCAATGGACAACCCTAAAAGGTGATCTATACCTCTACACATCTCAGTAGGTTTTCAAATTTCTCTGTAAGTAAGGAGAAAGTTCAGAGAGGCCCAGGGTTGAAATGGTGGGGCGTGGCATGGGCAAGTGACATGGGAGACATGGGGAACGTCTGCGTGGAGGGGCTGGTTCCTCACCAGAGTGGTGCAGGAAGTGACAGGGAGCCTTGTATCTTCATTATCTATGAAAGCTTGAAAACTTAAAAAGTAAACATAGATAACTAGTCTGGAGGCAAGAGATGTAGGAAAGAGAAGAGAATAACGATTACCTTTGCAGATGAATTGCCCCCTCCCCTTTGTCTGGGATGCTACACAGAGGCAACCACGTAGTTATAAATAAGCACCAAGTAGCTGTCTGTCTCCCCACCCCAACACACACACACACACACACACACACACACACACATACGTACACACACACACACACACACAAAGTGAGCTGGGATGTCTGACCTGTCCGAGTGATCTTCTCACTCATTAAGAGGTATTTTTAGAGCAGAAGACATTGTAGAGTTGTAAGAAATTTTTATGAGACAAAATATCTAATCAAAAGTCACTGTCGGGCTTCCCTGGTGGCGCAGTGGTTGGGAGTCCGCCTGCCGATGCAGGGGACACTGGTTCGTGCCCCGGTCCGGGAAGATCCCACATGCCGCGGAGCGGCTGGGCCTATGAGCCATGGCCGCTGAGCCCGCGCGTCCGGAGTCTGTGCTCCGCAACGGGAGAGGCCACAACAGTGAGAGACCCGCGTATCACAAAAACAAACAAACAAAAAAAGTCACTGTCTTCCCCAAACACTGCCCTTTTCCTTGTCACTTACTCTTGAGCAAAGAGCAGTTTGGGCTAGAATTACCTCCATCTGGAAATGAGTAATAAATGCAAAGCTGTCAACATTCACGGATTCTATATACTTAACTATTACATTTAAAAAGGAGAGAAGAGATTTACAAGCAAAAGGCAGGTAAATATATTTCAGAAAAATGACACAAGAAATCAATGAAATTTTCAGATAAACTCTTCTCCACACGTTCAAAGAAATTAAGGAAAATCTAAACCCTTTAAAAAATCAGTGCAAAATGAACTGGCAGAGTCAGAAAATAAATTGAAGATTTGTTTTCAACAAAAATAAATAACAACAAAACCATTACAGAAGTGAAAGCTACATTAGAATGAGCAAGGACTAAACAAATACTGCTAAGAAACAGTTACCTAGGGGATAGATTTTAAAATGTAACAAGAGCTCATGGAAAAGTCAGGAAAAAATGAAAGCAATTCAAAATAGTTATGGTGGGGGAGTGAGTAATAGATGTACCTATAGCAAATAACAAAAAAATAAAATTCTTAACTGAAGGCCAGGAAGAAAATACCTTTATAAAAAATAAAGGAAAATATGAATCTTCAGTTCAAAGGAACATACCATTTTCCAGGAAAAACTGACACAATGACTTACAGTGAGAAATATCACCAGAAAGTTGCTAAACTTTGATGTTTAAAAATAATTCTATCAGCATCAAGGCAAAAAATATTGCCAGAGGAATTAATTAGGCTAGCTTCAGACCAGAGCAACAGTCAAGGCTGGAACACAATGGAACAATGTCTTATAGAATTATGGGGGGGAAGACATGAGTCTATAATTTTATACACATTCACAATTTGTTTGTTCATAAAAGCAAAAGAAAGGCATTCAGAATATAACATCCTTGGGCCCCACTTGAAAACAAAACCTTCAAACCGAACCCTAAATCAACACAAAATGCTCAGGAAAGAGGGGGCCATTGGTGAAAGGGCTGGTGGTGACCTGGACTCCATTTAGATCCAAGATGAAAACTAAGCCCGCAAAGCATAATCCTGCCTCAGGACCTTTGCAACTGCTTTTCTTCCGCAATGGGTCACCCTCTCAGTTTGTTCAGGTCTCTATCCAAACTCTCAAACTCACCAACTCAGAAACGTGTTTCCTGACTACTCTATCAAAAGTAACGCTCCCTTGGGGGTGGGAAGGGATGGATTGGGAGTTTGGGGTTAGCAAATGCAAACTATTACATACAGAATGGATAAACAACAAGGTCCTGCTGTATAGCACAAGGAACTATATTCAGTGTCCTGTGATAAAACATATTGGAAAAGAAAATCAACTATACTTCAATTTTTTAAAAAAAGTAACTCTCCCTCATCACCCTCCAGTGTCCTACTGGGTTTTACTTTTATTCTTAACATGTATTACTTCCTGACATTAACATATATATATATATATATATATATATATATATATAAAATATGTTCTCCACTATTAAATAGAAGCTCTGTGAGGACAGGACCTGTTTCAGATTTGTTCACTGCTGTAAGCTCAGTGCTTAGAACAGTGCCTAGTACATAAATGGCACTCGATTGAATGAACTGTGAGAATTATGTTTACAGTTCAAAACTGCAAATGTTAAAAACTTTGAAACTGTAAAACTCACAATATAACTGCAACAAATGGTGAATGGAAGGCTAAGTGATGTTGTCTCATTTCCTCAGCTGTCAGAATTAAGGAATCAATCAAGTCTAAATTGGACACACTCTACAATTTAAAGAGTTCCCATGCTATGTTCTGTTTGCTTTTTGGCTCTCAGCCTGTTCTAGAGAAGTGTCTGGCAAAGCCTTTAGGTGTGGTATCAAATTAGTAACTGCATGTACTACAGTTCATGCTCACAAACAGACGCTCTCACTCAACCCAACAAGGAGGGTAGCCAACTACAATCAACTAGGACCCTCTTGGCTTGTGATCTAGATTTTTTTTCTCATTTTATTAAAACCAAACATTCTCAGGAATAAATGACTGTGTTTTTATTTTAACTCAGTGTCATTTTAAATTAGTGACCTTGGCTTATTCAAAATGATCAGATATTGGCACACAACAGTCTGGCTTTTTAAACTGATAATCTCACGCTTGGCTATGACACATTCATTTTAAATACCCGCAGAAGGAAAGGTACAGAAGCTCTTTGGTGGCTCCATGCACTTAGCCATCTCTGAACCACCATCCCCTCACTGCCAAAACTCCAGCCACACCTCCCTTCCTCCAGGACTTCCAACTTGCAGAGATCTCTCCTGCCTCAGGGCTTTAGCACATGCTGCATTCTCAGCCCAGAGTGCTTCTTCCCTCTATTTCTTACCTAGCCAACTCCTATTCATCCTTCAGATGTCACATTAGAACTCAGTTCCTCAGCGGGGCTTTGCTGACCTTTGCTGACCCTTAATCTAACTTATATCCCTTTTCTGTCATTTTCTCTGTTTTTTCCTCCCATGGCATTTGTTGCACTATGTATTTATAGATTCACTTGTGTTTACTGGTTTAACAACTATCCCTTCATGAGACTACGAACTCCAGGTGATGAGAATCATGACTGTTTTCTTGACCAGTGCTAACCTCCACAAACACGTGTTGGTTACATGAAAAATAAAAGAAGGAAGTGGATTTTATTCCCCCTTTTAATTTTTTCATAAACATAAGTTGGACACAGTAAGTAAGGAGAATGGAGTCCCTATCCCACTCACATTTAAGAAGTGTCCTATCTAGGATGAGATTTGGGGAGGGTTTAGATTGAGGGGAAGAAGAGGATGTGGCATATGGGAAATTTCAAGGTAGAACAGAAAGAGGTGATATTCTGAAAGGGGATATAAAGAGTTAAAAAGCTAACTACATTAATGAAGCAAAGGGAGTGGGACAGAGAATAGATAGACAGTTGGAAATTCAGGAGGTTAAATGGAAGGTGAGGAAGGCTTTGGAATGTCACACGGGAATGGGAAAGCCAGGGCCAGGTCTGTTAGGGGAGAAGGAGGCTGGCTGAGGCACCAACTGGGATCCTGTGGAGGGAGCAGAAGGGTGTGATGGGAAAGGCCTTTGTTCACAAGGAGTTCCAGGTGGGAGACCAGCACACCTGATGTAAAAGCTTAGCAGAGGATGGAGAGGAAAAGGAGGGAAGGTCTGAGGAAGTAAACATACAAATACTATACACTGTTACACAATTATTGAACTCTCACACTCTAAGTCTGGCAGATAGGTTATACATTAGAGTAGGAATATTAATGTGACATCGTAAAGATGGAAATTACTGCCCCAGCAAACAACCAGGGTACCCTTTAACCTTACACAGTGGGATGACTAGACCTACGTTCAATCTCTTATAACAGACAGTTTCCGCATCAAAATGGCAATGAGGAATGGGAACGGAGTGGGCCAGAGGCAAGTCGGCCAGCTTCTGCTATGCATTCCTCAAGCCTGCTGTGTCTTCTAGTTGAGTCTCTGCATCTACAATGGTTATCTTAAGAATTGTGCTACTCTCAGTTGCCCTTGGGGCATTGAGTTTCTCTATCTGAAAATAAAATAGCTTGCTGCCAACCTGAGACCCCATAAACTGTCAATGGGAAATGCTGGAGACCATAGTAATAATAATAGATAATAGATACTGTTTATAGACAATTGATGCTAGTTATTGAGTTTAGTTTGTGCTAGGTTCTGTCCCAAAAACCTTGTATGTATCAACTGATTTAATCTTCACAAAAATCACATGAAAGAGTTATTATTACTATTTCTGTTTCCAGAAATGAGGCCCAGACAGACTGACGTCATGCAGCAAAGTGTAGAAGGACTCAAACCCAGCAAACTGACTCCGGAACCTTAATCATTAGCTCCTTAAAATTTACAAATCTCTTTAGAAGCGATAGAAGTATTATCTGATCCTCTCAACATTTAAAAATGAGTAAGGGGGCTTCCCCGGTGGCGCAGTGGTTGAGAATCTGCCTGCCAATGCAGGGGACACAGGTTCGAGCCCTGGTCTGGGAAGATCCCACATGCCGCGGGGCAACTAAGCCCACGTGCCACAACTACTGAGCCTGCGCGTCTGGAGCTTGTGCTCCGCAACAAGAGAGGCCGCGACAGTGAGAGAGGCCTGCGCACCACGATGAAGAGTGGCCCCCGCTTGCCACAACTAGAGAAAGCCCACACACAGAAACGAAGACCCAACACAGCCAAAAGTAAATAAATAAATAAATAAAATTTTAAAACATTAAAAAAAAATGAGTAAGAAACATCTTTATCTCCATTGTATAAACAGGGAAACTGAGGCTCAGAGACATCAAATTACTGGTGTAGGAAATCAATAGCACTAGGACCAGCCAAGGCAGAGGTTGAAAGCTACAACTTCTCAATGCTAAAATGCCACACCATCTCTCACTTCTGCTTTAGTAGTCTTGTTGGGGAGGATTAAATTGCATCTACACAATCAGATATGGGGGGGGGGGAATAAAAGCTGCATCTAGGGTTTATGCGGTTGGCATGAAAGTCCTGATACCTGAAAACAGGACATTATCTCCAGGCTGAAATATGATTTCATACAGCGTCAGTGTCAGGGAGTATCCGTGGGAAGAGAAAGGAGGAGGAGAAGCTGACCAAGTGAGCAGGTATCTAATAGCTGGCTCCCAAAATGACCCCTTCTTGGAGCCTGTCGCCTGTCAGAGTGGCTTTGCTGCGGCAGCAACCTGGGAGAGTGACCAAAAAGCAACGCAGGGATGCAAAGGCAGAGGAGAGAGGAACCCTAGTCCGAACCTGCACGGGAGCCCTTTATTGTGTCTTCTCTGGTTAACGCCCCTCTTGCCTTCATGCCCTCTCCTCCACCCCTCCCACGCGGTGCCCACCGTACCAAACGTTGTAATTCAACCCCCGGCTGCCACTCCTAGGGTTCTGTCTCTTTTCTCAATTACCCCAGGAACAAATCAATTATTTGGAGGTCCTCATGGTTTCTAGTAGCCAGGGCATTGCAGCTCTGGCTCATATTACCCACTAACTCATCATCCTTCCATTACACGCTTCACACCCAGCCACATTTGCTTCTGATCCGCAGTGACACCCCCCCACACACACACTCTTTTTTTTTTTTTTTAACTGCAGTCCAATAGCGCTGACATGGTTAGGAATCGGAAGTAATGGCTATTGCGGCCAACTCCCTGAGTAGCGGAAGCTTGGGGCAGGGACGGGGAAGCCTAGAACGTGCCTCTCTCCTTAGCAACATCGTCCCCTCCACAGGCCCTGCTGGCCAAGGGGCAGCGGCCAAAACCACGCATCCCGGGGCTCCTACCCCTTGGCTCCTGCCGCCGCGGCTGCTGCTATGGAAACGCCAGGCGTACACACCCGACTGAAATTAAACACTCATCCGGGACCGGGACCGGAGCCGGGGTCAGCCTGCTGCCTCGGTCGCCATAGCAACATACGGAGGGGAAGGCAGCGAACAGCGCGCGCTGCGCGGGATACTCACTCCATCGCAGGGCTCCGGGAGGCCGGGCGCGCTGCTGCGGGGCTCTACGGCGCTGCTCGCCTCTGCCTGAGCCGGGCGCTCTGGTCGCGCGGCGCGCGAGGTGGAGCCGGGAGCGTCTCCCCTCCCCGCCCGAACCCCCTCCTCCCCTTGAGGGTTGAAAGTGAAAGCTCAGGCTCTCTCAGCTCCCAGCCTGCGAATAAAACGGGAAGCAATTGGATAGTGTTGTTCGCTGGGCACTAGACAAGCCACTCCACTTAAGTGTTTGAGGAGGGAGCGCGCTGGCAGCTGCGCGCCGGGCGATGTGGCCACCAGCGCGCAGGGCCCCGGCGCCCGTGGCGCCAGGTGCGCTGGCGGCTCCCCTGGGACGGGCGGCGCGGCCCTGAGACGCCGGGGACCGGTGGGAGGGGGAGGTGCGCGGCCGCGGCGGGTGGCACAGCCCACAGGGCGCAGGAAAACGATTGAGTCATTGGCAAGGTTGCAGTTCGGAAGTTGCAAGAGGAAGAAGCATCTGGCCTCTGCAAATAGCAAGTACTGCCCCCAACAGGCTGGGCACAGGTTCGGAAACGCAGCTGAGCCAGCTAAGTGGGCATCCATCTGAGTTTCCCAAGGTAAACTCCAGCTGCGCTGCGGCGCGTTAATGCGGTGTTCCATCACTTTGGCTACCCCACGCCACGTTCTGCGTATTCCCGCCTGCCAGAAAGATACTGCCCAGCGTTACTTTCCCTAATTGTTTCTTTGAAAACAAGACATACTGAATATGCTTTTCCAAATCACCACTGCCCCACCCCACGGTTATAAGCCTCCCTGGGGCGTATATTCCCTCCCTACACCCCCTCTGAGAATCCTCTACTCCTAACGGTTTCCCGAGTGGGAACCTGGCTCCCCGTCCAGGGGCCCTGCACCTGCTGCAGTGAAGAGTAGATGAGACAAGCTTCAGGCTTTCATTTTATCTTACTGCCCGGCCCCTCTGTGAGGAGGTATCTGCTAGGTGCTGAGGATGCAACCCCAAGCATAGCCATCACGGTCCCTGTCTTGGTGGAGCTCACAGGCTAATGGAGAAGGACAAAGCACAGAGAAAGAAAAAAATAAACATCATCACAGGCTGACGATATTGCTATAAAAATTAAGTAGTCAAATGCTGTGATGAATGTTTTTAATTTGTGATGATTGCAGAACTCTTGAGTTTACTATATAGCATTAAATTGTACATTCTGGGTAAATATAATAATTATATTTTATTATGGCAGTTAAAAAAAATACTCTGATGGAGAATCAAAGGGTAGTGGACCAGCTAAGGAAAGGTGTTCAGGAAAGCCCCCCTGAAGGGACTGGCCTGAGAGGGGGAATGGCTAAGACATGCAAGCCACAGGGGAAAGGGCATTCCAACCAGCCATCAGCTTGTCTGGTGGCTCTAGATGGGGAAAAGCTCTACACACTCAAGGGACTGAAAGGAAACCAGCGCAAAGCGTTCTGGGTAGATTCACTCCCTTCCTTTCCCTCTGGAAAGTGGGCCACAAAGTCAAACCCAGTGAAGATTCACAGAGATATTTTGTGGAAAGAGATTATAGATCTTCTCCAGGTTTCCATTCAGAGAATCCAGTGTGAATCTGGAGATCAGAAAACCCTCCCTCAGCCCATGTCCCTCTGCAGCTACCATCCTATCTTTACTCTTCTCCTTCATAGTCAAGCCTCTTTAAAAGAGTGCCCATACTCACCCTCTCTACACCCTTACCTCCTATTTACTCCTTGTAGCATATATAATTAAGTTCAGCTGTGAGTAATCAAGAGGCTTAACCAAGAAACAGGTCTGTCTTTCTACCTCTTGTAAGTTCAGAGTCCTGGACCAGTTTAGCAGCTCTCAAAGAGCTAAGAGACCCAGACTCCTCCAAAACGTTGCTCTTTTATTTGTGGTGTCCCTTCCTAAAGTCATTTCATGATCCAAGTTAGCTGCTTAGGCTCCAGCCACCGTGTCTGCAACCCAACCAGCACAAAGGTGGAAGAAGCAAAGCAGAAGAGGCAAAGGAAGCATCCCAGCTGCCTTTTAAGGAAGGCTCCCAGAAGCTGCCTCAGGACACTTTCACTTACATCTCTTTGGCCAGAATTAATTCACATGACCATATTCAGTTTCCAGGGAGCCTGGACAAAGCATCCTTCAGTCCGCATAGTCAGAAGCATAGCATAGCCAAAAGTCAGGGGCTCCATTCCCATGAAAGAAGGGGAAATGGATACTGGGGGACAACCAGCAATATCTGCCATACTCCTCGGTCCTTAGCATTCTAGCTTCTGCCTCCCGGGTACCAGTGACCCTGCTCCCCATAGAGTCACCAATGCTGCATGCAATGGGCATCTCTCGGTCCTCTTCCTGTTTGACTTATGACCAGCATTTGACATTTTGACCACTCCTTTTTGTATTTTTTACTTTAAGTTGGGTTTATTGAGGCAGAAGTTACAAACAGTAGAATTCATCCTTTCCAGGTGTACAGGTCTGTGAGTTCAGATACATTAATTACACAGTCGTGTAACCACCATCGTAGTCACAATACAGAACATTACCATCACCCCGAGCAGTTCCTTTGAGTCTCCTGATAGCAATGCCCTCCTCTCATCTCCAGCCCCTGGCAACCACTGACTTGACTTTTGTCCCCATGGTGTTGCTTTTCCCAGAATGTCATATAAATGGAATCAAACTGTACGGAGCCTTTTGTGTTTGGCTTCTCTCACTTTGCAAACACTTCTGAGAGTCCTCCATGTTGCTGTGTGTATAGGCCGTTCCTTTTCATTGCTGAATTGTATTCCACTGTAAAGAGGCGCCACAATTTATTTATCCATTCACCAGTTGATGGATATTTACATTGTTTCCACTTTGTGTCAAATACTAACAGAACTGCTATATACATTGGTGTACAGGTCTTCGTGTGAACATATGTTTTCATTTCTTTGGGGTCAATACTAGGGTCACTCCTGTTTTGAAGCACTTCTTCTATGACACCACACTGCCTCGACTCCAGCTACCCCTTATCTGCTACTTGTCTCTTAAATGTCGGTGTTCTGCTGGGTCTGTCCTCAACTTGCTGCACTTCTCACTGCGCATACCCTCCCTGTGCAATTTCATCTACTGCTGTGGCTTTATTTACCCACTGACATGGTGCTCACTTCCAAAACTAAATCTCTAGTCCACATCACTCTCAAGTTTCAAAACTGAATATCCGAAGGCCACTGTAACATCTTCACAAACACCTCAAACCTAATATGTCCAAAATTCACTCATCATTTTCACCTGTAAATCTCCTCCTAATACCCTGCCTACCTCTCCTAACAACAGAGAGGGAAGTGTCCTCACAGAAACCTGGGCATTGTCTTTGATTCCTAACTGTCCTGACTTGCTGTACCCCGTCAGTCAGCAAGACTGATCCAGGCTACCTCCTGAATAGCCACAGAGCCATTCACTTCTCCCTATCCTCGTGCTGTAGATAAAAAAGCCTCCCTCCTGGCCTCCAGTCCCATCTTGTTCCAACCCATTCAACTGAACAGCCAGAGCAATCTTCCAAGAACACAAATCTAATCATATAATCCCCTTGCCTAAAACCTTTCAATGGGCATCTCTTAACTTTAAGATAACGGTTAAATTGAATTGTAGGTGCATCTAAGTTCTTTGAAGTTAGTAGATTGACTATTACAATTTTAAAATGCACTAGAAAAAGAAGATTTAATATATTTTATAGGGCTGGCTTAGACTCTGTTAAGAGTTACAAATACATCGTTTGCTATGTTTAATTTTAGGAAAAAAATAACAGGCTTTAGGGTCAAACAGACTGATTAAAATTCCAGCTTGGTCATTCACTAGCTTTGTGATTTTGAACCTATTACTTAACTTTAGTCTCAGGTTTCTTTACCTATAAAATGAGGACAATAATACTTATCTTTAAAGGTTAGTTTGAAAGTTAGATACACTATGTATACATTGCCTAGCACAGTGCCTGGTACTTAGTAGATTCTCAGTAAACAGTAGCTATAATAAGTTATCTCATCATCATCATCATTACATTGTAACTTTCCTCTGAAATCTCAAATATTTTAACAGCCATCTTTATGTATCTTCATACTATTCCTTCGAAGAGGTGAAACCAATACAGATATAGGTACTTAGATGATCAATTTGTTTATTCTCGTTGATTAAATGAGAATGTTACACTAGATAATATATTTATTTATTCATTCAAAATTTTACATCTATATGCATATATATACGATATATATAGTATAGCTACAAAGTAGCAGGGTATGGCTAGGGGGATCCATTGATACACATTCTCTAACAGTTTATTCATTTAAGCTGAGCTCACCAGGTACTGTCAACACACCAAATACATATGAACTGACTTGGAAGTCAATAACTCAACAGAACCATATAGTCTTCCGCCTCCTGGTCTAAAATCAGAATGACCAGCTCTGAGAGAGTATCTACCAGGGTTTTTATATAGGTATAATTAATAAACTTTAGAACAGGAATTTTTTAAATGGGGATCATGGTGGGCTTTGGAAATCTGCCTGAGATTATAGGCAGAATTATGAGTTGGGGAGTGTGTGAGGGATAGAGAGTAGGGTGTCCATAGCCTACACTGGGATCTCAGTGTTTCCTAACTCAAAACAAACTTTTTTTTTTTTTTTTTTTTTTTTTTTTTTGCAGTACACGGGCCTCTCACTGTTGTGGCCTCTCCCGTTGCGGAGCACAGGCTCCGGACACACAGGCTCAGCAGCCATGGCTCACGGGCCCAGCCGCTCCGCGGCATGTGGGATCTTCCCGGACCGGGGCACGAACCTGTGTCCCCTGCATTGGCAGGCGGACTCTAAACCACTGCGCCACCAGGGAAGCCCTCAAAACAAACTCTTAACATGACTACTTTAGATATAATTCGGGGCATATTTGGTTAAATGGTTTTCTGGTTTACTAAAAATAAAAACACACAATTAGAAGGGGTTGGAGAGAGACAGGAAAAAGCGTTACTTCAGGCAGTTATAGCTAAAAGTGAGGAAGAAAAGTGTGAAAGCGGGCACAAGACAACAAAACAAAATAACAAAAACGTCAGTTTGGAATCCTTCAGTGTAGGACAAGCAACCCTACACACCACAGTAGCTCCTGAGACCATCATAGGATAATCATATTCAGTGATTTGTGTTAAAGACTAAATGGACTTTCAAATTTTTCCATGTATATTAGGTTGTTAATTGTATATCTCGCCTAGGCTGAAGTTTTAGCTACTTGGAAAGTATATTCAGGGCTCACGTTCACTTTCCTTCCTTGTCAATGTTAGATAAATGGAGATATTATTATCATTTTAAGTCTATCTGGGGAGGAAGAAAATAAAATAAGCACAGTCACTTTGTCAAGTTCTAGGTACCATTCCAATACATTCACAAACACAAAGCAAACCATTAGAGTAATAATTAAAATATAAAAACATCAGTCTTTTAATTTGCTTGGCATTACTGGATTTCAACTATACTCCTAGAAGTATTATGTCCTGTGGAGCTTTATGTACTTTTTATATTTTATAACAAGGATCATTCTACCCTTTTACTTTCATGTCAGTAATGTTACTATTAGAGAGATGGAGGAAAGCAAGCTATCTCTCACAGAAGCTGGGTATTTGTTCATCTGGAGCTGCTCATGTTTGTGGGGTGGGTATAATTAAACAGTTTACAGAGCTGCATTGATCTGCAGACCCCCCCCCACTTGATTTACAGACCTGGAATTAACAGCATGGACTCACTATTAGCCTTCATGTCTCACTCTTCTTCCACCATTAATAAGTTCTCTCTGAAAATATGGCACTTCAAATAGCTTCTTGTGATTCTACTGATGCTGGGTAAAATTAGCCCACAGATCGTGACAGGAAGGATGTCACGCAAAGAGCTCTTTTCTTTGGTTAAACATGGGCAAAGGTAATCTCTCTTCTTCATAGTCTTCTATTGATTTCTCTCTATATTTATGAGTCTGCTCCGACAAGACACCAATAGCACTGACTTCTGAGTCATGGATGATACTTGCAATCAAAGTCTATTGACGATGGAAGGGATTCTGGGGGTCACCTAGTCCAACAGCCAACACAAACTTCTGTGATTGACCTGGGATCATCTTCCTTGTTGAAACACATTTATTGTTTTCCTTTAGCTCAAAAAACTGAAAAGGCCTATTTGTTTTTTGTTTCTAGAATCCTCTCATCCACTCACAAGATGACGTATGTGTTCAGAACAGCCCATGATTATGCGTGTACAGATGTAGCAAGAAAACTTATTTCACCACTGCCAAGTCTGACCTATGATGGAAGATGAACAATGACCTCTCAGAGATAACCCAGTGCCACCATGGACTCATCAAGGGGACTTTGCCAAGGAAAAACTGCCCCTTAACCACACATGGGAGAGAAACCAATCCAATGTCACCCAGACACACTGCACACTGGTTAAGCTGAGAGCCAGAAGAGCTAGATGAAGTTCAATTGCTATAAGGCTATTAATACTAAATTTAGTATAATCTTATCAGCTCTCTTTTGCTGAATAAAGCTGGAGAAGCTAATTGGTTACTTGGTGGTATCTTTAAAGGTAGGCTTACATACATCATCATTAAATACTTTCATCTCCTGATACAAACATTAAATGTCAACATTAAAAGTAACACTACCTAAGATGGACCTCAAGTTTTTTTGGAATATGCTTTGAGGAGGATCATTAGAAAGATGGAAACCATCTCTCTCTTCTGAGAGCTGGAAACCTGGATTTATCTTTGAAGTAGAATGTTCTTTTGCTCTAGGAAAAATGTGAGGAGAACATTTACTTATGCAAATGCAATCAAGTACCCATTAGACTGTAAGTCCTATGGGGATAGGGATTTATTTTTCCATTTTGTTCACTCATATGTCCCCTAGAACAGTGCCTAGCACGTAGTAGTCTCTTAATAAATATTTGTTGAATTAAAATAATGAGAACATTCCTCTTAAGCAAGACCTCAAGAAGTTGTACTTTCTTGGATGTATCTTTTGTCAGATCCAAGTCTTCACAGTTGATGGTTCCCAAAGAAATGCATCTTTCTCTAAGCATGCATTGACTGCCCTATGCCTATATAGTATTGTTTGTTTGTGTATATATGTTGCCATCTAAGGAATCAGAGACATGACTCACACACACACACGATAGGCAGGAAAGTGTGCAGATCTGTCTTCTCTTCCTTTGATGCTGGAGAAGTTTTGTAAAGGAACTAGATAATGCTCTAGGCGGTACAACTTGGTCTAGATTTCGATGATTCCCCTATGATATCAATACTCAATAAACCTAGTCCTTGGGAGTATGTGTGGGGCCACATATTATGTTTAGCATCTTTCAGGGGTCCACAGGACAGAATTCCATTCCTGTAAGTAGGGCAGGGTTTCCAGTGAAGGAAGGAGGCAGTCCCACTCTCAGTGATCCTGGGAATGGGTCAGCCTTAGGATGGGAAATCTGACCTGCAGAGAGCAGTGTTAACAAGGGTTAGGGGAGAGATACTTTCGTAGGAACTGGGACTACAGTGACGCATGAGACGTGGTGTCTGCCCCTTAAAAAGCTCACAATTTCAGGGAGGAAAGGCATATATATAATCAAAACTGAAATACAATGTTTTAAGTGTGATTACAAAGGTGAGGCGTAGTAGAGAAATAGGAAAATCTTGGCTGGAGAAGTTGATGCCTTTAAGGATGAATAACATTTAACCAGAAGTGTGCATGTGTGCACAAGTTTGTGTGTATCCCGGTGTGTCTGTGTGTCCAAAGAGGTAGGAAAAGTAGTGAGAAGATGCTTCAGAGAGAGGGACCAGCAAAATCAAAGACAAAGAAACAGGAATCAGCAGGGTGATGTCTACATATTTCTGGCATTTGCTGGAGTAGGAGGCAAAGAGAAGGACCACAACATCACTTCACTCCAGAGGCCCCATTTACATACAACACAGTATAATGGTGCCCCCTGGAGTTGTGGTTCTGAAGGAGGTGGTTAAAAGTTGAGGCTGGAGAAGGTCACTAGAGGACTTTGCCTGCAGAAGCTTAACTAAGGGACAGGATGACGCTGGCAAACACAACATCCCTTCTTACCTCCAAATCACAAGCAGATCACTGTAACTGGGGACACTCAGGGTCTCTTCGTTTAGGATGGACAGCTAGTTAGAAGCCTGCTGCCACAGTTCAGACAAGAGATGATAAGGTCTTAAATTAGGGCAGCCATAGTTGGCATGGAAAGGAAAGAGTCAAGAAATACGCCAGGACACAGAATGTGTGGGTAAGAGAAAGGCACCAAGCCTCATTCTCACGGCTCAAATGACTCACTGAAAGATAAGACCAACTGAGACAGAGCATTCAAGAGCAGCCTAGGGGTGCCACCAGGGGATTCTGACCTCAACAAACGAGCGGCTGATCCTCATTTCCCTCTGGGCTGGGACCCCCTTGTACTTTGTTGTGTGACCTATGAAACGCATTAAGCTGCTCCCAGGAGAGCTATGCAGAGAGGTCGGGAGAGAAGTAATATCTGAGGAACCAACGGAATTTAATTCTCTGCCAATCTGGATTGCTGTGAAAGTACAGTATCAGAAGACTCAGGGGAAAAATAAGTGATACAACTGATTATTCAAACGTTGTATTTTTGGTTATATGTTAATCTAAAGAACGAGGTAAGATACTCCCAATAAGAAATCATTTGATTTTCAGGTAGCAAACGTTCCATCACTAGAAAGATCAGTAAGTTAGTCCAGGCATCCTCCTAGCTACCAGTCGCCATTTGTCCCCTGTTAAATCTCCATTTGCAGAGAGTTTTTAAATGTTCTCCTTTGAACCAAGTGAACTGCACCAACCTTTCCCTCCCATCAGCTTTGTCAGTTACACTCACTGACACGCCTCAAACCTCTGTAGGCTGGTATCATCCTCATATCATGTGAATGTCTTATGCAAACCCTTTCATCATAGTTTCTTAACCTCCTCAAACCCAACAGATTTACTTCCATTCCACTCAAGGCAGCTACACCCACCAGATTTCACGTTGAAAAGCCAAACGTGAACATGGCCTATTTTTAAAGAAAAGGTAAGTAACAGTCTTGTTTTACTTTCTCGCATTTCCAGAATCCACATTCTTCCATGTCCACTTTTTTCCCCTCTACCCCTACAAACATACTGCACCATGAAAATAGCAGGGGGTACTGCTGGGTTGAGGTCCAAACCTCAGGAAAGAGACAGTGCAGTGGCACCTCCACGCTCTTCTGGCTGTCTCTCTCCCAGCCACGCTGGATGTGTGAGCAGTCCCTGCGGGCACAGATCTGGGGAGCAGACGCTGAGGAAAAGTACGGGACTAGAGCAGTTTCCCTTCCTGCTTCCCAGACCTACTATTCTTGGTCCTGCACCTCTCAGACTGCTGAGGAAAAATGCAAGTACACCCTGGCCTCTTTCTAATGAGTGAGAGAGAATGCTTCCACTTACGTCTCCAATGTTTGCCCAATGAGTATGACACCAATGAAATGCCGACCTGGGCAGTGAACCTGAGTCAGTGAGAAGGTCCAAGTCTGGGTCAGGCTAAGATTTGTAGCCTGCAGGGAGTCAGTGTCTCAGTTAACCATTTGAAATAGGGTAATCTTTTTTTTTTTTTTTTTTTTTTTTGGCGGTACGCGGGCCTCTCACTGTTGTGGCCTCTCCCATTGTGAAGCACAGGCTCCGGACGCGCACGCCCAGCAGCCACGGCCCACGGGCCCAGCCACTCAGCGGCATGTGGGATCCTCCCGGACCGGGGCACGAACCCATGTCCCCTGCATCGGCAGGCGGACTCTCAACCACTGCGCCACCAGGGAAGCCCAGGGTAATCTTCTTTTTTTACAGCCCTCCCCACTCCTTTTCTATCTTCTGTGGCATTTTATCTAAGATGCTAGCCAAGTATAGTTTCAGGTGAGTGTTTCAACTCAGCTCACAAAAGACCAGGCATGTATTTTAAATGAGTAAAGAGGGCCGGGTAGAGGGACAACAGGGAACCGTGGGGACTGTGACCAACCATGGGGACTATACTCCATCTGGAAGTGGTACCCTCTACTCAGCCCCAGCCAACTACCACCATGCAGGAATATAGGTCTGGTGTGTCTAGAACTTCTCAATTTTCTCAAGGGAAACAAACACAAAATCTTTAGTTTTGTATAAAATCTCCCCCAAGAGAGTGGTGAATGACTACTAAAAATTTTTAAATAATCCTATGGCTCAGAGGGCCATATTTTCCCCTTTCCAACCCCTGGTTGAAGGGATCAGCTGCTATGAGTTTGAATTTCACAAACCACATGGATATTTCACAGTTTCCCTGTAGAGTCACACTCTTGGCTACATGGCTATCTATCTATCATGGTAATCAATGGGCAGCAGAGGAGGCCTCTGGACTTCTGTGAAAGATGTTGGTTGTTATGAAGGAGGAGAGGTCAGGGCATACACAAGTTTTCTTGAGGGAGTTATGGGTTTCAGGACAAGTCAGAACAAGCCACTTAATGCAGATAAGTGACGGGGGGGGGAGTAAGAATACTTCTTACCAAACTCAGAGGCAGCAGCAGTCCGTGAATGTCCCACCCACCGCCATCCCCCACTCCTTCCACGGAGCTGACTGGCTCGAAGCCCACTCTCTTTGGACTGTATGTACCTCTGACGTACAAGACAGCAGCCAGAAGCCCATATGTCCCAACTGTCAGACCCTCTGCCTAGGGTGGCATTTCTGCCTCCCAAGTTGTCCTGAGGCCTCTTTGACCTACTCCCCTGTTCTCCAGGCTCCCTGCCTTGACTCATGGTTCCAGTTAATGTTACAGATAACTTTTCCCCTGGGCATTCTCTTTAACTTGACCTACAGCCCTCTGTGCCAGCATCTTAAGCAACTTACAAAGAACTTGAGCTAAGTGTGTTTGTCTCCAACAACACAAATAACTTCCTCCCTTTTAATCTTCCATATTCATAAGCATCATTTCCACAGCTCTCCAACACCAAAACATTAGAAAGTGTTTAAGTTAAAACAAAAATACTGACCAGGGGAGAGGCTGGAGCTGAAAAGTGAAATTGATCTCAAGAACCTCAGAACCTTTCCCAGCCTCACAATCCTTCCACAGAGATTCCTATTTCCATGGAGGGCACTTAAGGACAAAAAATATTTTAAAGTTCCTTTCCTCATCAAATGAATCTCTGATGCTCGGATTTCAGACACTGTGACTGGTCTTGGGAAAAATATTTGGGTACCGGGTAGTCTTTCAAATAATACTGATTTTTGAATGAATATTAAAGTTCCAGTATAAAGGAACAGATGGACCAGATCAAATACAACATTGTGCAAATCACAGGATTCTCCCATCCAAATAAAATGCTAACAACCAATGCTTTTTAGAATACTTCTGGGCTTGGACTTCCTGTGCTACAAAGCAAAACTGTTCTAGAATATGTCTTGCTTCTGTGCCATGCGTCTTTCAACTTCCTTATGAAAATGAAAAGAGGCCTGTGCCCCCATCAGCCCCGCAGGAGCCAGCTCAAGCACCAAACCAAGTGCAGACTGCCAATCTTAAGAGGGGTGAGGGGAGGACACAGACTCGGGGGCAATCTGAGGTCAGAATCAGCAAACTTGAGGAGTGGCAAGGTGAGGATACCAAGAAACCCAAGAAAAAACGTGTAATCTTATGAGTGGCTGGATCTGAGTACAAGAAGTAGAGATGGTTAGATGGAGGGACAAGCAAGTCTCAGGGGTCCTCCTGTAAGCATTTCACATGGTGAGACCACAGGAGGAGTTTTCAGGTGTGGACTGTGTTGCTATTATTAGAGTAAAGTGTAAAGAGTAAGCGCTTCTGGGGCTTCCCTGGTGGCGCAGTGGTGAGGAATCCACCTGCCAATGCAGGGGACACAAGTTCAAGCCCTGGTCCGGGAAGATCCCACATGCAGTGGAGCAACTAAGCCCATGCACCACAACTACTGAGCCTGCTCTCTAGAGCTCACGAGCCACAACTACTGAGCCCACGTGCCACAACTACTGAAGGCCGTGCACCTAGAGCCTGTGCTCCGCAATGAGAGAAGCCACCACAACGAGAAGCCCGCGCACTGCAACGAAGAGTAGCCCCTACTCGCTGCAACTACAGAAAAGCCCACACGCAGCAACGAAGACCCAAAGCAGCCAAAAATAAATAAATTAATTTTTTAAATTTTTTAAAAAAAGAGAGTAAGCGCTTCTGAAAATTTGGGCAGTTTTGGTTTTAACACACCCATAGCCCATTCTGCCTTGCCAGAATCCTGGAGCCCATAGGGACAATGGTTACTTGTTGGCATATCACATATTTGGGGCATTTTCTTTAGTTTTGACTTTAATCTTAATAACTAAGGTTTTCTTCAGTTGTTGAAGTGCCTCTAATAAGTCATCACCTTTTTTTCTTTTATTTTGACACCATATCAAAATCTCAACCAATAAAGAAGATGTGGTATATATTGATACATACAATGGAATATTAGCCACAAAAAAAAGAAGAGAAATCTTGCCGTTTGCAGCAACATGGATGGACCTAGAGAATATCATTCCAAGGGAAGTAAGTGAGAAAGAGAAAGACAAATATTATATGATATAACTTATATGTGGAATCTAAAAAAAAAAAATACAAATGAATCTACTCACAAAACAGAAAGAGACACACAGACACAGAAAACAAACTTATGGTTACCAAAGGGGAAAGGTACAAGGGATAAATTAGGAGTATAGTATTAACAGATATATACCACTATGTATAAAATAGAGAAGCAACAAGGATTTACTATATAGCACAGGGAACAATATTCAATATCTTGTAATAACTTACTATGGAAAATAATCTGAAAAAATTTATATATATATAAATATATATATATATAACTGAATCACTTTGCTGTACACTTGAAACTAACACAATACTGTAAATCAACTATACTTCAAAAAAAATCTCAACCAACCCTGAAGACACATCCACTATTGGCAGAGATGCTAATTCTCGAACCTCTAATAGGTGGCTACCTGAATAGAATGAGCTACAGGTAACTATATATATAATAAAATATTTAAAAATTATAGTATTGATATATCAGAACAAAGTACACCTTGGTTGTTTTCAATATATGAGGCTTTATCAAGTAATACCAGATTAGGATTATCATCAGGGTTGAATACAAGGTAGGTCAAAAATGAAGATGGTGGCACAGACTGGAGATTGGTCATTTACAGGAAGATTGAACAAATAAGGAGACACCTGTGGATTATAGGAGCCAGGTTTCTCAGTATCAGAGAATGAAGTAATAAATACAGAAAGGAAAAAAACCAGAATAAAAGCTGTGGTGTTGGACTGAAATTAGAGGTATTGGTGCTACTTCATGGTTTTCAATTTACATACAGTTATATGTAGAGATAAATATAGATAAAAATGTGTGCACATGTAATATATACACACAAACATATATTCCCTACCTCCACCCACTGCGTGGGAACAGTGACACCCCAATAAAAATGAGGACATCTAGGCCTCAGGTCTGGGTTTCTATATATCATTCTCCACTAAAAGGGCCAGTGCTTCTTGGAGAAATGTCTTGTTCTAAAACTGGGACTGGAAAAGTACAAGATGAGCCTGAAACAACTTATGGCAGAAGGCAAAGAAGTACACTCAAAGAACGATGGAACATACTGAAAGGACCCAGGCACCAACCTGAACTGATTTGGTCTCAGGGGCCATGTTGGGGGCAATAGAAATAATGATAGAGACAGATTATAACCCACTGAATAAAAGAGAAATCCATGAGTCAATAATGGTGGAAAGGAAAGAGGGAGGAAAAGAGAGAGAAAGTAGCTTAGTTGAATGACAAATGGGCTATTGAGAAGAGAACTTCATAGAGGAGAAGCCTTAAAGACCAAGTGATCAAAGTAAACATCCCCAGTAATGGGACCAAATGACACCCTTCTCCACCTGATAGGATGCTGTGAGAAAAGTAAGCATCACTTCTGTGCTATTCCTGCCAAAGATGCATAACCTGTGTTAGTCATAAGGAAGCATCAGGCCAATTCAGATTGAGGCACACTCTATGACGTAAATGACCTATACTCTTCCAAGGTGTCAAGGTCATGAAAGTCAAGGGAAGTGCAAGGAACTGTTCCAGACAAAAGAGACATGACAACCAAATGCAACGCTTGATTCCGAACTGGGTCTTTTTCCTACACAGGTTATTATTAGAAAGCTTGAGTGTGGTCTGAGGATTGTACACTAATAACATATCAAAGTTAATTTCCCAATTTTGATAGTTGTATTGTGGTTTTATGGAAGAATGGCCTTGTAGGAAATATCATACACATTAGACAGTGATAGGACATCAGGTTTGCAAATTACTCTCAAATAGCTCAGGAAATAAGAGGTCTTGGCAGTATTTCCAACTTTTTTGTGAGTTTATGATTGTTTCATCTGTTAAATATATAAGACTATGCATAAAATATATAGTTTGCGATGTTAATAAACTGTAACAATTCCCTTGATAAACAGACAAAATATATCCATTATCTTGTATACAGATATTTATTTTTTAATAATTATACCAGTATAATCTCAGGATTTTTAGTAATTGCTGTCTTTAGCGAGAGCAATCAAGTTTTTTCTCTAGACACAGAAAACCTAAAGCAGAAAAGCAAGAACTATATAGCTATTTTTGTCCATAAGTCTCTTTCTTTAAAGAAATTACCTTTTATAATTTAATTCAGTTGAACACATGATTTTGTGATTTTGTAATCTTTTTAAAATTTTTTACTATAATATAGTTGATTTACAATATTGTGTTAGTTTCAGGTGTGCAGTAAAGTGATTCATATATATAATTTTTTTACATTCTCTTCCATATAGGTTATTACAAGATATTGAGTATAGTTCCCTTGATTTTGTAATCTTAAAGTGATTTTAGGTAATCTAACTAGCTAAACTAAGAGAGAATTTAGGAAATTCAAATTAATTAGGCTTTCCATGAAAAAAATCTATCCAAGATTGGCATAGAGGGAAGAGATAAAGTTGTGGGGTTTTTTTGTTTTTTGTTTATTTTGTGGTACGCGGGCCTCTCACTGTTGTGGCCTCTCCCGTTGCGGAACACAGGCTCCGGACGTGCAGGCTCAGCGGCCACGGCTCACGGGCCCAGCCGCTCCACGGCATGTGGGATCCTCCCGGACTCGGGCACGAACCCGTGTCTCCAGCATTGGCAGGCGGATTCTCAACCACTGCGCCACCAGGGAAGCCCGATAAAGTTGTTTTTAAACAAGTTTCTTAAGTCAGTTTAATTTTCAGAGTCATCTTGATTATGAATATTTCAAAAAGCTGTTTTCCATACCTTTACATTATGATATGTTAAAACTCCAACATGTTTTAAAGCAAATTTTTCCATTTGATTTTCTATCATAGTATCCAAGGCTGTAAATGAAACTCACACTTAAGCCTTTTTTTCTAGGTTACAGCTTTAGCAAAAAAAATTTCTTATATAGTCAACATATTTACATCATATTTAGAATTTTTAGTTTCTCTTATTTTACATTTATACAAGCACTTAATATATTGAAATTTTTATAGAAGTTAACCAGAAAAGGTATTTGCTCCTGATGGAGCAAAACCTAATGATTTTGAGATCTTACAGTCTAACTTATCAACTCTCTCTAGAAGAAGACAAAGTATCTCTATTTGCTCAAAAACTATTTCATATTTATAAACCGGGAATTTTTATCAACTCTTATACAACTTAGAGGAGTTTAATAATTTAAGGTAAAAATATAGGCACTAATATTTATGAAGGATATTGATCAGTTGAAGAATAAAAACGTGTCATTAATCACCATTTGTTCCTCTTGGGAAACACAGTGTTGAAAATCTGTGTAATTTTGTGATTTTTTCCCCCTGAATTTACCAAAATAGTCTTGTTCTTTTTTTTTCTTTTCTTTTTTTTTTTTAACAATAGTGATAATCTCCTTTCTTTAGCCTTATTTTATAAATCCTGAAGAAAGTAATTTTGGCATTATTCAATTGTTAAGAAAAACAAAAGCAGGCGGTTGAATACTATGGATTCAGCTTCCTTTTAATTGTGGTGCAGGAATTTTAACTTAGCAGATATTGGCACAATCGGGACCACAATAAATGCACACGAAAAATCACCAGAATTCTGAAATTAGAAAAAAGGCTCTGAGCTTGAGGGTCAGAGGAAGCCAAATTGACACACACCGAAATACATAAACAGAGAGAATCTAGGAAGAAAAACACCAAAAACTTTTCCACCTTGCATTCAAGTGCCAGAACAATCAGAATCCTCAGGCATACAACCAAAAAAAGGTCATAGAAATCAGATTACAGATTCTTATCAACTGCCATTTGACAGAAATCACTTAATGGCCAGGCCACAGAATTAAAACCCAGATGCCACCACTGTTGTCACCAGGGTAGATTCAACCCACCCTGTTCAACTAGAGCAAGAACCAGAAGCAGAAACAAATGTGACCAAGAATCAGTTTAGTGTGTGACAGCCAGAGAACCCAATCGCCACATAAACATTATGACAGAAGCCAAGAGAAGATGAGCCAAGGACCCAAGGGGTCCAGGACCAGGAAAGATCCAGGTTCGCTTTAATCTACACATTCACAGTGGAGCTTCAGAATAAAAGTAAAAGAATAACTCAAAGACATACGGGAAAATTATTAGCATACTATTTAATTATGCACAAGGGAAGACAATACATTAATTTCCTCTAAAAATAAAATAAAATAATACAAAATAAAATGACTTAAATATGAGAAAGAGAACTAGAGGAGACAAAGAAAACCAAGCCACTTTGATTTCTTGCTTGGGTAAAACGCTGATCAGCCGGCAGCCAGCAAAAAGGCCTGTCAGGGGATTTTTGCCCTCAGGCAGCCAAATGGGTCATCAAAGGAAGCCATTTCAGTTATTTGTTTATTCTGCGGAAGACCTGGGGGGTTAACTTGGACACAAACAAAACAGGCAGTCTCTGCATTATGTCCTGCAGCATATCCTTTGCCAGCACCTCCAACTCTAGGTCTGCACCATTTTCTTATTCAAATTGTGCACTGATAATGGAAAAGGTAAATTAAAAGAAGTCAAAGCAATTCAGATTTCAAATGAAACTGAAGAAAAAAAGAAAAGCATCTCCACTACTGCAGGTGCAGGAAGACTTGACTGGTCTTGCTTTCCCCCATCGAGACTCTGCCTCACCACCCACTACTTCGCCTTGCTCTCCACGGTTAACAGTCTTGCCATCCTGTTGTTTTTCTTCCAAGCACACAAGGTGTGCTTGTGGTGGCTACTGTTCAAGTGACCACCTTGCTCTGCGTTTCCTGGGACTTTCTGATTTAGCACTGAAAGTCCTGCATCCAGAGAAGCCCCTCGGTTCCAGGCACAGCGGGACAGTTGGTCACCTCAGTACTTTCCCCTTGAATTGTAAGAATTAGGTCCACACTGCAAAGGTAATAAGATCCAAGAAAGCTGTACTTTGAAGAGGTTTCTGGAAGCATCTTGCATTTTCTATCTTTTTTAATTGTGGCAAAACATACATAAAATTTACCATTTTAACCACTCGCAAGTGTACAGTTCTCTGGCATTAAGTACATTCACGTTGCTGTGCCACCATCCATCTCCAGAACATTTTTATCCTCCCCAACTGAAACTCCATACCCATTAAACACTAACTTTCCTTCCTCCTCCCCCAGCCCTTGGCAACAGGCATCCTATTTTCTGTCTATGAATTTGACTACTCTAGGTACCTCATATAAGTGGAATCACATAATATTTGTCCTTTTGGTAATTTCTTAAATTATGAATTGAATTTTACCGATTTTCAGTTATAATAGCTAAAATAAACAGCTGTTGACCGAGTGCTACTAGCAGATGAAATCAATATCCAACATTTTTTTGGCCCTCTACTCACCTTTAAAATTTTATTTAGTGAATGAATGAATGAATGGTTTCCCTACCTCTGCCTCAAAACTTGGGCAGGCCCCAGGACATTTGCTGGTCACTCTTAAGGAATAAGCAGTTGGTCACTTTCAGTAACAAACAAATATCTCAACTCCAAAATCAGGGCACATTTGATGTCTTATCAGAAATCCTGCCATCTTCTTACTCATTTGGGGGGTGCTTTGTATTTGTATGTTGATACCCACTTGGTCTCTTGGTAAGAGTGAAACCCCTTGTAGCATGCACACATTGGGGAAAGAAGAAAGCAAACAGTCTGTCAACTCAAATCATTAGCAAATCTAATCTAAAAGACATTGAGCAAAGGCATTTGATTAGAGGCCAGTTGGAGTCCATCTACCTCCATACCTAGCCTCTTACTTTAACTTCAAAATACCAGAGACTTTGGACCTGAAAGCTGGAATTTCCTTGCACTTATTACATACTGTAATATTCTTTAATTTTTATACCAAAAAATTATAGGTTCACTGTTAACAGGTAGACTACTACACAGATATAAAAAATTAAGTTAATAACTTCCCACACCAATCTCATCTCCAATTCCCCAAAGGGGGAAAAAATATTAACAGGGTAGAGTCTATCTTCACCTTTTTCCTCATAAAAATATTGCAGCACAATATTTCATAAAAATCATTAAAATTTTGCATCATAAAAATATTACATATCTATGTACATATAGATGGATGTTATATTATAGTAATTATATTATATTCTTATCTTGTCTCTTGCTCTTTTTTCCTAAGCAGATCATAGACTTCCCCCTCTGAGTCTTTGTAACTCCACACTTCGGTTTGTTTCCCTCAAGAGAGAACAACAGTGGCTACTCAGGGTGTGACTTAAAGGCATAAATGTAGAGGAGACGTTGTCTGGTTGTCCCAAGCTGGCTTTGTCTAGCTGTGAAAGGCTGCTGACTTTCATTCATAAAGCATAGGTGACTATGTTCTTGAATCAAAGAAAAGAATGGAAATGAATGAATGCTCCTTCAATGGAGGAGATGAATGACCGAATTAAGTAGCCAGTTGGTTTAATTACAGCTTTCAGTTTTCCCTCATTTAATAAGCATTGCAACCATTCCACCTCTGGTCAAAAATAACAAGTAGGTGGTATTGTGTTTGTGATTATATATCTGAAATCTATGAAGGGAAAAACAAATAGTAAATTCATTCTCTGGATTTTTCTTCTTATGGTTTACATGTGATCTACCTATTTTGCTAAAGTCTCACCGTTTCTAAACGGTGCTTTTTAGACCTTAGGCATCTGTAATGTGAGGAATGCTAAGTGCAAATGCAGATTTCCTAGGCTGTGTTTTGACCTCTCCTGGATCAAAATATCTACAAATAGAATTTGTATTAAAAAAAATTTCCACAGGTGATTCTAGCATACATTAACTTATTTGAAAACTACCCCTAGGCCTCACCACAGGCTCAGAGATTTGCTGATCTCATCTTTTAAAAGACTCTAATCATCTTCTCTAGACTTCAGATACCTAGCATCCCACCACCTCCTCCCCTTTTCTGTCAACCACCCCCAAGCATGTTACGAAAACAGGAAGCTTGCATACTCTTGGGTCCAGCTCAATGCAGGCAGGCTCTGAACAGCCCCTGGGTCCTCAGAAGAACATGAAAAAGGAGCTGCTGATTTGACTGGGCCTAAGAACTGCCCTTGACTCTTTGTGTTCAGACCTAGGAAACAGTAGTCCTGAGTCTGCTGGGACCCTAACAAGCATTAGAGATAAAACGTTTTCTATCTCTAGGAGAGGCTAGAGCAGCATGCAAACACCTTTGTGGATGCTAAGAAGAAAGCCAAGAAGGGAAAGAAGAGTGAGGATTAATAAAGGTAGTGACTGCCTTTTGCATCTTGTCATTCTCAATACCGAGTCAATGACAGTTCTCAAATGAGTATAGGTCAACATGTGAATGAGTGATTGCATGAATTTGTTTCCTACTTTTTGGTGACCGAAAACAACAACAGCAACAACAATTTCCTAATCCCTGAGGTTACTGCCCACTTGAAAAAGACACGTGGGTGCTTCACATTGGTCTTCAGTCAGAATGTCATCTGTAACTTTTAGTAATGTCTACAAGGAACACTGGTGGGAACCGATTCAATAGGCTTTAAAACTCCAGAGAGTAGAGTATGGAATTCCCTGGAAATGCTTTGTCATGAAGACACTGCTAGGAAGCAGCTCTGGAGCTGTGTGGGTGCCTGATTCAGAGCCTCAAAAACATAAAAGAGAAACAGTAAAACTGAGAAAAGCCAAGGTCAGAAAGCTGCCTTGAGCCAACACATTACTGCCCACCTGCGAAGTTCCAGGCTATTCTGCCCAACCTCAAGGACCCTGAGCTCTTTCCAGGTTCTAATTTGACCAGGCATTTATTAGGTTATAATAAAAGGAGGAATGAAAGAAAACAGATCCTTTGGAAAGAATGGAAAACAACATTTCATGGGAAAAATGAGAAAATTAGCCAGAATAAAGACATAAATTTGCCACCAAGACATCATAGTTTCTTCAAGGATATAATTCGCCTGCTGAACCTATCCACAAATATTTTTGAAACTCAGAAACATGCAGCATATTCTCTAGAAGAGGATATTACTGTGACTCGCTCAACCAGGGACCCTGTCCTGCTAGTGGACTGACACTATGATAGCTCCCAGTGTTCACCTCCTGGTATTCACTCTGTGTAATCCCCTCCCCTTGAGAGTGAGAAGGCCAACAGAATACAGCAGAAGTGATGGGATGTCACCTCCATAATTCCGTTATAATCTCTGTCTTGCTAGATTTTCCATATTGCTTTCTCAGCTTGCATACTTTGATTAAAAAGTGGCCACGTTGGAGAGGTCCACATGGCAAAGATTGGAGAGCAATCTCCAGCCAATAGCTAGGAAGGACCTGCAACCCTCAGTCAAACAGTCCTCTGGGAACTGAATTCTGCCAGCAAGCTGGATGAGCTTAGAAGTGGATCCTTCCCAGCTGAGCTTTCATATGAGACCACAGCTTCAGCTGGCAACTTTATTTCAGTCCTGTGAGGAACCCTAAAACAAAGGAATCAGCTAAGCTATGCCAAACTCTTGATCACAGAAACTGTGAGTTAATAAATGTATATCATTTTAAACCACTAGATTTGGGGTAATTTGTTACACAGCAACAGATAACTAATGCAATCCTGATCCAAGCTGAGATAGCGAGGAAAGAGTGTCTGGTTTTCACAGTTCTGAACAATTACTCTTGCTGCCCTTGCCTTGCTGGAGTCTGTGAAATAAGACACACTCTTCCAAGCTGCCTGTATCCAGCACATATATATATGACAACCTCTGCAGCCAGGGGGGTAGGGGAGTGGGGGGAGGGGCATGCTCTGAGAGGTGCCAAATGGGGAAGTTATTTAGTCTGTGAAAAGATACTTACTGATTTCTTAAAACAGAAACTGGTATTAGCTTGTGTTCTAAAGAGCTTTTAAATCTCAGAGAAGAGGATGATAAATTGAGTGCTATGTCCACATTTTCAGTCAAAGGCTTTAGTTGTAAGTAATTTCACATGCTGTAACCATCAGCAGTATGCAAGGAGGCTGCCATATGAAATAAACATTCATTTGCCTGAAGCCAGAATTTATATTTTCTTTAAGATGAGATTCACATCCACACACACACACATGCATGCATGCAACTGTTTTTGTGGGAGGATGGACTAACTGAACTCACTTTTCAATTGCATCAGCTTCTTTTTTAATGTAGTGATGAATGGACTCAATTAGATGAAAAACATTCTTGTGGTTGACATATCAGGAGTGTTATTTCTTCCCACAGATTTCACCATGCACAATGACTAAAGACACTTTCTTTGCTGTCTTTCCAGGTTACACTTATAGGCAGCTCTCTGACCAGAAGAGTGTAGATGATTCTTAATGTGACACTGACATAAAGGAAAAGAGAAATCCTCTGAGACACTGGTCAAGAGACAACACGTTCTTTATTTTCTTTTTACTCTTCAGGTCTCCCTGGACTCAGCTGACCAATAGAGTATAAGACCTGAGTCACACAGGGCTTCTCTTCGTTAAATTTGTATAAACCCTCAATGCAAAGTTCAGGGGTCTACAAGGCCATCTTCACCTCTGTTATCAACTGCAAGTTAGAGAGCCTCCAAGATCACCCTCGAGTTTGATAATTTGCTAGAAGGACTCACAAAACCCACTGAAAGCTGCTATACTCATAGTTACAGTTTATGACAGCACAGGGACACAGATTAAAAGCAGCTAAGGGAAGAGGTACATAGAGAAGGGTCCAGGAGAGTCCCAAGAATGGGACCTCTAGCACGGGACTCTAGTGGAGTTATGCAGACACTGTTTATTTCTCACAGGTACAATGTGTGACAATATGCATGAGCTACTGCCATCCAGACAAGCTCACATGAACCTTGGTGTCTAGAGGTTTTATTGGGGCTCAGTCACATAGATATGGCTGACTGCCCATGTAGACAACCTTAGTCTCCAGAGGTCAAGTTCACGCCTCATGACCCAAGGACCCCTACTATAAATCACACTGCTAGCATAGACTATCTGGCATGGCCAAAGGCCCCCAGGTTAAACAAATCAGGCAGGACATTCCAAGGTCTTAGAGGTTACCTCCCAGAAGCCAAGGGCAAAGGCCAGGCCTCTCTGGGGGAAAGGTTAATCCTTTACTGCATACCATACCAAAGCCTATGCAGACTTTCCCGGTCCACTTGGCAGAATTTCCCTGCAACAGCTCTCCGAACTTACACCTCCCCTAATCTCTTCCGTCCTCAAGAATGGCACCAACAACCGCGCAGGTGATCAAGCCACTACCACCCTAATCCATGGAGTGTTTCTGGTGAGCGCAGCCGGGTAGGTGAGGGTAGCGCGGGCCAGGGACTGCCGGGTGCTGCCGGGATGCTGAACCCCGGCCCTCCTCCCCCGAGTAGGACCCCAAGCGAGCCCCGCCCGATCCCTGAGACTCCAACCATGGCTCCTCTGCTCGCGAAGTATGCTTACCTGCAGAGCCTGGCCAAGAAGATGTGCTCCCAGCCCAGGCCCGAGCCGCAGAAGCGCCAAGTCGGCTGGCAAAACTCGAGTCTTAGAAGCTGCTGGGCTCCTGAAAAAGGAGAGGAAGAAAGCACTGAAGAAATCCCAGGAGCGGGAGGAGAAAGCTGCTGAGGCCAAGGCCATGGCCCGTGCCCCTGCGGAGAAGCCTCAGGTCAGGAAGCCGGTGGCAGCCGAGGAGGAGGAGGCTTGCAGCTCCACCGGGGCCCCTGCGGACGGCCTGGACAAAGAGCCTCTTTACTTGCTTGCCTTGGACGCTCTGCGTCAGCGCCTGCCTGAAAAGATACCGGAGGCGCGGGGCCAGGGCAGAGCCAAGACGCTGTCTCCCGCCGTTTTGGAGAAAAGACGTCGGAGGAAGTGGAGGAAGCAGGAGCGCGACCGGAAGGAGAAACAGCAGCAGAGTGAGCGGAGGGCAAAGCGGCGGCGCCCCAGGCCCCCGAGGGCGCGGAGGACGCTGAGCTGCCCCTG
This sequence comes from Kogia breviceps, assembly GCF_026419965.1. Classification (NCBI taxonomy): domain Eukaryota; kingdom Metazoa; phylum Chordata; class Mammalia; order Artiodactyla; family Physeteridae; genus Kogia; species Kogia breviceps. The sequence continues at coordinate 23,582,885 of NC_081317.1, forward strand.
TGGAGCCCCGCGAGGAGACGCAGGGCCGGCTGGGGCTGGTCTTCAACAAGGTGGAGGTGACCGGAAAAGCCTTCCCGCAAGGCGCAGCGCAGGAAGGAAAAGAGGCAGAAGGCGAAGGGCAACCTGACGCCGCTAACGGGCAGGACTTAGGCGGCAGCTGAAGCGCCTACGGGCGCGGCGGGCCCGGCTGGAGGAGCTGCGGGCCGCGGACGTGGGCCAGGCCCGGGAACTCGAGGCAGAGATGCAGTGGGCGGACCTGCTGGACAAGGCCGACGGCGTGAAGATCCGCGACGACGAGCAGCTGCTGCAGGAGGCCCCGAAGCACAAGAAGAGGGCGGCGCGGCGCCAGCGCGCGTGGGAGAAGCGCACGGCACGTGTGGCTGAGAAGACGCAACTGCAGGACCCGTGGCGGCAGAAGCCGCGCGAGAACAAGCCTCGCCTGGAGAAGACCCGCAAGAGGGGTCGCATCCTGTCCTAGGACCTGGAGCCGGCCGGCCGGCCTGGCCTGAGGGCCCGACTGCCCCACCCGACCCCGGCAGGCTCAGGCTCCCAGCGGAAATCGGACGCTGCCCCGCCGCCCTCACCGACTTTTCGGGGCTCAGGCCGCACGTGCAGAAGAGCCTTCAGATCCCATGAAGGGGTGATCCAGATCCGGGCTCTCACCTCCTCTGGTGAGGCCAGAACGCTCCCTGAAAATTCCGGGGTGGGGGACGAGGGAGTGGTGAGGAGGGAGTGGGCCTGGGGAGGGGGTGGGTCTTCACTGGCCCGCTCCTCCTCTCCCGAGTTCACAGGAGCAGGAAGGGAATGGCCTGTGTGACTGCTGTGTCAGCCCCAAACTCTCTTGGAAAGGACAAAAACCAACTCCTGCAGCCAGAGCTGAAGGCGGAATTGACAGGCTTGGTAACCGGGAGAAGGCGGGGCCATCCTCAGGCTGCCTGGAATTGAATTATTCTAAATTTCTTTGTAAGATGGATAAAGATGATCATTTAAGATAAACATGCACATTAAAAATCCTAAAGTAACCACTATTAGATAGAAACCGTGTTACTAAACTAGAAGGAAGAAAAATGTAGTGCGGTGGACAGTGTCAGTCTAGGAGGAGGTGGGAGAGATAGTAAAACCTAAAACTAAGCCGGGTGAATGGAGGATACACAGAGGCAGAGTTAAGTCCAAGCCCACAGCCAGCCAGAATGAATGCACGTCGACAAAACTCAGATGAATTTTATGGTATGTGGATTATATTTCCAAAAAACTTAATAAAATTCTTTTGACTAAACTCCAGTTAAGAAACAGATGGAGGGCTTCCCTGATGGCGCAGTGGTTGAGAGTCCGCCTGCCGATGCAGGGGACACGGGTTCGTGCCCCGGTCCGGGAAGATCCCACATGCCGCGGAGCGGCTGGGCCCGTGAGCCGTGGCCGCTGAGCCTGCGCGTCCGGAGCCTGCGCTCCGCAGCGGGAGAGGCCACAGCGGTGAGAGGCCCACGTACTGCCAAAAAAAAAAAAAAAGAAAGAAAGAAACAGATGGTAACCAAAAGGAAGCTGGTGTTGGCTGTATTATAAGATGAAGTCGACTTTAAGATAAAAGGCACTGCTCAGGAGGACTATCACCACGTAATGAAAACGGGTTCAAATCACCTGGAAGGTAGAACAGTCGTGCACCAGGAACATAGCTTCAAATCTATCTAGCAGAAACTGACACAACTACAAGGAGAAATCAATTCACAAACCAAAGTGGGAGATTTTTAACATCTCTGTTAGGAATTGATAAACCAAGCAGACAAAATCAGATGGATATGGAAGGTTTGGATGAGAGTATAATCTTGATCTGCTGGACACACAGAACAGTGTATCTGAAAACAGTATGTACTTCAAGCACACATGGAACAGTGGTGAAAACCAACCATCTCCTAGTCCATAAAGCAAGTCATATTTCAAAGCGTCAGTTTCATACAAAGTATATGATCTGGCCACAGAACAATTAAAAAGCTTAAGAGGTAATTGCTTAGAAACACACTTCTAAATTACCTGTGAGTCAAAGAATCATCCCTAAGGCACGTTAGCAAATATTTAGTACTGAAGGATAATGAAAATGCTATGCGTCACAACCCTTTCACAATGATATCCAATGCACTTAGCAACAGCTATTATTTTTCTGGTTTGTTTGTTTGTTCCCTGCCTCCCACCCATAAAAATATAATCTCCATGCAAGCAGGCACCAGTCTGCCTTTTTTATACCTGTATTACCTGCTCTTAGAAGAGAGTCTAACACATAGTAGGTACTCAATAAATATTTGCCTGACAAATGAACGTTTGCCCTTTTCTTGAAAGTCAACTGGTAACCACTGGTTTATTTGACAAGTATATGAGCACCTTCTCTACAAAAGGCCAGACACAGGTGAGTCAAGGCAAAGCCCGCCCTCGAGAGCATAAAAGAGCCTACCAGTAGTAGAAGTAGAATAAATAGCGTTCATTTTTATACCTTCCACAGCATCGAGACAGTCTTGGAGCTCATCAAAGAGTAAAAGGACAAAAAAAAAAAAAAACCAGTGAAAGGACAAAAGAGGACTCTGCTAAAATGGTATTAGAAATTCAGAGGGAGAAAAGAGTTCTTAAAAATGAAAGGATCCCACCTGAAGCTTAACACAATATTGTAAATCAACTATACTTCAATAAAAAAAAATTTTTTTTAATGAAGGGATCAGGAAAGATTTCACATAGGATTTGTGATGATGGGAAACGAGGCTTGTCATTCTAAGTAATGGGAGCAGTACAAATAAGGCACAGAGGTAGGAAGGGGTACCTTCTGGGCAAGATTAAGTAGTTCCATTTGGAAGAAGTATAGGGTGTATAAAGAGGAATTCTAGGAGATAAAACTGGGCAGGTTGGTTGGGATCAGAATTGATATAAGTCCCTATAATTACAACTCTAGACGACGTGGAGCCTCTGAAAGTTTTTGAAAAAGGACTTACCATGACTGAAACCGTGCCTTCAAAGGGTTGAACTCAGGCAGGATCAGCTTCATGAATATGCAGACTCTGCCTTCACTGAGGACCTGAGCACAGAAGGGCCCTGTGCTTGGTGTAATGTCCTGCTGCGATGGTGTTGAAAGTCTAAGTAATTTTGAATAAGGGGCCCTGCATTTCTCATCTTGCACTGGGACCTTCAAACTATGTGGTTAGTTCTGAGGTCAGGAGAGAGTGATTATGAACGATTAAAATAAGGGGGAGTCAGGAGGCAAGCAGACCAGATAAGAAATCATAATAATAGTTCAAGGAAAAGCTAATGAGGACATGAGGTGGGGAAGCCTTCCTAATCTTAGTAGATACTCTTAAGTATTTAGAGGTAATAAAGAAACTCGGGTCATAGTTTGGGTCATAGACCCAAAGATATTCTTTGAAACTCTCAGCTCCAAACTACACAGAATGATTCTTAATATGTAAGTCAGGAGGAAGTTGAAAGTTTATAGGAAGCCATTGGAAGTTTTTGAGCAGGGATTTTATATAAGATTTATTTAACAAATATTTATTGAACACCTGCTATGTGCCAGGCATAGTGGTAGAATTAGAAACCTACTGGGTGCCAGAGATTAGTGTTACCAAACGAAAGCTCACTGCCCAAGGCACACAGAAGCCAACACTCTGGCATTGGCTTTTGAGAAAAGAAAGAGCTTTATTGCGAGGTCGACCTGCAGAGCTCAAATCTGTCTCCCAGATCCAAGGTTCAGGGCGAAATTTAAGGAATTAGGAGGATTTCAAACCTGGAAGCTGATTGGCTAATGTTGAATCAGTCCATATATGGTAATCAAGCTACTCTTGCTGCTGGAAGCTGGATTTTCCTCACTGAAGGAGTTCTTGCTTTGTAAAGAGCTCTGGTGGCAACATTTCTATTCTTGAATTCCATAGTCTATTGAATTCCATAGACTGAAGATCCTTGGTTCCGGGGTCATCCTGGAGACACAGGTTTCCGTGTTGCACATGTGCAGTGATGTCTCTGCAAAATAACTTCAGGTTTCATTAATCAACAGCCTGTTTTTATTTTTTATTTTTTGGTTTTTTTGGGTTTTTTTGGGGGGGTTGCCAACCTTTTATTTTTCTTTTTTAACATCTTTATTGGAGTATAATTGCTTTACAATGGTGTGTTAGTTTCTGCTTTATAACAAAGTGGGTTAGTTTCTGCTTTATAACAAAGTAAATCAGTTATACATATACGTATGTTCCCATCCCGTCCCTCTTGCATCTCCTTCCCTCCCACCCTCCCTATCCCACCCCTCTAGGTGGTCACAAACCACCGAGCTGATCTCCCTGTGTTATGCTGCTGCTTCCCACTGGCTATCCACCCTACATTTGGTAGTGTATATATGTCCATGCCACTCTCTCACTTTGTCACAGTTTACCCTGCCCCCTCCCCATATCCTCAAGTCCATTCTCTAGTAGGTCTGTGTCTTTATTCCCATCTTACCCCTAGGTTCTTCATGACATTTTTTTTTCTTAGATTCCATATATATGTGTTAGCATATGGTATTTGTTTTTCTCTTTCAGACTTACTTCACTCTGTATAACAGACTCTAGGTCCATCCACCTCACTACAAATAACTCAATTTTGTTTCTTTTTATGGCTGAGTAATATTCCATTGTATATATGTGCCACATCTTCTTTATCCATTCATCTGTTGATGGACACTTAGGTTGCTTCCGTGTCCTGGCTGTTGTAAATACAGCTGCAATGAACATTTTGGTACATGACTCTTTTTTTTTTTTTTTTTTTTAACATCTTTATTTGAGTATAACTGTTTTACAATAGTGTGTTAGTTTCTCCTTTACAACAAAGTGAATCAGTTATACATATACATATGTTCCCATATCTCTTCCCTCTTTTGTCACCCTCCCTCCCACCCTCCCTATTCCACCCCTCTAGGTGGTCACAAAGCACAGAGGTGAACTCCCTGTGCTATGCTGCAGCTTCCCACTAGCTATCTAATTTACATTTGGTAGTGTGTATATGTCCCTGCCACTCTCTCACATCGTCACAGCTTACCCTTCCCCCTCCCCATATTCTCAAGTCCATGCTCTAGTAGGTCTGTGTTTTATTCCTATCCTACCACTAATCTCTTCATGACTTTTTTTTTTTTTTTTTTAGATTCCATATATATGTGTTAGCATACGGTATTTGTTTTTATCCTTCTGACTTACTTCACTCTGTATGACAGACTCTAGGTCCATCCACCTCACTACAAATAACTCAATTTCGTTTCTTTTTATGGCTGAGTAATATTCCATTGTATATATGTGCCACATCTTCTTTATCCATTCATCTGTTGATGGACACTTAGGTTGCTTCCGTGTCCTGGCTATTGTAAATACAGCTGCAATGAACATTTTGGTACATGACTCTTTTTGAATTATGGTTTTCTCAGGGTATATGCCCAGTAGTGGCATTGCTGGGTCGTATGGTAATTCTATTTTTAGTCTTTTAAGGAACCTCCATACTGTTCTCCATAGTGAACAGGCTGTTTTTAAAAAGCAAAATCACTTTAAGCTGGTCCATGTTTTACATTCTATTTCATAACAGTCCCTGCCATAAACACTGCCAGAGTAGGAAGAATTTTGTATACAGATATTTTTCAGTTATGGTCTCCACATAATTTGATCACTGTATAAAGTGTTACACTGAAAGAAAATGTAATGGTTTGTGGGAGGAAATGGGAAAGCATCTTTCTGCTCTTAAGAAGGCTTTGAGGACATTTCAGGAAGAACCTGGGGTGGTAGGTGAAGAACTGGCTCCAAAATGAACTTAAACCTCATGTCAAGCAATGCACCATTTCAAAATGCAGTTCTAGCTTCTGGGATTTTCGAATCAGATCAGCAAATCTCCATTACAAAGAACAACTGCAAATTTTCTTTTCTAAGACTGAATTCCTCACCAATACATTCTAACTGGCTTTTTATTTGGTTTATTCTGCTTACCCCAAGTCAGTGTTCAAGGCTGTTGGTTTATACAACCTGGAAAACAAATCTAATGGAGACCATTAGGTTGTCATCAAGGGAGAGCTGGATAAGAAGCTCTTGAACTTGTTTCACCCTCTCAAAGGGCAGGACTTATTTTTCTTACCATGAAAACAGTAGATTGGGGAGAAAGCAGAGAGCGATGTAAACACAGACATGGCTGCTGTCTGAGATTTTTCCTCTCCTCAGAAAGCAAAGTGAACACACATGGCTCTTGGTACTGTTCACCTGCTTTGTTCCTCCTGTCCTCTTCCCTTATGGGAAGAAAGTCTTTTAACATAATCATACATCACAATTAAGGCTTTCAGGATAATGGGTATTAGCAGGAGAGAGGTGAATCTGTCTGGTAGGTGCCTCGTTCTGAGGAATACAAAGATCCACTGTTATTTTCCCAAGATGCAGTGACCTCAGACCAAAGGGGCACAGAGTATCCTGGGCTTGGCCAAACATGGTAGCAGCTGGTTGGAACCAGAACCTTGGGAGGTGGAGTGGGAGGTCGGGGAGAAGGCAGAGGAGCAGAGAAGGAAGAAGTGGGGGAAACTTGGAAGGGCTCTCTGGGCTCCAACCCAACGTGTAATGTATGTATGTTACACCTTTGGTTAATCCCCTGGGATGACAGGAATTGGTCCTGAGGGAGACCCAGGCCTCCCTGGCACAGAGCTGGTCCTACACGCCCCTATAACTGGGGCTCTGCAGAGCATCATGACCCCCAGTTATACGAATTTCATAACAGGAAGTCTTTCCAGCCTCTAGGTCTTTACATATGCTATTCCTCTGCCCCCAATTCTCTTGCTCTGTATTGACAGCCATTGAATCATCCTTAAGACCCAACTGGCACTTTTTCTCCTCTTGGGAGCTTTCCCTGACCTCTAGAGACAGTGAGGCTCCCCTGTTCTAAGCTGCCAGGACATCTCATTGCACTTCCTGGGCATCTCTAACATGTTGTACAGTCACCGTTGCCTGTATAATCGTCTCCTTCACTAGATTGTGAATTGCTCGAAGGCAGACTGGGTCTCGTTAATCTTACATCCATACTAGCTAGGTAGCTAACACAGTGCATAACAGGTGTTTAATTAGTGTTTAGTGAATGAAAAAAAAAAAACAAAACAAGAATAAAGGATCAGTTTTTGTGAGGCAAATGTGCTACCCACTTGGCCAGATGTGTCCAGTGAAGGGAGTCTTTGAGGGACCTAAAAGTCATACATTCCACAGTGTCCTGTGAAATTCAAGATAAAGGAAGCCACCCTTCTGAACATAAGAGCATACCTGGTCGATTCTCCCCTCTAGGGAGCCCCAAGGAAGGAAGATCATTATGAACTGCCATGAAAAATGGGAATCATGTCAACTGGGTTCATTTGACTGCCCAGGAAATCTTATCATCCAGTTGCAATCTATAGTATTAGAGTTTTGTGTGCCCTTTTCTGATGATCAATTTTCTACCTGTCAACTTAGAAAGGGCCAGCAAAAGGCAGAGATAATCCTTCTCGGTCTGACTGAAAGTATTCCCACAGGTGTCTAAAGACAAAATAACCTACACATCTAGACTCGTAGTTACATGAAGTTAACTACTGGGAAGTTGTGCCCGGTGCTGCCTTGGCATGGCCTTTTCTCCAGTGCCTTATACATTAATTTTAAAAGGTTCTTGACATTTCGGTAGAACTGATATAATCATTTTCAGAGAAAGGTGCCTGTCCTCAGAATGGGTGTATTTTATTTTTGATCTAAGTGATATGAGTTAGAATTATTATTCTACCCAAAAAAGACATGGCAATAAGCTAAACAATCTTTATTTATAAAACTTTGTTCACATTTCAAAATATTTTCATATATAGTATCTCCTTGACGTTCACCAATAATCCTATGGAAGTAGCCTGACCAGGGGGTTATTACTTAAACATTAAGAAAAGGGAATTGGACTCAGAGGGCATAAGGGACTCATCCAAAAGTACCAGGCAGTAAGTGGCAGATTTAGTCTCTAGATTCCAAACCCCTAATAAAAGTTTACCTGCTTTATGGGCTTCCCTGGTAGCGCAGTGGTTAAGAATCCGCCTGCCAATGCAGGGGACACGAGTTCAAGCCCTGGTCCGGGAAGATCCCACATGCCGTGGAGCAACTAAGCCCGTGCGCCACAACTACTGAGCCTGCGCTCTAGAGCTCACGAGCCACAACTACGGAAGCCCACATGCCTAGAGCCTGTGCTCTGCAACAAGAGAAGCCACTGCAACGAAGAGTAGCCCCCCTCGCCACAACTAGAGAAAGTCCACGCGCAGCAACGGAGACCCAACGCAGCCAAAAATAAATTAATTAATTAAATAAATTAATTTTTAAAAAAAGTTCCCCTGTTTTTTGCCTAAAAGATAAATGCTGACATTTCCATATAAGATTAACGTGTAGCACAAGGATCTAACTCACTGCACCAAATATTTTGGGTTCTCCACATGGTGGGTTTGATTTTTCCTACTCCTTGAAGTGAGGTGCAGCTGAGTGATTCGCTTTGGTGAGCTGAAGCTATGGTGTCCAGTGCACAAGTGGAGACACTCTTTCCCTCTGCCATTTAGGTGGTGGCTACGCCATCAGTCTCGGTCCCAGAGTAAAGCCAATGAGGAGCAGAGCCCCCAGCTGAAACATAATGGACGCAAGCAGGGAATAAACCTTTGTTTAATTGAGGTGTATTGTTACCACAGCACAACCTGACTTACCCTGCCTGAAACACTCCATGCAAGGGCTTACATGCAGTGACCTTATGGAAATGACCAAAGAACCATAAAAATGGAGGCAGTTGCATCTCTCTGGAAGTTAAGGAAGTGTGCCATCCTAAGCCGTAAGTTTGGAGAAATTTCAACAAGATAAAATAAGTTTAAGGAAGGATAACAAGGGATGACTCAGTACTCCTTTAAATAAATTAGTAACCTAGAAATGTTTACTTTTTCATGCTAAATAGGGACATGGTGAGGAGGCCCCCCTCACCAAAAATAATAATAATACTCCCCACCTTTGGGGTTTGGAGAAGAAAGTACCTTAATAGTTGCTGGTGGGGCATGCTGTGATAAGCCCTAGCTTTGTTCCAGAAGGCACCGTTCTGCTCTCCCTAAGATAACACACAATATGCACCCACGTGAAGAGCAATCTCCCCAGGTGGAGATGGTGGCATGTGGTGACTCAAAAACGCCGTGCCGACTCTGACAGAGCACTGAATGACTGGCACCAGGGACCCGCCTGTTTTCCAACCAGCGTTCATGTGGCCCCTGTACAGAAGATGCTATCTCCTGAAGCAAAACTCTGAAGCATGAAAGCAGAAACATATTTGGCATATCTCTGTTGGCTTTTATTTTATTTATTTATTTATTGGCTGCGTTGGGTCTTCATCACTGTGCATGGGCTTTCTCTAGTTGTGGTGAGTGGGGGCTACTCTTGTTGTGGAGCACAGGTTCTAGGCGCATGGGCTTCAGTAGTTGTGGCACACAGGCTCAGTAGTTGTGGCTTGTGGGTTCTAGAGTGCAGGCTCAGTAGTTGTGGCGCACAGGCTTAGTGGCTCCGTGGCATGGAGGATCTTCCCGGACCAGGGCTTGAACCCGTGTCCCCTACACTGGCAGGCGGATTCTTAACCACTGCGCCACCAGGGAAGTCCCTCTGTTGGCTTTTAAATCACAGAGAATAAAAACAGCACTGATACTATGTGAATTGTGAATTCACATTCTGGGTAAAAATGACATCAGAGTGAAAGGGGACACATTCAGACTGAGAGGGTATGCCCACCGCCCGGCGAGTGGAGGGGGGATAAGTGGTGGGGTGTCTCAGGTCATGGAAAGGGCAAACAAGGATTTGAAACCAGAAAATCAGGAAGCCGTTCTTACCTCCCCCATTTAGCAGCTAAGTTACCTTGGCCAAGATTCTTCTTAAAGCTCGGGTTCTTGATCAATGAAGATAATAATCCCTACAATTGAGCACTTCTGTGAAGGTAAAACAAGGTCATATGTGGGCAGAAGCGCTTTGTAAATTATGAAGTTCTGGTACAAGTGGTAATTGTTTATCTTTGGGCAGGACTGAGCGTTATAAAGTCATTTCTTAAACAGCTAGAAGCTGCCTCCTCTATCTCCCTAAGTCTCCTATTTCAGTTCCTCATAGTTAGTTGACATGTTAAATATTTGAGTGATAGGAAAGAAGGAAGGAGGGAGGGAGGGAGGGAGGGAGGGAGGGCAGGAAAAGATAGAAAAAAGAAGGAATCCTGTTTGCCCATTGGGATCATACAAAATTAGTTTAATTCTTCTCTCAGATAAATATTTACTTAAAAGTTGTGTTTCCTACTTTATTCCAAAAAGGATAAAAGGGATCTTACAAGGAAAACTAAAATATAATAAAAGAGCACAAATTTTAAATAGTGCAGAAGAAAAAAGGCTACAAGGAAAGGGATAGGAATGAGCCTGGAGTGAGACAGTCCTCAGTCTGGCTATGGTGAACCACCTACTGGTTCTACGCTTTGCAGCATCCAACACAAGAAAAGAAACATGATCATATATACAGTTCCCAACATCCATGAGGCAAAAAACAGAGCTGTCATTCAAGAGAAGTACTGATCTTCTTAGTAATGAAGATAAGCATTTTTCCAAGAGGACACCATGGAAGGAAAGCATGACACCCTCAGCCTTGCTCTTCAACCAACAGAATAAGAAACTTCCTAGGGATGGGTCCATGAGGACCCCTATATAGGCTGAAGGCATCAAATCAGGAAGCAATTCAGCAAAGTTAACATTGCCCGCTATCAGAACAGTGCAGCCCACCTTCCTGGGTCTCTGTGATCTAGTTTGACTCAAGGATATAGGATAGACTATCTAGAAGAGGAAAAAATCAGCATGTCCTTCAAGCAACGATCCCTAATATCATTCAAGTCCCCACAAACGTTTAGCTCTGCCAAAGGGTATGTAAAACAAAGAGTGTTTAAATGATTATAAGCACAATCCTACGTGACCAAGAACTCTTGGAGCAACATGGAGGAAAAACATGGAATTGTGAATGCAAATCTCAACTTACTTGTCAGATAAAATCAAAACCACAGGATAGAGTTTCTTGTCATGGGAGTGGGACCATTTGACAGAGGTCCCTCTGAGGCTGATGGAGTCAAGGGCACCCATTCCACCTTTATTTCTGCCATAGAGTTTTAGCCACAGGATAAAGACAAACATTAAAAAGCCTAAAGTTAGAAATATGCAGAGATGAAGGCCCTGAAATGCAAATTATTCACAAGCATATGACATAATAAAACAATTTCCCAGAGAAGCGAATGCATAGGTTCCTTACCTTTCTAAAAGAGAAGTCACAGAGAAGAGCTCCCCTTCCCCCCAGGAGTGTACCAGGGCTGACCAGTGCACCCAGCTTTTTCATGACATAGTTGGCTCACTACATTGATGGTTGGCCCTGCCCTGTGCACGGTTCCCCAACTTATATCAAGGCAAGCTTTGTGAGCCAACAAAAAGCATTTTCGTGATTTTCTGATGGGAAATAAAGCTGAAGCTTGTAAAAGATCAGATGGGCTGTCATTAAATGGGAGAGATAGCTCAAAAGGAAGCATCATTACTAGAGAGAGGAATCAGATCATGACACTGTCAAGGGGTAGGACTGGGAGCACCATCTTTCAGGGGGGACACAGTGGGGGGAAAAGAATGATAATAAAAATAACTGCTAATCATTGACTGAGCACATTTTCTATGGTAGACACTGAGCGAACCCCTCCTCGTGCATGACCTCAAGTAAAGCCAAAATTAACTCCAGGAAGTAGATACTGTACTCTGATTCTCTCCACTTTACAGAGGATGCAGTGGAGGATGACAGAAGTTAAAGCACCCTTTTAGCAGCTGGGTGAGGGGTGCAGGAGGGCAGATGGACTGATGGTGCTCTGACTTTCCTCTGGGGACCACGGCATCCCCCTGCATACAACTACAAAAGTCACCAGCAGAGGACTGGTCAGGGGATCTCCTCAGAGAGTTGACAGCATTCACTTCTCCAAGTAAGGTGCATTTAGATTCTGGAGTGCTTTGAATACCATTTATTCTCTAGGTTATGGTATTCTCAGCAAGGATGATGTCAGGCCCAAGGGGACCAAATCTGGTTCTTGGGATCTGTGGTGGGTTAAATATCATCTCCCAAAATTCATGTCCACCTAGAACCTCAGAATATGTCCTTATTAGAAATAGGGTCTTTGCAGATATTATTAAGGTAAGGCATGAGATGAGATCATTCTGGATGAGGGTGGACTCTAATCCAATGAGAGTGTCCTTATAAGAGATAGAAGAGGACAGACACAGGGAGAGGAAGGCCATGTGAAGACTCAGGCAGAGATTACAGTTATGCAGCCACAAGCCAGGGCATGCTTGGGGCTACCAGAGCTGAAGCAGAAAGGAAGGAGTCTCCTCTAGATCCTCAGGACGAACATGGCCCTATCAACGCTTGGATTTTGGACTTCTAGTCTTCAGATCCATAAAAGAATAAATCTGTGTTAAGTCAGCAAGTTTATGGTACTTTGTTATGGCAGTCCTGGGAAATTAATATAGGTGAAAAAAATCTTACTCTTTTTATGTATAAAATACACACATAGATACAGATATAGATGTAGATATAGATATAGATGATAAGTATACATATACTTTTATATTTACATAAACATAATTAGATTATGTTTATTGTATTAAATTTTCATGGGAGGAGGATATGAGGAAAAAAAATGTCTGAAAAAGCTCCTTATTGGGTTATAATGAATAAAAGGTTGAGAAACACTGCTCTAGACTGTGAAGATTTTGAGGGACGCTCCCCAAGAGTTCTGGGGGAACAGGGAGAATGTTTTAGTCAGAGGCTACTTTTTACTGCTATTAAAATTGTTCTTGTTCTTGGCATTTAAATGAAATAGTCTCGATTGTTTCTTCTTCCATTCTAGCCCAGAAGCAAATATTACAATTTCCAGAAAATTTGTTCTGCTAGCTATTTGCAATAGGATTTGTCCCCCAATGAGGCAGAACAATCACCTGTAATTTTCAGTTGTGTCCCCTGTAACACTTTCTCTTGCTGTCACAGGAGTCGTAAGGCAGTGTTGGTGTTTCTGGACTCTACTTTCTTTCTCTAGAATTTCCAGTTTTACCTCACAACTTCCATGTGGTGAAGACTGAACATGGAAGATTAAAGGTAGTTGGTAATTTCTCCATTAGATTTGCTTTTTTCCTGACGTTTCTAGTATGGCTAAAAGGAAATTGTAAACGGTTGCTCACTATACTGACCTTCAATGAAACCCACGGAATTAGATCATAGTCCTATGAAGACTATTGCATGAACTTCCTGTTCTGTCCTGATATGGGTCTCAGAGAGAAAGAGAGAATCTGGAGATGGTTGGTGTAGCTCCAACTTTGCCTGGAATATGGACAGAAACCAGTTGGCAGTTGATGCAAAATGGAGGTCTCTAGGGACTTTCCCAAAGCTAAGTAACCCTGAGTAGTTAATGCTCGTGACTGAAGTCACCAAATTCTTCAGACTGACTCACAGTGAATGTGATGATGTTGGCCTGGTAGATTTTGAGAGCAGGCATGACCCGCTTACTTCTACTGCAGTAGAAGTCTTAATTATCATGACTCCTCTGGAATGTTTCATTCTAAATAGAACTGCCTCTGGGTGTGGGTCGTTAGAGTTACAGGATGTTAAACATGCCTTTCCCTCTCCTTGCAGCTGAGTACAATAGGACAAGACCACCTATGTAGGATGAGCTTAGAAATGTGAGGCAGGCTCTGCAGTCCTTCACTTCTCATATTGGGACAGGTTTAGGGATTTGTCACAGAGATTGGGAAGTGGGGAGTTTTTTAAGAAAAAGCCTTGGTGTGCTGTGGCATTTCCCCTCCGTTCCCACTGGGAAATGGGAAGGAAGGGGGAAGTTGTTCTCACCTAAAGCCATAGGAGGATGGGTTTCAAGTCTCAGAGTTTGATAGATATACTCTGGTGATTGGAAGACAGAGTCTGGAGCTGACCTATACCTGAAATTGTCAAAATGTGAGAGGCTGGCTGGCTGGAGAGGCCATTGGTGGTACAGTTAAGAGGGCTGCATTGCAATTGGCCCACACTTGAAGAATATGGAGGGGCAAAGATGCATACATGCATCCCAGGTGTTAGATATGGATCCCTTAGGTGATCCCACCAGAAGGGGTGTGGAGGGAGCCACCGAGGGTCAGGGACTGTCCAGGAAAGTGCCATACCAAGTAACCAAGATAGAAGGGCCCCAGGAAGGATAGCTCCAACGAACCCAAGAGAAAGCCGTATAGAGGAGGAATTGGCCTCTGTCCACGGGCCCCGCTCAGAGGGCACCAATGTAGATTACAAGTACATTGTAATCTACCTTGTAAGTCAAGGCAGGCATCTTCTGCCTCTTCCTCTCCCTCTCTAGCCCTAACCCTGGAGAAGCCAAAGCCGCAGAGTCGAGGAAAAGGAGAAGAGTGAGGAATAGTGAAGAATCCAACCACGCCTCCTTCCCCACTGTTAGTCTCCACCTGACAAGGGCCCACACTGTGGGAGAGGAGAGACTTTAAACTGGATGGAAGATTGAAGTTTGCTATTCAACCAGACTGGACTTACTAATTAGACAATGTGTTAACCTGCAAGTGAGTGATTGGAAAAGCTATGGGAACTGCCCAGAATTTCATCCGGGGGAAGGGAAAGATAAGTCAACAGAGAAGTTTAGAGAAAAAGTAAAGTCCTGGGCTTCCCTGGTAGCACAGTGGTTGAGAATCTGCCTGCCAATTCAGGGGACATGGGTTCGAGCCCTGGTTCGGGAAGATCCCACATGTTGCGGAGCGGCTAGGCCCGTGCGCCACAACTACTGAGCCTGTGCTCTAGAGCCCACGAGCCACAACTACTGAGCCTGAGAGCCAAAACTACTGAAGCCCACACACCTAGAGCCCATGTTCCACAACAAGAGAAGCCACCTCTATGAGAAGCCTACATACCACAACAAAGAGTAGCCCCTGCTCGCTGCAGCTAGAGAAAGCCAGCACGCAGCAACGAAGACCCAATGCAGCCATAAATTTATTTATTTATTTTAAAACAGTAAAGTCCTGCTTATTCATATTCAATAAGCTGGTCACTTGATGCCTTTTGGAATAGAACTGCATCTAAAAGGTTTATAGGGTTAAGCTAGCCCATACAATATATCATCAAATACTAAATGAATTAACCTCATTTAGTTATATAGGCAACATTATCCAGCTGCCTCAATGGTTTTAGAACAGTGGAATTTTAGTAAATAAAAATACTATTTATATTTGAATTCATAATTGATGCACATTACAAAGGTAGAGAGACTGTAGATGACTCTGAGAAATCCTAAGCGAGCTCAGTATGCAAATACATTCAACATGCCCACAACTACTGATGCCTTATTTCTTAACCTGGAGAGGCATTGAGGCCTTGGGTGACTTACATCTATGTGCTGTCTCCTGGAGATACCCAATGGTGCGTGGAAGGGGCCACTATTTCTCTTTCAGTCCTGAAATTGTTTTCATAACCATTCTTCTCCTCCTCTGACCTGGGAGGGTCATGCCCACCTTCCGGGACTCTGATCTGTTCTCTACCTGCAACATCCTGGTCTTAGGAGCAGGTGAGTACCAGGACTACGAAGGCAGAGGGCACAATGGATAGCAATACACAAACTTTTTGGCTTTAGGGGAACATATTCGGCTGCATACTCTTTAGGTATTTCAACTGGCCAAAGAGTATTTTATCCTAATTCCATCCTCAAGTAACTCTTTGTAACTCACAGTATTCCAACACATGCCTTGGAGTCCAAGTTCTCTATGCTGAAAATGGACATAATGCTACTTTGGTCATCCAAGACTCTCAGGTTCTTGTCTTGGCCAAACCAAGTAGCTCACCTCCACACCCTTGCTACCAGGTTTTTATGAAAGCAAGTCTCAGATCAAATTCTGCCACATGTACAGATACCAACTAAACAAACTTTAATAGTACGTAAGCACAAAACAGATCATACAACCTCTTTTGGTTTTTAGATGCTCTGATTCCACCTTGCATGGAACATTAACCAGAGGCAGATGTCACAATGTTCCAGAGGCAGGATTCTGTCATCCTAATTGTCCACAGAAAGCAACCAGAATCATTCCACTCTGCATCAACATAGAACTACTTAAGTAAGGACCAAACCTCAGGTGCCATCCCCAAGAGATCAGGCTGTAAGACTTGCAAGGGTGGCAACCACCTCTATGCTAGCCAATTCACATAGCTGGAGACCCTTTAATTTCACTAAGAAGAGCCTACTTCTAACATCTGTTATGCAGATTAACAAGACATAAATTTCATCCATGAAAACTCATTTCTGACATTCATTATGTTAACTAATAAAGTCTCTGGTGGTGACTGAGATATAGACAACTTAAATGCTGTAGCAGCTGCCTTTAGGGCCTGACCTTTCTGATTAAGTGCTAGCTGATCACTCCTGGGGTGTGAATTGTTGATTAGGGCAACTGACAGCCCCTAGAGAGCAGCTCAGAGTAACACACACACACATATTCACACACATTCACACACACACACACCTCTATGCTGAAGTAATTTAAAGCAGATTACAAACATCAAAACAATATACGTGGGCTTCCCCGGTGGTGCAGTGGTTGAGAGTCCGCCTGCTGATGCAGGGGACGCAGGTTCGTGCCCCGGTCCGGGAAGATCCCACGTGCCGCGGAGCGGCTGGGCCCGTGAGCCATGGCCGCTGAGCCTGCGCGTCCGGAGCCTGTGCTCCGCAACGGGAGAGGCCACAACAGTGAGAGGCCCGCGTACCGCCAAAAAACCCAAAAAACAAAAAAAAACAATATGCGAATAGGAAAAAACATCTGCCCCAAAGTAACTCTTTTGGTATTGCTATAATTGCCATTCATGACATTAAGTAGAAAACTGATTTAAATAATACAGAAATAATGAAATGTGTTGATTTTATTCTTACAAAACTCTACCTTTTCATTTTTTAATTTGGGAAATGTTAAAAAGCATGAATTTAGTTAAAATCAACCACAATCCTACACAGAACTTAATGTTAAGTTAAAGGAACTTAATCCTTTTTCTACATATTCACACACATAGACACACACTTTATTTTATAAAATTGGGTGATCCTGAATATTATACCATGAGCATTTTCATTTGTCATTAAGTATATTTTTAAAAACTTGAATTCAGATGGCTACGTATTCTTGTGTCATATAGCTACACCATAATTTGGTAAACTAATCCCCTATAATTTGTGACTATTTTAGGTTGTTTCTGATCTTTTACTAACATAAACAATTTTGTACCTACCACTCAGCAGGACACAGTTTGCACACTTACATTGGGAAATTTCAGCAGAGTTTAATAAAGGTATTATTTACAAAGTCAAGGGGAGGATTTAGGAAAAGCAGCCAATGGATGGTGCACTACCTGGTGCCTTGAAATGTTGGGGGGCTGTTACCTGATGGAGAATGAGCACATGCCAGAAACTAGAGAGAACATATGAAGAGAGCTGCCAGACAGGAGCCGCAGCCCACAGTAGGGCTACAGCCCATATACAGTAACCTGACAGGGAGGGAGCTGCTTAAAAAAACATCACTTCACTCCAAGTCCCCTGCCTGTGCCTCCCACTGGCACAGCCCAACCAAAAGCCAGAGGGCAAAGAAGCCCACTGATGTAGTCAGCCTCCTGGCACGGAGCTCGGTAAAGGATGGAGAGTGAGTCAGGAGGGGCAAGAATGCCACAACCATGAGAAATAGTTTTCATTTTCATGCAAAAGTCCACCAGAACATATATGTTGAAAGAAAGAAAGAAAGATAAGATAGGGCTTCCCTGGTGGCGCAGTGGTTGAGAATCTGCCTGCCAATGCAGGGGACATGGGTTCGAGCCCTGGTCTGGGAAGATTCCACATGCCGCGGAGCAACTAGGCCCGTGAGCCACAACGACTGAGCCTGCGCGTCTGTAGCCTGTGCTCCGCAACGAGAGGCCGCGATAGTGAGAGGCCCCCGCACCGCGATGAAGAGTGGCCCCCACCTGCCACAACTAGAGAAAGCCCTCGCACAGAAACGAAGACCCAACACAGCAAAAATAAATAAATAAATTTATTTTTAAAAAGAAAGATACGATAAATAACTTCAGCATTAAGAAACACTATCAGTGATATAGGAAGTGGGGAGAAGTACCTTCTCTTCGGGACAGGCTTAAAGGACCCAGCTGCCTGATGTTCTGATGAATGAAGCTACCACTGAATTCTGATGCAGGACTAAGCAGGCTGAATCCCCAAGGGTCTGGCAGGGAGGAGGCACTGATGTTTGGCAGGGATTCTCATTTGTCTGGGTGGATCGATGAGGTGAAAGTCTGCTTCAAGAATCTTTTCATAATAACAGTTTCCATATTTCTAACCCTTACTACCTGCCAGGTCCTGTGTTAAGAGCCTTAAACACATCATCTCATTTAACACTCTCAAAAAGACCTGAACTGCTTTATGAAGGAATACAGTGGAAATGTGGTGAAAAAAGATTGCACCACCCCAGGGAATGTCTGTCAAGAATTAGAGGAAGAAGGAAACCATCTAAGAGTACTGCCTGGGTTGTACAATCATTTAAAATAACAATAATAATAAGCACTAGTCACTTTTAGAGGTTGCTAGGATATCAACTCACTATTCTGAAAGTTGATAAAAGGCAAGAATTGAGCATTTATCTTGATTTTCCTCTATGACTGTATTTCAGGATAACCAAATAGTTGATGAGTAAGTTGTCCTTTATAGGATACTTCAGATAATACATGCAGAAGGCATGATAGAATTTAAAAGACCACTTTGCAACCCCTAATGAAAGAATGCATCTGGACAACAATCATTGGTGGATGTTAAATCATTGAGTTGATGGGAAATTTTTAATGGATGGATCAGACTGACAACTCTTAAACCTACTGATCGTCTTAGCATCACACAAAAGTGGAAAAAAATGGAACATGGCATGCATCCATGTGAGGTATAGGTAGTATACAGCAAAATGTATAAATTATTCTTGCCAAAATAATTGAACCTGAATCTAATCAAGTCTCCAGACAGCTACAGATCTAGAGAAAGTATGGGAGGTAGAGGGATAGAAAAACAAGTTAAACTCCACGAGAAGCAACTAGCCAAGTCCAGAATGGAGGAAATTCTGCAGGAGAAATGACCATATGACTTCCGCAAAGGAATGGTCTGACAAAGGGGGTGGAGGGGAATTGTTGTAGATTGAAAGAGAGTTAAGAAAGCAACTGCTACTAACTTTTTTCAATTTACAGCCTTTCGCAACCGTTACCTTCCCTATGAAAATTCTCTTTTCCAAGGTGACCTAGCCCACCTTGAAGCAGGACTCAACACTTCATCCCAGCCTGCCTGCAGCAACAAATACCTTCCACAACCCACATTGAGCAATATAAACTTTACCAAAGATTTTACTGATGTGCTGGAGAGAGGCTTTCACTCCCCACTGGTCGCCATCCTACACGTTTCCTCCCCAAAATCTTTCCCGTTGACTGCCCTCTGTTTGGTCTCTAGCTTTCTTCTAGAATCCCAGAATGCCAAAGGTTATATTCCCAGGAAGACTTGCTTTCAGCAAACAAAAGAATGTTCAACCACAGCCATTCAATGGGGAAGTTATAAATTACAAGTAATTTTTCCTATCTCACAGCTAATGCCAACAATTCCTTAGACTGCTACACAAACAACGTATTTTCCATTTTTCTCACTTTCCTAGACAAACATTTGAATTTCTTCCAGTTTAGGTATATCTGTCTTCATGTGTGGAACCCAGAACCAAATGTAAAATCCTGGTGTGAGCTGAAAAAAATAGAAAGGGGCCCTAACCTCTGTCATTCTAATAAGTTTACTGATGTAGCCTAGGACCCCAAAATTTTGTATAGGGATCGCTTCTCATCAGTTATTTATGTTGAGATTCCTGGCAAATTCTTTTCACACATGCTTCTGTTATACTACGTCTTTCCCCCATCCTACACTTGTGGCACTATTTTCAGACTCAAGGGTTAGGTACAAGTTCTCCCTATTAAATATAATTTTAACAGACTAGTCTATCAAATTACATTTTCTCCATTAATTAACATTCCTGATGAGTTCTACTGATCACCACATTATTTTCTAAATGTTCCCAAGTAAAATAGTTGAGTGTCCTTCCATTTTTCCAACGATCATGCCATGCTCCTATTCTATAATTTCTGTAACCTACTATTTTTCTCTCCTGAAATCAGAGACTGTGCAAGGGGTACAGGTGATATATACTTAAGAGTGTCACATATAAGGAGGGACCACATACATGGTAGATACTGTAAATTTGAGCATTAAATATTGTAAAAATTGTTCTGGCAGAAGGCCATAAAGTGTCCTATTCTTTAAAAATTATATTGTGATAATTTTCCAACAAGTGGAAGCAAAGTATCTTAAGGAAGAGATGCCTTTTGCTAAATCACACAAAGGCTCCATATGGGCCAATGGTGGCTTGCTGAAAATTGTGTTAACTCATGCTATAGACTAAACATTTGTGTTCCCCCAAAATTCTATGTTGAAACCTAATCCCCAATATGAGGGTATTTGGAGGCAAGGCTTCTGGGAGGTGATTAGGTACTGAGGGTAGAGCCTCATGAAAGGGATTAATACCCTTATAAAAGAGACTCCAGAGAGTTCTTTGTCCCCTTCTGCCATGTGAGGACACAGTGAAAATAGCCATCTGTGAACTAGGAAGAGGGTCCTCACCAGACACTCACTCAATCTGCTGGCACCTTCATCTTGGATTCCCAGCCTCTAGAACTGTGAGAAATAATTTTTTGTTGTTTGTAAGCCACTCAGTCTATGGTATTTTGTTATAGCATCCCAAATGGACTAGGACAGCTCAACTCCAATGTGCTGGACAACACCAATTTTCTATAATTACTCATAGATTATTGACAACAGCTTCATACAGTTTTAGCTCTTTTAATCTCTGGAATATAGTTCATCTGGGCCTGGTTCTTCTCTCTGTTTCCTTAACCGGTATTTGGTTGCAATTCCCTTCTACATGCTCTTTGTTCTACCCTTTCCAGTTGGAATACCATATCCTTAAAAGAGAGAGGATGGAGGAACAGATCGGAATCATTCTGCCTTCTTTGTCAACAGTCTCAGGGCCAAGCTGTGACCCTATCACTCTCCTCCTTTTATGCACCCTGGGGTCTCCTCCTCCCAAGCTTCCTGTCCCCACTCTCCTCCCAAGTGTGGTCCAGTATTATTTGCCCATTGTCCGGGGCTTCCTCTCTGATCCCCTGTCACTGATAACTGCCATTGATTTAGCTTCTGTTCTCACACCTGCCTCTCTGCTACTTGTTCTCATCAACTTAATGTGATTATCAAGTTCTTCCTCCTTTTTTGAACCAATGATCTCTCTTACTGGGTCCACTTTCCTTTCGCTACATCACCAAAGTATAAATCCTTTCTGAGTCAGTTTCCTGTTCCTGCCATTCAGTTCATTAGGACTGTGCCCCAGCTGGCCTGTGTGACCTGCTCCTGGAAGCCTCCTTCCTCCTGAGGCTATAAAAGCTTCCCCTGAGGCAAAGCCACCACTACACCTGGTACAAAGCATGCGCTGAGAAACCCACGATTCTTCTCTTTTCACTCTAAAATTCTCATTGATTTTTCTCCACAGAGACAATAAAGCCTTTCTACCATAAGGTCATCAATGCCTCTCCTTTTATTTTTTAAAGTCACCTTCAATTTGTCGCTTCCTTGGAGAAATGTTTTCCTTCAAGCATTCTCTCTCTAGTTTTGCTTTTCACATTTCCCATGTGTCCCCCTCTGTCAGGAAAGCCATTGTTTATTAACTTAATTTGTGGCTGCTGCTCAATGTCACAGCATCTCCTCAAGTCAGCAGAGCTGTCAAATTATTGAGGATGGAAGACCCCAAATGTAAGATTTTTGTCCTAGTAAGCTGTCACCCATTCATTCATTTACTCGTGCATACATCTGCTCCATAGATATGGACTGAGGATCTACTATACAGCAAGCAATGAGACGAATAAACTCACAATCACCATCATTAGAAACCTGAAGTCATATTTCAAATATAACTGGAGCCCGTGTGACTCCATTTGTCTGTGGAATTATAATAAAATAAACCACAGATGAACAAGAGTAATTTAAAACAATTCAAATCATTACCAGGGGCAGATAGAAGACCACATTCTTAGTCCCCAGCCAAACATCTTCACATACCCTTTGTACCTCACTCTCACCCTGTCAGAACTCTCCAGGGCACTTAGGTCACCACGACAGACTCACCTGTCACAGAATGGCCTACCCACCTCAGCCACAAGTACATAAAAATCCAGGGTAAAACACCACACAAGTCACCCACCCACCCAAATAAGGAACTTTATTACATACCTAGATGAATTGGAAAGCAAGAAAGAAAATCCACAGACATGATAAAGGGGAAATATGCACAGCTCAACTCAGAGGCAAAAACTAAAGCCAAGTGGTTCACAGAAGGATAAGAGCTGGACCTGGACTCAAGTGGTTGAGAGACTCAGGGACAAACAGCAAAGCCTCATGTTCTTGCAAAAAGAGAAGATAGACTGGAGCCCCACACGCCATGCAGGAGCTGTGAAGGGCTGCCTGGGGCATCAGATGGAGGCTGGAAATGCCACGTACTGACCTGGCGAGAGGGAAGAAGACGTCTGCACCATAAAGCTGGTCTGTTTCAAATCCTGTTCATCCTCTTCCTACCCCTTACACCTGGAGCCAGACCTATTCCACACATACACATACCTAAAGTGTCAAAGTGCACCCTCAGGGCTCCGGCCACATCCAGCTTCCCTTTCTGGGAGACCCCATACTCCACCCACCAGGACCAGGTTGGTGTTTAAAAAATATATAAGAACAGCTGTAGTTTCTGTCTTCTGATGGGACCTTGACCATTTTGCATTAGCAACGCCATTCAAATGACTGTTCACTTAACAATTTTTCAACCTTACAATGGTGTGAAACAACCTTGTCTCCTTTCAGTAGAAAATGGGCTTTGGATTTTGGTCTTCCCTCGGGCTAGTGATATACGGTGCAATCCTCCCTCGTGTTGCTGGGCCACGGCAGCGAGCCTCAGCTCCCAGTCAGCCACGTGATCACAAGAGTAAACATCTGATACACTTTACAACCATTCTATAGCCAAACCACCGTTCTGTTTTTCACTTCTGGCGTAGTATTCAAGAAATTACATGAGGTGTTCAAAACTTTATTATAAAAGAGGCTTTGTGTTAGGTGATTCTGCCCAGTTGTGGGCTAATGCAAGTGTTCTGGTCATGTTTAAGGCAGGCTAGGCTCAGCTATGATGGTCCAATGTTGTGTTAGTTTCAGGTGTACAGCAAAGTGATTCATTTATACATATACATATATCCATTCTTTTTCAGATTCTTTTCCCATGTAGGTTATTACAGAATATTGAGTAGCGTTCCCCATGCTGTACAGTAGGTCAGGAATGATTTTTTGTTTGTTTCTTTGCTTGTGTATTTTATTACAGTGATTCGGTTTCATTAGTTAACTTTGCTAAAGGAATGATTTTTTTTTTTAACACAGGAGAAAATCTCATTCAGAGTAGCTCTCCAGCTCCCCCCAAAACACATGAGTTCCTGTTGGATGGCTTCTTGAATTGTGATTTTGGCATTGCCAGTCTAACCTACTGCTTCTGCTTGATTCACTTAGAGACAGGCCTATCTGTTCTGGAAGCTTCTTAGTTAACAGGAGAAACGCCATGGAAGTTTCTGCTCTGAGAACACAATTGACGAGACATATTTGGCCTTGCGAGTTTCTGGATAAACATTTACGAGTAGCCAGAAGGCAACAGGCACCATTAAGTCTGCAATGTCAGAAGGGCTCAGAGAATAGCTTGCGCTTTGTGCCAGGAAAAGCAAACACCTTGTATATGATCTCTTTTGTCATGAGAAGAGCAGCCAGGTGATGGAGACAGGTCCACCATGGAGCCAGGGCTCTCTGTCATTTCAGTTCATCTTATCCCTGAGGTCACAGGACGCCACAGACAAGGCTCCAGACCCCAACAAGAAGACGTCACTAGCCTGTCCCCTGTGTGCTGGCATTGGCCTTGGGGTGGGCTTGGGCTTGAGCCAGCCCAGCACGTATTTGCTTTGTAGTGTGAACCTGAACTGAAAATGAGACCGCAGGCAAAGCATGGCACATACTGGGGAGGAATCCGCCTCCTGAATCGTGCCCAGAATTGATGACACCAGGTAGTGCGGTGACAACGCAAGGTATATCTGGAGGGTTGGCAGCTCTGGCAGCCTTAGGAGGCTGACTGCTTGCTGTGGATGTCACTGTGGGACACTCACAGACACGGCAGAGGTGACAAGCCACTTTTTGAAGTCGCAGGGGACCAGGAGACTCCTCTGAAGGCAGGAGAGAAGTTCATGGGCAGAACATTAGAAGTGACAAAAGGACTCAATGAAAGAACTCACACAAGACACACCCCAGGGCACCCAGAGTCGTTTTCATTAACTTCCAGCTGAAGACCAAGGTATCAGATCCACAGGACACAAGATGGGACTGTGTGGGTTTTTTCCTATGGGGAGGGTGTAGATGAAGTGAGAAACTCTAAACCTAAAGACAAGACTATGCGAGGAAAAAAGAGAGGGAGGCTGGGGAATGAGGTCTGATCATCGTGGGGAAGCTGTGCCCAGTTCATTGTAATCAGCAAGGAAGATGCAGAGTAGAATCATCATTCTCTATTCCTGTTTCACCTCTGTCGCCCTCCCCATCAACCAGCTTGGGGCATCGACTTGAACCGTTGCAGGAGAACACCTGGTCAGATCTCCATCAGAGGAAAATGCTTAATCAATCTGGGGAATGCAGGCAAGGCAAGGGCTTCTGATAGGCACCAAGAGGAGCACTAAGCAGAGAGGAGAACTGACCAGCAGACAACTTCAGCCTAAGAGAACCCACTTGCCCCATCACCAAATGCCCCTAGCAACCTAGAGAACTGCCAGAGACCCCCTTGCAAGGCACGTGGGTCACTCCCCTTCAGGCCCTGGGTGTGCTCTCTTTGGTAGTCAAATTCTCGCTGAAAAATTAGATAAACCAAGGTTTCGCTAAAATAATGTTCAAAATCAATCAGTGTTTATTCCAGCATATGCTGTGGGAAAAGCCAAGATCTCATCACAGTCCAAACCGCCCCTGCCTGCCAGGAGAGCGTGCAGAGAGGTGCAGGAAAGCGAGCCCTGCTTGGAAACCTTAGTAATTACTAGGGGCACCTGTCGGATGCCAGGAGGCTGGGAAGACAGCTTAATTACGTGCAACCAATGACAGTTCTGATTGGGAAACTGAGGATGCAGTAACTGGGTGCCATTCAGGCAACAGTCTGTTCCTTTTGTTCAGACACTGGGAGGGTCTCTGCTTTTGCCTACAGCAAACAGGAGAACTGTAATTACACAATGTCAAATTGCAGCTGGGCGTGCTATTTTGGATTTTATATATTGTCCTGGAGAAGATTGACAACCAAAAAGATGGGATGCCTCCCCACTTGAATGGCACTGTATTTAAGGTACCTGAAGCCTTGTAACATTCTGCAGTCCTAATTCCACTTCTCGTGGTGAAGAGAGGGTTAGTGAGCCAAAATCTAGTGGTTTACACCGCATGCAGCTGTGGAAGCCTGGTGTATTTGTTTCCTAGGGCTGCCATAACAAAGTTCCACAAACTGAGTGGCTTAAACGACGGAAACTTATTGCCTCACATTTCTGGAGGCTAGAAGCCCAAGATCAAGGTGGAGGCAGGGTTGGTTCACTCTGAGGGCTGTGAGGGAGAACATTTCCTGCTCCTCTCACCCAGCTCCTGGTGGTTTGCTGGAAACACCTGACATTCCTTGGCTTATAGGTGCATCATCGTGATCTCTGCCTTCTTTTTCACATGGCGTTCCCCGTTCCCCCGTGTGTGTGTGTGTGTGTGTGTGTGTGTGTGTGTGTGTGTGTGTCCATCCCTGTGTCCGAATTCCCCCTTTTTTATAAAAACACAGTCATACTGGATTAAGGCCCACCCTAATGACATCATCCCAACTTGACCATCTGCAAAATCGCTATTTGCAAAGAAGGTCACATTCACAGGTACTGGGTATTAGGACTTAAACATCTTTGGCTGGGGTCGGGGAGGGGTACAGGGTGGGGGGAGGAATTCAACCCATAACATCTTGGTTCCAATGAAATCTTATGTGGATGTTCACCCCTGCGTGTGTCTGGGGGGTGTGGGGTGGGGGACAAAAGTAGACCAAAGCAGAGCTTCTCTGATCGGCATGAGGGTGCTGAGTCCCTATCAGTCCTCTCAGTGTAGCCCCCTTCCTGTGGGCTCTAAGAGGGCTCTGCAGAGTATAGCTTAACATTCCCCGGTTTTAGGGCAACTCAGTTGTGAGAAAAGGGACCTGGATTTATTTTTCCTTTTTTTTAAAATGAGCACGTGTCAAAGATTTATTTAACTCTTTGATAAGAAAACCAGTAAGGTGTTACAACCAGATCAAAGGAGCATTCAAGAGCATACTTAACAAGGCAATCCGGAATGCTGAAAGGAATTTATAAATAAATGCAAAACTAGTCAATATCCACCCTGAGATAACCAACTGCAGCTCTACTGGACAAAATTCATTTGCATTTCTATGGGCAAGAATCATTTGCATTACTATCAGTTTTCCACCAATGACAGAGTTACAAAACAGCTCAAAGGCAAAGAAAGGTGCAGATAACCAGGAAGGGTGCATTAGACAAGACATCCAGTAGTCTTTTAGGCCCATTTCAAAATCTTTCACAATTTTTCCTGGTAGAATATATGCCTCCCAGGTGTTTGGACCACCTGCTCATATATTACCAATCACCTAAGGCATTTACATCCCAGGGGCGGGGGCAGGGGGACGAGGGTCTGCTGGTTGGGGAGGAGGTGCCCTCCTTCAGGCCTTGGAACTATTAGGGTGGCCCCTCCTCTCCACCTCACCCACTGCCGCCCGCAAGGCCCCGACATGGGGAGGGGGAAGGGTAAGCTGGGACGAAGTGAGAGAGTGGCATGGACATATATACACTACCAAATGTAAAATAGGTAGCTAGTGGGAAGCAGCCGCATAGCACAGGGAGATCAGCTCCGTGCTTTGTGACCACCTAGAGGGGTGGGATACGGAGGGTGGGAGGGAGACGCAAGAGGGAGGGGATATGGGGATATATTTATATGTATAGCTGATTCACTTTGTTATAAAGCAGAAACTAACACACCATTGTAAAGCAAATATACTCCAATAAAGATGTTAAAAAAAAAAAAAAAAAAAACAGCAGGGAAATGGGAATTCAGTGTTTACAGGACTTCCTTAGTTCTTCCTGGGAGCCCAGGCTTTCTAGAATTCAGCACCAAGCTTTCTCCTCCTATCCTTTGCCCCAGTTGCCAAGTTCTTCCCCTCCTCTGCCCCTGGCCCCACCAACTTTTCTCTCCCCCTCCAGCACACGCTTCAGGGTCAACCCAGCCCTGGCCAGGCATCCCACTAGGGCCACTTCCCTGCACTGGAAGTCCCCCAGTCTCAAGATCAATCTTGTCTGTCCTCTGTCACGCCTTTCAGCCACTTTGAGCTTTCAAGCTGAAAGTCTGAAAACAGAGACCTAAATTTTTCTAATTCACTTAGTGGCTATGTGACCTCAGTGACACCTTTTTCCTAAACTTCAATTTCTGTCGTCTTAAACCTCAGCATTATTACGCATGTAAACGAGTATAGCAAGTGCTGCGGTCTTCCATCCAGAACCCCTGTGGGACCCAGGACTGGGACACTCATTACCCCAGCTCATGACACAGCCCCTCCCTGGAAACTGCCCTCTGCCAAAGGGAGCTGCCTCACCTGAGGTCGTGACCCCTCCCTGGGAGCAGCCAGCATGCCACGACTGGTCCAGGCAGGGAGTACAAACTCTCAGCCCTCTTGCCTCAATTTGGAACATCTCTGAAGGGCCACCTCAGTTTCACTGCTCCCCGTGGGATCAACTGGTGTCTCTGCTGCAACTAAATCACAGTTCAAGTCCTCTGCCCAGTCCTGCCTCTTTCATTCCCTCACCCGTGTGCTCGCAAGGGCGTTATCCAATAAATTTCTTGCACCAAAGCCTTAAAGTCTCGGAATCTGTTTCCTTGGCAACACAATACGAGGTAATGCTGAGCATCTAGTAGGGGCTCAAACATGCCACCAGCAAGTTATATGACCTCAAAAATAAAAAAGTTATACAACCTCCATCAAGTCACTTCTCTTTGGCCTCCATCAGAAAACTAAGAAAACCCTCAAATGGGGGCATCAGCCCAAATAACTGCTCTGTTTGAGCACCAACATTCTAACAGTTAGTTTCGGAATTCACAAACAGTAGCAGGATGGGCGTGTGCTTGGGAGACAGACATGAACCCCACCACTGCATGGGCTTCATCAATAGGCAATTCCCTGGAGATGCAGTTATGAGGAAGAAGGTCAGTCGGCCTTGGTACATTGGCTGAGAAGTGGAGTGGTGGGGGGGTGGCTTGTTCTCTGCCTGCTCCAGTGGAAATTCCACATGATGGGGGAGGGGAGGTATCACCCTGAGCAAGGGAAGCCAGCCTGAGATTGTTTTCCCTCCACATCCTGCCAGCCTCCCGAAACTGATATCCCTGGGAAAGCTGACATCTTACAGAGTTACATTCTCCCGTAGGTCTGCATCATCGTGGCCAGGCCCTCTGCAGCCCAGATAAGGGCTGGGATCTTGTCAGTCAGCCACATGGCAGCAGCCACACTGGGGCTGAAGTTTCAGTCACTTTGGGGGTCACTGCTTCTTGCTCAGCAATGCTTAGAAGCAGAGTACATGGTGGAGCCCTCAATCCCTTGACTAGGGAACAGGATGAAACTCACATTTCTCATTGTTGCTTGAGATCAAGAGGGATCTTGGGAACCACACAGCCCAAAACACTGGTGGAACCGTACCCTACCCTCTCACACACACATACATACTTCCAAGTACTACCTGACTGAGATTCTTGCCACTTCACTCCCAAAGAAATAAACATACATAATTCAAGCTTACACAGATCTGCTTGCTAGCTGTGAGACTGTGGACAAAGAAAATGTTCCAAGGCTCAGTTTTTTCACGTCTAAAATGGGGATGAGTATTCGGGTGAGGAACACAAGCTGCTGTATGTAAACCCCAAAATCTCACTGGCTTAACACAATAAAAGTTTATTTTTGCTCTTTTGAAGTCCAAATGGGGTGTTACTGAGCAGTGGTTGCCCTCAAAGATGTGATTCAAAAGCCAGACTCCTTCCAGTTTATATCTCAACATCACCGTGCTTGTCTTCACAAGACAGAGAAGGAAAGAACATGGAGGGTCAGAGATGTGCGGGTGGTATGCAGGCCAGGCTGGGAAGTAACACATGAGACCTTCACTAGCAAGTCTTTGGCCAAAATTCAGTCCTACCACCAGGCTTAACTGCCAAGGAGTTTGGGAAATCGAGTTTAGCTGTGTGCCCAATGGCAGGAAGCCAGCCAGTCCCTGGCCACAGGATGATAACCTCAGAGCAATGTTGTAGAAATAAATAAAATGATTCGCACTCAGGTGCACTGTAAGTGTTCAACAGACATCAATTGTGGCAGATATTAACACCACAAGGGCGACACAATAGGTCCCTGAGAAGTGGCTGGAGATGCTGCTTCGGACATGGGTCCTGCCCAGAAGGCTGACTTTGTCGTGCTTGGGCCCAAAGGACAATCACGATAAGCTCACAGGGATGAACTCCAGTTCATGCTTCTGCTGACTTCCCTTGTAGGGGGAGAGGCGGTGGGCTTCAGTTCTGAGTTAGGAGGAGTCAGGGGATCATGGATGCTTCGATTACACCTGCCATGCTGGGACCAGTTTCTCCCTAAAATACCAGAAAGCTAACTAACATGACTTGGGACCACAAGAATTCATTATCCTTCTCAGGACTCCCAGCCAGGTAATATGAAAGATGTATGTTCTCCCGCTACTCTGATGCTGGCCCCACTCCTGGAGAAACAATAACCTTGGTCTTATTACTCTAGAGATATATTTGCCTCTTTTCTTCCTCATTGCAAAAGATCTCCATATATTACCTCCAAATGCCTCTAAGTAAGACATTTGGGTCAAAGGATCCACACTCAAATTTCTTTTCTCTGACTTCCAAGTTTCTCTCTTAATAGCAAGACAGAGGAAATGGACTGTTTTAATGGCAACATATGGAAAATAAACAAAAACAGCAATTATTTGATACCCTCCAATCCATCACAAACACACACACCCACACGGGCAACATCAACAACTCTTGGCTTCATCTGTTATTTTGACTTGGGGGCATGGGGAAAAAAAGAGGGAAATGGGAAAGGAGAAAGCTGGGGGAAAAGGAAGATGAAGTATAACATAATTGGGTGAGAAAGGTAAGTACAAGTTCTTTGGGGCTATAAGCTATATATGTTGTGAACTGCTGTCCCACCACCTAAATAACTTTAGTTCTAGTAATCTAGGTTATTTTAAGATAAACACATTACAGCAAATAGTTTTTTTAGAGTTGAAAATGCAGAAAAACAAATAAAATGATTTTGTAACAAAATGCATTGGTCTTTTGCAAAATATTGGTTCACTGGCTTATGCAGATCTTCCAAAGGTTGGCTTGTTTGATTATACAATATCATACAATCCTGTTTGTTCCATAATTCGAAAAGATACATGCACCCCAATGTTCACTGAAGCACTATTTACAATAGCCAAGACATGGAAGCAACATAAGTGTCTATTGACAGATGAATGGATAAAGAAGATGTGATACATATACAAAGGAATATT
This sequence comes from Kogia breviceps, assembly GCF_026419965.1. Taxonomy (NCBI): domain Eukaryota; kingdom Metazoa; phylum Chordata; class Mammalia; order Artiodactyla; family Physeteridae; genus Kogia; species Kogia breviceps. Next base: position 23,613,763 of record NC_081317.1, read on the forward strand.
ATTCAACCATTAAAAAAATGAAATAATGACATTTGCAGCAACATGAATGGACCTAGAGATTATCATACTAAGTGAAATAAGTCAGAAAGAGAAAGACAAATATTGTATATCACTTATATGTAGAATCTAAAAAAAAAAAAGATATAAATGAACTTATTTGCAAATCAGAAACAGATTTACAGACAGAGAAAACAAACTTATGGTTACCAAACAGGAATGGTGGGGTGGGGGGAGGGATAAATTAGGAGGTTGGTATTAACATATACACACTACTATATATAAAATAGGTAATCAACAAGGACCTACTGTATAGCACAGGGGACTCTACTCAATATTCTGCAATAACCTATATGGGAAAACAACCTGCAAAAGAATAGATATATGTATATGCATAACTGAATCACTTTGCTGTACAACTGAAACTAACACAACATTGAATCAACTATACTCCAATATAAAATTAAAAATTTTTTTAAATCCTGTTTGCTGACTACCAGTCTCATCAGAAAACTTTTTAAGTGTCGAGAAGCTGTCAAGCTCATGGTGGCAGAAACAAGTTTTCCAAAATTCTAAGTTTTGCTTGAAAACTTGTACTTTTATCATGGGAAACAAATAACTGTCACTTGTTTTCCTTGAAGTAACAGGTTTGTTTTGTTCATTTTCAGGAAAATATCTGCCAAATACCCTAGTCTGAATAGCCACAGATTTGTCTGTCAGTCATTCTTGCAAACAAAAATGGTGTTCCGTGAAAAATAATCAATTAATTGCACTCTCAACTCAAACACACCAGTGCTTTTACTCAAGACAACCATCATATCGCGAATGCAGCAAAGGTACTTCATATATACTTCAGCACTTAGAATATTTTTTAAATGAACACAGAGGTCAAGATCTAATAAAATTAATAATTTTTTACCACTTCCTCTGGTCAATCTTAAGTGAAACTGGCAGGTTTATTTTTCCACTTCAAATGAGTGGCAGCCCGGGATATAATGATGACTCTCTGATTCCTGCTAAGGACCCTATAGTTCTACACACCATTGGTTTTGCACCATCAGTGCAAATGTCAACACCATGAAATAGGCAAATGACATCTTCATGTTATTATGAAAATAGTTTGACTCCGAAGAACTCCTGAAGGGGTCATGGGGATTTCTATGGATCATTGGACCACACTTTTGAACAGCTGTTATAGATCAAGCTGAAGCCCTCCTCATCATCCACTAATCCCCATTCCTTCAACACCCACCACCTCCCTGGCACCAAAGTAACCACAACTATAAGATTGGTATAATATCCTTAATATGTAATTTTACATATGACTATATCCGCTGAAAATCTATACATTATTATTTTTACATGTAGATAAATATCACGCTGTGCATGTCATTTTGCAATGTTTATATTTTCACAGAATCATGTGAAAATATCATCACTTTTGAGCTTCATCCAGATTCAAATAGGTCTCGCCCACTCTTTTAACCTTGAAGTATGCCATTAAATGTATTACCCATTTTATTTACCCATTGCTCTATGTAAATTTTTTTTCTGGGGGTGGGGCGGAGTCAAGATGGCAGTGTGGGAAGTGCGGAGTTCATGTCTCCCCACAACTAGGGCACCTGCCGGATGCTGGTGGGGGACCTCTATGCCCAAGGAGATGGGAGGAACGTCCAAGCAAACTTGTAGGACTTGGGGGGACACAGTGAGGAGGAGAAGTGGAGGCCGGATAGTACCGGCTCCCCTGAGGGGTAGCTGAGAGGGCGGAGGGGTTCCCACGCCTTGAGGGACCCTTGTGGGCTCAGATCAAGGGGGAGCGCGCCCAGCACTTCCCCCGCCCAATCGGCCGGGGAAGTCTTCCCAGCTCCCGGCTGGGTCCTACGCCCTCAGAGGCCCAGTCTGGGTCGCGTTGGTACTGGGGGCATAGGTGGGAGGCTGGGAGAGAACAGGAGAGGCAGGCGGGAGGCGCCTTCCAAGACGGGAGTAGCAGGACAAGGAAAGGAGGGGATTTGCCCTGCCCACTCGGCCTGGGAAGCCTGCTGGGCTCCCAGGCCAGGTCCCCTGCCCTCCAAGCCCCCCACCCCCACCCCGGGGACCACACTGGTCCTGCAGGCATTAGAGGGAGGCCAGGGGAGAGTAGGAGAGGCAGGCAGGAGGGGACCTCCAGGACTGGAGGAGTAGGAGAGGGGTGGAGAGCATTGGCCCTGACCACTCCAGCCCAGGAAGCCTGCTGGGCTCCCAGATGGGTTCCCCTGCCCTTTGAGACCAGAGGTGGGACGCATGCCTGGGCCCCTTCTGTTCCATTTAGCCTAAGCCCTACATCCCACACCCTGCAGGGCCTTTTCCAGCCTGAGGGTCTTAAGCATAGGCCCCGCCCAAAACCCCAAATCCACCCCTGCTTAGGCCCCACCCTCCACAGCCAAGGCCTTTTCCACTTTTTTCTTTTTTTTTTTTTCTCCTCCTCTTTTTTACTGTTGTGGTTCTGTTTTACCTTCCAATTGTTGTTGCATCTATATTTTTTTTTTTTTGCGGTATGCGGGCCTCTCACTGTTGTGGCCTCTCCCGTTGCGGAGCACAGGCTCCGGACGCACAGGCCCAGCGGCCATGGCTCACGGGCCCAGTCGCTCCGCGGCATGTGGGATCTTCCCGGACCAGGGCACGAACCCGTGTCTCCTGCATCGGCAGGCGGACTCTCAACCACTGCGCCACCAGGGAAGCCCGCATCTATATTTTTATTTTTATATTCTTTCTAACATATGTTAGTTTCCTAGTCTAATTTTATTTTTTACTTTGTTATTGTCCCCCCTTTTTTTTTCGCCCCCCCCCCCCCGGCTTGGCTTGCTGAATCTTGGTCCACGAGCTGGGGGTCAGGCCGAAGCTCCTGTGGTCGGAGCTCCAAGTCCAAACCACTGGACTGATAGAAAACCTCAGAGCCCAGGGAATATTCATCGGAGTGAGATCTCCTGGAGGTCCTCATCTACAAACTCCAGTGTTGGAAGCCTCAGGCCAAACAACCAGTAAGAAAGGAACACAATCCCACTCATCAAAAAAAAAAATAAAATAAAAAATGAGACGGCAAAAAAATATATCACAGGTGAAGAAGCAAGGTAAAAATCTAAAACACCAAATAAACGAAAAGGAAATAGGCAATCTACCTGAAAAAGAATACATAGTAATGACAGTAGAGATGATCCAGAATCTCGGAAATAGAATGGAAGCATGGATTGAGAAGATACAAGAAATGTTTAACAAAGATCTACAAGAACTAAAGGACAAACAAACAGACATGAACAACACAATAACTGAAATGAAAATACACTAGAAGAAAAAAAAAATACACTAGAAGGAATCAATAACAGAAAAACTGAGGCAGAAGAACGAATAAGTGAGCTAGAAAACAAAATGGTGGAAATAACTGCAAAGGAGCAGAATAAAAGAAAAAGAATGAAAAGAATTGAAGACAATCCCAGAGACCTCTGGGACAACACTAAACACACCAACATTCAAATTACAGGGGTCCCAGAAGAAGAAGAGAAAAAGAAAGGGTCTGAGAAAATATTTGAAGAGATTACAGTGGAAAACTTCCTTAACATGGGAAAGAAAAGAGTCACCCAAGGCCAGGAAGCACAGAGAGTCCCATACAAGATAAACCCGAGGAGAAACACACCAAGACACATATTAATCAAACTAACAAAAATTAAATTCAAAGAAAAAATATTAAAAGCAGCAAGGGAAAAACAAAAAGTAACATACAAAGGAATCCCCACAAGGTTATCAGCTGATTTTTCAGCAGAAACTCTGCAGGTCATAAGGGAGTAGCAGGATATACTTAAAGTGATAAAGAGAAAAACGTACAATCAAGATTAGTCTACGCAGCAAGGATTTCATTCAGATTGGATGGAGATATCAAAAGCTTTTCAGGGCTTCCCTGGTGGTGCAGTGGTTGAGTCCACCTGCTGATGCAGGGGACACGGGTTCATGCCCTGGTCCAGGAAGATCCCACATGCCACAGAGCAGCTAGGCCTGTGAACCATGGCTGCTGAGCCTGTGCATCCGGAGTCTGTGCTCCGCAACAGGAGAGGCCACAACAGTGAGAGGCCCATGTACCACAAAAAAAAAAAAAAAAAAAAAAAAAAAAAAAGCTTTTCAGACAAGCAAAAGCTAAGAGAATTCAGCACCACCAAACCAGATTTACAACAAATGCTAAAGAAACTTCTCTAGGTGGAAAACACAAGAGAAGAAAAAGACCCACAAAAACAAACCCAAAACATTAAGAAAATGGTAGTAGGAACATATATATCGATAATAACCTTGACTGTAAATGGATTAAATGCCCCAACCAAAAGACACAGATTGGCTGAATGGATACAAAAACAAGACCCATATATATGCTGTTTACAAGAGACCCACTTCAGACCTAAGGACACATACAGACTGAAAGTGAAGGGATGGAAAAAGATATTCCATGCAAATGGAAATCAGAAGAAAGCTGGAGGGCTTCCCTGGTGGCGCAGTGGTTAAGAATCCACCTGCCACTGCAGGAGGCACAGGTTCGTGCCCTGGTCCAAGAAGATCCCACATGCCATGGAGCAACTAACCCTGTGCACCACAACTACTGAGCCCACATGCTACAACTACTGAAGCCCGTGTGCCTAGCGCCCGTGCTCCACAACAAGAGACGCCACTGCAATTAGAAGCCTATGCACCACAACGAAGAGTAGCCCCTGCTCACCACAACTAGAGAAAGCCTGCACGCAGCAACAAAGACCCAATGCAGCGAAAAATAATAAAATAAATTAAATAAATAAATTTATTTTTTTAAAAAAGGAAAGCTGGAGTAGAAATACTCGTACCAGATAAAATACACTTTAAAATAAACACTGTTATAAGCAGTAAGGAAGAATACTACATAATGATCAAGGGATCAATCCAAGAAGAAGATATAACAATTATAAATGTTTATGCACCCAACATAGGAGCACCTCAATACATAAGGCAAATGCAAACAACCATGAAAGGGGAAATCAACAGTAACACAGTAACAGTAGGGGACTTAACACCTCACTTACATCAATGGACGGATCATCCAAACAGAAAATAAATAAGGAAACACAAGCTTTAAATGACACAATAGACCAGATAGATTTCATTGATATTTATAGAACATTCCACCCAAAAGTGGCAGAATACACTTCGTTCTCAGGTGCACACAGAACATTCTCCAGGAGAGATCACATCTTGGGTCACAAATCAAGCCTTGGAAAATTTAAGAAAATTGAAATTGTATCAAGCATCTTTCCTGACCACAACGCTATGAGACTAGAGATCAATTGCAGGAAAAAAACTGTAAAAAACACAAATGCATGGAGCCTAAACAGTGCAGTACTAAATAACCAAGAGATCACTGAAGAAATCAAAGAAGAAATAAAAAAATACATATAAACAAATGACAATAAAAAACACAATGACCCCAAACCCACGGGACACAGGAAAAGCAGTTCTAAGAGGGAATTTTATAGCAATTCAATCTCACCTCAAGAAACAAGAAAGATCTCAAGTAAACAATCTAACCCTATACCTAAAGCTAGAGAAAGAAGAACAAACAAAACCCAAAGTTAGTAGAAGGAAAGAAATCATAAAGATCACAACAGAAATAAATGAAAAAGAAATGAAGCAGACTTCCCTGGTGGTGCAGTGGTTGAGAGTCCACCTGCCGATGAGGGGACATGGGTTCGTGCCCCAGTCCGGGAAGATCCCACATGCCACGGAGTGGCTAAGCCCGTGAGCCATGGCCACTGAGCCTGCGCATCCGGAGCCTGTGCTCCGCAACAGGAGAGGCCACAACAGTGAGAGGCCCGTGTGCCGAAAAAAAAAAAAAAAAAAAAAATGAAGGAAACAATAGCAAAGAACAATAAAACTAAAAGCTAGTTCTTTGAGAAGATAAACAAAATTGATAAACACTTAGCCAGACTCATTAAGAAGAAAATGGAGAGGACGCAAATCAATAAAATTACAAAAGAAAAAGGAGAAATCACAACTGACACTGCAGAAATACAAAGGATTATAAGAGACTACTAGAAACAACTATATGCCAATAAAATGGACAACCACAAAGAAATGGATAAATTTTTGGAATGGTAAAATTTCCCAAGACTGAGCGAGGAAGAATTAGAAAATATAAACAGACCTATCACAAGTAATGAAATTGAAACTGTAATTTAAATCTTCCAACAAACAAAAGTCCAGGACCAGATGGATGCACAGGTGAATTCTATCAAACATTTAGAGAAGAGCTAACACCAATCCTTCTCAAACTCTTCCAAATATTGCAGAGGGAGGAACACTCCCAAATTCATTCTACGAAGCCACCATCACCCTGATACCAAAACCAGACAAAGATATCACAAAAAAAGAAAATTATAGACCAATATCACTGATGAACATAGACGCAAAAATCCTGAACAAAATACTAGCAAACAGAATCCAACAACATATTAAAAGGATCATACACCATGATCAAGTGGGATTTATCTCAGGGATGCAAGGATTCTTCAATATATGCAAATCAATCAATACAATGTGATACACCATATTAACAAATTAAGAATAAAAACCATGTAATCATCTCAATGGGTGCAGAAAAAGCTTTTGACAAAATTCAACACCCACTTATGATAAAAACTCTCCAGAAAATGGGCATAGAGGGAACCTACCTCAACATAATAAAGGCCATATACGACAAACCCACAGCAAGCATCATACTCAATGGTGAAAAACTGAAAGCATTTCCACTAAGATCAGGAACAAGACAAGGACGTCCACTCTCACCACTCTTATTCAACATAGTTTTGGAAGTCCTAGCCACGGCAATCAGAGAAGAAAAAGAAATAAAAGGAATATAAATTGGAAAAGAAGAAGAAAAGCTGTCACTGTTTGCAGGTGACATGATACTATACATAGAAAATCCTAAAGATGCCACCAGAAAACTACTAGAATTAAGCAGTGAATTTGGTAAGGTTGCAGGATACAAAATTAATGCCCAGAAATTTCTGGCATTCCTATACATTAAAAAATGAAAAATCAGAAAGAGAAATTAAGGAATCAATCCCATTTACCACTGCAACAAAAAGAATAAAATACCTAGGAATAAACCTGCCTAAGGAGGTGAAAGATTTGTACTCAGAAAACTATAAAACACTGATGAAAGAAATCAAAGATAACATAAACAGATGGAGAAATATACCATGTTCTTGGATTGGAAGAATCAACATTGTGAAAATTCCTATACTACCCAAAGCAACCTACAGATTCAATGCAATCCCTGTCAAACTACCAATGGCATTTTTCACAGAACTAGAACAAAAAATTTCACAATTTGTATGGAAACACAAAAGACCCCGAATAGCCAAAGCAATCTTGGGAAAGAAAAACGTATCTGGAGGAATCAGTTTCCCCAACTTCAAACTATACCACAAAGCTACAGTAATCAAGACAATATGGTACTGGCACAACAGAAATATAGATCAATGGTACAGGATAGAAAGCCCAGAGATAAACCCACACACATATGGTCACCTAATTTATGACAAAGGAGGCAAGAACATACAATGCAGAAAAGACAGCCTCTTCAGTAAGTGGTGCTGAGAAAACTGGACAGCTACACATAAAAGAATGAAATTAGAACCCTCCCTAACACCATACACAAAAATAAACTCCAAATGGATTAAAGACCTAAATGTAAGGCCAGACACTATAAAACTCTTAGAGGAAAACATAGGAAAAACACTCTTTGACATAAACCACAGCAAGATCTTTATTGACCTACCTCTTAGAGTAATGAAAATAAAAACAAAAATAAACAAATGAGAGCTAATTAAATTTAAAAGCTTTTGCACAGCAAAGGAAACCATAAACAAGACAAAAAGACAACCCTCAGAATGGGAGAAGATATTTGCAAATGAAACAACTGACAAAGGATTAATCTCCAAAATATACAAACAGCTCATGGAGCTCAATATCCAAAAAACAAACAATCCAATTAAAAAATGGGTGGAAGACCTAAATAGACATTTCACTAAAGAAGACATACTGATGGGCAAGAGGCACATGAAAAGCTGCTCAACATCCCTAATTATTAGAGAAATGCAAATCAAAACTACAATGAGGTATCACCTCATAGAATGGCCATTATCAAAAAATCTAGGGGCTTCCCTGGTGGCGCAGTGGTTGGGAATCTGCCTGCCAATGCAGGGGACACGGGTTCGAGCCTTGGTCTGGGAAGATCCCACATGCCGCGGAGCAACTAAGCCCGTGAGCCACAACTACTGAGCCTGCACGTCTGGAGCCTGTGCTCCGCAACGGGAGAGGCCGTGACAGTGAGAGGTCCGCGCACCGTGATGAAGAGTGGCCCTGGCTCTCCGCAATTGGAGAAAGCCCTCGCACAGAAACGAAGACCCAACACAGCCAAAAATAAATAAATAAAAAATTTTTAAAAATCTAGAAACAGTAAATGCTGGAAAGGGTGTGGTGAAAAGGGAACCCTCCTGCACTGCTGATGTGAATGTAAATTGATACAGCCACTATGGAGAACAGTATGGAGGTTCCTTAAAACACTAAAAATAGACTAACATATGACCCAGCAATCCCACTACTGGGTATATACCCTGAGAAAACCATAATTCAAAAAGAGTCATGTACCACAATGTTCATTGCAGCACTATTTACAATAGCCAGGACATGGAAGCAACCTTAATGTCCATTGACAGATGAATGGATAAAGATGTGGCACATATATACAATGGAATATGTGTATATACATATATACTCAGCCGTAAAAAGAAATAAAATTGAGTTACTTGTAGTGAGGTGGATGGACCTAGAGACTGTCATACAGAGTGAAGTAAGTCAGAAAGAGAAAAACAAATGCCATACGCTAATGCATATATATGGAATCTTAAAAAAAAAATGGTACTGATGAACCTAGTGGCAAGGCAGGAATAAAGACGTAGACATAGAGAATAGACTTGAAGACACAGGTGGGGGAAGGGGAAGCTGGGACGAAGTGAGAGAGTGGCATGGACATATATACACTATCAAATGTAAAATAGATAGCTCGTGGAAAGCAGCCACATAGCACAGGGAGATCAGCTCAGTGCTTTGCGACCACCTAGAGGGGTGGGATAGGGAGGGTGGGAGGGAGACGCAAGAGGGAGAAGATATGGGGATATATGTATGCATACGGCTGATTCACGTTGTTGTACAACAGAAAATAACAGTATTGTGAAGCAATTATACTCCAATAAAGATCTATTTTTTTAGAAAAGATTTTTTTCTCTTGAAAATATTAGTCTTACTTTTCTTTACATTTTTTAAGCAGTGCCTTTCGGATCATATTATGAAGTGTTCCATACATAGAAAAGGCTGTAAAGAGCATGCATGTGTTGTGGAGAATAACATATGAATGGCTCCCCAAGGACAAGGGTGCACTCACACCCCTGAAAGAGCCTCAGAAAGGGACTCCGATGTGGTGGGGACTGGTGTGGACAGGCCAGGGTGAGTGGGTCTGGTTTCTCACTCATGAGGTTGGCAGGGCTTCAGGTACCCCCATGAAGACATGAAAAGACATCATTCTTGAAGGTTAAGATGAAACTTGCTATTTTACTCACAGACAAGGCCCCCCTTTTCTGGGACTGAGAGATACACAAAGTTTTCTTGTTTCCCCTAAAGCGGGGTGGAGGGGCTCAGGTAGGAAAGACAGGTCATTTTCCACTGTTTCCTTTCAGCACAAGAAAGCACAGTGATTTTTTTTTTAATGCTTTTCACATTTCTGAGGTCCCCAGGTCATACCGTGATGAACAAGTGATTGGTTCCATCGGCAGCTATGAGAACTTTCTGCATTTTTATTTTTAAAAGTGGTTACTATGTAGTAGGGGTTTTTGAATTTCTTTTTTAGACAGTTTAAAAAAAGAGGGAAGGTTCTGAAGTTGGAGTTGAGGTTCAGAGGAACGAACTGGACTTGGGGTGGATCAGAGATTAGTGTGATTTGCAGTTCTGGGACTGGGTAGTTGCGTGACATTGAGCAGGTCACGTAGAGCCTCTGAGCTTCAGTTTCTGCATTCGTCAAGGGACACCTTCCTCATCCCCTCGCTGGAATTATCACACCAGACACTGTGGCCAGGGTGTCCGGCACGATATCAGTGCAAAATGGGCAACAACTAGGGATGCTCATTCGTCAGCCACAAGAATTATACCAGAACTAAGGGATTCTTTTAATTATCAGAATTATGGATTTGACTTGAATCTACGAGTCTGAGGAATGTTATAAATACAACTTAACTCTTCCTCCTGAGCTGCCATTCAAACTAAACTCTCCGCAATCGGCTTCCACCCCACCACTCTTCGGAAACTTTCTTCCCAAAGCAGCCATGACGTCACAGGCAAAACCCAATGGCACTTCCGTGCCCTCCTCATATCCAACCTCTCCACAGAACTGATGCCACTGACAGCTCACTGCATCTTGAGACTCTGCCCTCTTTGGCTGCTCTGACCCTTATTTCTCCTGGCTTTCCCAAGCTCCCGGGCAACAGCATCCTTCATGGACGCCTACCTGGCAGTGTTCCTCGGGGCTTGCTCTTCAGCACTCATCTCGTCTCACTTTTCACTTCTCTCCCTGAGTGATCTCGTTTGCTCTCACATACGGGTAAGACCCATATTTCCATCTCCAGACCTGGCCTCTCCCGGAACTTCAGATTCTGCTTTCTGACTCTCTAATGATCCCCTCCATGCTGCAATCCCCCAGACGTCTTTAAAGTTGACGCATCCAAAATTCACCGCCCCACATGCCTTCATCCCGAATATGTGCTTCCTTCTGTTGGACTCACAGGGGTGAATTCCCTGTCACCACCCACTTGGTCCCCTAAGTCAGGAATATTAATGAAGCCTAGAAGCATCTTAGCAGTCACCAGTTGTATAAAAGCTGCGTCCTTTTTAAAAAAAACACCTCTCTTCTGGAACTCTCCAGTCTGTCCTCACCTGCCTGGTTCAGGTCCCTCCTAAGTGACCCCTCTGTCTTTAGTCTAGTGTCCTTCAAATCCAGGCTCCAATGTGCATCCAAGATGATCTTTCTAAAACCCTCACACGCACACATAGAGGTGGCATACTGAGTGCCAACTTGATGTGACCATATAATTTATCAGCCAAACAGAGACACTTATGATCATGAAAGGGTGTGCTATGAACAATTACACTGGAACAACAGATAAATCCTAAGTCTATGCCAGGCACTGTGCTAAGTGCTTTATACACCAATACACTTATCAGGTAGCTATTATTATTATTATTATTATTACTATTATTATTACTTAAAGATGAGGACATTGAGGCTTGCAGAGGTTAAATGGCTGGCCCATGAGCACACAGCCAGAACCCCACAGTTTGCATAAGTGAGATTCAAACTCTGCATCATCTGACCCTGGAGCTCAAACTCTTATTTGAAATCATCATCCTTTTATTTTAAAAAATGTGGGCTTCCCTGGTGGCGCAGTGGTTGAGAATCCGCCTGCCGATGCAGGGGACACGGGTTCGTGCCCCGGTCCGGGAAGATCCCACATGCCGCGGAGCGGCTGGGCCCGTGAGCCATGGCCGCTGAGCCTGCGCGTCCGGAGCCTGTGCTTCGCAACGGGAGAGGCCACAACAGTGAGAGGCCCGCATATCACAAAAAAAAAAAAAAAAAAAAAAAAATGTGTTATGCCTTCCTTATTTCACAACAAAGCTTTCAAGGTCTGACATAACCCTTGCCTTCTCTCTGACCTCCTCTCCATAGGAACCGTTCCCTGCAGTGGGGCACAACCACTGGCTGCTTCTCACCTCAGTGCACTTGCTCTTTGCTTTTCCCAGAGATCTGAATCTGATTCCTTATACTCCATCAAACAGCTCACATGTGATCCCTGCAGGTTACATGCACCTCCACTGGGCTCACTCAGCATCCTGTATACGTATAAGTCAGAACCCCATCCGTGGAGTTCGCTCAGTTGTCTTCTTCAAGCTATTGTTGTTGCATGTTTTGTTTATTTTCCTTCAAATGGTCCTGCTTTCTGATAAATTTGTTTCAAACTATAATTTTTCCCTCTAAATGCTACTTTGTGCCTCATGAATTCTGACATATGATGATCTCTTTAACCCAAGGATTTGGGGGACAATTTTTGCTTTTGATTTGTTTTTGTTGTTTGTTGGTTTCCAGAAAAAGGAAAGTTTTTTAACTCTTTTATTGTTATTGATTTCTAATTTTATTGCATTATAATTACAGAACATAGTCTGCATGATACTGAATAAAATAATCTTTGTTATTCCAAAGATTGATCTTTTTCTGTGGCCTAGAACATGGCCAGTATTAATAAATATACAACATACGATCCAAATGTACATATTCTATGGTTATTATCAAAAAGACAAGATATAACAAATGTTGGAGACGATGTGGAGAAAAGGGAGCCCTCATACACTGTTGGTGGGAATGTAAATTAGGGCAGTCACTATGGAAAACAGTAAAGAGTTTCCTCAAAAAATTAAGAATAGAACTACTATATCATCCAGCTATCTCACTTCTGGATATTTATCTAAAGAATATGAAAACACTCATTGAAAAGATACATGCACCCCTATGTTCATTGAAGCATTATTTACAATAGCCAAGGTATGAAAACAACCTAAGTGCCCATCAATGTATGAGTGAATAAAGAAGTGTGTGGGTATATATACATACACACACAATGGAATACTACTCAGCCGTAAAAGAAAGATGAAATCTTGCCATTTGAACAAAATGGATGGACTTTGTGGGCATTATGCTAAGTAGAATAAGTCAGACGGAGAAAGACAAATACCATATGATTTCACACATATGTAGAATATAAAAAATGGTTTTAAATAAATGAATAGACCAAACCAAATAAAAACAAACAAATAAATACAGAGAAAAGAGTAGTGGTTAGCAGAGGGGAAGGGGAGTAGGGGGGAGTGTAGAACAGGTAAAGGGGATCAACTGAATGGTGACAGGTGGAAACTATACTTTTGGTGGTGAGCACAATGTAGCGTATACAGAGGTAGAAACATAATGTTGCACATATAAAAAAGTACATATTCTATTTGTTGGATATATGTCATATGTATCTATTTTTTCAGGCTTATTAGTCATGTTATGTAATTCTTCTATATCTGCTTATCTTATCAATAAGTGTGCTCTGTCAATTGGTATCCCAGAAGGCTATATTAAATTCCAACTACCCTTTTAAAAACTTGTATTCCCAGCACTTAGTACAGGTACTAGATGCAATACCGTTTGTTGTTGAATAAATGAAGATACTGCCATGACTTTCTTGATACCTAGGATTCACCTTATTAGAAACAAGTCCCATAGAGCCCAGCTGAACTTACCTTTAGCTGTGACTCAACATGTCCTTGTCCACTCCAGTGCCACCCCACTAGAGGAGAAGGGTTACAGAGTGGCCAGAGACCGGGGCCTTCGAAAGGGCCAAGGCATAAGAGGGGCACCAGTGCTTAAACTTCATTAATTTTGGCAACTCTTTCATTTGTGAAAGTGCTTTCTCCTGCCTTAGCTATTTGGTTTTAACTTCATGCCAGGACCACCAGGGAAGCAAGGCAGGTTTTATTATCCCAGATCTACAGCTGACAGTCTGAAGGACTAGATCATAATATGGGTAACACAGTTAATGATAGAGAACAATAGTTAATGATGAAGAAGCCCAGTTCAGTGTTCTTTCCACAGCAGTAGGCAGAAGCCCACTCATCACTTTAAAAAATTAAAGGGCATCTCATTTTGAAACATGTTTGAGAATTTGATTATCTCCCCTTCAATTAATTCATGATCACCAGATCATGGTAAATCAACAACAAGGATTCACAATTATATGGAGGTAACTGCTGGTGGGAATATAAAATGGTGCTGCTACCGTGGAAAACCATCTAGAAGTCCTTCAAGGAGCTGAATATAGAGTTAACATAAAATCCAGCAATTCCACTCCCTGGTATTTACCCAAGAGAATTGAAAATTTATGTTCATCCAAAAATGTATATCTAAATGTTCATAGCAGCATTATTCATAATTGCTAAAAAATGGAAACAACCCAAATGTCTATCCATTGATAAATGAATAAACAAAATGTGGTATGTCTATACTTTGGAATATTGTTCAGAAATAAAAAGGAAGGACTGATATATGCTACAATATGATGAACTCCGAAAACATTATGCTCTGTGAAAAAAGCCAGACACAAGAGGCCATGAGTTGCATGATTACATTTATGTGAAATGCCTGGAATAGACAAAATCATAGGGATAGAAGGAAAATTAGGGGTTTTCAGGGGCTGTGGAAGGGGAAAATGAGGAGAGACTGCTAATGAGTATGGATTTCTCTTAGGGGGTGACAAAAATATTCTGGAATTAGATCTGACAATAGTTGCACAACCTTGTATTTAATATACTAAAAACCAGTGAACTGTGTGCTTCAGAAGGGTGAACTTTATGCCATATGAATCATATCTCAATTTTTAAAAAGCATATGGCAAATCAAGAATCATAGATCACTGCTCTAAACACCAAAAGAAAATCCTCCCCCACAAAAAAAAGAAAAGAAAATTCTGAGGAAGCAGCACAGCACACAGGAGTGTGAACTCTGGAAAAAGATGGAGCATGTTCAGGGCAGAAAGAGAGACACAGACGTAGAGAACAAACATATGGATACCAAGTGGGGAAAGTGGCTGGTGGGTGGGGTGGGGGTGGTGGTGTGATGAACTGGGAGATTGGGATTGACATGTATACGCTGATGTGTATAAAATAGATAATTAATAAGAACCAGCTGTATAAAAAAATAAAATAAAATTCAATAAATAAATAAATAAATAAATAAAATTCAATAATTAAAAAAAAAAGATGGAGCATATTCAAATTCTACCTTTCCAATTATGACTTCCAGAACTTGGGCATTTTATTTAATTTCTCTAAGCATAGATTTTCTTACCTGTAAAATGAGGGCAATATTACCTATTTCATCGGGTGGTTGTGAGGATTAAATGAAACCATTCATGTGAGACAGCTAGTACAATACTACACACTTAATAGGTATCAATAAATGACTGATACTATCATTATTATTTTTATTATTATTATCATTTTCACATCTTTCAGATCTCTCATATCTAATAATTTTTTAGTGCTATTCTTATTTGACACTTCTAATAACAGATTGTGAGGGTTTCCAGTTTCTATGAGCATAATCGTGGCAAATTCTTCAAGACATGGCTTAAAGGAAAGTCTATTTTTGGTATACTGAGATTTCTACTGTGGCTGTTCCATGAAATAAATAATAATTAGCAAAACAGCTGCCAAAAAGCATGTCACAGGAATTCATTCACTACTTTGTTATAAATAGCAGTAGAAATGTTTGCCCATTGCGCCCCCTTGCGTATGTTCAGGAGAACTACCTTTACTCTAGAGAGTAGGTACCTTAGAGCATTGCAATTGAAAGTGTGGTCCTAACCTGGAAGAAACTGACAAATTCTGAGAAATGTACAACCTTCCTAGACTGAACCAGGAAGAAATAGAAAATATGAACAGACCAATCACAAGCACTGAAATTAAAACTGTGATTAAAAATCTTCCAACAAACAAAAGCCCAGGACCAGATGGCTTCACAGGTGAATTCTATCAAACATTTAGAGAAGAGCTAACACCTACCCTTGTCAAACTCTTCCAAACCACAGCAGAGGGAGGAACACTCCCAAATTCATTCTATGAGGCCATCATCACCCTGATACCAAACATCATCCTCATTCCAACATCATCCTCAATGGTGAAAAACTGAAACCATTTCCACTAAGATCAGCAACAAGACAAGGCTGCCCATTCTCACCACTATTATTCAACATAGTTTTGGAAGTCTTAGCCACAGAAATCAGAGAAGAAAAAGAAATAAAAGGAATCCAAATCAGAAAAGAAGAAGTAAAGCTGTCACTGTTTGCAGATGATACTATACATAGAGAATCCTAAAGATGCTAGCAGAAAACTACTAGAGCTAATCAATGAATTTGGTAGCAGGATACAAAATTAATGCACAGAAATCTCTGGCATTCCTATACACTAATGATGAAAAATCTGAAAGTGAAATTAAGAAAACACTCCCATTTACCACTGCAACAAAAAGAATAAAATACCTAGGAATAAATCTACCTAAGGAGACAAAAGACCTGTATGCAGAAAATTATAAGACACTGATGAAAGAAATTAAAGATGATACAAATAGATGGAGAGATATACCATGTTCTTGGACTGGAAGAATCAACATTGTGAAAATGACTCTACTACCCAAAGCAATCTACAGATTCAATGCAATCCCTATCAAACTACCACTGCCATTTTTTACAGAACTAGAACAAAAAATTTCACAATTTGTATGGAAACACAAAAGACCCCGAATAGCCAAAGCAATCTTGGGAAAGAAAAACGTATCTGGAGGAATCAGGCTCCCGGACTTCATACTATACTACAAAGCTACAGTATTCAAGACAATATGGTACTGGCACAACAGAAATATAGATCAATGGAACAGGATAGAAAGCCCAGAGATAAACCCACACACATATGGTCACCTTATCTTTGATAAAGGAGGCAAGAAAATACAGTAGAGAAAAGACAGCCTCTTCAATAAGTGCTGCTGGGAAAACTGGACAGCTGCATGTAAAAGAATGAAATTAGAACACTCCCTAACACCATACACAAAAATAAACTCCAAGATTAAAGACCTAAATGTAAGGCCAGACACTATCAAACCCTTAGAGGAAAACATAGGCAGAACACTCTATGACATAAATCACAGCAAGATCCTTTTTGACCCACCTCCTAGAGAAATGGAAATAAAAACAAAAATAAACAAATGGGATCTAATGAAACTTAAAAGCTTTTGCACAGCAAAGGAAACAGTAAACAAGACAAAAAGACAACCCTCAGAATGGGAGAAAATAGTTGCAAATGAAGCAACTGACGAAGGATTAATCTCCAAAATTTACAAGCAGTTCATGCAGCTCAATATCAAAAAAACAAACAACCCAATCCAAAAGTGGGCAGAAGACCTAAATAGACACTTCTCCAAAGATGATATATATATAGATTGCCAACAAACACATGAAAGAATGCTCAACATCATTAATCATTAGAGAAATGCAAATCGAAACTACAGTGTGATATCATCTCACAGTGGTCAGAATGGCCATCATCAAAAAATCTACAAACAATAAATGCTGGAGAGGGTGTGGGAAAAGGGAACCCTCTTGCTCTGTTGGTGGGAATGTAAATTGATACAGCCATTATGGAGAACAGTATGGAGGTTCTTTAAAAAACTAAAAATAGAACTACCATATGACCCAGCAATCCCACTACTGGGAATATACCTTGAGAAAACCATAATTCAAAAAGAGTCATGTACCACAATGTTCATTGCAGCTCTATTTACAATAGCCAGGACATGGAAGCAACCTAAGTGTCCATCAACAGATGAATGGATAAAGAAGGTGTGGCACATATATACAATGGAATATTACTCAGCCATAAAAAGAAACGAAACTGAGTTATTTGTAGTGAGGTGGATGGACCTAGAGTCTGTCATACAGAGTGAAGTAAGTCTGAAAGAGAAAAACAAATACCATATTCTAACACATATATGTGGAATCTTAAAAAAAAAAAGGTCATGAAGAACCTAGGGGCAAGACAGGAATAAAGATGCAGACCTACTAGAGAATGGACTTGAGGACACGGGGAGGGGGAAGCATAAGCTGGGACAAAGTGAGAGAGTGGTAGTGTATATATGGAAATATATACACTACCAAATGTAAAATAGATAGCTAGTGGGAAGCAGCTGCATAGCACAGGGAGATCAGCTCAGTGCTTTGTGACCAGATAGAAGGGTGGGATAGGGAGGGTGGGAGCAAGGGAGACCCAAGAGGGAAGTGATATGGGGATATATGTATATGTATAACTGATTCACTTTGTTATAAAGCAGAAACTAACACACCATTGTAAAGCAATTACACTCCAATAAAAACGTTAAAAAAATTAAAAACAAACAGAAAAAACAAAGTGTGGTACTCAGATCAGCAGCATAGGCATCATGTAAAAAGCCTGTTAGAAGTTTAGATCTCAGATTCCACTTCCAAATGAGAATCTGAATTTTAACAGTCTCCCTGGGTGATTTGTATGCACACTGAATTTGATAAATACCAGCAGAGAACATATGGTAAATGCTTATTTTCTTAATTCAGGAAACATTTACTGAATGTCTTATATTGAGTGTTAATTACTGTACCAGGAACTGGAAATACTAAGATAAATATAATTCTTTCCATAAAGAAATTTGAGATTAAAATCCTGTAATAATTGTGCACCTTAAAAAGGAGAATTTTATGTAATATGAATTATACCTCAATTAAAACAAACAAAGAGTATAAGCCAAGAATTATAGAAAACTGCTCTAAAACCCAATAGAAAACTGCCGAGGAAGCAGCATAGCACACGGAAGTGTGGACTTTGGAACAAATGGACCATATTCAAATTCTACCCTTCCAATGATCAATATAGTACAATCATGCACAGAGTCCAGTGGTACACAGAGAAGAGAATGAACTCTGATTGGAAGAACTGAAGGAAAGTTCAAGGAAGACGTGGTATTTGAGATGGACCTTAATAACTATGAATTCACCAGGTGGAGAATGTTGGGGAGAGTATTCCTTTCTCAAGGAATGCCAGGAGCAAAGGCACACGTGTTCAAAGGCATGTGGCGGGGCTTCCCTGGTGGCACAGTGGTTGAGAGTCCGCCTGTCGATGCAGGAGACATGGATTCGTGCCCCGGTCCGGGAAGATCCCACATGCCACGGAGCGGCTAGGCCCATAAGCCATGGCTGCTGAGCCTGTGCGTCCGGAGCCTGTGCTCTGTAAAGGGAGAGGCCACAATAGTGAGAGGCCCGTGTACCGCAAAAAAAACAAAAAACAAAAACAAAAAAAAACAAAGGCATGTGGCGGATTAGAGGGATGTCAAGTCCTTTAGTATGTCTTTGGTGATCAGCACATTGGTAGAAAGTTACCTCAGGGGGGAATGGGATATGGGAAATTCTCACTTCCTAAGGTCTATACATTTAAAAAGTTAACAATAAAACGAGAACAAGAAATGTCTAAGACTAATTGTCTAAACTTTCACCAAAATAAACAAAAGTAAGAACAGAAATCAATGAAATAGAATATGGTCAAACAAACAAAATATCAACAAATTTGACAAACCCTTAGCCAGACTGATCAAGTTAAAAGAAAAAATATCGGGCTTCCCTGGTGGCGCAGTGGTTGGGAGTCTGCCTGCCGATGCAGGGGACACGGGTTCGTTCCCCGGTCTGGGAGGATCCCACATGCCACGGAGCGGCTGGGCCCGTGAGCCATGGCCGCTGAGCCTGTGCGTCCGGAGCCTGTGCTGCGCAACAAGAGAGGCCACAGCAGTGGGAGGCCCATGTACCGCAAAAAAAAAAAAAAAAAAAAAAAATCAACAAATTTGACAAACCCTTAGCCAGACTGATCGAGTTAAAAAGAAAAAAACCGACAATTACCAGTAGCAGAAATGATAGCTGGAACATCACTACTAACTTTAAAGTCATTAAAGGGACAATAAGAGAAGACTGTGAAAAGATGTTTGCCAATAAACTCAGCAACTTAGATGAAATAGACAAGTGTCTTGAAAGATAGAAATTAATAAAACTGATTCAAGAAGAAATAGGAAATCTGAGTATCTCAATATCTGTTAAAGAAAACTGATATGTGGGATTCCCTGGCAGTCCAATGGTTAAGACACCTCGCTTCCACTGCAGGGGGCATGGGTTCGACCCCTGGTTGGGGAACTAAGATCCCACATGCTGCATGGCATGGCCAAAAAATAGGGAAAAAAATCAATTTGTAATTTAAAACCTTCTAACAAAGAAACTTACAGACCCAGATATCTTTACTGATAAATTCTATCAAGCATTTAAGGAAGAAATAATACCAATTCTACCAGAAAACAGAGGAAAAGAGAACACTTCCCAAGTCATTTTATGAGACCAACATTATCTTGATACCTAAACCAGGCAAACACATTGCAAAGAAATGAAAAACCGAGATCAACATCCTTCATAATATGATTGCAAAGATCTGTAACAAAATTTTAAGAAATCAAGTCAGGCAATGTATAGAAAAGGTTAATCATCATGGATCAAGTGTTTGAATATTTAACATTTGAATTTCAATTATTGTATTTCACCATATTAAAAGATCAAAGAAGAAAACCCACATGAATTGCTCCATAGATGCAAAAAAAAGTATCTGACAAAACCTAACACAAATTTCTTATAAAGTTAAGCACGTATGTACCAATAGACTCAGCAATTCCACTCCTGGCTGCTACCCAGGAGAAATTAAAACACATGTCTACACAAAGATTAGTATGTAAATGTTATAGCAATTTTATTCATAGTAGTCAAAAACCAGAAACCATCCAACTGTCCATTAACAGGGGAATGGATAAACAAATTGAAGTATATCCATACAACTGAAACTACTCTGCAATAATAAAAATGACCTTTAACAACATGGATGGACTTGGAGGAAATTATGCTAAGTGAAATGTCAGACAGAGAAAGACAAATACTGTATGATACCACTTACATGTGGAATCTAAAAAAATATAACGAACTAGTGAACATAACAAAAACGAGACTCACAGATATAGAGAACAAACTAGTGGCTACCAGTGGGGAGAGGGAAGAGGGGAGGGGCAACATATGGGTAGGGGATTAAGAGGTACCAAGCTACTGTGTATAAAAGAAACAAGCTACAGGGACATATTATACAACACAGGGAATATAGCCAATATTTTATAATAACTATAAATGGCATATAACCTTTAAAAATTATGAAACATTATGTTATACACCTGTAATTTACATAACATTGTACATCAACTATACTTCAATTAAAAAAAAAAAAAAGAAATGACGGCGCCGCTGGGGGCCCCGCAGACTCTGCGTAAGGGTTGGTGCCGGAGAGGTCCTGCCGTCTGGGGCTGACACGCAACGCCCAGTGCCCAGCGCCCAGCCCGTCGAGTCCGCAGCGCCTCGGCCCTGGTGCGCCGCCGCGGCCTGGGAGCGTCGGCCGGGCGGCCCGGCATTAAACTATGATGTCCCTGTACGACGACCTGGGAGTGGGGAGTGGAGACCAGTGACTCAAAAACAGCAGCCTGGTCCCAAAACTTCAAACTTCTGTAGTCTCAGCTCCAGGTGAAGAAGGCAGCTGTCACTCGGGCGAAGAGCCAGAGGACAAAACAAAGTACAGTCCTTGCCCCGGTAATCGACCTGAAGCGAGGTGCCTCTTCGGACCAGAGGCAGATTGTGGACACCCCGCCGCACGTGGCAGCGGGCCTCAAGGATCCGGTTCCCAGGGGGTTTTCTGCAGGAGAAGTTTTGATTCCCCTAGCTGATAAATATGATCCCATGTTTCCTCACGATTATGAGAAAGTACTGAAGCGCCAAAGAGAGGAGAGACAGAGAGAGCAGGAGCTGGAAAGACAGAAATAGAAGAGAGAGAAAAGAGGTGTAAAGACAGACATGAAGCTGGGGGGTTTTCCAGGCGACCAGATTCAGATTCTGATGAAGATGAAGATTATGAGCCAGAGAAAAAGAAGAGAAGTATGGGTGGAGCTGCCATTGCACCACCCACTTCTCTTGTAGAGAAACACAAAGTTACCCCGAGACTTTCCTTACGCAGAGGATTCAAGACCTCGCTCACCGTCTTCCAAAGCTGCTATCCCTCCCCCAGTGTACGAGGAACAAGGCAGACCCGGATCCCTGAGCGGCCCCGGCAACTCCTTCCTCCCCAACATGGGTGGCACGGTAGCACATAAAATCACGCTGAAGTACGGCTTCCGGGAAGGCCAGGGTCTTGGGAAGCACGAGCAGGGCTTGAGCACAGCGCTGTCAGTGGAGAAGACCAGCAAGCGGGGAGGCAAGATCATCGTGGGCGACGCCAGTGAGAAAGATGCAACCAAGAAGTCAGATTCAAATCCAGTAACTGAAATACATAAGTGTCCTACTACAGTGGTCCTACTAAGGAACATGGTTGGTGCAGGAGAGGTAGATGAAGACTTGGAAGCTGAAACCAAGGAAGAGTGTGAAAAATATGGCAAAGTTGGAAAATGTGTGATATTTGAAAGTCCTGGTGCCCCGATGATGAAGCAGTATGAATATTTTTAGAATTTGAGAGGGTTGAATCAGCAATTAAAGCTGTTGTTGATCTGAATGGGAGGTATTTTGGTGGATGGGTGGTCAAAGCATGTTTCTACAATTTGGATAAATTCAGGGTCCTGGATTTGGCAGAACAAGTGTGACTGTAAGAAGTAGAGCCTGAGTCATCTCCAGCGATCCTTCAACAAGCCACAGACTGAGCAGCGGAGAGCAAGGCGACAGGCAGCCTGATGGCTGTGGGTACAGAGACTCTGGAAGGACTTCTACGATATATGTCGACTGATCCCTTTTTTATTTTGTGGTTTTTTAAATATAGTATAAAAATGCTTTAAAAAAACAAAATAGATAACTAATAAGAACCTGCTGTATAAAAAAGTAAAATAAAATTCAAAAACATAAATAACAATGTGTGCCTCTCTGGTTGTTTCTTTTTTTTTTTTTTTGCGGTATGCGGGCCTCTCACTGCTGGGGCCTCTCCCATTGCGGAGCACAGGCTCCGGACGCGCAGGCCCGGCGGCCATGGCTCATGGGCCCAGCCGCTCCGCGGCATGTGGGATCCTCCCGGACCAGGGCACGAACCCGTGTCTCCTGCATCGGCAGGCGGACTCCCAACCACTGCGCCACCAGGGAAGCCCCTGGTTGTTTCTTTTTTATTACCACTTCTGAGGTGACTACATTTTTTGCTAGGATTTCATGATAATCCTCAAGTGCTTCAGTGATATGGCATTTCTTGCACTAAAAAATCTGGAAAGTTTTGGGATATGGGGTTGTGTTATCCTTTGCTTTTCTTTCTTTTTTTTTTTTCATTCATTTTGATAAAACCTGCAAGTTACTAAAAAAAAGAAAAGAAAAAGAAATGACCTATGATAAATGCAATCGCATGGATGAATCTCAACATTTTTGTGCTGAGTGAAAGAAGCCAGACATAGAAGACTACATACTACAAGATTTCATTTATATGAAACTATAAAAAAAAGACAAATCTATCAAGACAGAAAGCAGATCAGTGAATGTCTAGGACCAGGGATGGAAAATTGAGAAGGGGAACAGGGAACATTTTAGGAAGATGTAAATGTTCTCTATATACTGATTATACAGGTGTATAAATATGTCAAAAGTAACCAAATACCCATGTAAAATAGATGCATTTTAATCTGTAAATTATACATTAATAAAATTGATTTTTTTTTCACGAGTGCACATCCATGGGGGTTTTTACTGCAAAAAAGAAACTGTCTTGGAGGGTCTTACAGTTGCTGGATATGAGTTTGAGCTGGACCATGGAATGTTCTGGCAACATGGGTGAGGTCAGAGAATCCTGTCTGCTGGAGCTCTGGTGACAGTTTGAATCCTAACAGTCATACTGGTGCAGTGGGTGCAGACAGAGCTGCTGATGTTGCCAGTTCAGTGAAAGTGTGAAGGTCTCAAAGCATCAGGAGGCTTTGATTTACACTTTTGTACTCGGGTCATTCACAATAGTTCCCAGAGAAGCAAGAGCTGCCTGGTGACACGGACAAGGGGATGAAGTCTCCAGCCACTTTTCCAGGAACCCCCCAGTGCTGATGCTGGGCCTGTGGTGAAGAGGCATAAAAGGAGAAGCATCCAGTGGTAAGGAAAACATAGCTTTGAGAGCTGACAGTCCAGTCTGGTGGCCCAAAGCTAGCTAGACAGGCCCGCCTGTTTCCTAGGGAGGAAGAAAGAGTGAGAGCCCAGGGTTCATGGCTAGGAGAAACGGTAGAGTGGCACAAGAAAGGACAGCATGTTTAATGTCCTTCCCAGGGGACCCAAATGGCCTGAGGAAGACAGACTGTATATGTCTCAATCCCTACCTTCTCAGAACTTTCCTCCCAGAGTTGCCTGTGCCCCCTGCCAGCTCCTGGGACACACCTCTTGCCTGGATCACTCTATTCAGACAGAACTGCTGTTTTACCGAACTGGATTCTTTCCTATACTTTCCCTTTTTCAATTATTGATGGCCACCTGTGGTCACTGGGGTTAGAAGGATGGCCTTAGAACCAGTTTCACTCCCCCATTTTACTGAGAAGGAAAATGGAGCCCTGGGAGGCAACATCCAAGTTATGAATTGGAAAACTTTACATCTAGTCAGAACCAAGTTCAAATTTCACTCTCCCATTTGCTAGCTCTATCAAAGTGGACAAATCTCTTAAGGTCTTTGAGCCTCCTTTGGCTTAACTGTAAAAGAGGTACAATGACCCCTTCACCGTGGGGTTGCCCCAAGGATTACACAAGACAATGCGCAGAACGCACCTGCAGGATCTCTACCACGTAGTCGGCCACCAAAAATGGCCTTAGGGGTCAGGGGGAGGGTTGTATCTTGCCAGGATGATGGCTGCCCTGGACATCTCACTGCCTTCTCTGGCCTTTGTTTCTGAAAAAATGCACTTCAGTGTTCATTCTGTTCTCTTAGGGCCCATTAGTATCTTTTTTCTTTTCTCTTTCCTTCTTTGATCTAAGTAGAGGAATCTGAGTACTCGATGGCAGTTTTCTGACCCAACCAATACGCTTTTCTACCTGTGTAACTGATGGCAACAAAGAGTAGCCCCCACTCGCCGCATCTAGAGAAAGCCTGAGCACAGCAATGAAGACCCAAAGCAGCCAAAAATAAATACATAAACAACAAAATTTTTAAAAAACTGATAAAAAAGAAAAAGTTCCCAGCAAAAGACAGGAAAATGGGACTTGACCTTGCCATCTTCCCAGGCTTTTGGCTTCTCTGTACCTACCCGCTTCCTAGACTAGTACCATCACCAATGCCTTAGGGTAGCTTTAGACCAAAGGCAAGTTGTCTGGATTGACTTCTCCTTCCGATCCTGAGGACAACACTACAAGCTTGGGAAAAAGTTTCCCCAGCCTCTGGTATCACCTCTCTCCTTTCTCTCAAGCAAGACCCTCTGGACATGGATTCCAACACCACTCCACTCCTGCTGCCCGCTGGGGTCTCATTAGAATCTGTCAAAGTCTTGAGCAGCTCAGGACTTGGCCCTGGAGACAACTCTGAGACACAAAGCCCACCCAGAAGGGAGCATCCTAAGTTTGTCACCTCCCAGGAAAGCCTCTCGAAACACTCTTCACCAGCCAGGAAGCCTCAAGCATCAGAGATAGAAGTTCACTAACTGAACTCTTTCCAAGCCCATTTCTCAGAAAGCATCCCTTCCCCTTCTGCCTCCTGGAAGCTCCAGCTCAACTGACAGGTGTGGATTCTCAGGACTGTGACAATTATTTGAACACGTTTGTTTAGTGTTTCCGTATTTGAATAGGCAACACCCCCACGAAGGCTGAGAGGTTGGTACCGTCAGCCTCAGTTTAGATAAAAGGAGACGGAAGCACCAAGAGGTTAAGTTGCTCCTCCAAGTTCACAGGGCTAGGAAGTGAGGGAAACAAGATTCTCTGTCTCATTCTAGAGCCCAAACTCCTGACCCCCATGCTCTAGTGCTGAGCTGTCCAATAGGATAGCCACTAGCCACTACGCTAGCTACTTACATTCAAGTTTTAATTAATGAGAATCGAGTAAAATTAAAAATCCACTTTCTCAGTTCTAATAGTCACACTCCAGGTGCCCACTAGCCACGTGTGCCCACTGGTTATCACATCTGAGAGTGCAAATATAGACTGTTTCCACCCTCATGGCAAGTTCTGCTGGGCAGCCTGTAGTCTGATGCTTCTCATTTATACATCTGGGCAAGAGGCAAAGTTACTGCCCGGCCCACCACCCTCACGGCTACCCCATCCCTTCAGGAAAATAACCCCAAACGCCTCTTTAGAGCAGCATGACCCTGACTTGTCTTTCTTTTCTTGCTGCCAGCTCTGTCCAGTCTCCAGGAGGGTGGCAGGAAACCTCGCCAACAAGACACATGGAAAGAACGAGATCTGAGGGCTGAGGCTGTGCAGCCAGGCCTCCCCACACGTGTACTGGCGGTCCAACAGGAAAATGGCAGTGAGTGAGTCCCCAGCCACAGCCCAGGCAAGGGGCAGATCCCCTCAGCCTCACCGTGGATGTTGCTGACATGTCTCGGGAGTCAGTGTGCCCTCCTGGCCCCCAAGCTGTGTTACGGCCAGTTGTCCCTAGAAACTCGGTCTTTACTAGCTTCTGGAAGTTCTAAGGGCGAGGAATATCCATTTTTTCATAAAACCCTGGGTTCCTCTTGACTTCTGTACACTCAGAGCTTACATCTGGAAAAGAAACCTCGGGCTTCCCTGGTGGCCCAGTGGTTGAGAATCCGCCTGCCGATGCAGGGGACACGGGTTCGTGGAGCTGCTGGGCCCGTGAGCCATGGCCACTGAGCCTGTGCGTCCGGAGCCTGTGCTCCGCAGCGGGAGAGGCCACAACAGTGAGAGGCCCGCGTAGCACAAAAAAAAAAAAAAAAAAAAAAAAAAGAAAAGAAACCTCATCCTCTGATCAGCTACCATGTGGTTTCTTTTTAGAAAGAAACTTTACTGAAGGAATGTGCCCAGCAGGCTGCCTGGTGGCCCCGAGTGGCATTTCGGCTGTGCCTCCTCTACCTTTAGAACCACACTCCCCAAGGATGTACCCAGGTCCTCCTCCTCGTCCATCTTCCGCGCTCAGCATCCAGCGTGGAGACTGGGCCTCGCTTCCTTGGTCTCTGCCTCAGCGGTTTCAGCCCCATTTCGCATCCTGTTCATTTCTGGTCCAAACACAGCCTGCTGGCACCATATTCCTTTCCTGCTGGCTGTGGGTCCTGCTCAGCTTGCTCTCCTGGGCACCTAGCCCCGACTCCAGGGGAGTGAGGAGAGGAGGCAGGCTCTGCTTCCTGACTGCCTGCCCAGTGACCCGTGATAAAGTAGAAGTCAGGATGCCGAAGTTCTTCCTAACCCAGGGTGGAGTGTGCACCCCAAGCCCCAAGCTGCAGTGACCAGCCGTTGGGACATCCTCACCATGACCTTCTCCCTTTTCGGGAGTAGCGTCTCTAGCAGAGAAACTGACTGTGTCTTTTTCTCCAGGTTTCCTCCTCCATATCAGACCCAGGGTCAGACAGGAGGTTTTCAGTGGACACACCCTCCCTACAGTCAGCCCCTCAGGAAGGACCCTCTCTCCATGTGACTCTAGCCCTTTTCTCACCAGCTAAGAGGTTGGCACCCGCTTTAGCATTTGGACCTGCAAGTAGTAGGCATTAAGGACCCTCTTCCTGTTAGATAGCACACAGAAAGCTGACAAAGCGTGTAGGGAGAATAGCAGGATGAGGACAAATGTCGCGCTGAAAGGTTGACTGGAAGAAAAAGTATTTGCAAAACGTTTGCTGAAGAGCCACTGTCGGCCTATATTCATAGCTATTCTATTACCATAAAAACAGCCCATACAAACTGATAAGGAAAATTTCAAGGAAAACTTTGGGAAAAGGGGCAGAATTTATGAAAAGGCAATTCTCACACACATACACAGATGCACACGCAAGGTAACTGAAATGTGTAAAATGGAATCTGTTCAATTTCACTGATAGAAGGGCAAATAGAAGACTGTGAGAAGACAGTTTTCACCCATTAGATTGGCAAAGATTAAAAAGAATGAACATTCCCAGTGCTGGCAGGATGCTGTGTCAAAAAATGTGAAGGGTCTGGAATGTTTTCCCACTTGCACATTTTTTGTTTTACATATATATGTGTATATATATGTGTGTATATGTATATGTGTGTATATATATGTGTGTATATGCAGCATATATATATGCTGCAGAAGCAATAGCACTTGGGTCAGAGAAAAGAGTTCTTTATTGATGCAACAAGATCAATAGTCAGAGTAAAGTGCAGTGTCAGTCCCTGACTCCTAGACCCACAGGTAATGCTGTGAGGGCTGATAAAAATTCTCTTGTGAGTGGCAGGTTTCATTCCATAGACAAGGGATGGAAAAAAGTATTTCCTCCATTTGTATACAGGAGAGAGGCAGCCATCTTCCTCCTCTCTGGGAAGGCGAGAGAAAAACCTTTGCCCTTTGGAGAAGAGAGAGGAGGGATCCTGGATGCTCACTCTGACCTTTTGGAATGTAAAAATCTCTCTCCAAGGGCCAGCTAAGCCCGGTAGGTGTCTCACGCTTTTACCAAGAGATGGCTCCAAGGTTCCGGCGTCATCCCTTTTGAAACGTAAACACTAGGGAAATAGTGGTCCAGTATTCCTGACACTTTGGAAGCTTAACCTAGGGATCTAGTCCAGATAATAGTCATTTGTCCCATTTGGGGAGATAAGAGAAATTTTGTTATCCTTTTGGATTAGAGTAATTAGCAAATGGCTATAGATCTAATTCTCACAGTGTAAGAAAAGCAAAATGTGCCTAGGAGAAGTGAAGGCAAACATTCTGTCTTTATACCAAATACATTTCTCTGTCTCAGGAGGCTAGAGCATTTTACAGGAGCACTGAGAAATCCAGAGAAGGTTTATTTCCCCACACAAGGTTGCAGAGAGAAAAGGGCATTCTTGGTCTTTGCTGACAGAAATGTGTATTGCTATAGCTCTTTGGGGAAGTAATCTAGCAAATCTATTCTGACTGCACACCTTAATACTCCAGAAATCCCACTTTATAAAATATAACAAATAGAAATAAAACACAAAGTCAAAAGAATATACATATAAGAATGCAAATTGCAGGACTGATAGAAATGGCAACAAATGGAAAACAATGGAAATACCTGTCCATAAGAAATGTATAAATTGCTGAAACAGTTATACCATGAAGTATGTTGTGGGCTGGGCTTTTTAAATGTTTATTCTATATCTTCATAGATATAGAAGTATATCTATGTAAGTAAGCATATCTTTAAGTATATACTTGCATACATAGGTGAGAAAGCCAGAATGGAAGAGATATATAATATATCCATTTGTAAAACGATGAAAAAACTTACATGTACATGTCATACAGGTACATGATTATATGGAAGAAAGATGTGGGAGGATAAACTTCTAATATTAATTGCCTTTGGGAGAGTGGAGATAGGAAAAGAAAAAGGAGGGTAAAGTTTAAATTCAGCAAAAAAGAAAAATATGCCTAGCTCAATATCAGTGGAAAATTTAGGATATAAAATTCTCACTGTGATAGTACTCTAGGTATATACTAATTGAATCTACTCCTGGACAAGCATTAGAACAGTACGTCAACAAATGAAAATATTTTATTTGGGGACTCGTATTTTATTTATTCACTCAACAAATATATTGAATGTCTACTCTGTACCAGGCCCTGTTCTCATCCCTGGAAAGATGGTACTAGACAGAATCCTTGAACTCATGGAGTTTACTCTCTAGTGGGGGAGATAGACAATGACTTTGGTCAAGAATAAATGTGTCAGAAAATGTCAGGTGGTAATAAGTGCTATGATGAAAAATTAAACAGGAGAAGGACCAGGGTGATGGGGTTGCCATTTTAAATGGTGATCAGAAACAGCGTCTCTCTGACCTGAGCAAGGACCTAAAGAAAGTAGGGAAGCAATCACACGCTTTCTCCTTCCCAGGTCAAGCATCATCAGGCTCTCAGCCCAGCCTTTCGTGGTTTATTTCTGGACCCTCTCTCAAAGGGCTCCAGTTAGTGGATCCCCAAATCAAACACACCCCTCTTCTGTGTGGTTTAACTAACACAGAGAAGAGGCAGTGAGTA
This sequence comes from Kogia breviceps, assembly GCF_026419965.1. Taxonomy (NCBI): domain Eukaryota; kingdom Metazoa; phylum Chordata; class Mammalia; order Artiodactyla; family Physeteridae; genus Kogia; species Kogia breviceps. The sequence goes on from NC_081317.1 coordinate 23,643,700, forward strand.
CGTATCTAGCTTTCCCCTGGAAACATACACCATGTTGTATGTAGAATAAAATTGTTCTTGAGGCAGTAAGATGTCAGAGTGAAAAGTATGTAATTTGGAGGCACGTGTTCTAGATTCAACACTTGGCTCCCCTACTTACTAGCTGCATTACCTTGAGCAAGTTATTTATCCTCTCCGGGACCTTCTCAATAAAACGAAGGATAATAATCCTATCTACTCCCGTAGAAACCATTAATTTTAAAAACTTAAACAACGCCTGGTACATAATAAGAGCTAAAAAGAAATAGCTCTGTTATTACTGTTGTTACTTACTATTGCTACTGCTAATATTTTAAGGGTTGGTCCACTTGCAGTGTGGACTCACATTGAACTTGCAGAGTTTTGAGGGCCGGGTTGCAACTTACAAATGGTCACTCCTCTTTTCTTAAAACTTACCTCCTATTGGTAAGGGAGGAAGGGAGAAAGAGAAGACAGGGGTGGGGCATTACTGCTTTGAACCATGCAGCCCAAGGAGGCCTCTCTGAGGCAATATTTGAGCTGAACAAAGTAGGCAGCTCAAATAATATTTTCATTATTAAGGAAATGAGCTTGTATGAAGGAACATGTACCCAACTTAAAGATGCTTCTGGACTCTTAACAACTCAACCAAATTAATGCAACATGAAAAAATTTTTATACCTGGAATATTTGTCATATAACAAATTTAAAAGTATTTAATTTGTGTTAATGTTCTCTTTTAATCTTTTATCAAAAATACCAGGTAGAAATCATTTTTGTATGTTGTTGAAATATGTAGTCTCACCACAACACACTGGTTCATGATTCACAAACCTTGTATTTGTTTAATACATCAGGTTTTTTAAACAGAACATCTCTGAAATTTTGGCATAACTGTATCACAGAAAAACTGATTCCTTGTTAATTATTTGAGTCACTCATTATCATTTTAAAACAAGTAAAGTTATGAAAAAAAATTTTTAGATTTTTTAGAGGAATAACATGATTTGGAGAATCCCAAGAAACTCCCCCTCCCCATTTCCCATTTTTCCATGAAATCCCTAAGCTAAATATCTTCCAGGAGTTTGGAAACATTACTTTCTTTTTTTTTTTTTTTTTTTTTTTGTGGTACGCAGGCTTCTCACTGTTGTGGCCTCTCCCGTTGCAGAGCACAGGCTCCGGACCAGCAGGCTCAGCGGCCATGGCTCACGGGCCCAGCCGCTCTGCGGCACGTGGGATCTTCCAGGACAGGGGCACGAACCCGTGTCCCCTGCATCGGCAGGCGGATTCTCAACCACTGCGCCACCAGGGAAGCCCGAAACATTACTCTCTAATGGGAGGAGACTGACAATAACATGTGGAAAAAAATGAATACGTAAAATATTAGGTGGTATTAATTGCTACAAAGAAAAATAAAGCAGGGTAAGGGTCTAGAGAGAAATGGGGGCTGCCGTTTTAAAAAGGGTGGTCGGTGATGAGGAAAACACATACAGAGAAAGACGAGAAAGCAAAAGAAATCTGAGGAAGGCTTCTAGCAATCACAAAGGAGGGAATGGTGGGACCCATGGAAGAGGTCCTTGTGAGCTTCAACTCAAAAGCTCAGTGTTTGGGAGTTTTCATGCAAGGAGGGGAGGAAAGTGCTTTCCAGGCACCAGGAACTGCACGTGTGGAGGGAGGGGAACTGAACTGGCCTGAGCGTGTTTAGAAGTGACAGGGAGCTGGGTGTGGTCCTAGGGCAGGAGAGTGGCAGGTTGCTGCTATATGAAGGAGGTAGAACTGGGCAGGTGCAGAATGCCTTGCATACCACGCTTGGGAGTTTAGTTACAGGAAACCAAGATCACATCCTGAATCTGGTCTGGTTAATTTCACGGAAGACGCTCTGGCAACGTGACTGATGGACTGAAGTCTTCCTCTCCAAAATCCCTACCAGGACTGTAGCCCAGACCACGGCAGGACACGTTCTAATTTTCCTGCCTTTGCCTTCACACTTTAGAACCAGCTTTTCCTTCCTGGCAGCATTGACAGAGATCCCGGTTGCCCATTCCAGCATCCATTTCCTGTCTCTTACATACTGAGAGAGCCCTTGACTTTATTTTATTTTTTATTTTTTAATTTTTATTTATTTTTTTTGTGTGTGGTACGCGGGCCTCTCACTGTTGTGGCCTCTCCCATTGCGGAGCGCAGGCTCCGGACGCACAGGCTCAGCGGCCATGGCTCACGGGCCCAGCCGCTCTGCGGCATGTGGGATCTTCCCGGGCCGGGGCACGAACCCGTGTCCCCTGCATCGGCAGGCGGATTCTCAACCACTGCGCCAGCAGGGAAGCCCGAGCCCTTGACTTTAACAGAGCACAAAGCTGCTTGGAATAAAAACCTTATTTCCCAGCCTCGCTCATAGCTAGAGCTAAGTTCCAACCATGAGATGTAAATAGAAGTGTTAGGGGGGCTTTCTGGAAATCTTGAGACTGCTGGAACATACCTTCACCCTCTTCCTTCCTCTATTCCCTCCTGCTTTCTGTTAGAATGGTGGCATGATGGTGGGAACTTGGGACCAACAAGATGGTGGAGAAACAAGAGCAAATCTGGGTCCCCAGGGACTGTGGAGCTGCCATTCCAGCCTTGACCTCTTACCTCTGCACCTGGTTTAAATGAAAGACAGTCCTTCACATTTAGGTCACTGTCATTTTGAATTTTCTGTCCCTTGAAGCCAAAGTTCTAAGGCAGGAAAAGGACATGCCTTTTTGGGGGGTTTGTTTTTATTCTGTAAATATCTTCATCTTCTCGTGTTGCTGCCTTTGGGGAGGAGCAGCTCATTCCAGTGAACTGAAAGTTTAGAGGAGGACAGAGCCCTCCCTCCAAGCAGGGGTGCCAGGCACACCTGGTGAGGTGTCCAAGCCATAGCCTCCACACGCTCCCTCATTCTCAGTGCAACTGGTTGTGTCTCTTTTGCTATATTTTACCAATTGCAAAACAGCTGCCTTATTTGCCTTTGGGAGAAATGTTTAGGCAGGATTGGCTTGAGAATCATGGTTATCTTTTTTTTTTTTTTTTTTTGCGGTACACGGGCTTCTCACTGCTGTGGCCTCTCCCGTTGCGGAGCACAGGATCCAGACGCACAGGCTCAGCGGCCATGGCTCACGGACGGGCCCAGCCGCTCCACGGCAAGTGGGATCTTCCCGGACCGGGGCATGAACCCGCATCCCCTGCATTGGCAGGCGGACTCTCAACCACTGCGCCACCAGGGGAGCCCCATGGTTATCTTTTTAGGCATTCATTATCTCTGGAGTACGCACTGTACACCTGGCACTGGGATGATCACGTTCCAAACAAGGAACCCAAGGAATGTGCTGTGTCCTGTGCAGATCAGATCACTCGAGGAACAGTGCGTACGTACCTCAGGGTTCCACTGGGGGAAGAGGGTCACATTGTGAGTGGGATACTGACAAACTTGAGCATATCTAGGGGGCACCTAGGATGGTCTGGGCTGCACTCAAATCTCACATTTCAAAATCTTAAGGTATAAAGGTAAAAGGAATGCAGGGTGTGGCAGAGGCCCTATTTTGGTCTAACCAGAATCCTTTGCCTCCTTATTCTGGTAACTATTTCCCTTGCTTTGTAGAGGACCTGCTCCTTTCCTATTATTCCTTGTGATTCTGGAGGGGGGTTTTGAAACAGGAGGGAAGGAGGCAGGGCACAGCCTCTGAAAGAATGACATAGCCCAAGGACATGACATAAACTGATTAGAACCAAATGGGTCCAAGATGGCGGACAAGTCAACTTCCACTAGACCTTGAGCCTCAGTATACTCTCACAACAGCAAGCTAAATGACACACCCACAGGTGCCATGACAGTTCCAAGACCTATCATAAGGATCAAAAAGTGGGCGGTGGCCCAACTCCTGAAAATCCCCGCCCCTTCCTAAAATAACTGGAATACTCCCCCCACTCATTAGCCTATGAAATGACCCACCCCTATAAAAACTGACAACCCCATACCCTGGTGCCTTTCTCACCTTCTGAGACGGCCCACACTCTGTCTGGGGAGTGTGTTTCTCTCTAAATAAATCCACTTCTTACCTATCACTTTGCCCCTCAATGAATTCTTTCTGCAATGAGACATCAAGAACCTGAAATTCATTAAGTCCTGAAACCAGGTGCGTGATCTCAGTTGGAAGACTGTGGCTTTGGGCCGGGTTCGAGTCCCGGCCACATGGGTTCAAGTCCCAACCTGAGGTGCATAGTTTCAGTTTCAACTGCAGTACCCTGACTTCTAGCCACAGGGACAGACACATGACCTGAACCAGACCAATCAAAGCCCTGCCCTAGGGTTTCTGCCTTTTCCCCCTTGGATTGTAAGTTAAAGGATGTGTTGGTAGAGATGGTCATACTTGGATTCCCAGCCATCTGGAAGAAACTGAAATAATGGAGCAAAACACAAATAGAAGACAAGCTGAGAAATGGAGAGATGGAGTGCCTAGGGCCAGTCAACTGTGGGGACAGTTCCATCCTTGCCATTCTGCAGGTGGCTCATAGGAGGCAATAACTGTCCTTTTTAATTTACCTGGTTTAAACTGAGTTTTCTGTCACTTGCAGCAGAGTCTTGAATAAGGCAGGCCATGATCTCATATGTTGAAATCTACCCTGTGAAAGAGGATTACTCATCTAAATTGGTTCAAAAAGCCAAAAGTGGACCCAAGTGCAGTAGTAGTTTCAGGGAGGTGTACTTGTGTTCAGTATAAGGGGTTCCTTCTACCAACTGGAATGTTATTAATACAATCTAAGAGTAAAACGACTGGCCCATTGCCAGGTCTGAAGGCAGGGGGTTGATAGAGGTGACTTTGTATTTCCTCTACAGCTCAATGAGAATACTATTCTAAGGGGGAAAGAAGTTAATCCTATATTCTATATTCTACTAAAAATGTTTAATTACTTTGCCACCGGAGAAAACAGAGAAGAAGAAGAAGACCTGGATTTGAAAGGACAACCTGAAGTTCACTATTGCATGCATGCATCCATCCATCCATCCAACCATCCAGCCGTCCATCCATCCTTCTAAAAATGAATCCATCCATCCTTCCAACTATCCATCTGTCTATCCATTCTATAAACATCCACTGTCTTTTACTCTGTGCTGGACTTGTGCTACGTGCTGTGTCTGTAAACACAGAAGAACTTGGGCCTTATTTGTAACCTGAAGGAATATAAAGGTCTTCAGAGGGAGGCAGACAGATAATGAAAACAACACCACAAATGGTTAGAGGTGTTGGAACAAAAGCGTGTGACTCACTCCATGACACTATGAAGGAGGAGGTAGTAGGGAGAGTGAGGATGGGGGGGATGGGGCTGTTGAGTCCAGAGTAGAGGTGATACCTGAGCTAGAAAGGAAGGAGGTACTGGCCAGGCAAAAGGCAGATGCACTATAGGTGGGAAATTAGGTCAAAGAACAGCAAGGCATGGACCACCACTGGCCTTTAGAGCAAGGCAATTGGTAGAGATTGCTAAAACATAGGGTAAGACTGAGGTCAGGGGTTCAACAGAACCCCAGGTAACTGGATGAGGAACCAAGGTCCACTGAAGGATTGTAATAGGGAAGAAATCTGAATTTAAGAATTTAAGGTTTTTTAAAATTATGCTAACAGTAGTATAGAAGATGGATTTTGAGAGGGCATGTTTTCAAGCTTAAAATCAGATATTTCTGTTTTTCATCAGCTATAAGCTCATTTTTTAATGCCACGGCGAACTCCAAAGAGTTCAAAGCTCTGGAGTCAAAGGATCTCATCTAAGGTCCATGCTCTGTCATTCTCTGGCTATGAGATCTCAAGCAGTTCATTTAACTACACTGAGCCTCAGTTTCCTCATCTGTAAAATGGGGATAATAACCCACTATATGAGGTGGTTATGAGGATTTAATGAAATAAATTGTGTGAAAGCACCTTGTAAATCTCACATAACCACACTAATGCAGATTTGTTGTTGTTTTGTTATGAAGGACGTTTTTCTCATGGTATTATTATAAAATAAAATTTATTTATTATATTTTTAATAATTTATATTTTATATAAATTGTTTTTAATATTTTATATTATTATTAAATAATAATATTTCATATCTAGGAAGTGTAACATGGAATTTGAAGATGACAGGGGTAGGGGGGTGTTTGAGGTGACAAGATAGATGAGACGGAGAAGGCTGGGTCTTGCAGTTCAAGTAGCCCCAGATGACAGGAGATCATTGGTTTACTGGAAGGGGTAAGACACAGAAGTCCAAACCAGAAGATCAGTAAAAGTGAGAAGGCAGAGGCAGGAAATAATCACCACAAGCCAAAGTCCAAACGAAGTACAAGGTCCAGGGGTCCATGAAGGCAGCAGAAAGAGGTGATAAGCAGAGATCCAGGTGGAAACCACTTGGATGTGAGCCACTGGGGTAGGTGGTATGAGAAGAGTTTGACAGCTGGTACTAAAGAGGCCCTTCTACAAAAACTTGGTTTTGTTCATTCAACAAACATATATTTAGTACCAGTTACATTTTAGGGTCTAGGAGTACAAAGTTAAATAAGGTAAGGAGCTTACAACCCAGCGAGGAAGACAGACACATGCGGGGGGGGGGGGGTAATTATAACACATCTGATAAGAGAAACAACAGAGGGAAACACGGAACAACAGGAGGAGCAGCTAATGCAGGCTAAGTCGGGTCAGGGACTATTCTGGAGGAGGTGGTGACTGAGTGGAGTCGTAAAGGATAAACTGGGGTTAGCAGGTAAGCCAGACACGTCTGGAGGGTGAGGGCATCCCAGGCAGCAGGGACAGCATGAGCAACAGCAGGGAAACATGAAGCAGGTCATATAAGCAGTTTAAGTTGCTGCCGCAAATCAGGGCCGAGAGTCAGGGACGGGTGAGTGCAGGTGATGGGAGCAGAGGCTGGAGTGGTTGGTAAGAAAGCTCCCTGGGGGACTTCCCTGGCGGTCCAGTGGTTAAGACTTCGCCTTCCAATGCAAGGGGTGCGGGTTCGATCCCTGGTCGGGGAGCTAAGATCCCACAGGCCTCACAGCCAAAAAACCAAAACATAAAACAGAAGCAATATTGTAACAGATTCAATAAACACTTTAAAAATGGTCCATGTCAAAAAAAAAAAAAAAAAGAAAGAAAGCTCCCCAGGCCGGCCTAGGAAAGCTGGGACTTCCTCCTGAAGGCCACAGGGAGTCATGGAAATCTAAGCAGGTGAGTGATAGGACAGGGGGAGCAGTACTGAGAACCAGGTTGCTGTGACTGAGGGGACAAAGCAAGGGACTTGGGCATGGAGGGAGGGGATGGGCCAGGAAGACACAGAGGAACTAGAGAGGAAGATGCATTAGGCAGGGCTCTCCAGAGAAACACACTACATATATATATATGTGTATATATACATATACATACACACACACAGTATATGTAAATATATGTGCAACATATAAAATATATTACATAAATATAAATATATATTTAAATATATATAAAAGTACATATAGGGCTTCCCTGGTGGCGCAGTGGTTGAGAATCCGCCTGCCGATGCAGGGGTCACGGGTTCGTGCCCTGGTCCGGGAAGATCCCACGTGCCGTGGAGCGACTAGGCCCGTGAGCCATGGCCGCTGGGCCTGCGCGTCCGGAGCCTGTGCTCCGCAACGGGAGAGGCCACAGCAGTGAGAGGCCCGCATACCACAAAAAAAAAAAAAAAAAAAAAAAAAAAAAAAAAAAAAAAAAAAGTACATATAGTTAAAAGCACATATACACACATATACAAGGAGAGTTATTATAAGGAACTGGCTTATACGATTGTGGAGGCTGAGAAGCCTCAAGATCTGCAGTTGACAAGATGTGGACCCAGGAGGCCCAATGGTATGGTTCTAATCTGAGTCTGAAGGCCTGAGAACCAGGAAAACCAGTGGTGTAAGTTCTGGTTTGAGTTTGAGCCCAAAAGCAGGAGAAAACAGATGTCCCAGTTTGAAGAGAGTCAGGCAGAGAGCAAATTCTCCCTTACTCCACATTTTTGTTCCGTTCAGGCTTTCAGCAGATTAGATAATGCCCACCACTTTGGGGAGGGCAATCTGCTTTATTCAGTCTACTGATTCAAATGTTAATCTCATCCAGAAACATCTTCATTGGGACTTCCCCGGTGGCGCAGTGGTTAAGAATCCACCTGCCAATGCAGGGGACACAGGTTCGAGACCTGGTCTGGGAAGATCCCACATGCCACGGAGCAACTAAGCCCGTGTGCCACAACTACTGAGCCTGCACTCTACAGCCCGTGAGCCACAACTACTGAGCCCACATGCTGCAACTACTGAAGCCCACGTGCCTAGAGCCCGTGTTCCTCAGCAAGAGAAGCCACTGCAATGAGAAGCCCACACAGCAACGAAGAGTAGCCTCCACTCGCTGCAACTAGAGAAAGCCTGCGCACAGCAATGAAGACCCAACGCAGCCATAAATTAATTAATTATTTGTTTGTTTATTTATTTTAAAAAAAGAATTACCTGGGGAGCCTGCTAAATGCATATTCCCAGGCACTGCCCACAGTTCTAATTTCTTAGGTCAGGAGTGGGGCCCAAGAATCTACATCTTAACAAGTAGACCAGATGATTCTGATTCCAATTTGTAAAACACCATTTTCTAAAATGTAGGACTCTTCATTTTCCTTGTCTACAAACATTAACTTAGGGAGCTATGAATGTTTTACCTACATCTCCCAGTCACATTTCCTGATCCTACAAACTCAAATCCATGTCACTGATTCAGACCTCACACATGTTCTGGGACAGAGAGCAGCTTTCTATATGATTTGACATATGTACTGTGACTAAGTAACATCCCCCTAAGCCTTCAGTGCATCTGACTCTCAAGTGTAATGACTTTGTCTTTGTTACTTAGATAACAACAATAATTATCACCATCATCATAGTCATGATAACTGACATTTATTAATTCCCCTACTAAGTGCCAGACCCTGTGCAAAATAACTTACTAGCATTATCTCATTTAATATTCACAGCAACTCTGTGAAGCAGATACTATTCATTATCCTTACTGTACTGATGAGGAAGCTGAGATTAGGGAGGTTATGCCCAAGGTCACGAATTTGTAAGTGATAGAGTCATGTGAACCCAGACTGATGCAACTGCTAATCCCGTGGTCTTCCCACTACGGCTCCTGATTTATTCACCTACCAAAGATTTCCTAGGATAATAATAATAACAACAACAATAAGAGTGTACTACCTTACTCCTTACATCAAAATTAATTCCAGAAGGAGCAAAGATTTAAAAGTAAAAAGATGAAACTTTAAAAGGATTATAAGAACTTCTGGGGCCACACAAGATGGATAAAGCCCACAAATAGCCTACCCCTCTCTAATTACACCTAAAAACAATGTACAAGATATAAAAAGCAACTATCTGAGGACTCTGAAAAGTAAACAGAAGAGACAAGAAGGGAAGTAAACAATTGCAGCAGCAACCTGTCCAGGGATGAGCTCCCCAGGTTTGACCTGAAGACAAGCCGCAGTCATGGAACTGTGTGGTGGCAGTGCAGGCAGCTGAAACTCCAATAGGAACTCTGTTTCTCTGACCAGGATAATTGGGGAAAGAGGCCCCTGTACTCCCAAAAGTATGTGAGGAATCCCTGTTTTCTTTTTCTCTTTTTTTCTCTTGCTTCTTTGCCCTGAGGGTGGGTCCCAGTCATGGAGGGGTGCTATAGCAGCAAGGATACAGACAGATAAAACCCTAAGTAAAACCCCATCTTTCTGAGCAGAGGATCATGAGTCCTCTATGGGCTAGATCACAGAGAAGAATCCTGGAGAGGAAAGAGCCAGAAAAAGGAATTTTCTAATTCTGTGTATAAACCTACACAAGGCCCAGACTTAACTCTGAGCTGTGAATGCACAAGACAGATACAAAACACCATGGAAAAGTCTTTGAGAACTGAATTATGATTTAAGCCACCACTCAAGTCTCAGATTAACCCCTAAGTAGCACAAACATGGGACAGACCCCAAACACCATAGCAACAGTTTGAAAACTATCATTGGAAAAGTCACCCACAGAAGGGGATACAGATTTTGCAGTCTGAACCTAATAAGGTCTGCTGAAACATAAATATCAACATTTGCCAGAGGATTTTAATAGGTCACAGAGTCTCATGACATAATATTTTAAATGTTCAGAATACAACCCAAAATTACCCAGCATACACAAAAGAAGAAAATTTCAAGGGAAGAGACAAAAGATGCCAACTCCTAGAGGATCCAGATGTTGGAAATATCAGGCAAAGATGTTAAAGTAGTTATCATAACGATGGTCCATAAGATAAAGGAGAATAGTCTTGAAATGAATGAAAAGATAAACATTCTCAGCAGAGAAATAGAAACTATTTTAAAAGGGACATTTTAAAACTGAAAAATATATAATCTGAAATAAAAGATTTACTGGATGGACTCAATTGCAGAATGGAGATGATAGAGGTAAGAGTCAGTGAACTTGAAAACAGATGACTAGGAATTATCCAGTCTGAATAATAGAGGGACTAAAGACTGAAAAACAATGAACAGAGCCATGGAGATCTGTGGGACAAGATCAAAATGTTTAACATTCATGCCATTGGAGTCCCAGAAGAATAGATATTGGTACATAAAAACATTTGAAGAAATAATGGCCCAAATTTCCCAAATTTGGTGAGACATCAATTTACAGATCTAAGAAACTCAGTAAAGCCCAATCAAGATAAAGTCAAAGGAAACCATGCCCAGACACATCATAATAAAACTACTAAGTACCAAGAAAAACATATTTTAAAATCTTGAGTCTAGAGGAAAATAACACATTATTTTTAGAGGAAAGATAATTCAAATGACTACTGATTTCTCATCATAAACCATGGTGTCCAGAAGACAGTTGAACATCTTTAAAAGTGCTGAAAGAAAACAAGTGTCAACCCAGAAGTCTATATCCAGTGAAAATATCTTACAGGAATGAAGGTGGTAAAATAAAGACATTCTCAAATGAAGGAAATCTAAGAGAATGTGTAACCAGTAGACAGATTCTAAAATACATGCTAAAGGAAATTCTTTAGGCGAAAGGAAACTGATACCAGAGAGAAACTTGCAACTTTAAGAATGAAAGAAAAACAACAAAAATGGTAAAAATCTGAGTAAATGGATACTAATTTTCATTTCTTAAGCTCCTTAAAATATGTATGACTGTTTAAAGCAGTAATGACAGAGTTGTCTGATGGGGTTTTCAATGTATGTAGATGTAATCACAATACCTATAACATAAAGGGGTAAAGGTAAAGGAACCTATATGATTGTAAGATTTCATACAGATTGTGAATGATATTCTGCTATTTTTACCACCATATTAGTATTTGTATAGAAAAAATATGAAGATTTTCTTAGGACTTCTATGGGTGTGTGAGTTGGGATATTACATGGACTGCTCACTTTCTGCTATACGTTTTAATTTTTTTTTATAAGGTCCATGTACTATACAATACAGTAATCAGGAAACAGTACTGGGTTTTTCTGTTCTCACTGTGTAACATATTTTTCTTCAGCAGTAACCCAGATCTCTCAGGTTTCCCTGTGGCTGACACTTAAAACACAAACTTCAGAACCCATGTAATTCCAATACTGTTAATTCACAAGGCCTTCAGCTCCCTCCATCTTGTTGCCTCTCCTGATTCTTGCCTCCCTTCTGGCAATGGGTGGCCATTACCATCTCCATATCAAGGAACCAACAAACCATAGTTCTCATGCTAGACCTGGCATCTTTTTTCCATTAACTGTCCTCTCCATTACTACTTTTGAGGGGTGGGGAGAGAATCTTTGTTATTTGAATTTTCCTCTCGTTTGAATTATGGGAGAAACCGGGAATTCACTCCATTTGTGAGTAGGAAGAACATTTAATGTCAAAGATCCAGATCTAAACCACAGCTCTGTCACTTACCAGCTGTGCGACCTTGGGCAGCTTATTTTATTCTCCAGGCCTCAGTTTCTCCATCTGTAAAAGAGTTTGACAGGAATCAAAAAAATAGACTTGCAAATAATAACACATCCCCTTCTCCACCCACTAAGGAAAACGGTCTTTGCTTCCTTGGCTTTCCCTCTGCCTTTTTCCCATCAACCCATCACCCCGACCCCCACCCCCAGCGTGCTAAGGATGGTTCTGTCTTCACCAGACTTTTTTCTAGATCTATAATATGTAGCTAACGTAATACTTAGATTCATTTTTAAAAGGACAGGCTGCTACTGGACTGGAGGAGAGGAAAAAGAAAAGGAGAAAGAGAAAGAGAGGAAACTAAAACAGGAAATGGTTGAAAATGTTTATTTTTTTTTTCCAAAAGACTATGCCAGCTCAGTTTGAGAGATCTGGGGTGGGAATTTGGACTGGGAAAAGAGCAAAGCTGGTCATGAGACAGATGAATGGATGACAGATGATGATAGATGGATAGATGGATGGATGGATAGATAGACAGGACAAATAGGAAGGGAAGAGGAAGAGAGAGAAGGAGAAAAGAGAAAATGAAAGAAGAGGAGGGAATTTGCTGTATGTAATGAACATATACTCTTTTAGGTTTTTTTGAGAAACAGAAGTAAAAGTTGAAATTACTGCTTTTTATAAATTTTGAAATTATTTTAATTTACAAATAGAAAACATCTTGGAAGAAAAAAAATGAAAGAAAAACACAAAACATATAGGCAAATTTTTACTCCATGAGTGTCTCAAATCCTTACTTGTTCACCAATCCCCAAGATGAAAAACACTTTTCTAAAAGATATTCAGCCACCAACAATGATGTTATTAATAGGAATACGGATCAATTTCACAAAAAAGCCAGTGAATCCCATTATAGCAAATCCTATTGCTGTTGCCATGGCAATCTTCTGGAATTCTTTTCTATCAGGTTTGGTGCATCTTTTAACCAGCCGAACTGAGTCCTTCACAAACTGCCAACTTGGCTCAACAAACTGCATTACCTGATCCATGATGCCTGCCCACCGTCCACACACAAGCCAAAGACATGTAGCACAACAGCCAACAGACAAACACCCACCAGAACTGGAAGCTGGGCCCGGCTTCAGATTATTTCATAATGCCAAATTAATGTTTCTCAGCTTGCAGTGATACCTAGAAGATGCTATTAACTAACCCTGGCTCTATATGGGCCATGTGGAGATAACCCTACAATCTCTCACTGAGGTGGAGAAGGTCCTGTGAGATCATAGATACAAAATTATAATTGTTTTACTATTAATTTTCCTTTTGCTTTCCACTTAAATCTTAGTTCAGATCAGTTACCCGAAGTGGTGAGCACCAAATAGCTTGGATAACAGGGAAACTGTAGAATTGTAAAGTCTTTGCTTGGGTCTTCGGGAAAGGGTACAAGTGGCACCTTATACATCTTTCCAATCAGCCAGCACACTACACTGGTTTAAATATGGCACACCACTCTCAGCCTGCATCTCGCCTTAGGGTCAACCTCCTTGTCTCTGACTTTCTCACTAGGCTGTAAACATCTTAGGCAAGGGATATAGTCGGCTCACCTCTATATTCCCCATCTGGCAGAGAATCTGGAACATGTTAGGCAAAAATGACCAAACTCAGGGTAATATTATGAGGCACTCAGGGTAATATTATGAGGCATTAACAGCTCCTCTCTCTCTCTCTCTCTCTCTCTCTCTCTCTCTCTCTCACACACACACACACACACACACACACACACACACACACACACACAGAGTTATGTGTACCCCATTGCTCGCCCCCCAGCCTAGACAGCTAAGACATTCCACCTTTACTGCTTCAAGGAAGAGAGAATAAAAATAGTTAGGGCTTCCCCGGTGGCGCAGTTATTGAGAGTCCGACTGCCGATGCAGGGGACACGGGTTCGTGCCCCGGTCCGGGAAGATCCCACATGCTGCAGAGCAGCTGGGCCCGTGAGCCATGGCCGCTGAGCCTGTGCTCCACAACGGGAGAGGCCACAACAGTGAGAGAGGCCTGCGTACCACACACACAAAAAAAGTTAACTCATAACTTTTGACCTTCAAAAGCGGAGCTCCCGGCAGAGATAATAGATTTGGACGAATACTTGCTGGGCCAATCCTTCCTCCCCACCCCCATCCCAGCCCCTGACCCAGAGGAAGTAAAATTTACCTGCTCTAGAGGAGAGCATTGGACAGCAGAGCAGACACTTGGATGATGGAGAACGTCCCTGTTTATGCCCCTCAGCCCACCCTCCCTCCTTCCCTTGGGTAAGGCCAGGGTGAGGGGATATGTGTGTAGTCAGGGAAATGAGATACACCCAGGTTGGTTTGGTAGATCCAGGGGCACAGGAGACCTGTGCCTCACACCAGGTGATACCTGAGGAGGTGGGGAAACAGTCTCCTCTCCCCACTCCAACACACAATAGGGTAGGAGAGAGAAGCTTCCAGTAAAAAAGACATATGACAAGGCTAGACCAAGAGGCCTGAGAGAGTCCTATGAAATTCCCCCAAATCCTCAGAGTAGCTCAAGAGGGCAGCCAAGTGTCTTTCATACTTACAAGGAGGACATAGAAGCTAGATGAAAGAAGGCAAGCCAGCAGTTCTACAGATGCCTCAAGAGCAGGGTTTTTAAAAAATCACCTAGCAATAAATGCTAGTATTTACCAAATGTTGGAAGACCAGATGGGCCACACATTTCAATAGCAATCAGAGTAACAAGACCCCAGAAGGCCATATGTGTCTACCATCTCCATAACACACACACTGTCACACATTCACACACACACACACAAACCTTCCAATGGCCTGAACTTATATACAACTACAGAAGAAAAGGGAGGAGGGGGAAATTCCCTGAGCTGGCAGAGAAAACCTAGAATTGACAAGTTTCTGCCACCAGGAGGAATGAGGACCCAAGAGAGAATTTACCTGAAGTTTAAAAATAAATCTACCTTTGTTTTACAGATCTGAATTTTGAGGCCCTAAATTCATACTCACTCCAAGTGTTTGTTGATTGAATGAATAAACGAATTGTGTTGGGGGGCAGAGATTCTACTGCAGTAAGCTCTAGGTAGAGCAGTCTTGGCTACTGTCCAAGAAAGAGGGTAACTACTAAAAAAAGTATCTGCTTTCTAGTCCTTGCTTGGTGCTTATTACTGGTGGTTCCTCAAGTTGCAAAGCTATTTGGGACTCAGTTTTCTTATCTGTAAAATGGGCATAATGATATTTGCCTGCCCTCTTTGCAACGTTATCATGAGGACAAAATGAGATAATATATGTGAGGTACTTTAAATGGCTTGTAATAAGGGCATGTGGCTCAGCCCTTTCTTGTGATCCAAGAAGCAAGAGAAAAGTAAATGAACTCAAGGAACAGAGTTCTGTGGCACACCTCTTCTCAACCAAAATGTTTTTCTACAACTGGCAAGGAACAGGGAGTAAGTTTTCCCCGGAATCGCATCAGTGCTAATTGGAGGCTATCAAGGTTTGCACTCCCAATAATCAGCAGAGCACACTTGATCAGGAAGAAACTCTCAGGGCACGACACTAATTTAATTTCATTGGGAAACAGTCTCGTCTACTACGCAACAACAAATTAAGCTCGGGGTGACTGTTCCCATAAAACACGTCCTGTCCTTAGCACTGCTATTAGGGGGGGCAGAGACATGGTAAAGAATCAATTAAAACTCTGACACATCCAATGCAGCTCAAAGACCTGTTTCACAGGTTTCCCCAGAGGAACATAATCACGTTGCATTATACTTTGGAAGTTGATCGAGGCAAGATCTGAGGCAAGTTCTGGGGTTTACAAGACAGACTTTAGCTTTTCTAAATCATTTTTGAAGTGCTCTTTAAAGGATTACGGCATCCAATCCTCCACTAGTCCCACAGCATCATGGTGGAGCAAGAGGGATTAACGTCATACAGGTATCCTCCGGAAAACTGTAAGTTCCCTTTCTTAAAAAGCATTTAAAGAAATGGTGAACAATATTGCTGTGTTTATGTTCACGCCCATTTTGGAGTGAAAGCAACTGTTAAGCAAGTAAAATCAGAGGGATTTTGAAACTGAATTTCCTTTCTATTTTTATAATAGGGCTCTACCACCAAAAGGGGCATTGTCCAGAAAATCTGTTTTAAAAGAAGTTGTAGAATTTCCAGAAGAGCCTCACAAAAAAAAAAAAAAAGGAAAAAAAAAATGAACGAGAGGGTTAATAGTGGAATGTGAATACTGTTTGCAGTAACACTGCTTGAACTATGTTTCTATGATGGCACGTAGGGATATTCACAATAAAAACAACATGGTTTGGGGTCTAATTCAGACATCCGTGTAAACCAACTTCGGTCTCAGTGCCTGAATGACTTCTGTGCCTCAACCTGAATAAATAGAAGAGGTTTTGAGGTTCAGGCAGCATATTTTCAGAAGTGTTGCCTAAAAATGAGCTTCAGCAGAAATAAAAAATTGAACAAGATCAAAGCAAGCCAAGCATCAGCAGCAATCCTGTGGAGAGAGAGAGGTTATGGTCTGTTGATGCCATAGGTGTGCCAGGAAGTGGTCTGGGGGCCTCAGCTAACCCTCACAATGTTCAAGGCTAGTTCAAAAGCAAAGAACTAGAGAGAAAAGATAACATGAGTGTGGAGTGTAAATGTCATGTTTTCAAGACATTTTGCCAGGAGAGAGAGAGAGAAAAAAAAAAGGAAACCCAGAAAGTAAGGACCAGACCAGGCCTGCCCAGCGACACGTTCAGCTATGATACCAGGCAGGACATTTGCAGAGGAAGTGCTCTCATGGAGCAGGAATCCATTCAGTTAGGAGAGTACAAACGTTTGACAATTCTGTTCATGAAGTCCACCTGCAACATCTTTTCTTTTTAAGTATGAGGAGGTGAGAAGGAGGTTGGGGACACCCTTTTTAACCAAATGTACTACTCACTGTAATTTTTCATCAGATCTTTTGTTCTTTTCCCATTGAAGTTACTGTCTCAATCCTTAAGCTCCCCTCTATTGCTTGGAAAAAATTCTTTATTTGCAGAATAATATGTACTTGTGTGCATTAATGCTTCCTTGATCTTTCTAGAACAGAGGTCTCTCAGAGCTACTGAATGTGCTGGGACCTTGCGTTTCAGGGTCCTGCCAAGGTCTTGGGGCTGCAGGGATAGGGGCTGCCCTGCGTTCTGGTCTGTGCCCTGCTCTGCACTCTGTCCTTCCCCCCACCAAGGCATACTGGGCTTCCACCAGTGAGTTCATATGAATAAAACAGTTCCCGTTGCTTAAAACAAACCCCCAAAATGGAATATCACTAAAATATTCAATCTTTTCATTTGACAAAGAGGAGAATTGAACTCCTCGGAAAATTATAATGAGTTAGTTAAAGGCAAACCAGCAATAGAAGCCAGGTCTATGGATAACTAGTTCTACCACACTGGTCTTCCTTTCCCTTTGTCCAAAGGAGTAGGGAGGGCCTTCTTCACTTCACCCACCTCCTATCTCCACTTAGCCCATCACTCATATTCACAGCCTTACCACATACACCACATCTTCCTCAAGGATAAAACTGCATATAATCCCTCTATAGTCAATCCAATTCTACAAACATTTTTTGAGTACCTTCTCTGTGCAGCCCTGTACCGGGTATTGGAGATTCACAAATAAATAAGACCTAATTCCTGCCATCAGATACACATACAAACTGTTATAACTAAAGGTATCTTATAACTGTACTACAGTAGAAATTTTCTTGAATATATTGTATTATAGAAACATGAGAGAAAAGGGAAGAAAACAGTCTGGCAATTCTTCGAAACATTAAACATAGAAATACTATATGACCCAGCAATTCCACTCCTAGGTATATATCCCAAAGAACTGAAAACAGGTACTCAAGCAAACACACATACGTGCATGCACTAGTCATAATAGCCAAAAAATGGAAACCATCCAAATGTCTATCATCAGATGAATGTGCTATATCCATACAATAGAATATTATTCAAACATAGAAAGGCATGAATTTCTAATACAGTACTGTCACCATGCAAAGGAACCTCAAAAATATTGTACTATATAAAAGAAACTAGATACACAGGTCATATATTATACATGATTCCATTCACTATTCCACACAATGATTCTATACATATGAAATGTCCAGAACAGATAAGTCCAGGGACACAGAAAGTAGGTTGGTGGTTGCCAGGGGCTGGGGGAGGGGCAATAGGGAGTGACTACTTAATGTGTGCATGGTTTCCCTTGGGGGGTGATGAAAATATTCTGAAACTGGATCATAGTGGTGGTTGCACAACATTGTTAAGTGTATTGAACGCCACTAACTTGTTTAGTTTGAAATGGCTAATTTTTTGTTATGTGAATAAGTGAAGGGTTCTAAAAAGGCTGTGAAAGAGCCAGGAAGCAAGCTTATAGTCTCAACGGAGGATCAGCTCACACCAGCCTGGGATGTCTTCGAACTTTATCCTGGGAGAAGTGGGATAGCTAGTGAGGATTTTTAAGCAGGAGGATGACTTACTCAGATCTGTGTTTTAAACTGGACGTTGTCAATGGTGGGCTGACAACACGAGACAAATGGAGTCTGCTGGCTCAGTGAGAGAGCATAAAGAACGTACCAGGGGGCTTCCCTGGTGGCGCAGTGGTTGAGAATCCGCCTGCCGATGCAGGAGACACGGGTTCGTGCCCCGGTCCGGGAAGATCCCACGTGCCGCGGAGCGGCTGGGCCCGTGAGCCATGGCCGCTAGGCCTGCGCGTCCGGAGCCTGTGCTCCGCAACGGGAGAGGCCACAACAGTGAGAGGCCCGCATACCGCAAAAAAAAAAAAAAAAAAAGAACGTACCAGGATATAAAATACCTGTCTGATCATGTTTCTGTTAAGTAATCATAATCACCTTCTACTAAATTTGAACTCAGAAATAGTCACTGGGATGAAAAATATTAGCCACAATTCTTTTAAAGTCCATTTCTGAAACAGTTCAAGCCTGTATTTTTGCACATCCTACCAGCTTTGGCACCCAATAGAGTTTTCAAAGTAAAACTAACCTGCTTCCTTTCTCGGATGATTACTCATAAAGACTTGTCTTTGAGAAAATACTGCACCGAGGAAGAAAATTTGGTGTTGATGACAGCAAATTGCAGCCCAAAACTAGGCTTAGAAAAGGAACTATGATCCAAAATTAATACATGTATTTCCTCAGCCTCAATGTTGGCCACTTTAGCATGTCAAGACATACTGCACGCTGTAACTATTTTTAAAGTTGCCAATGGTATTACTTTGTACAGAGAATAAAAATTTGAACGGAACCAGAACAAAAATCTGATCTGCTCCATACTCACCTAAGTACCAAATTCAAGGTAACCTAACAGAACCGTACAGAATCTATCAAACCAAACTTTGATAAAGTTGGAAATTCCAAAGATCTCTGTCTTGTCCGTGTACCTGCCAGTCAGCTTCCCCTTGTTTTTCATTCTGAGGGAAACCCCAAGACTGAGAGGTTTCCCAGACTCAGGACTTTCAGCAATAAAACCATTCACGCACTTGGTTTTCACCTCCACCGAAACCTCTTCCAAAATTCCCTCTGGGATGCAGGATCAGTTTCACCCGGAAAGTAAACAAAAAACAGTAGCAGTGAAGAGGAGAGAGGAAAAGTTGGACATCATTTGGCATCCATATGTGGAAAGAAATACCTTCCAAAAGAGCAAGAATGTATTTCACGTGAATCCTCAGACTCACAAGTTCACACCCACGTGCCATGACAGGGATGTGGCTTTCAGGCTGGCGGCAAGGGAATGTTTTTTCACCTTGCAAATCATTCACTCAACAAAGGCCTACAGAGGTCCTACCACTGACTAGGCTTGGGACCAAGTGTTGGGATCCAGAGATGAAGATGTGCTACACTGGTCCCTAGAGGTGCTCACGGGCTAGTGGTCAAGTAGAGGAGATGTACTGGGTGATAACCAAGTCTAACACAGCATAATTAATAATTAGGGCTTCCAGCTTCCAAGAGCCAGACATGTATACATATTATCTGTCATTCTCACAACTGCACCTAAAGGTAGGTATTATTATCCCCATTTTAAACATAAACAATAAAATAAAAACTGAAGCTCAGGGCTTCCCTGGTGGCGCAGTGGTTGAGAATCCGCCTGCCGATGCAGGGGATACGGGTTCGTGCCCCGGTCCGGGAAGATCCCACATGCCGCGGAGCGGCTGGGCCCGTGAGCCATGGCCGCTGAGCCTGCGCGTGCAGAGCCTGTGCCCCGCAATGGGAGAGGCCACAACAGTGAGAGGCCCGCGTACCACAAAAAAAAAAAAAAAAAAAAAAAAAAAAAAAACTGAAGCTCAAAGAGGCAGAACTTGCCCCAAACCACCCAGCTAGCAGTGGCAGAGGCAGGCAGATTTGGGGTGAGGCCCTTTTGATTCCAAAACCACCTACTTTACTCTTCCCCGGTCCCTTTCACTGTGATCAGGGTTATGATCAAGGTCATTCAGAACTTCCTCCAGCTTGTCTTAGCCTTTCATCAGAGAGCAGCTGTATCTATATTGTGGATTGATAGCAAAATTGCCAGGTTTTAAACAGTCATGCTAATGACAAGGGCAGGGTGGGGGAAAGATAGATATTTATGTTTAACTAGCAGACAAATAGAAACTGCTTTTAGAGGCTAGATCAAGATGGCATAGAGAGAAGAAAACATCAGGCTTCATGACACTGGATTTGGCTCTGATTTTCTTGGATAAGACATCAAAGGCACAAGCAGCAAAAGAAAAAATAGACAAATTGGACTTCATCAAAATGAAAAACTTTTGTGCAATAAAGGACACTTAACAGAGTGAAAAGGCAACCAACAGAATGGGAGAAAATATTTGCAAATTACATATCTGATAAGGCATTAATATCCAGAATATATAAAGAACTACTAAAACTCAGGGACAAAAAAAAAAAAAACCTGATTCAAAAATGGACAAAGTACTAGAATAGATATTTCTCCAAAGAAGATATACAAATGGCCAATAAGCACATGAAAAGATGCTCAACATCACTAATAATTAGGGAAACGAAAATTTAAACCACAGGGGACTTCCCTGGTGGCGCAATGGTTAAGAATCCGCCTGCCGGGCTTCCCTGGTGGCGCAGTGGTTGAGAGTGCGCCTGCCGATGCAGGGGACCCGGGTTCGTGCCCCGGTCCGGGAAGATCCCACATGCCACGGAGCGGCTGAGCCCGTGAGCCGTGGCCGCTGAACCTGTGCGTCCGGAGCCTGTGCTCCTCAGCGGGAGAGGCCATGACAGTGAGAGGCCTGCGTACCGTAAAAAAAAAAAAAAAAAAAAGAATCTGCCTGCCAAGGCACGAGACACAGGTTCAAGCCCCGGTCCGGGAAGATCTCACATGCCGCAGAACAGCTAAGCCCGTGCGCCACAACTACTGAGCCTGGCTCTAAAGCCCACAAGCCACAACTACTGAGCCCACGTGCCACAACTACTGCAGCCCGTGCGCCTAGAGCCCGGGCTCTGCAAGGAAGAGAAGCCACGGTGATGAGAAGCCCACGCACCACAATGAAGAGTAGCCCCCATTCACCGCAACTAGAAGAAGCCCGCAGGCAGCAACAAAGACCAAATGCAGCCATAAATAAATAATTTTATTTTAAAAAAAAGAAAATCGAAACCACAATGGGATACCACTTCACATCCATTAGGATGGCTATCATAAAAAACATAAAAGAGGGGGCGGAGTCAAGATGGCATACTAGGAGGACGTGGAATTCGCGTCTCCTCACAACTGGGGCACCTACCAGGCACCAATGGGGGACCACGGACACCTAAGGGGATGGGAGGAACCCCCAGGGACCGGGTAGGACGTGGGACTTGGGAGGGGTGATGGGGGAGGAGAAGTGGAGGCGGGACGGGACTGGCACCGGCCTCCACTTCCACAGGGGCAGCTGGGGGAGGGGAAGGGATCCCACGTCCGAAGGGGGAATTTGGGGGACCACTGGGAGGGCAGAGGATGCAAAGGGAGCGTGGCCAGGTTTCCCCTGCCCACTTGGACCCCCAGGAGCCTGCTGAGATCCGGGGCCTAATCCTCTGCCCACTGAGACCCCCTCCAGCCGCGTGGGTCCTGAGAGAGTGGGAGGGAGGGAGGGAGGGGGAGCAAAAGTAAAGGCCGGACCTCCAGACTGGCACCCCTGAGGGGCGGCTGGGGGAGGGGAGGAATTCCTAACCCCAGCGAGACCCACCCCCAGTTAGGGGTCCAGGGGAGACCCTGGGGGAGATGGTGGGGGAGGGGCATGAAGGAACAGAAGGGAACAGGGCCAGCGCTTTCCCTGTCCACTTAGGCACAGGGGAGTCTGTTGGGCTCCCGGGCCTAATCCTCTGCCCTCGGAGCCTCCCTCCTGCTGTGCAGAGCCCAAGCCCCGCCCCTACACCCCCACCCAGGGCCCCACCTCTACACTCGGAGACCCCCTCTGAGACCCCCTCCAACCGTGCTTGGCCTAAACCCTACTCAGGGCCCTATCTCCAAACTCCAGCACTCCACACTCCAGAGGCCCTCCATTCCACGTGCTTCCTCACCCCTTCCCAGAGCAGGTCCTCAGCAAAGGCCCTGCCCCACACTCAAATGTCACTCCCCCTACCCCCCTAGGTCCCACCCCACCCAAAACCCCGCCCCTACCTGAGTTCCACCCCCCACCTAAATTCCGCCCCAAGAGCCAAGGCTATTTTTTTTCCCTCTTTTAGATTGGGGTTCTGTTTTACCTTGTTGACTCATTGTTGATTCTTTTATATTTTTATTTTTCCTAATACATCTTTTATTTTTCTAATTTTATTTTATTCTTTATACTTTGTTAGTGATCTGTCCTTCTGGCTTGTTCCCCAACCCCCCCCTTTTTTTTTCTTTTTTCTGCTGTGGTTTTATTTTACCTTGTTGCAGTTGTTTCAGTTATAGCTTTATTTTTCCTAATATATTTTTTATCTTTCTAATTTTATTTTGTTTTTTATTCTTTGATATTGTGCTGCTCTTTTTTCTTTCTTTCTTATTTTTTTTTTTTTTTTTTTTTACTATGCCACATAGCTTGTGGGATCTTGGTTCCCATGCTGGAGGTCAGGCTCAAGCTCCTGTGGTGGGAGGTCCAAGTCCAAAGCACTGGACTAAAAGAGAACCTCAGACCCCAGGGAATATCAATCAGAGTGAGGCCTCCCAGAGGTCCTCATCTCAGCACCAAGACCCAGCTCTATCCAACTGCCTGAAAACTCTAGTGCTGGACATCTCAGGCCAAACAACCAGTAAGACAGGAATACAGCACCACCCATCAAAAAAAAAAAAAGAAAGGACAAAAAAATTTGTTACAGATGAAGAAGCAAGGTAAAAACCTACAAGACCAAATAAATGAAGATGAAATAGGCAACCTACCTGAAAAAGAATTCAGAGTAATGAGAGTAAAGATGATCCAAAATCTTGGAAACAGAATGGAGAAAATACAAGAAACTTTTAACAAGGACCTAGAAGAACAAAAGAGTAAACAAACAGTGATGAACAACACAATCACTGAAATGAAAAATACTCTAGAAGGAAGCAATAACAGAATAATTGAGGCAGAAGAACGGATAAGTGAGCTGGAAGATAAAATGGTGGAAATAACTGCCAGGGAGCAGAATAAAGAAAAAAGAATGAAAAGAATTGAGGACAGTCTCAGAGACATCTAGGACAACATTAAATGCAGCAACATTCAAATTATAGGGGTTCCAGAAGAGGAAGAAAAAATGAAAGGGTCTGAGAAAATATTTGAAGAGATTATAGTGGAAAACTTCCTTAACATGGAAAGGAAAGAGTCACCCAAGTCCAGGAAGCACAGAGAGTCCCATACAAGATAAACCCGAGGAGAAACACACCAAGACACATATTAATCAAACTAACAAAAATTAAATTCAAAGAAAAAATATTAAAAGCAGCAAGGGAAAAATAAAAAATAACATACAAAGGAATCTCCATAAGGTTATCAGCTAATTTTTCAGCAGAAACTCTGCAGGCCAGAAGGGAGTGGCAGGATATACTTAAAGTGATGAAAGAGAAAAACCTACAACCAAGCTTACTCTACCCAGCAAGGATTTCATTCAGATTCCATGGAGAAATCAAAAACTTTTCAGGGCTTCCCTGGTGGTGCAGTGGTTGAGAGTCCGCCTGCCGATGCAGGAGACGTGGGTTCGTGCCCCGGTCTGGGAAGATCCCACCTACCGCGGAGCGGCTGGG
The DNA here is from genome assembly GCF_026419965.1 of Kogia breviceps. Lineage (NCBI taxonomy): Eukaryota > Metazoa > Chordata > Mammalia > Artiodactyla > Physeteridae > Kogia > Kogia breviceps. The sequence goes on from NC_081317.1 coordinate 23,667,939, forward strand.
CCCGTGAGCCATGGCCGCTGGGCCTGCGCGTCCGGAACCTTTGCTCCGCAACGGGAGAGACCACAGCAGTGAGAGGCCCACGTACCGCCAAAAAAAAAAAAAAAAAAAAGATTTTCAGACAAGCAAAAGCTGAGAGAGTTGAGCACCACCAAACCAGCTTTACAACAAATGCTAAAGAAACTTCTGTAGGCAGTAAACATGAGAGAAGGAAAAGACCTACAATAACAAACCCAAAACAATTAAGAAAATGGGAATAGGAACATACATCTTGATAATTACCTTAAATGTAAATGGATTAAATACTCCAACCAAAAGACATAGACTGGCTGAATGGATATAAAAACAAGACCCATACATATGCTGTCTACAGGAGACCCACTTCAGACCTAGGGACACATACAGACTGAAAGTGAGGGGATGAAAAAAGATATTCCATGCAAATGGAAATCAAAAGAAAGCTGGAGTAGCAATTCTCATCTCAGACAAAATAGACTTTAAAATAAAGACTATTATTAGAAACAAACAAAGAAGGATACTACATAATGATCAAGGGATCAATCCAAGAAGATATAACAATTGTAAATATTTGTGCACCCAACCCTGGTCCAGGAAGATCCCACATGCCACAGAACAACTAAGCCTGTGTGCCACAACTACTGAGACCACATGCCACAACTACTGAAGCCCGTGCGCCTAGAGCCCATGCTCCACAACAGGAGAAGCCACTGCAATAAGAAGCTCGCACATTGCAGTGAAGAGTAGCACCCACCCCCCCGCGGCTCAACACAATTAGAGCAAGCCCGCATGCAGCAACAAAGACCCAAAGCAGCCATAAATAAATAAATTTATTTAAAAAAAAAATCCATTCGATGGGGAGTTGTTTAATGGGTACAGAGTTTCAGTTTTGCAAGATGAAAAGAGTTCTTGAGATCGATAGTGATGAGGATTGCACAACAATTTGAATGCACTTAACACTATCCAACTATACACTTAACACTACCAAACTATACACTTAAAAACAGTTAAGATGGTAAATTTTAGGTTATATGCTTTTTACCACAATTAAAAATAAAAACAAAAATCCATTGGAACACTAGAAAGCAAGAATAGGTGCTACCAATCCACCAGAAAATGTGGGGAACTTCTGAATGATAGAAAGCAATTAGAATTGGACTGAAGGTGGAACAGGAAGGAAGAAACCTCAGCTTGAAATACTTGCAGGAGTGCCTGCTGTGAAAAGGGATCAGGGAAGAGAAAGAGTGATTGTCCAGGAAATTGACTGGGGTACTCGGCAAGACAGTGGTTCTCAACCTTGAGAACCACCTGGAGGGCAGGTTGAAGTATAGATTGAAACCTACCCCAGAGTTTCTGATTCAGTTGATCTGAGACAGGGCCTGAGAATTCGCATTTCTAATATGTTCCCAGGTGATGCCGAGGCTGCTGGTTCAGAGACCATAGTTGAGAACCACTTTGAGAAGCAGCTAGACCTGATAGCCCTTCCCCCTCCTTCACCTATAACAAGAAACAGATGGCAGCATCTTTCCCAGGTGGAAGCACTGAGTGTGAGTCTGAGGCCCCAGCTTCCTAGAAAACTCAAGGGATGGAGGAGAAGGAACCTCCATGCTAGATGACAAGAACCAGCAGTCAGCCTATCTCCCCTACAAAGAAGGGAGGCAGGGACTCGGACCATATATACAACCTTCATAACCTTACTAGATGTTTCTAAAGTCATAGAACAGAAGGCAGCCAAGAATTGCCAAATATTTGAGGAAAGCCAGGACTGGAGAAGAAGAGCAGCAATGCAAAGAAAGAGAATTAATTCACAAGGAAGTAGAATTAATCAATCACAATATGAATATTGATTTCTGTGAATAATGATTTGTTTCTTCCTTTCCAATATTCATACCTTTTTAAAACACCAGCTTAATGAAGTATAATTTACACATAATAAAATTCACCAATTTTAAGTCTAGTTTAGTGAGTTTTGGCAAATGTATACAGTCATCTAACCACCACCACAATCAAGATACAGAATATTTCCACCACCCAAAGATTCTTCTCAGTGCCCATCTACTAAAAGGATCGGGGGGGAAAGTCATATTGCTAGCTTTTTCCTGGGCCAGGAGGAAGAAGCTTGAGTTAATTAGCGTGGGGTCACAGAATATGGGGCAGCTAGATTCTCTGGAAGGAGAGTGCAAGGTGAAGCTTCTCCCTGAAGCTGTTCCTCAATCGTAGTTGCACACAAAATCAATGGGAGGACTCTTTTAAAATACCACTGCCTGGACTCAACCCCCAAAGATTCTAATTTATTCATCTATGGTGGAGCCCAGGCATTGGGTCACTTTTAAAAGCCCCTCCAGGTGATTCTCATGATCAATCAAAGCTGAGAACTATTGGTCTAAAGGCAGTCATTTTTGCAGATGGAGGGTAGCTTTTTTCAAATTGCAAAAGCTATGCAGCAACTGTCACTAAAGGAAATTACTTAAAATGAAAAAATCACACCTAATCCTATGGCCCTTGCACAGCAAATATTCTCAATGCTTTGTCTACATGCAGACATATTTTTGCACAACTCTGTGCATTGTAGTGATGCAATTTTCCTTTTACTTTTTTAGTTACCATTTATCATAAACTTCTTGCTTATGTCCCTAATGTAGAGAGACAGTTTAGGGTAGTGGTTCTGAGTGTGGGCTTTGGAGTTAGAGAAATCTGGGTTAAAATCTCAGATATTTCACTTGCAAACTGTGGATCTCCAGCAAACCCCATAACATGCTTGAACTTCAGAGGCTCTACCAGTAAGATAGAAATAATGGTACCTACCTCTTAGGTACCTGCCTCATAGTTTCATTCTAAGGACTGATGTTTGTAAAAACACAGCAGAACACCTGGCAGGCACACTTCTGGCTTTCAATTAATGGTAGCTATTACTATCATCGGAACAAGTAGGATTATCTACTGAGAAGTATGCCATTCTAGGGCACTAAATGTAAACAGACCAAAGGGTTGGGAGAAGAAGAAAGGGACCTTGTTCAGCCTCAGCAACCAGGACTCAGGTGCGCTGGGGGAGTGGCTTACAGAAGGTGGTGTGTGCACATGTGTGTGTGTCTGTGTGTACTAAAGGCCTATACGGGGTGGAGTTACCGCAGCTCGGCATAATGCTGAGGGAGGAAGAATTCAAGATGGCCCCTGAATCACCTGTTTCAATAGCAACACCATAACAGCAACATGAGCCACAAAGAATACAATGTACAGGCCAACTGAGCAAATTCTCTTGTCTTCTCCCCACGAGGCTGGAAAACCAGGCTGATTCCAAGGAGGACTGAGGGAACATCCCCGGGGGTCTTGGACTTATCACAGGTCAGGCCCTGAGGATGCAGGAAAAGCATTCCTGTGTCAGGTGGAGAGAGAGTATCAGGCCATTTAATTTGACTCTTAAAAATAACAGTAACACAAATTTATAGAGGTGCTATTCCAGGCACTTTAATTAATTAAATTACATCATTCCATCCTTACCACAATCCTATGAAGTAGGTATTGTTATTATCCCCATTTTACAGATGAGGAAACTGAGGCATAGAGGGGTTAAGTAAACTTGCCCAAGATCACACAGTAAATGGTAGAGCCAGAATCAAACACCCAGAGACCAGGCTATTAACCACCACTGTACCCCAGGCAGATGAAGTAAGACATAGTAGCTATTTTATAATTAAATTTAAATGGTCGTGAAGATACCATCTTCTAATTTGCTCAATCATTCCCTTTTTTATTTAGTATTTTCCACTGTTATCTGTAGCAAACATCTTCATGCATATAGATTTTCACTTCTGTTGAATTATCTCCTTAGGATTATTTCTTGTGAATGGCGTTACTTGGTCCAAGGAGATCAATGTTGTAGCTGTTGCTACATATTGCTGTAGTGTTTACAAAACAGCCTGCACCAGTTGACAATGTCACTAGCAGGGTAGGAGTATACCACTTTCACCACCACCTCAAGCAGCATGGGGAGAATTATTTGTGTAAATAAATAAATATTTATTAAACTTCTTTTTAGATTTTACAAGTACAAAAGTTGGAAATTTGCAGCATCAGGTTTGCTGGTCAGCTGGGCTTCTGGGAGTTTCCCTTTATGCAAGCCCCCTTCATTCACCTCACCTAAAGTTGAACCATTTATTCCCCCATCGGTCCAGGTCCTGGACTCCCAAACTATCTGGAACTTTGGAAGGTGAGGGGCCCACACGTTTGGCCTTTGATTTACAGCATGCACTGAATGCCACCACATTCTGGCTGGGTTTTCTTTCCCACTATACCAGCTGGCTTTCCTGCATGCATTGGAATGACCTTTAAGCCACATTAGCTGTCCCCCTGGTCACTGAAATGAGTGTTTCTCAGACTTTATTGTATCTACAAAGCCCCTGGAGATCTTGTTAAAATGAAGATTCCGATTCAGTATGTCTAGGGCAGGGCCTGATCTAAGAAACTCCCAGGTGATGCTAATATTGCAGGTCCTAAGAACCTAAATTAAGCATTTAAATTCCTCAGATCAGACAACAAATAAAGCCCAGGCAGTCCCATCAGAACTTTCCAATTCCACCTCTGCCCCTAACAGCCTCCATGTCCTTGGTCTAGCCAAGCCCTCTCTGAGCCTCAATTTCCCCATCTGTACAATGAAAGAATGAGAGTAGACATTCTCTGAGTCCCTTCTGTGATTTTTGTTTCCATCTTGGACTTCTTTAGCCCATTCATATTATTTTCCCATCATATTTATTCAACAAACAATATTTGAACTGAAAGAATGCGCATAGGCAACTTTTTAAACACTAGGAATGTAAGGATGAACAATTTCGATATAGTCCCTGAGTTTGTGGGAGCTCAAGTCCAGTGGAAAAGACAAGCAAATTAAAGTGAGAAAATAGCTTGATATGTGTTTGGGTAGGAAAAGCTCAGGGTGCCATGGGAGCAAATAGCAACTGGATTTCATCCAGACCAGTGGGACTCAGAGGAGACCCCCCCAAAGGAAATCATTCCTAAGCTGACCCATAAAGGATGAGAAGTGCGATCCACGTGCAGTTGGGCAAGGGGAATGGACTGTGCTCCAGGCAGAGGGGAAGGCATGGCCAAGGCCCAGGGCACGAAGGAGCATGGGGCCCTCATGAAGCTGGAAGAGGTGCGAGTAGGCAGAGCATGGAGAAGGGGTGAGTGAGGAGTGGGGGAGATGGCAGCGTCCAGAGGGTCAAGGGCCTCGAGTGCCATGGACGTGGACAGTTTCCTAAATGTGATGGCAAGCCCTTGAAACGCCTAAAGAAGGGGCGCAACTGACCTGAATTTTAGCAAGATCACTTTTGCTACAGTGTGGAGATGGGACTAACGGGGACAAGATCGGATGTGAGGAAACCAGCAAAAAGTCTTGCAAGCGTCCAGGCAAGAGATGAGAAGAGCCTGGAGTAGGGTGCAGCGGTGGGAAATGGTGGCATTGGATGCATCAAGACAAAGGAAGGAGGTAGAATTGACAGGTCTTGGTCGAATGTGGGGAGTGAGTAGTTGGAAAAGTATAGAAATCTTAGTGGCTTACAGTAACAAACATTTATTTCTTGCACATGGGTCTGTGGGTCAGCTGGACTCAACCTAACTCAGTTGGGTTCAGCTCTAGGCTCCAGGTCTCTCAGGTCTGCCCCACATGTCTGCCATTCAAGCACCCAGGCTGAAGGAACAGCAGCTCTCTGTGGCCTGCTCTCCTCGTGACAGGTGGCAGGAGTACCAGTGGTAGAGAAACACAGGCGGCTCCCCGCACAGTGCCACTAGAGCCTCTATTAGGAACGGCCACGTGGTCATTCCTTCATTCAGAGCAAGACCCACGGACAAGCCCAAAGTCAATGAGGTATGGAAGTATACTCTGCTTCAAGATGGAAAGAAAGGGAGTGGGGATTTGCTGAACAATAATACAGTCTTCCACAGGGAATTAAGCCCAAGCCCCAGATAGACGGTGGAGCCATTCACTGAGATAAGCAACACATAAGGAGGAACGTGGTTTTGGATAGGGGTGCCGAGAGAAATGGACACCATCCATGGTGTGTGGAGTTACCAGTGAGATGTCTGAGCAAAGATGTCAAAGAAACAATCGGGGGCTTCCCTGGTGGCGCAGTGGTTGGGAGTCCGCCTGCCGATGCAGGGGACACGGGTTCGTGCCCCGGTCTGGGAGGATCCCACATGCCGCGGAGCGGCTGGGCCCGTGAGCCGTGGCCGCTGCGCCTGCGCGTCCGGAGCCTGTGCTCCGCGGCGGGAGAGGCCACAACAGTGAGAGGCCCGCGTACCGCAAAAAAAAAAAAAAAAAAAAAAAGAAACAATTGGATAAGTGGTCCACAGCTCAGGAGAGAGAGACGGGCTCGAGATATGTATTTGTGAGTCATCGGCACAGGCTGGCCATGAGAGGGGATGAGATCATCCAGGGAGAATGTGCAGTTAGAAACAGGGCAGGCCTAGCACAGAACCCTTAGGAACTTCAAGGAATGTTCTTGGAAGAGAGGCCCACAAAGGAGACGGAGCTATGGCCAAACACAGAGCAAAAACATCGAGTCCTGGAAGCCAAGGGATGGAAATATCTCAAGAAAGAGGGAGTGGGCAAGAGTGTCAAACAGCGATAAAGTCCAATGGGTCTGGTCACATGGGTTTCCCTAGAGCTGGGCCATCAGACGCTAAGATAGAACATGGAGTGAGCTCTTTGAAAGAAACTCAGCAGCCTGCCTCTGCTTCTGGAACAAGGCATAAGCAGACCTATCCACCCCTCTCTCAGATTAGATTTACCTAAGCTTTTCATCAAAGTACAACATGCATTCAGAAAGATGCGCAAATTTTAAGTGAACACAAGTGTATAGCTGAATATATTTTCCCAAGATGAGCGCACCATGTATCCAGCACCCCAGCAATACCCCAGAAGCCCTCCATTTGTCCCCTTCATGAAACCCCTTCCACACTCCGACTTTGAAAAGATGCCAGTGCAACATGAGATCAGCAGGGAACCTTGCTGAACCTGAGGCACACTAGTTCCTAACTCAGAACTTCCCATGCTCCATGATTCATTCCTTCCTCTCTCCGTTCATCCACGCAGTAAACTCGAGTTGAGGGCCTGTGTGTCATACACTATCCCATGAGGCAGAGAGAGAAAATAAAGGTGAGTAAGCACAGGCCCCGTGCTTAAAAAGACAGATGTGTCAACAGGCACTTACCATGCAATGTGATGCTATGAAAATAGAGGTGATACTGTGCGTGGATGTACAGACTGCATGTGAATGTGCACTCAGGAAAACGCAGGTCGGAAACAATTGAAATTGTGCGGCAGGATCAACAGGACTTCTAAGTCTCTGATGGGTTGGAACAGGACTGGCTTTTGCTTTACGTCATGGACCTCCCCTGTAGCTGCCCTTCACGGCTCACCATTTGTTTCAAGCATAGGCTGATTCTCCTTCCCGTCTAACCCACACCACTGACAGTGCTGTCACTGGACAGTAGAGGGCGCTAAAAGACTATGCTTGATACAAAGTGCCATGGCGTTTGCAATCCAAAAGGAAACACCTTCATGAAGCCTCTGGAAGATGTGGCAACAGATGAAGCCCAGAGAGGGGAAGAGATGTGCCCAGGACAGCACAGCTGATCAGTAGCAGAACAAGCCCATTCCACCAGGCCCATGCAATTTACTCTGTGATGCTCTAAATTTTCCAAAGCTCACAACGTGTATAATTTGATGCTTCTAGAAACATTTTCTTTTTTTTTTTTGCCATGATATAGAGGCATATTTCAGTTTATAACCCTCTTACAAATATAATACATATAAATGTTTTCTCTTTCTTCCTAAATCTGAAGCTGGTGTCGTGTTCCCTGGAGAAGAATGATGGTTCAGAGCACGCGCGGGCTCTGGAATAAGTCTGGGTTTCACTGTAAGCTCTGCCTTCTTCACGTCCAGTCTCCGGATCCTAATCTGTCAAATCGGGCCATGATCACACACGTACCACACAAAGCTGTTGTCAGGGTTAAGTGAGTTGATGCAAATGAAGTGCTCTGAACAATTCCTGGAGAGGAGTGGTTGCTCCCTCAATGAGGGTTCTTATTCTCAATCTCCTGGCTGGGCAGCACTGGGCAGCCACTCCTGCTGTGTCCGTGTGAGTGAGGAGCCCAGCGGTGTATCCTCCAGCCCTTGGAATCAACAGACTTGTTTGGTTTCAAGTCCCCATTCTGCCCTGTTTATGGGCTTTGTGATCATGAACAAGTTCCTTCACTGCCCTGGGCTAGTTTCCTCATTCCCCAAAGGGCTGATAATATCACTATTATTATTACTTCCCCTAGTGCAGCAAGAATTCCTTTTAAGTCAATTCAACAAATATTTTCTGATGCTCTCCTATGCCCTAGGCCCCATGTATTATACTTGAGGATCTAGTAGTCAAGTGGGCTAGATACGCTGGTGATCACACAAATTAGCAGAGACTATGATGAATACAAGAGAAGGAGCACTAGTTAGGGGGATCCAGGAAGTCTTCCTGGAGGAGGCGAAATCTCATTCGGCTTTTGACGAATAAATAGGAGTTTGCCAGACTCATCTTCCTTTAAAGTCGGTGGAGATAGTTTGTGAAATCAGGGCGGTCTGTTGTACATCCAGCCAGAGCTTTTCTTTTGTCTTAACCTCATGGACCCCAGGCCCAATATTCCACCCAGTCTCCCTCTTTTTTCCCCAAATACACCTCTGAGGGAAGCAAGGGAGCTCTGATAGGTTGGTGAATTAAACCTGCTTTAAAAGGAAAGGAGCCCAAACCATGGCAGTTGGGAAAGGGTGGGAGGCCCCCCCCCCAGCCCGCACAAACCTCCTGGAGCACCAGGGGCACCCTGACTAACCCCCCGTGACAGGGGAGCGGCCCACATCTCAAGACTGAGGCATCCATCTGCCTTCCAGCAAAGTGGGCATGAAGATCCCAGCCTCTACTCCTCCTCCAGGCAGCCAGCCCAGACACTGCCATTCACAGCTTCATGACTCTATCTCTGCCTGAATTGTTCTTTCTCATCCTTTCCCTGCCCACCCAAATGCCACGTTGTCACCTCCTCTGGCAAGGCTCTGTTGCCTGCCACTCCTGGCATAGTGGCCCCCCTGGCACTTCCAGCGTGACCCCGAGTCACACCATCATTGCCCTGTATTCTGGGGCTCTACCCCCCATTAAGCAGTGAGCTCTCTGCAGGCAGGCACTGTGTCTGAGTCATTTCTGCATCCTCAGCTCCTGATATAGAGCTGGACTCACAGGACCTCGCTCAGTAAATGTTTGCTGAATTGAACTGAACTGAACTGAACTGGGCCCAGAACTGCTGCCTCTTTCCGGTCAATGTTTTTGTTTCCCTGTCTTGGCAAGAAGCAGAGGGCACGCTCAAAGAGGTAACTGAAGAGCATGTAATGAACAAAATACTTGGTGGTCTGGGTAAGGTTAAAAGAAATCAAGATGGTGGGCTTCCCTGGGGGCGCAGTGGTTGAGAGTCCGCCTGCCGATGCAGGGGACGTGGGTTCGTGCAGTCTGGGAAGATCCCACGTGCCGCGGAGCGGCTGGGCCTGTGAGCCATGGCCGCCGAGCCTGCGCGTCCGGAGCCTGTGCTCTGCAACGGGAGAGGCCACAGCAGTGAGAGGCCCGCGTACCGCAAAAAAAAAAAAAAAAAAAAAAAAAAAAGATGGTGAAGCACCCAGAGACTAGGTGCTGGGGGAAGTACCACCCCTAGGCCTGAAGGGGTGAAGGAAGGGGGCTGGAGCAGAACTTGGCGAGAGCTGCAGCTGGCAGAGAGGGGCTGCTCAGCAGGAGCTGAGGATGCAGCCAGTGCCAAACCACAGCTTGGGGTAGAGGGGGAATCAATACCTACCCTCACTCCTCCCACCCATCTCCTGCTGTTGCGCCCCACTGGTTGAAAACAAATGGAAGCCAGAGACTAAAGGAGTCTGGGTGGTACAAGCCCCAGAAGGCAGCCTCCCTGGGTACAGAGCAGAGTGAATGAAAGTAGAGAGCAGAACCCGGTTGGGGAAATGGGGAATATGCAGCACGAGTGATTTTTCCCAAAATATCATCCACATTGCATCAACATCAGAACGACTTCAGGAGCTTGTTTCAAGAGCAGATTCCTAGGCTCCGGCCCAGACCTACTAAATCAAAATAGCTATCCACGGGGCCTGGGAATCTGCATTCTTAGGAAGTTTCTCCACCACCCCCCCCAAAGTGATTCTAGAAATCACCTAAGGACCTCTGGAAAGTATGGAATTATGGGAAAGCTGAAGTTGGTTAATTCAGAACTTGAACCTACAGAATCACCCCAGGTATGGGGCCTAATGATGCTGGTTCTCCATCTATGACTTCCAAAGGACCAGGGGAACCTCATTCATTCATTCATTCATTCATCCAGCATTCCTGAGCATGTGCTAATGTCTGGGCCCTGTGGAGGGTTCGGGCAACATAAAGGTAAACCAGGATGCTTCCCACCTGGACACCCTAGGATAATGTCTTATATGCCATGTAGGGATTCTTTGGGGGCTTCCAAACCCTGCCTACCGTGTGGGGATGACTCCTCAGTGCTTCTGCAGGCACCAGCTCAAGCACCAGGCCACATAGCAAACAAACCCAGATTTCCAACCACCATCACACGCATGACACCCAAATACACCTCTCTCCTGAGTTTGGGTGTATGGCTGCCTGGGAAACATACATACACTTGGTAGCCCCACAGTGGCCCCTTATCCACATGGTCAAAGGGGACTCATCTGCTGTCCTCACACCCCACCCCAAGGCTCTCAGCCTCTGTGAGTGGTGTGCCATCATCCGCACTGCTGTTTAAGCAGGAACCTGGGAGTCATTTGCAACACCTCCTTCCCCCCAACCCGTGCCCCCAGTCACCAGGTCCAACCATTCAACCTCCTAACCCTCTCAACCCCTCCCCTTCTCTAGGTTTCTGCCGGCATTTCAGGTCATCTACATCTCCCCTCTTTATCACTGCAATGACTTAACAAGCTTCCTTGTCCCTTCCCAAGGCATTGTTGCCAGAGGGGTCTTTTAAAAGTGCAAAATCCAAACATGTCACACCCCTGAAAATCTTCAGGGCTCCCCAGTGCCCTCAGCACCTAGTCCAGACTCCTGACCGTAGCACACAAGCCTCCGGCATCTGGTCAGGCCTCGGTTTCTACCTCCTTTCCCACCACTTCCCACCCCCTCCCCGCCCCACACACCCTCATACCCTCATCATAGACTTTAAGTTCATGCACCGTCACACCTTCTCCCCAGAATGTTCTCCCCCTTCTATACCTGGTCAGTTCCTCCTTGCCTATCAAAGTCATATGAAGTGTCGTCTTATCCTTGAAGTCTTCTCTGACCTACCAGACTATATATACTCCCTCAGTATCTTGCTCTCATTTCTGATAGATTTTTATCTCACCCCCCTGGGAATAGTCTATTTGTTTCTTTTATGAGTCTGCGATCTCTATAAGGACAAGGATCAGTCATGTCTAATTTGCCTTTATATCCCAGTGCCTGACAGAGTGCTTTCCAGCTCCCATGAGTGGGTGGATGGGGAGATAGATAAACTGAATGGCTAATAGTCTCTTGCACAGAAAAAGATCTTCCAAGAGAAGACCTAGGGCAGACTGCTTCATTAAATGCACTAATTTTGACAGGAGTTTCATCTGGTTCCACAACTAGTGGAGCGCACCATGCACTACACCAGGCTCTACGCCAGCAGAGCAATCAAGAACAATCTCTCCCCTCGAGGACCTCATGATAGTAGGGGAGACATTGTCCTAGGCTTTTTCAGGTTGCAAGGAAAAGATATACTCAGGTTTTCATAGACACTGATGAAAGGGCTAGATTAAGATACTGCCTGCACAGAAGGGTTTCTTGCATGGAAGTAAGGATGAGAACCCCCCTAGCAGCAGCCCAGTCCCTCTGGAACAGTGTCTCCAAGGCAGGGATGTCAAGCAGATCTCATGGAGGTTAGAATTAAAGTTCCTTGATCAGTCAGCTTTTGCCCTAGTAATAGACCATCCCCCCAAAACTCAGTGTCTTAAACCAACAACAGCTTATTTGCAGTTTGGCTGTGCTTCACATTTTCCTCCTTCTTCTGGGACCAGCAGTCTACATGGGCTAGTCTTTTTATGGCAGAAGCAGAAGTTCAAGAGGGACAAGCTTGACCACACAAGTCTGCTGCAAGCCTCTGATTGCATCACATCTGCAAACATCCCATTGGTCAAAGCAAGTCACATGGCCCAGCTCAGAGTTCAGCAGGGAGAAGTCCAGTTACTTCTAGTATAAGGAACTTCTGGGTCATGTGGCAGAAAGCTTGGATGCAGGAAGGAGGGAAGACTGGAGGCCAATGCAATCTCAATCTATACAACCTGCCACACTCATTTTTCAGGATAGCGGTCATCTTGAAAACACATATTAATGACTTTGTGTTTTGTCTTCTCACAAATAAGCTCCATAAGATCAAGGACTTGACTGTATTCCCAGAACCTAGAACAGTGCATGGCAGATGGCTGGTGCTCATCCATAATTGTTGAATGAAAGATGCCTCTTGCTGCCTCCTGCTCACATCCTCACTTCCCAAGAGATGGTGTCTGATTAGACAGGGTTGTTAAAGATGGTACAGGGTGCCAACTAAGGAGTTTGGACTTTATTCAGTGGGCAGGCCCCGGGGAGCCATTGGAAGTTTGCAAGCAGAGGAGTAACCTGTTCAAATCTGTGCTTTACCAAGATTAACCTTACCAGATTTCAAGCAAAAAACTGACGGGAAGCTGGAGACCAGTTGGGAGGCTATTTATAGGAGCCCAGGTGAGAGGTAAGGAGGTCCTGGAGTGAAGGAGGAGTCTGGGAAGGATGTGAGAACTACCATGGGGGTAGAATGGAGAGAACATGTCATTTTCTTAGATGACAAGACAGGGAGGCACTGGGGCGGGGCGCCCAGGCAGTGGGCAGATGGTCAGTGGATAAGGAGCAGGTTTGTGTGATGGAGTTGATCTATTAGGTTGGGACGTGTTGAGTTTGAAGTGCTTTGGGGATATCTAGCTGGAGGTACCTAGTAGGCACCAAAAATGCAGAAGGAGCCTTCAGAAGAGATTTCTCATGAATATCTTAATCTGTTCATTTATATCAAGTATTACATTTGCAATATGATACCCACGTAGGCAAACTCTTCTAAACCTGCTGGATAGCCCCACGAGCTAAAGATCCGGCAAAGCAGCCTGGGGTGAGTCCTTTGGTTTTCATAAGTCTCCGTATGGAGGAGAAAAGGGCAAAGGACAGCAGCAGGAAATCAGATTCAGAGAGAGACACTTGACCTCTGCCAGGCATGAGCGCCTTTCTTTCTTTAGAACTTTAAACCCTGCCAAAGACAGCCCACGGCTTTCATAAAATCAAAACGTATTTATTAGTCCCTCCTCTGTGCCAGGCACTGCGCTCGGGGCCAGAGACAAGGGGATTAATAGGGAAAAGTCCCTGCCCTCAGGGTGGGAGAAGGGCAGAGACTTCCAGGCTTAGGTAAGCCCAACCAAGGGATACAGGAGCTTGGATAAACGTTCAGTGGGCATTAAAAACAGGGGCTGGCTGGGCCTGTGCGTCCGGAGCCTGTGTTCCGCAGCGGGAGAGGCCACAGCAGTGAGAGGCCTGCGTACCGCAAAAAAAAAAAAAAAAACAGGGGCTGGTCCATTCTGTCTGACTAGAGGATGGAAGATAGTAATAGACACCAAAGGTTCACGAAAGGTCCAAGTGGATGGGGATGGACAATTATACAGAACATTCCAGATACAGAGCATAACTTGACTCAGGGCTAGTGACAGAGGTGAACCAGCGGACTGCATTAGTATTTTGGAAGGGCTGACACTTGAGGGCAGGAGGAAGGGGAGGAGAGGGGCCAGGGGAAGGAGAGGCCAAGGTGATGCAGTACTCAGATCGTGCACGGCTTTGAACCCCAGGAGAAAGAATTAGAAATGTAGCCAGGATTTTCTGTCCCTGAAACATTTTACACAGGGGTCCTGAAGGTCTGGCTTTCCCTTCCTTAGGAGAACAAGGTAACTCATAATAAATCCTGATTGATTCTCTAAAAGTAGATAAAATATTTTAATCCCCTACATGACATAGTCATGCACAGTCAAAGGCTTACAAATTATGTGCATGGTGTTTTCAGTTTGAAAACGCCTTCATGCATCTTACCTCATCCAGCCCTCACAGTATTTGAGACGGACGTGTTCCCAATATCTCATTGACATATGAGACCATTAGATTTAGAAGGAGTCCCTAACAACTACTTCTCAGGATAATCATGAAAACCTTTCTTCAAAAAGCTTTAAAGATTAGCGTGAGAATGTCTAACTAAGGAAGCCTCTCTTCTCTGCTCTCAGGAATGAGAAAAGTGTGTTTGGCTGTCAAATGACTTTCAGAGAACCGTGTTGGTTGGGCCAGTGATTTCCAAATGCCCTTCAGTCTGTGGACCGGTTGCACTGGATTCACCCACGAGTGTTTGCTCCCCAGGTGACTCTGATTTACAGTCACCTAGAAAAGTGGTCATTTGGCCTCTTTTGGTTGCAAGAATAAGAGGCCTTAATGGTGAAAATGTGTTCCTTAGGTCTCCTGTCTTGGCATCACTCAGGTAGCTTAATTACCATGCAGTTTCCTGGACCTGACCCAGATCTATCAAATCAGAATCTCCAGAGGTGGGACCCTGGAATTCATATTTTGAACAAGCTCCCAAGATCTGCATGTTCATTTACTTATGGATATCTCTTACTATGTGACAGACGCCATTCCAGGCATGGGGGTGTAATGGTGAGAAAGACCCACAATATCCCTCCCCTAAAGACACTCACATTTTGACTCAGCTCTTTGAATGCTGGGGCTTGACAACGGCCTTAACATAATGCACGGTTGCTGTATGACTACAGGAGCCAATATGAAAGATGGACATCTCAAAAGAATCCCAGAATAGACACCCAGCTGGGCCCGGGCAAGCCAGGGATAAAAGCAGTTTGGAAAAGAAAGGTCACAAGGCAGAGGCCTCAGCAGCAGGATCTCCTGTTGTGGCGGCCCCAGTTATCTCGTGCTGGTTAAGAAACCACTCTCAAGACTTAGTGGCTGAAAATGACTTTTTAAAAAAAAATTTCTCGGGCCTCCCTGGTGGTGCAGTGGTTGAGAATCTGCCTGCCGATGCAGGGAACACGGGTTCGTGCCCCGGTCCGGGAGGATCCCACGTGCCGCGTAGCGGCTGGGCCCGTGAGCCGTGGCCACAGAGCCTGCGCGTCCGGAGCCTGCCCTCCGCAACGGGAGAGGCCACGACAGTGAGAGGCCCGCATACCAAAAAAAAAAAAAAAAAATTTCTCATGATTCAGGTGTTGACTGAGTGGTTCTTCTAGTGGTCTTCTCTGGGCTCAGCTGAGACAAATCTGGCCTGACTGGGCCTCTCTCCATGGAGTCCTTTATCCCGGGCTTCTTAATGGTAATGGCATGGTAGTCCAGGGTTCCATGAGGGCCGGCCACAGTGGCAAGTGCCTATTAAATATCTACTTGTGGGGCTTCCCTGGTGGCGCAGTGGTTGAGAATCCGCCTGCCAATGCAGGGGACACGGGTTCGAGCCCTGGTCTGGGAAGATCCCACATGCCGTGGAGCAACTAGGCCCGTGAGCCACAACTACTGAGCCTGCGCGTCTGGAG
This sequence comes from Kogia breviceps, assembly GCF_026419965.1. Lineage (NCBI taxonomy): Eukaryota > Metazoa > Chordata > Mammalia > Artiodactyla > Physeteridae > Kogia > Kogia breviceps. Next base: position 23,683,636 of record NC_081317.1, read on the forward strand.
CCTGTGCTCCGCAACAAGAGAGGCCGCGATAGTAAGAGGCCCACGCACCGCGATGAAGAGGGGCCCCCACTTGCCGCAACTACACAAAGCCCTTGCACAGAAACGAAGACCCAACACAGCCAAAAATAAATAAATAAATAAATAAATAATATAAATAAAGGAATTCCCTTAAAAAAAAAAATCTACTTGTGACCTGTTTGCTGATGTCCCATTAGCCAAATCAAGTCACTTTCACTTAGCCTCAGTGTGGGAGGGGACTACACAGGTATAGGACACCAGGAAGTCACTTCTTTGGGGGTCATTAGTGTAACACGACCAGTTTCTCTGGTTGTCTCTTTTTTTTAAGTTTTTAATTTTTTTTTTTTTTTGCTGTGCCACACATCTCACGAGAACTTAGTTCCCTGACCAGGGATTGAACCCGGGCCCACGGCAGTGAAAGTGCCGAGTCCTAACCATTGGACCAGCAGCCAAGTCCCTCTCTGGCTGTCTCTTGATCTTGGGATCTCTTTGTGTGCCTTCTCACTTCTTTCCCTGTGTTCTCCAGTTTAAATTTCTACGTGAGGGGACTTTCCTGGTGGCTCAGTGGTTAGGAATCTGCCTGCCAATGAAGGGGACACAGGTTCGATCCCTGGTCCGGGAAGATCCCACATGCCACAGAACAACAAAGCCCGTGTGCCACAACTACTGAGCCTGCGCTCTAGAGCCCGCGAGCCACAACTACTGAGCCCGTGTGCCACAACTACTGAAGCCCGCACGCCTAGAGCCCATGCTCCGCAACAAGAGAAGCCACTGCAATGAGAAGCTCGCGCACCGCAATGAAGAGTAGCCCCCACTCACCACAACTAGAGAAAGTCTGTACGCAGCAACGAAGACACAACACAGCCAAAAATAAATATAAATTTTAAAAAAAAAGATTACTTCAGTGTTAGTGTTGCTTAATAAATAGCTAAAGAGATATCTTTTCCACCTGAATGGGAAGGATATTTTCCTTTGCTCCATACGCCAAGGCTGGCTTTGCAGAATGGGTCCATTTCCTCCTGCTGGACAGTCCTTGTCTGTCCCCATTTCCGTGCTGGGACATACACAGCCAGGCTGGGTTGGGTTTTCAGTGGCTCCGCCAAAGCTGGAGACAGAGCAGTACATGTTCCCACGGTCACCTCTTTATCCAGTGCGTGGAAAACTGACTTCATAACTGGCACAGGCTGTGTTTGGGTCAGGAACCCAATATTAACTACAAAGACTGACCTCAACCCAGGGAACTTGAAAAGAAACTAGATAACACTGCTGGGAAAGTGTTCCCCCCTGTGAACTGGCATTTGAAATACGCACTAATATTATGCACATTTTTTAATGCCACTGAACGAAGTGTAATGGAAAATAATACACTGGCCTTGGGAAGTCAAGGGACTTGGGCTGACTTGAACATATCAATAAGGCAATCCAATTTCATCTAGTCTTCTCTCACATCACACGCTTGGTTGGTAGGTTCCTGGTTCTCTCTAGGCTCCCAGCATAAGAAGAAATGATGGTAGCAGACTTGCTCAATTGTATATAATGTGTTCAGTGTGAATCTAGAGGAATCTAAATGCAGAAGGAGGGGCCGCTGAGTCTGCCTATGCAGTCAGAGAAAGCTGGTTACTCAGACTGGACACGATTGAGAGACAGATGAAGGCTGCCCTCAATGCATCCATCCTACAATGGGAGGATGAAATAGCGTCACAAGTGCTGACAAAATCGGCCAGCTTCCCATATTTGAGACTGTTTATGATTCTAGGTCACAATGAAATTGAAACCATGAGACACTAAGTGGGGTTTCAGCATCCCCACTCTATTCCCTGGTAACTCCCTGGTAATTTCTATGTTGCATTTTACTCACTCTGTTATTTCCGGTCCTGATATCTAAATATGGAGCTCACGGAATTAACTAGCTCAGCAACCCAAGTAGACAACAGAGCGGTCCTTGACCTGTAGACCTTCTGCCAGCACAACTAGGTGACTCCCGGGTGTGAAGAGGCAGGGTTGATGTCCTAAATCCTTGAGTTGTTTCACATAGAAATTGAGTCATAGTGATATCTAATCACTAATTAATTATACCTTATCTGGGACACCACTGATCACATTGCTCCCTAATCTACCTATCTACAACCATTTGTGTCTCTTTTCTATCCCTCTGTTGGTCAATTGATTATCAAGCTTGCATGCAAAATTCTGGAAGAAATTCCAGAAGGACTTTAGATACAATGTAACACTTCTTGCTCACCGCCGAAAGGCCAGCAGCTTTTCAGAAGGGGCTCATAGTCCTTTGCATACCTTGCTCAGAAATTACAGTCACAGCCCACATTATCAGGAAGATCTCTGGCCCCATTCAGGGGATTTTCCAAGAGCCTTCCAAAGGGATGTGCACGTTTATAACTAAATGCAAGTCAAAATGAGATGACTCCTGGGGTACAGGAGTTAGAGAGCTCATAACCAGTTGGGATAATCCAGGAAGAGGTAGCTGGTAAGATGGATCTTAAAGGATGGATAGGATTTCTTTTTTTTTTTAATTGATGTTTTTATACAGCAGGTTCTTATTAGTTATCCATTTTTTACATATTAGTGTATATATGTCAATCCCAATCTCCCAATTCATCCCACACACGCCCCTGCCACTTTCCCCTCTTGGTGTCCATATGTTTGTTCTCTACATCTGTGTCTATTTCTGCCCTGCAAACCAGTTAAGGATGGATAGGATTTCAACAGGCAGAGATGATAGTATGAGTCATTTCAGGAGGTTGATATGGGTGGCCTTCATTCTTCAAGGGGAAACAAGAACAAGGTTTGTGCTTGGGCTTGGACTGGGATGGCCAAGGCTGGACAAGGTGGTGGCATCAAAGACTAAACTGAGAGAAGCTCACAGAGGTGAAAAAATGGAGACAGAGTAATGTTTTCTCATACAGAAGCTGGAGAACCTCACCTTGGAAGGGGAGGTTTAGGATGAAGAAGAGCAGCGTCTGTGTCGGCTTTGGTGGCTGCCACATGAAGTCAATCCCCAAGCACTATTCAGGCATCTTGGCAGGAAATCAGACGACTCTCATCAACCCATACCTTGTATGCGAAGATGATATGCCTTAGGAGCTCTGCTGTCTCGCACCAAACACAGATTTCTTTAACTTCACATGTGACTCATGTTTACAGAGACATCGCTGGATAGTCTGTTTGGACTGTGATGCAGTGACGATGTGTACCATGGAAAAAATGAGAAAGACATCCTAGCAGGACGCCAGAGCGCAGTTGAGGAAATCCTGTGATGTGTCATCCATGCAACGCTAGAAGGTCACCAGAGCACGGGGCAGGCTGAACAGCGTCCCCCGTTCTTGAAATGTCACCAGTGGGTGGGAGCACAGTTTTCTGCCAGGCCCAGATCAGGTTTCCAGCGTCTCAGGGATGAAATGGTCAGCCAAGCTAGGACAGGTTTCAGATGACCGCCTTTTCCTGAATGCAACTCAGTCGAGGCCTGGGTTGTTGAAGTTCCCCATCTTCTTTCTCTGGCCGTTTTGTTACCAGCTGTGTCAGGAAAGCATGACTCTGATCTTAAGGTCACTGAAAGGACTTTAACTTCTCTTTCATCCTCATCCAAAGTTCTTCTTTTCTGTTCCATTCCTCAGCCACATGCATTTCCAAAACAGGAGTAAGAGTTCTTGACTTACGGCTGTTTCTTTTGAGCAAGCTATACATTGTCAGGCCCTGGTCATACTTACAGCCTTGACTTGTCAAGTAACGTATGCTCTGTGCTTTGTTAGCAAAATTTAGAGGGAGTCAAAAACGTAAAACAGTTTTTAAAATATATTGTGCACACATCATTATTTTTTTCCAGAGAGAACTGGTTTACTTTGAAATAAGTTATATGTCCCACAGTAGATAATTCAGAAGGTACACAAATGTTTATAGCAAAAAGTAAACACCCGTCCCTCTCTTGCCCCACTTGTCCAATTCTTCTTCGAGAGGTAACGACCTTCCTTGTTTCAGTTTTGTGTGTACTCTACATACTTCAATGTGTTTGTTTTACGGTCCACTCCTCTAAGCAAACATGACCACCACTATGACTGCCACCGTTACTGCCTCCTTCCAGTCCCACGGTTAGCTTGTTCTTGGCCCCAGGAGAGCATGGTTAGATGGATGCAGTCAGAGATCCAAGGTCAAGAGCAGAGAGCCTGAGAGCTCTCTAGTAGGGGGTCCATATTTGCCTGAGGGAATGCTCTCTCTCCACATCTCTTTCCCTCCCTTTCTGCCCCTCTACATATGCACCTCCTTGAAGAAGCTGATGCTCTTGTCCTTAGTCCCATTCATCAAAGCATCAGTGATACCTACAAGATCATCTCTTAGTAAAATTTCCCATCCTTTCCGTTTATTACTCAGACTATGTTCTTGGTGTGCACACATTGGAGGCTGTAGGACAGAAGTTATAAAACTTCACTGTACATAAGATTCTTATAGTTAATTATAAAACGCAGGTCCCTGGGTTCCACAATCAGAGATTCAGAAGGTCTGGCCTGAAGCCAGGAGTCTGCTTTTCACAAGGACTCCTTCTCCCAAGGTGAACTTGATACATGGTTCCTGGATCAAACTTTTAAAATGCTGCCTTCAGTATTGTTCCTGACTCCTTTCCCTGGAATCATCTGTTAAGGAAACCCTCAGTGTTTCCTTTATCATTGCCGATTTTTAAAAGCCATGACCTGTGTGTGGACTCTTCTACATTGCCTGGGTGTTTTTCTCTTTCTCCTTCTGTTCTCAGGCACTTGAACCTTCAAGGTGTGGTTGGGAGACTTGACAAACCCATTCTCCCTGGGTTTTGTAAGATGACACCACTCCTTTCAAGGAAGGCCATTGTTTAAATACTATCAGCCACAGCTCAGGATGCCAACTTTCACTCTCTGCATTTCTCTTCACTTCAGAGTCAGATCTCAAAGTCCCTAGACTAACATTTCCATCTTACATGCAGCAGCAAATCTATGTGGTGGTCCATGGGGCTATTATGGTGCTTTTGGTCCTCTGGCATATCTACAACATGTGCACAAGAAGAGTGTTTTTAAAACTCAGGTTTATGTATCCCTGAGGGTTCGTTCATGTATTCTTGAAGGTCTGAAAACCCTCTGAGATAATTGTTGAATGTTATCTTTCCATTTTGATGATAATATTAAAAATATATGCATAATCTGGATCCTGTGGCTGACTCCCTTACAATGGAGGGCTGCTACATGAATTCAGTTCCCATATTCATAAGGGACAGTTTAAAGGGACAGCGTTTAACTTTTGGTGTGTTGACGAGCACATCTGGCTTCCATCTGGCTCAGACGGAAAGACTGAGTCCTTCCTGGGGGTGACAAGGGGAGGGCCCTCAGGTTCTGGCCCCTGGTACCTCTTTGGCTTCATCTCCTGCAGCTTTGCCCCTTGCCCCAGCAGCCTCCTTACTGTAGATACGCTCCCTTAAGGGCATTTCTACTGTTACTCTCTCTGCCCAGAAGGTTCTTCCCCCAGATATCTGCATGAATAATTCTCTCATCTCCTTCAGGTCTTTGCTTAAGTGATTAAATTTCTCAGTCTTATTTCAAATTGCAACTCCCCACTCACCCCACCTCCATCCCTTTGCCTATTGCCCTTACCCCTGGTCTCTTCACATACAACAACATTCACTTATTCACAATGTGTGTTGTTCATTGCCTGGCTTGCCCTGTTAGCATGCATGCCCACAAGAGCAGAAATGGTTGTTTTGTTCACTGATGTCTCCCAGGCACTTAGAGCAGTGTCTGATACACAGTAGGTGTTTAATAAATATTTGATGAAGGAATGAATGAATGAACAACATTCATCTCATCTCTGTTCTTGTATTTACGCTCATCGGTTTTCCAGACAAAACTCCTCTTTTGGCAGTGATGATTTGCAATGGAAAGACATTTTTTAATGGCTAAAACTTTACACTTAAAAATGTGTCTTTCTCAAAGTGAGATCTATGTGGTCCAAGAATTCCAAGAATTCAAGCTGAGGGGAGGAGGGGTCCCAAGTCAGACTAACACGTCTCTACAGGCTCCTGACTTGACCACTTCCTCTCCCTCCCTCCTGGGCCAGGGACAGACAGCCTGTCGCAATCTGCCACCGCTGGACGAGCACAGACAGGCCTCCGTGAAAGGAACCTCTCACGTTTTCGCCCAGTTTGAGTGTCATTTTCTCTCTCTTTGCCTCGCTTTCTTTGGCTTGCCAACTTTCAAGTTTGTTTCATTTTTCCTGACAATAAAAGAAACACACCGTAAAACAAGATTTAGGGACCTCTAAAGACGTACAAAGAAATAGATGCCCAAAGACTTGAAATCCCCCTGATTTGTAAAAGATACCTTCTGTATTTTGTTTCTCTGCTTATAAATGCAATACTCAGACACAGCCGCCACCATTAATATTTTGGTGCATTTCTTCCTAGCCCTTTTTCTATGTGTACGTATTAAGATGAAATATTGGAAGTTGCCCATATTCAACCATTGTTGACCTAGGAAATGGCGATTTTATATGGTATATCCTAGTCATTCACACAATTGAAACCATACTATGCGTATAATTTTACATCCTATTCTTTTCACTTGTCAGTAGAACAGCACCACTTGCCCATGTATTCGCGAGCTTGCGTTAACAGCACAAATAATTGATGAGCATTCGCATCTCAGCTGGGAGCCCTGCCTCATAAATCATTGAAAACAGTCCACGTGGTGCCCAGGCTTCCTGAGACTTGATATGAATGACAATCGCAGTGATTCTTCCAGGAAACTCGTCCTATAAATGCCCCCAGCCAATTGCCTGGGTGCAGTACCTGGCACCAGATTTTCTGCCCAAACGGTAGCTTCTGGGAATGCTGCTAGTAACTGTGTCCAGTCATTCATCTTGTTCCTCTTAAATGAATTTGTTCCTTACCAGTGATGCATATTGGGTTTGTGGCATGTCTTCCTCTCCAATGAAATGACTCTCTTTGGCTTTTTGTGTTTACTGTTGTTTGTTCAGTGGTTTCTGGGCCAGGTACAGTCTACCAGCATGACTGAAAGAGAGAGCTGACTTTTTTTTAGCTTACCAGCAGTAGGAGGGCTGCTTTTAGGGCCCTGGCTTTCTCTCTGCAAACATCATCAGACTATCAAGTCTGTACTTGTTCATCACAGCAGAGTCCTGAGGAGTCCATGGACCATGTGGTCCCTTTAGGTTGTAATTCTGCCTCCAAAATGATAGCCCAGGGACAGTAATCTAGGTGGTCCTCATTATCTGAGACTTGGGATAGCCCTGTTCCTCATTGGGTCTCTATTTGCTCTAGATCTGGCTGGGTTCAACCACATAGACTAAGAAGATTATATGTCCATCCAAAAGTCCCATTTGCATAAGGTTTGGGAGCTTATAAGATCAACTGTCATTGCTGATAATAACATCATGTCACTCCGGGTGCAACAGTTTAAAAGGATGAACTTTAACATTTTGGCCCCAAGAATAAAACAGTAACAGGAGACCAGAACATTTAAAGGTAATCTACAGCATATAAACATATCAAAGGGGGAGAGAAAATAAGGCAAAAAGACACAAAAAATGAAATATGCGGTCTCTCTTATGATCGATACATGGCAAGCAGAGAGGCAGTATTATAAATATTGACCCTGGATTTGAGGTCAGTCCAACTTGCATTCAAATCCTGACCCTGTCTCTTACTAGTTGTGAAAGGCTCCTAGACTGCTTCCTTTTCTGTAAAACTGACCTAAAAACACCCACTCTGAAGAATGACTGTATGCGGTAAAGACAGAATATGTGTAAAATACTGATCACACATGAGCTTGATAACAGTAGTTATTCTTGTTATTATTAGACACACAAAACTTCAAGAATTTTTGATTTGATCTTTTAAATGTTTATCATTGCAAACTCAACATTGGGACAGTAATAGATAAACTTAAGAAGAAAAACCAACCTCACTACCCCCCAAAATCAGACTATTTACATTTTCCCATATTTCCATTACACAGGGTATTTGTATTTTCAGCCTTTTTTCACCTAACATTGTACTATAAGTTTCCTCCTGTTGCAACATGGTTTAGTTTAAGTGTAAAATAGTTATTATTTCAACAAATATACCATAATCTAATTAATCATTCCTCTGTGAACATTTATTTGCTTGGGGAATATTCTTTCCTTTTGTTCCTGTTTCTGCTATGGTGAGTTGAAATGCACGATTTAAAAAATATTTAGGTCTTTTTCCTTAGGTGTATAGCTATTTTCTAGCTTGAATTTGAGCACTGTATAAACTAATGATTGTTCACTGTGGATGAGGAAGAGGTAGCTTCAGCCTGGTTTCAGTGTAAGGTAAATGGGACAACTCCAAGAACCCTCATGTTTATTAACCTCGGTTTCCTCATCTCAGCACTTGACAAACTGGTATGAGGATGACCGATAATTGAGGTAGGCACTCAAAAAACGGATCTTTAAAGTGCACTAAATCTGCTCACGTTCTTGATTTCATTCATTCCCCACACAGCGCCCAGACCGAAGCGGTAGGTATTCATATTATCTGAAGCACAGAGGTAGGTATTTATATCATTTGGGGTAAGATTCTTACCCCAGGTCACACAGCGGCTGGGAGAGGACGAAGAACGTCTTTCGCAGATTCTGAATTCCCAGCTTTCCCACTGGGCTTTGAAAAAAAAAAAAAAATACCCCCAGACCCCACCCTAACTGAGGGCGGGAACCGAGTGGCTGAGGGTCCAGCCGAGCTCTGCGGGAGGTGTCGTGCGCCCTGTTAGGAGGCGTCGTGCGCCCTGTTAGGAGGCTCCGCCTCCCGGGCTCTCGGGCCCCGCCCGGCTCCGAGCATGCCCAGTGCGCTCCCCGCCGTCCCAATGTTGCCGAAAGCACTGCAACTCCAGGTTTTGCTGGCGACTGGAGGTCCGGGGGCGGAGGGCGGGGGGCGGGTCCTGTTCCGGGGACTCCCTGACTCGGTTGAAATTCCCCGGACAAGACGCTCGGGCGGCGCCCTGTGTAGGGGCGCAACTCGTGGGTAGGGACCGAACTGAAGCACCAGGTGCTGCCGGCTGCCGCCGAGTGGTCCTAGGCCCACAGAGCCCTTGGACCCTCAGGCATCTGGTCAGGACAGGATGATTACAGCCATCACTCCATCCTTTCATTCACATATTCATTCAACAAACTGTTTTTGAGCACCTACTGTGTGCCAGGTGCTGTCGTAGGGGCTGGGACAATGTAGTGAAGACGGGCAGGGCTACAGCCCCAGAGCTAAAATTCCAGAGGTGAATAAACAATAAGAAGTAAGCAAATCAGGGGAAAAGGCAGTTACCGACCTCATCTCCTGCTACTTTGCCCGGCTTGCTATTTCCTAAGCAGTCCTGCGCCTTAATGTCTGTACTGGCTGATCCCCTCTGCCAGAAATGCGCTCCCCAATTTATCTGCGTGGCTGAAATGTCTGACCACGTCATTGAAAACTGCACTCCCTCCACCCCAAGTTTCTTTTCCCCTTGTAAAGCATATCACTTTCTACTACGCAGTTTGCTTTTTCGCATGTTTATTGTCTATCGCCTGCCTCTCTTCCGCCAGACTCCGGCAAGGGACAAGATTTCTGTCTGTTCACCGCACGTAAGAATCAGAATAAGTGACCAATAATTATTTGTTGAATGAATTAATGGATAGTGATAAATGTGAAGAAAATAAAGTGAGGACATAGAACAGAGGGCTAACTTAGTAAGGTGGTCAGGGAAGGCGTCAGAGAAGGAGGACCTACGACCAATGAGAAGGTTCCAGCCACGGGAATAGCTGGGCAAAGACGTCCCACACAGAGGAGGAAAGGCATGTGTAAATGTCCTGAGGCTAGACAAGTTCTGAGTGTTTGATGGACAGAAAGGTGCTCATGGGGCTGCAGGAATGCAGGAGCCAGATCAGGTAAAGGGCCCATAAGTCTTGGGAAGAAAGTTCAAGCCAGGAAGTTTCTAGTGGAACGGGATGGGCACTGCACTGGGAGTCAGCAGGACCCCAGCTGGGCAAGACTTCTCCTTAAGTCAAAAATTTGTTTATCGCCGGGTGCTCGACATTCCTAGGCATAAAATCACTTAGGGCTGGGCACACAGTAGGTGCCCAATAAATGGTAATGGAACGAATGCCTGCGTGCATGCGCGAGGGAACACCGGGCTGCACGGAACTCGGCAAGAGTGCCCTGGTGGCCCTGGGAGACGCGTCCGAGCACACCGGCCTCGGGTGGGGGCGGGGGCGTCCCGCAGGGCGTTCCGGGAGCCCGCCCCCCGCCCGGCGCGCGGGCCCATCGCGGCCAGCCTGGCCGGCGGGAGCCGCCCGCGGGCGGCACTGGGCATGCTCAGACGGCGGCCAGGTCGCGCCGCGAGCGAGCTTCTTCGCCGCCCGCACGCGCGACCTACCTGGGCGCCCTGCGCCCCAGATGCTGCAGGTACGGGCCGGCGCGACCCCAGCGGGCTGGGGGCAGGGCGCGGAGCCACCGGGGGCCGGGGTCGCGCTGGGCGCTGCCCCGCCCCCACCCTTCCCCAGGCGCGCGGCGAACGCGCGGGCGGGTTGGCGGACGCGGCAGCCCCGGGTTCCCGGCGCCTCGTCGGGGCGGGGAGGGGGCGCCTTGGCCGCGCTCACCTGGTGGGGCGCGGGTGGGAGGGAGCAGGCCTGGCCGGGTGGGGCTGGGTCCCGGCGATCCGGGAGGGCCCAGCGGCCGGCGATCCGGGAGGGCCCAGCGCCGCCGCGACCGCGGCCCCTGCCCCGGCCGCCGAGGGGTCGCACAGCCCGCGTGGAGCCAGCCAAGCGCGGCGGCCAGACCTTCTCGGCTCCCGGGGCGAATTGGCCTCTCGGCTTTCAAAGATGGCATTTCCTGGGCCTGGCACGAACTCCAGCGCCAATAAATCCTCCCCGTTCCACGGGTGATACGGAATGATTTATCAGGTACCTGCGGTGAGACAGCTGCAGTGGGGGAGTGTATGTGAGAGCGCCCAGTGCCCCCCGGAAATTCCCTTTTTCAGCAACCTGAACTTACTGAGAAGTTGCGGTTGCCTTAAAAATTCATGGGAAGTTGAGAAGACTTGACACCTGGGTTTTCCGAGGTGGTGGAAAGAGCTTGTGACTCGGAAACTGGAGACCTCCGTTCAGGTTGTGCTCCCCCTTGGCCAGCTGGTGACCTTGGGGCGAGTTGTCTGACCTCTCTGATCTTCATTTTCCTCCCCTGCAAACAGCCGGTAATAATGCCCACCTCACTGGGTTGTTGGGTGGATTAAGTGGGATAAATTATGTGGAGGTGTTTGGCACCGTGCCCGGCCAAAGCAAGTAAGCAGTTGGCATGATGGGAATTTAACTCGTTTAGAGACCCTCGTGGCTCCCATTTCACCAGGAGATTGGAATTACGAAAGCATCTTCAGGGCCTAGTGCCAGATTGACAGACCCTGTCTTTGTGCCCAGGAGAACTTCTATTGAAATCTTTGGTAAAACAATTTAGCTGAACTGTAATCGGAGAGCACCTTCCTTAAAAACAGTTTTATACATTCAGAAACTCCAGAAGTTGGCAGTTCAGCTTGACTTACAAAAGAGCTGTTTTGCAAGATGATCCATCTTGCAAGTGTTTAAGCAGATGATGCTTTGAAAGTAAAGCCTAGTTAGGAAGATTTCTGTTCTAAAAAGCTCCCAAACCCAGCTTTCAGTGATTAGTTAAATTAGGGTTTCTTAACTTTGGCAATGTTAACATTTGGGGTTCAATAATTCTTTGCTGTGGGGCCTTTTCTATGCATTGTAGGATGTTTAGCAGCATCTTTGGTCTCTACCCAGTAGATTCCGGTAGCAATCCCTTTCCCTCAGTGTGCCAACCAAAAATGCTTCCAGAAGTACCTCCCTGTGTGGGGGCAGGGCGCAAATTTTCCCTTTCTCCCCCCTTTAGAACCACCCTGCTTTTTGTCATCAGCCTATCTGAGTTGTTTGAGAAGTTTGTCTTATGTTTTTACTCTAATAACCAACCTTTGTTTTGTTTTGTTTTTTGGGTTTTTTTGCGTTACGCGGGCCTCTCACTGTTGTGGCTTCTCCCGTTGCGGAGCACAGGCTCCGGACGCGCAGGCTCAGCGGCCATGGCTCACGGGCCCAGCCGCTCCGCGGCATGTGGGATCTTCCCGGGACGGGGGCACGAACCCATGTCCCCTGCATGGGCAGGCGGATTCTTAACCACTGTGCCACCAGGGAAGCCCCCCAACCTTTGTATAGACTTACAGAACTGCGCAGAGTACATCCATGTGCATCAACTCATTTAATTTTTACAACTCCCCCGTGAGGCTGGTTTTGTTCCCATTTTACAGGTGAGGAAACTGAGGCTTTGAGCAGTCAGTTACACAGTATGTGGTGTGGCTGGGATATAACTCATGTCATCTGGTTCCACGGACATGTCTTTTTCTTCTGCATCAGGCTGCTCTTTATTGTATTGAGACTTTCAAATAGATGGGGTTCCTGATGATTAAATCAAGATGTAAAGTAGATTGGAAGCTGGAAACCTTTCTGGCTAGTTGAAAATTAACAACAGTAAGCTGTTATCTGACAGAGAGTAGGTCATTCTAGTTAAATATTCTAGTTTATAGTGAGCTCCCATAAATCCTGCATACAGTTGGTGGAATACCAATTTGCAGAGAATTAGAGTAGAATAAAACGTGCCTAATACTCTGTATTGATCCTGCCTTGTCTCTGGTGATTTGCTGTCTCCTAAAACCAACTCATATATGCAAATTAGACATTAGCTGGAATGTAAAAGGTCAGGTTACTGAAGGCATCTCAGAGTGGCTGGAGTGGCTGAGACATTCCATTCAGCAAGCATTTATTGAGCTGCTTCTACATGGCAGATGCAGTGCTGGGTGGAGATGCAGAGTGGGCCAGTGGACTCCAGTGAACCCGGGGTGCCTGGGGAACTTCTCCTCAAGGAGAAGGCAGGTCTTGGCCAGGCCAGACACACAGGAGGCCAAGGTCAGGGACAGCTTGGAACAGGAGAAAGAACCAGAGTCCAATTCAGGATCCCACACCGCTTCACCATCCTTTTTTTGAACCCTCCATTTCCGCATTTTATCGTAGAGAAGGTATGCTCGTGGCTTTCAACATTCCCATTCAAGTGTCAGGAACCTGGTCAGAGATGAGTCTTATCTCTGAAAGAAGTTGGGGTTCCAAGCTGGTAATTGGTCTCAGGGGATTGAGACCAGCTCCTTGATTGCTGACTGTGATCTGGGAGGTTCTGCATATGCATTGTTTAATTTCAGAGTGTTCCCTCTCTCCTCTTACAGTTGAGGAAACTCAGCTAGCAAAGGTAGTGTGGGACCAGGAGCTAGAGGGACGAACTGGGACCTTCTGAACCTCGAGTCCAGGCACACGAGGAATTCCATTTTCTAGGATGGACGTAATCTACCAAAGGACTTTGGGGATTGGCGGGAACAGGAAGACAAGGCACCCTACCCACCCCCCACCAAGCTCGGGGTTTGTGGCATGTTGGGGGAGGGGGGAACCTGCGATTTGTGGTCCTTCCCTCTCTCCGTAGGTAAGTGCCTGTTGACCGTAATCCCAGCGCTTACCTTCCTTCCTTCAGACAATGGCCTTGGAAAGCAGGGCCACCCTCCTCATCTCTTCGCAGGGGCTGGAATGCCAAGGGCAATCCACTAGCCTTGACAGGCTGGGATTGTGGGGCAGCCAGCTGGTGTAGCTTCCCAAGCCTGGGCTCTTCTGACCAACTCTAATAGAGACAAGATCGGACCAGGTCAGTGTCCACTCTGCCCAGGTCTGGGTCCTGGCAACTGCAGACTGTGGTCTCACAGGCATCTCCTTTCATCTGCCTGAGGGGGAACTAAAAGGGAGTGCTTGGTAGGCCCCTGGCTGAAATCTGATCTGGTCATGGGTTCCAAAACCCAGAGATACTGCATCTCCATAGCTTCCGGTCATGCATGATGCACCTGTAATAGCCTTCCGCCTCCAGGGGAAGATCAGCTGTGAGCACAGATGTAACAGCAAATTCAGACCTTTACTGAGCCTCTACTATGTGTCAGGCCCTAGGGTTACAGAGATGAAAGCTGAACCCGTCTTGGAAGGATTCACGGTTGAGTTGGGAAGACAGTGACATGGTGACATTTCTGCGTGAGTGTGTACACGCATGTGGGCATGCATGTGCTGTCTATCTATCTGTCTGATAACTGCTTTAAAAGAGGATAAAGCTAGATGTAAGAGACCCCAGTGTAGAGAGCCATTCATTCTGACGGGCATCGGGGACCACCACAGGGAATAGTTGGCGTTTGAATTCAGCCTTGAAGGTAGAAAAAGATGGTATTCAAGGGGCAGACAGAATGGCAGATGCAAAGACTCAGAGGCATGAAGAGACCTCTTGTATTTCAGGAATGGTGACTCTTCCCAGGCCCAGCCTCCTGATCTTGGCTAATGCAGGACCCACCTCCTATAGTTGGGGTACCCCCCCCCATCTCTGTACAGGCGCCTGGCCTCACTGAACCCAGGGTATGTGTCCGTTCTCCTTGTTTGTCCTGCACAGGAGCAATGCCTCTGTGTTGTCTCTGAAGCATGAGCACCTTCTGCCAGGGATACCTCTGGTTTTAGTTATTAAGCACTGATATGGCACTTACTAGCTGCCAGGCAATGTTTTGAGTGCTTTCCAAATATTAATCACTCTTTTAATCTTTGTAGCAACTCTCTGGCCGTGCCGCTTCCCTGAGTACTGGCCACTGGGTAGGTAGGCGGGGGCAGAGCTCACGTCCCCCGGTCTGTGTCCCTCTGTGGATGATGCTCTCATCATGGTACAGCTTCTCCTGGCTGCGGTTTACATCGATGTGCCAGGAAGCAGCCAAGTGTGAGAGTCGTGATGGAGCGCTGACTGCCCCGGATTTTTCTCCCTGACCCTGTTTCCTTCAGGGGGCCAGCAGGGCTCCACTGACTACATTTTCTGAACCAAAGACTGGAATCTGTAGTCTGAGAAAGAATGTTTGTGCTGTGTCTTTGTGCAAGAGGAGGCCTGGGAGGTGGTGTTTGGATACTGAGAGTGGAATTTTTGAGACATTTTGATGGTTTATGTGGAAAGTTAGGACAGAGCATTTGAAATTGGGATAGTCCTGGAAAATTCAGGTCCCGTGATTAACTGTCAGGATGCACAAGCTTTTAGTAGCTAGTTAAGCAATGTGTAGTTTGAATTTTCTGTACTGAGCCTCTTGGAGCCTCAAAATGGAATAAATAGTACCTTCTAGCCCCAGAATCTTGCTAATACTTACCAGCTCCAGTTTACAGATGGGACGAGAAAACCGAGGCTCAGAGAGATGAAATGACTCCTGGAAGGGCATACTGCTCTACGAGGACAGCCAGGGTTTGAACTCAAGTCTGTCCCCAGGCACCTACTTGACTGTAAAATGAGGATAATAATAGAACCTGTTTCCATTACATTGACCATGTTAAAGGAGCTAATGACCAAAAACCCACTCAGGTAGAACGTGGCACAGAAAAGGGTCCCCTCCCATTGTGTTCGTGCCGCTGACCCACAGACAAGCGCCTTGTTTAGCCTTCGATGCTGAGAGTGGCCGTCGCGAGTGATGGCCTGCTCCCAGGGCAGGGCTGAGGGCCCGGCTCACAGGGCTAGAGGGACGTTCCAAGCGGCAGGGTCCAGGACCAGAAAGGGGCCGTGGCCAGCGGGGTGCTGTGTTGATGAAAGGCACTGGTCTGACTTAGAGAGAGGAGTGTGAAGACCTCGTCCCTGCACCCTACTTCCCTCAGGTGAGTCAGCCTCGGTCTAGACCTGAGGGTCTTGGTGGGAGAGGCAGCAACTGGCTCCGTCAGCTGTCCCTTGATCCGAACCACTGGTGGGCCTGGAGTGGAGATAATGACAGCCTGAGCTCAGGTCTTGCTCTCTTTGCTCCACGCCCCCCTCCCCCCACCCGCCCCGTTCCCTTCCCAGGCCTGGTTATCAAATTCATACATGGTTGCTGTAGAAACTTAAGGTGTCAGGGAGCAATGGAAAAATCATGCGTGGTGTTCTTCCTGGAAGCAGCTCTCACCACCACCATCACCACCATGGAGGAGTCCACATGCCAGCCTGTTCTCTGCTGCAGCCAAGGGGGTCTTTCAAAACTGCTTCCTTCTGCTTTTAGAATAAAAGACAAAACTAATGTTGGCATCTCCTGCCGGCCCTGGTGTACATGCTTTGGCCCCCGTGCTTTCTGTGCACACAGGGCCAGTGAGAACCTGAAACCTTCCTCCCCTCCTCCCCAGTTAACTCATTCTTTGGGCCTTGGCTCCATGATTGTAGAGGCCTCCCCTTGCCTTCCTGCCGTGGGTAAAACTGCCTGCTATAAACGCTCACATTCTGGCCACCAGGTCTCTCTCCTTTTACCGCACTTTCCACAGTTGCAGTTTTGTGCTTAATTAGTGTAATTATTTGTATTCGTACCTGTCTCCCCAGCTACACTGTGAGCTCCGTGAAATCAGGGTCTCTCTTCCTTTAAATGCACACACCACACACACGCTATCTTTGAGACCTATTTTTTTTCTTTTAACTTTTTATTTTGACCTAATTCAGACTTACAGAGAAGTTCCAAGAATAGAACAGAGAACTCCCGTATACCCTTCACCCAGATGCGTCACATGTTACCGTTTTATCACATTTATTTTATTGTTCTCTCTGGGTATACATTTTTTTCCTAAACCATTTAAGGATTATTTATAGACTCTTCCTTTCCCCCTAAATACTTCAGTGTATTTCCTAAAACCAGTGACATTCTCCTATATAACTATGGTACACTTTTTAAACAAGAAATCAGTATTGATACAGTACTGTTATCTAATCTACAGACCTACAGGCTTTGCCGGTTGTCTTGGTAGTGTCCTTTATAGCAAAGAAAACCCCAGATTGTGTGTTGCATGTGGTTATGTCTCTTCAGTCTCCTTTAAATTAGAGCAGTTCTTCAGGCTTTCTTTGTCCTTTATGACCTTGACATTTTTGGAGAATACAGGCCAGTTATTTGGTAGAATGCTCCTCAGTTTGAGTCTGTTTTAACCCACCATGTGTCTTCAATGCCAGTGAAACATCAAATGCACTCAGTTAACATTTGGTGAATGAAAAAAGTCAGCAGGTTGTCTAGTCTCCCCCACTCCCACTCCTTTCAGCAGAAGGATGTTGTGGGGTTTTTTGTTTTTTTTTAAATTTATTTTTGCCTGCGCTGGGTCTTTGTTGCTGGGCACGGGCTTTCTCTAGTTGTGAACGGGGGCTACTCTTCATTGCGGTACGCGGGCGTTCTCGTTGCGGTGGCTTTTCTTGTTGGGGAGCACAGGCTCTAGGCACGCAGGCTTCAGTAGTTGTGGCTCGCGGGCCCTAGAGCGCAGGCTCAGTAGTTGCGGTGCACGGCCTTAGTTGCTCCACGGCATGTGGGATCTTCACAGCCCAGGCCTCGAACTTGTGTCCCCTGCATTGGCAGGCAGATTCTTTTTTTTTTTTTTTTTTTTTTTTTTGCGGTATGCGGGCCTCTCACTGTTGTGGCCTCTCCCGTTGCGGAGCACAGGCTCCGGACGCGCAGGCCTAGCGGCCATGGCTCACGGGCTTAGTTGCTCCGCGGCATGTGGGATCTTCCCGGACCGGGGCACGAACCTGTGTCTCCTACATCGGCAGGCGGATTCTCAACCACTGCGCCACCAGGGAAGCCCTGGCAGGCAGATTCTTAACCCCTGTACCACCAGGGAAGCCCAGGATGTTGTTATTTAGTTGTCATCTTGCTGTATATAGATTTGAATCTTGCTACTTTTATTTTTATGCATTTATTTTTTAATGGAAGTGTAGTTGACACACAATGTTCTGTCAGTTTCAGGTGAACAACATAGTGATTCGACATTTGCCTACATTATGAAATGATCACCACGATGAGTCTAGTAACCATCTGCCCCATACAAAGTTATTACAGCTGTGTGGTCTATATTCCTTAAGCTGTATATTACGTCCCTGTGGCTTATGTATTTTATAACTGGAAGTTTGTACCTCTTAATCCCTTCACCTAGTTTGCCCAACCTGCGCCCCCCCACCCCCTGCAACCATCTGTCCTCTGTATCTATGAGTCTCTTTCTGTTTTGTTTCATTTGTTCTTCTGTTTTTTAGATTCCACATGTAAGTGAAGTCACACGGTATTTGTCTTTCTCTGTCTGGCTTACCTCACTTAGCATAATACCCTCTAGTTCAGCGGTCCCCAACCTTTTTGGCACCAGGGACGGGTTTTGTGGAAGACAGATTTTCCATGGATGGCGGTGGGAATGGTTCAGGCGGTAATTGGCGAGCGATGGGGAACAGCAGATGACGCTTCGCTCACTCGCCTGCTGCTCACCTCCCGCTGTGCTGCCTGGTTCCTAACAGGCCACGGCCCAGTACCGGTCTGCAGCCCGGGCGTTGGGGACCCCTCCTCTAGATCCACATTCCCACAAATGGCAAGATTTTATTCTTTTTTTATGGCTGAGTAATATTCCATTGTATATATATATACACCACAGCTTCTTTGTTCATTCATCTCTCCTGATATTCTTTTTTAATAACACAGCTTTCCCCCCCAAAAGAGAGGCTTCCTCCAGGGGTAGTGAGCCTGCTGTCTCTGCAGGAATACAAGCGGACACCGGGCCATGGCTTGGCAGGGATGCTAGAGAGAACAGAACATTTGGTGAGGGGCAAGACGCAGCCTGCACATGCCTCCCGACACTGAGTGCCTTCTCCACCTGCAACTCTGACTTCCCAGGCCTAGGGGCCCAAGAATAAGGTAACTAGAATTTCTAATCCAAACCAGAACATTTTGAGAATAAATGGGGGGCTGTCAATAATTGCATCTAATCAAGTAACTTCAACTGGGGCTGTCCTGGACAAATCAGGATATGTGGTCACTCGACCCAGATTTGACTTTGAAGTTGGAGATCGGTGCCTGGGGAATCAGCCTAGAAAACCCTCCAGCAGGAGGAATTTTCTGCCCAGACAAAGCAAAACTCATCTCCGTGGCATTGCCTGCCAGGCCCATATTAGTGGTTTGGGTCCTCTCTGTGGTTGCACCTCCCTTGGTGTGCCCCTCCCAGCCATTCTCCTGCTACATCCACCTTGTTTCAGCCTTCCCCTCACCTGTTCCTTCCTGCCACGGGGACTGAGAGAGCCTGGAACATCACTTCCAAACCCAGGCTGGATGGAGGAGGCGGGATGGAGTTTGTGATACATGCACAGGGGGGAAAACAAGCCGACTGTGCTTCCTGCTGACCCAATTTTAATGGAATTTAAGAGCCAGGGTGTGTAAGTGAGGTATGGCTGGAGACCAGAGTTTCCCTAGACCTTATCTTTCCCACCCGGCCCCCGCCATGCTCACACTTCCACCTGTCTTTCGTGCTCAGACACCCAGGTTCCTCTTCCAGCCCTAGTTCTGAGATCAGAACCGAGTCGCCAGTCTTTGGCAGAGGCACGGAAGCATCTGGCATTGGGGACCCAGGCACAAGAGGATGGGCATTGAATGACTAGATGGTGCAGAGAAGGACTTGGATGCAGAGAGACCAGGCAGGATACCAGCATCGAGGGAGTCTGGTAACAAGGCCAATACAGGGTCATTTATCTGGAAGCCTAGAGTTGCAGTATTGAATGCCTGACACTTGGTCACAGGGGCAGGCACTGGTGTCTGATTAGTCCAGTTCCTTAACTCATTTTCTGCCTAGCAAAAAACACGAACTCTGCCTTCCTGGATTAAAAAGTGTAGGCATACCTCATTGTACTGGACTTTGCAGATGCTGTGTTTTTTACATTGAAGGTTTGTGGCAACCCTGCATCAATCAGGTCTTTCGGTGCCATTTTTCCAACAGCATTTGCTCACTTTGGGTCTCTGTGTCACCTTTTGGTATTCTCGCAATATTTCAAACGCTCTACTGGCAAAAGGTAATGAGTCACTGAAGGCTCAAATGATGGTTAGCATTTTTTAGCAATAAAGTATGTTTAATTAAGGTATGTATATTGTTTTTTAGACATAATGCTTTTATACACTTAATAAACTACAGTATAGTGTAAACATAACTTTTATATGCACTGGGAAACCAAAAAATTTGTGTGACTCACTTTATTGCGATATTTGCTTTATTGCGGTGTTCTGGAACGGAACCCACAGTATCTCCGAGGTATGCCTGTTTTATAGGGTGAAAATGTGAAGGTATAGAGATTTTCTGGGGCATCCTAGTCTTGTGGACTTAAGAACATGGTCCAGTGCAGTATAATGTTTTTATAACTCGAGGCATTGGTGGCTTTAAGGGAAAAGCCAGTTAGTGAGAGTTTCTAGTTATGAGAATGCAAGATACTAGCACTTACTGAACTTTGGAAATTTTTCTGGTTATCTGCGATATTATGTTTACTGGTTAAAAATGTTCTCCCCCACCCCACCCAGGCATAGCTATGTAAAAGCATTGAGTTTGAGGTCACCTATTACAGGACAGCGAGGGTCACACAGTGTCTGAATGGGAAAGGACCTCAGAAGAACCTTTTCCAGCTCCCTCTCTTTACAGATGGGGAAACTGAGGCATGCTCAGGGCACACAGATAGTCACAGAGCAGGGACTGGTACCTGCATCATACAGTTTGCAGCCCCCAGATCTTGGGTGTGTTTTCTAGATCTCATCTAAGGAAGTTTATTAAATAGACTGTATACTTCTATCATTTTGTTAACAACTTTTGGCATTTATCTACCTATAGAAATAAGCTGTATTGGCATCAAAGTATTAATAGTTGTGCATTTCTTGCTCTTTTATGTAAGTTGCTAGGCTGATTTTTTTTTAATTAATTTATTTTTGGCTGCATTGAGTGTTCGTTGCTGTGCTTGGGCTTCTCATTGTGGTGGCTTCTCTTGTTGTGGATCTTGGGCTCTAGGCATGCAGGCTTCAGTAGTTGTGGCATGCGGGCTCAATAGCTGTGGCTCGCGGGCTCTAGAGCACAGGCTCAGTAGTTGTGGTGCACAGGCTTAGTTGTTCCTCAGCATGTGGGATCTTCCTGGACCAGGGCTCGAACCCGTGTCACATGCATTGGCAGGTGGATTCTTAACCACTGCACCACCAGGGAAGCCCTGCTAGGCTGATTGTTTTTTTCGTTTTTATGTAAGAAGATGATATATACCTCCTTCCATTGAGTTTCTGTATTCTGTACTGGTGTTTCTCAAACTTTAGCACATCAGAATCGCCTTTTAAATCACAAGCTGCTATGCCCCACCCCTAGAGTTTCTGAGTCAGTGGGTCTGAATCAGACTCAGGTGAGACCTCAGAATTTACATTTCTTTTTTTTTTTTTTTTTTAGCACTTTCTTTTTTTGTTTTTTTACTTTTTGGCCAGGCCACGTGGCATGCGGGATTTTAGCTCCCCGACCAGGGATCGAACCTGTGCCCCCTGCAGTGGAAGCTCGGAGTCTTAACCACTGGACTGCCAGGAAAGTCCTATAATTTGCATTTCTAACAAGCTCCTCGGTGATGCTGCTGGTCCAGAGACCGGGGACCATCCTTTGAGGACCGCTGCCCCAGGCTTAGTGATAGTTCCAGGTGGTGTACTCTGTGCTTTACAGCCAGCTGAGCCCTCCTTGCTGCCCAACCAGCCCTCCGTCCTCCACTGTTGCTCCCATGCCAGCCAACCTAACTTCTCCACTCTCTCTGGGTCTCCTACCTGTTGCCCTCCCCTCTCCAGATGACCCCACCACCTGTGGCCCTGGGATGCTCAGGGCGGTCTGGAGGGAACTTCCTCACCTTTCCCCCTCCCTCCTTCATTTTCTCTTTCTTCCTTTCTTCCAGTTTGAGAAATGAGTGTCTCTGGCTTACCTCTCCACTTCCAGTTGAAAACTGTCGTCCCATCACATGAAAAAAAAAAAAAAAAAAAAGAAAAGCGTTCTCCCAGCCCGGCCTTACCATTAGGTTACCGCCCCATCACTCCCTTCCTTTCCCTGCCAAGCCTGCTGGCGGAATAGTTTACAGTCGCAGAAAAAGATTGGCTCTCACCTCTCTTGACATAGACATGCTATTCAATTCCAGGAGTTCAGGTTTTCTATACCTATGCTGAAAGAAAGACAGTTTTTTTTAAGCGTTTTTGGGTTTTGTTTTTGGTTTTTTTTTTGGCTTCATTGGGTCTTTGCTGCTGGGCGGGGGCTTTCTCTAGTTGCAGCGAGCAGGGGCTACTCTTTGTTGCAGTGGGCTAGCTTCTCATGTGGTGGCTTCTCTTGTTGTGGAGCACGGGCTCTAGGCATGCGGTCTTCAGTAGTTGTGGCATGCGGGCTCAGTAGTTGTGGCGCGCGGGCTCTAGGGCATGTGGGCTTCAGTAGTTGTGGCTCAAGGGCTTAGTTGCCCTGCAGCATGTGGGATCTTCCTGGACCAGGGATCGAACCCTGTCCCCTGCATTGGCAGGTGGATTCTTAACCGCCAGGGAAGTCCCAGAGAGACATATTTTTTTTTATTTGTGGTAAAATACACGTAACATAAAATTTACCATTTTAACCATTTTTAAGTGTATATACAGTGCAGTGGCATTGAGCACAGTCACATTTGTGTGCTACCATCACCACCGTGCATCCACAGAACTCTCTTCATCTTACAAAACTGAAACTCTACCCATTGAATACTAACTCCCCATTCCCTCCCCGACCCCCCGCCCCATCCCTGGCAACCACCCTCTACTTTCTGTCTCTATAATTTTGTCTACTCTGGGTACCTCATATAACTGGAATCATGCAGTACTTGCTGTCTTGTGACTGGCTTATTTCACTTAGCATAATGTCCTCCAAGTTCATCCATGTTGTCACGTGTCAGAATTTCCTTCCTTTTTTTAAAAAAAAAAATTTATTTAATTTATTTATTTTTGGCTGTGTTGGGTCTTCACTTCTGTGCGAGGGCTTTCTCCAGTTGCGGCAAGCAGGGCCCACTCTTCATCGCGGTGCGCGGGCCTCTCACCGTCGCGGCCTCTCCCGTTGCAGAGCGCAGGCTCCAGACGCGGAGGCTCAGCGGCCATGGCTCACGGGCCCAGTTGCTCCGCAGCATGTGGGATCCTCCCAGACCAGGGCTCGAACCCGTGTCCCCTGCATTGGCAGGCAGACTCCCAACCACTGCGCCACCAGGGAAGCCCCCAGAATTTTCTTCCTTTTTAAGGCTGAGTAATGCTCCATTGAACGTACACACAACATTTTGTTATTCGGTCATCTGTCAGTGGGCGCCTAGGTTGCTCCCCCACTTTTGGCTGTTGCAAGTAGTGCTTCTATGAACATGGGTGTACCGAGGCTCGCAGTTCTGATAACGGGGGCTTGCAACCTCAGGCGAGGTGTTTAGGCATTTATTTATCTAGCAGTCTCAGCTTTATCTATCGCCTGCTTCCCCCAGCCCGTCGTCCTCAGGCTTCCCCACCTGCCCCCAGAGCAGCTCTACCCTTGCTGTGATGGCCAGGAACCGCTCACATGTCAGGATCAGTGGCATTTGGTCCCTCAGACCATTTGGTCCTTGTGCCGATGCCCTCCTGCTGGGGCTTCTGTGATGCAGCTCCCCGACCACCCTGGCTCATCCTCTGCTCTCTGGCTCCTTTTCCCTCTGCTCTGTTGTCCTGCAGGCCTTCCTGGCTGAGCACACCTTATCCCATCATCAGGGGCTCACAGGTCTGCTCCAGCCTGGTCATCTCTGTGTGTATCACATCTGAACACCTCCCCCTGAGTGTCTCCAGGTCCCTCTTCTGCATGTGCGTGTCCAAAGCAGAGCTCTGCACCTTGCTCCTTAAAAATGTTCCCTCTGTAAGTGATGCGTCTTCCAGCCTAGAAACCCCAGGCTCTCCCTTCACTCCTACAGCTGCACTGGGCAAGTCCCTCCCATCACACCTCAGCGCCTCCTCCAACCTGCCCCTCCTTCCCCCCCACTAAAACTGGGTGCTTCACACACTTCTCCCATCTGCCTCTCTCCCCAATGGGTCCCTAACATTTATACCTGCTTCATGTTGTTGCCAGAGAGCGTTCCCTGCGGAAGCACTAAGATACCTCTTCTCTGCGGCTCCCATGTCGCCTGGCTCCGTCCGGCCTTGCTTTCCCCTGTCTCTCCCCCTAACCCTGCTGGTGATATGCTCTAAGCCAGGGCTTCCCAAGCTTTAGTGCTAACAGGCAGATTCTGACTCGAGGGGCCTGGGGGGTGGGCCCTGCCTTCTGCGTCCCTAACAGGCCCCCCAGGTGGTGTTGAGACTGTGGCCGGACACCACATGTTGAGTAGCTGGACTCCAGAATAGATCTGTGTATCACAAATAAAGTGTTTTTAGTCTATAAATAATGCAGGAATTTAAAAATTTTGTGTTGTAATTTTAATGTTTTCTGTTTTATACAAAGTTAATCTTAAATTTTTTCGATCGTAGGGCAGATTCCCTTGTTGCAGCGATTATTTGCTACTAAAAGACATTTTCAAAGACTAAGAAAGCCTTTCGTTTCTGAAGAGTTACCATATAGGTCCAGGTGAATGAACATATGGCGGGGGTTGAGAATGTTTCCCCATTAAAGGGGTACCTGTTCGGGGTCGGGCTCCCCCTGTGAGCGCCCCCAGGGCAGAGACCTCCTCTTCCTCAGCTCCCTCCCCAGGGCCCTGCTCGGCCTCCTCAGGATGTGGGCTGAAGGGTAAGGAGGCAAGTCTCGGCCCTCCTCTTGGAGATGATGGTGGAAACTGGTGATGTGATGTGGGAAGACTGGGCTTGGAAGGGAGCCCCGTCAAAGGAGGGGAGGGAAAGGGTTCTTGGCAGCTGGGCCTTGTTGAGGCCTGTTTCATGACTTTTAATAGGGTTTTGCTGTGGAGGAGCCGCTTGGGAGAAAACTGCTGGTGGAGGTGTCCCCTGGTGCTGGGCTTCCTCCTGGGGAGGGGAGGGGAGGGGAGGGGAAAGGAGGGGAGGAGAGGGGAGGGGAAAGGAGGAGAGGGGAGGGGAGGGGAGGGGAAAGGAGGGGAGGGGAGGGGAGGGGAGGGGAAAGGAGGGGAGGGGAAAGGAGGGGAGGGGAAAGGAGAGGAGGGGAAAGGAGAGGAGGGGAAAGGAGAGGAGGGGAAAGGAGGGGAGGGGAAAGGAGGGGAGGGGAAGGGAGGGGAAAGGAGGGGAGGGGAAAGGAGAGGAGGGGAAAGGAGGGGAGGGGAAAGGAGGGGAGGGGAAAGGAGGGGAGGGGAGGGGAGGGGTGCCACTGTGGGGTGGACGCCCTGGGGGTGGTGTTTCAGCTCTGCGTAGATGTTGAAGACACCAAGAGATGGCATCTGTCAACAGAGTGAAAGGAGGAAGCCGAAGGCCTGGGGGAGTTGAAATGGGTTGGGGAGCAGGGCCTCTCAGACTTTAATGTGCACAGAGCAGAGCAGAGCAGAGGAGATTCAGAAACGTAGGCCCCGGGCCAGGCGTGAGATTGCGCATTCCTAACGGCACCTGGGTTGATAACAGTGCCGCCAGTCTGGACACCACACCGTGAGTGGCGCGTTGGTCAGGAATATGACACATGGTGACGAGGCTCATGGAGAAGAGCATATGGAAGAAGCAAAATAAGCTCAGCTGCATGGCTGTCTCCCCAGCCCCGCGGAGCACACGCACCCAGGTGTCTGGGGTGTGGAGGGTTAGTTGGGAATCAGATTGTGGGTGATGCACAAGGGGCAGCAGGGGCCCCTGCAGGTTTGGGGTTAAGTATTGGGTGATTTGATTTTGCCGTTTGATACTTCATCCTTCAGGATGTCGTTTTGCCGCTAGAATCCCCTTAAAAGCTGTTTCCATAGGCTCGAGGATGAGCTGTGGTCACACCCTGGACAAAGCCCCAGCAGCCAGTGGCACCCACCTGACTCCACAGAAGCACTCCCCACACTGGAAGGTGATTATTTGATTATTCGTGCATCTCTCTGACTGAGACAGCCTCTTCCTCACCTCTGAACCCCAGCACCTGCCTGTGGAGCCTGGCCACAGCTGGGGCTCATTAAATGTCTGTGGCGTCATAGGGGCTGAGCTCGGAGCGTTCACGCAGGAAGAACATGTAAAGCCCTGTGGCTGAAAGAGCGGGGGAACCAAGCACTGAGTCAGGTGCCTGGGAGAGTGGTGGTGTGGATGGGAGAAGATGGTGTAAGCAGTCAGCAGGACCTCAACTAAAAATGCCAGGACCGTCTTCGGAAGGTAGAACAGGGACTTGGAGAGGACGAGTGCTGGGGATTTGGATTTGGGCATCCGTTGTGAGAGCTGGGCTGTGAGTTTTCTGGAGTGGTGGAGGCTTCGACGGGAGGATGGGAATTTCAGCCAAGAAACCACTGGTTTGAGCCAGGATCCCAGAGCAAACCTGATTTTCTGCTTCCTTCAGGAGAGGGCAGGTGTCCAGATTTATGCAAATTGAGGATTAAGAAATTTCTCCCCCGTGCCATAAGCAGTGCTTCCCAAGGCTGGGTGGAGCCAGCAGGTTGAGGCCCATCATGTGGCAGGGGCTGGAGACACAGCTGTTAGCACGTTGAACCTCAACCGTGGAAGGAGGGGCCCCCTGAAGGGGGGGGGTCTAACTCCCTGAACCTCAGACGCCCTGTGAGGTGGGGTCCTCAGAGGCCCCTGTGAGTTGGGGTCCACCTTATTTTGTTGAGAAGGAAATGGAGTCTCAGAGAGGTTCAGCAACTTGCCCACAGTCACACAGCTGGGAGGCAGAGGAGTCAGGCTACAACGTGGGTCCGTGGGCCAGGGGAGTGTCAGGTGGGGCAGCCCAGCCTGGGAGCGGGGGTTTCTCGGGGAGGAGTGACAGGTATGGCAGCAGGGCCAGGGCTGCGGCAGGGTGGGGAGGGCTGCCGGTGCTAGGCGCTGGGGGCAAGCGGGAGGAAGAGGAAGAAGCAGGGTCAGGTGAAGGCAGAAAGGGGCGAGGAGGTGACCACGTGTCACGGGAGGGAGGTTTAAGCAGTTACACACCCTCGGCTCGAATGAGGTATCAGGTGACAGCATTTTAAGTTCTATCAGTTTGATTTTTGAACTCATTCTTGCTCATAGAAAACTTAGGCACTACAGAAAATTTGAAAGACTAGACTAACAATTTTCATGGTCTTGTGAGTTCCTTCATACTTTATACAATGACATGGTTGTGGTCACACTGTAGGTACAGTTTTATAACCAGCCTTTTTTACTTAATATTCTAATGTTTTCCATGTCATTATGAAGTCTTCATGGACATCCGTGGCTGTTTTATGATTTACTTAACTGGCCCTCTAAGCTTGGAAATTGGCTTTTTGGTGTAATTTTCAATCTTATGTCTCTGGGAGGAAGATATTTGCAAATAAAACTTTCATGTATGGATGTATCCTGACAGTAGGTTCCTAGAAATGGAATTACTGGTCAAACCACCTCCCAGCATTGTTGGAATGATATGCTGTTAGGAGTGCTGACACGAGACTTCTAGGATGGCAGGTGTCAGCCTTGTGCGCACTAGCTGTTCACTCAGTGTGTGTGTGTGTATTTCACAAGCATTTATTAAGTGCCTGTGGGGGGAGACTCCATTTTCTGTGGCCAGGTCAGCACAGTAGCAGCTGCCGGCATCTTGGGCTTGGCTGGTACGTGTGGGAAGTTTGATGGCACATGATGTCTCAGCTCTGCCTGCCCAGGAGCCCAGGACGGGCAGCGCTCTGTGGCCGCGGGGTTCAGGCAATGCTCACGTGCGAGTCTGGAGCTGCCTGCCTTCCCCACTGTAACACTTAGGGACATGGAAGTACTGAGTGTGATGCTTCCCCTTTTGTCCTTTTATCCATGTCATTCGCAGATACTCAGGCTTGCTAGGCACTGCTCCAGGTGCTAAGGGCACAGCAGTTAACAACAAAGTGCCTGCCTTTAAGGAACTTCCATTCTAGTGGGAGTTAGGGACATGGGAATTGGGAGGAGACAGTCAGTGAACATATCTGATATGTCTAGTGGTGATAAACGCTAAGGAGAAGGGTGCAGTGAGAGGAGAGATCTGGACAGCCTCACTGATAAGACACCTGGCTCGCTCTGAGACACTTAGAGCGAGCTTGTAACAACTTGTAACAACTGGGTACAGGGCAGGGGCAGTGTGGCCGGAGCAGAGTGTACAGGTGACGTGCTACGGGAGGCAGACAGTGAGGGGCCCTCGTGTAGCAGGATGAGATCCAGGACCCAGAGTTCATTTTTCCATTGGCAGGTTTCGGAGCCAGAGGACCATCTGGAGCGGTTGAGGCTGAGCTGGTGCCTTTCTTGGATTTCCAGCGGGTGATCACGCAGGCCTGTGTTTGGTGGGAAAGCTCTGGGAGTGGAAACCCAGGCTTTGGGAAGTCACCGGCTCCGTCAGCCCTTTGGTTTCCTCCTCTGTGCGATGAAGGACTTGAACTAGGAAACTGGTAAGGGCGTATTGAGCTTTCCAGGGCTGAGTCCCTCTGCCCTGTCCTCAGTTAAGTGCGCTGGTTAGATCTTGGATTGTTTTAGTTGAACTAATAAGAGTATGTAAGTGCAATTGTTGATACATATTTAGTTCTTAGGATGGTTGGCCGATCAGGTTGACTTTGTTAGGGACGAGTCTTTCAGCCAGCTGTGGGTGGTCTTATAGTAGTGATGAGAAGCAGGTGGGGGATGGAGGATACCCCCCCCCACCACCAAGTGGTTTATCCACTCAACTGTCCATTTATCCCACAGTTAATTATTGAGCACCTGCTGGGTACCAGGCACTGGGTCATGGTCTTTAAAAGTCCCAGAGCCTGCCTTCATGAAGTTCACAGTCTAGTGCAGCAAGGCTAGCTCTGCCAGAAGATCATGGTGGGGAGGGACCCTGGTCAGAAAGACCAGGGTGCCTCCCACCTCTTGCCATAAACAAAATTTAAGTCAAAATGGATCAGTGCCCTAAATATAAGAGCTAAAGCCGTGGAACTCTTACGAAAAAACAGGGATAAATCTTCCTGACCTTGGAGTTAGCAGTGGATTCTTGGATATGACACCAAAGCACAAGCAACAAAAGAAAATTGGACTTCATCAAAATTTAAAACTTTTGTATCTCTAAAGACATCAAAAAAGTGAAAAGACAGCCTATAGAATGGGAGAAAATATTTGCAAATCCTATCTGATAAAGGTTTAACATTAAGAATATATAATGAACTCCTATAACTCATCCAAATTAAGATAAACAACCCAGTTTCAAAATGGGCAGAGGACTTGAATAGACATTTCTCTGAAGATCTACAGATGGCCAATAAGCACATGAAAAGTTGCTTAACATCAGTAGTCATTAGGAAGATGCAAATTAAAACCACAGTGAGATATCGCTTGACATCTATTAGGATGGCTATTATCAAAAGTAAAGGTAAGGATGTGGAGAAATTGGAACCCTCTTATATTGCTAGTAGGAATGTGAAATGGTGCAGCTTCTGTAGAAAGCAGTTTGGTGGCCCTTCAAAAGGCCAAACATAGAATTCCTGTATGACTCAGCAATTCCACTCCTAGGTATATACCCAAAAGCAGATGTTTGTACAGAAATGTCATTGCAGCACTATTTACAACAGCCAACTGGTGGAACCAGCTCAAGTGTCCTCAAATGAATGGATAAACAAAATGTGGCCTCTCCATACAATGGAATATTATTCAGCCTTGAACAGGAATGCAGTTCTTATACATGCTACAGCATGGATGAACCTTAAACATTATACCAAGGGAAGTAAGCCAGTCCCCAAAGGACAGATATTGTATAATTCCACTTATATAAAATATCTAGAATAGGCAAATTCATAGAAAGTAGATTAGAGGTTGCCAGAGGTTGGGGGAGGGAGTAGGGAATTATTGCTTCATGGGTGCAGAGTTTCTGTTTGGAGTAATGGAAGAGTTCGGGGAATAGATCGTGGTGTCGGTTGCACAACATCGTGAATGTAATTAATGCCACTGAATTGTACACTTAAAAGTGGTTGAAGTGGCAAATTTTATGTTCCGTTTAACCACAGTTTTAAAAAAAGACCAGAGCAGGTAGTGCTGTGTCTGGGAGGAGTACGAGTTTGTCAGGAGCCACTGGGTCTGGGTTCCGCCCTGTGCCGGGTCACCTCGGGCATGGTCCTTGCTGTCTTTAGCCTGAATCCCTCTTCTGACGTGGGAGCTGGATGAGATGACACGTGTAGTCTCTGGTGGGTCATGGGTGGTCAGGAGATGCCTTCCCATCCCCTTTAATTCCATCCTTCCCAGTGTAAAAGGATTGTTCTACCTGGTAGAAAAGACAACAGTAAATCTGATGGTTTTGCCCAAATTATCATTAATTATCTGCTCATCTGTTCTGCCTTTTTTTGTCAGGTGGTGGTCTAGCCCCTTCCTGTCACCTTGTGGCCATGCATCTTTGGTGGTTGGGTTTTTTTTTTTTCCCTCCCTAAAGCAGGGCTCATCTGGGCCCAACTTCCTGACATTTGTGCCTGCTCTTGATCACTTGCCCCTTCTTCCCTACTCTCGTTTACTGTGGGTCCTTTTGGAAGTCTGAGCCCTCCTAATTAGAAGTCATCTGAGCACCTAGCCATGGTTATGGTTCCCCTTGGTGGAATACTATAAAACTGTAACAGAAAATGCCAGTGAAGTGTTTGAAATACCTGGACAAACGTTTCATTGTTTAATGATGGGAAAGAGTAGGCTGTATGATTATACAGACATGACGACTACAGCATAAAAAACAAACAAACTGGGCTTCCCTGGTGGCGCAGTGGTTGAGAGTCCGCCTGCCGATGCAGGGGACGCGGGTTCGTGCCCCGGTCCGGGAGGATCCCACATGCCGCGGAGCGGCTGGGCCTGCGCGCGTCCGGAGCCTGTGCTCCGCGACGGGGAGAGGCCGCAGCGGTGCTATGTGACACGAGCATGTCGTAGCAGCTGGTCTGCTGAGCCGCCCGCTCCTCCTTCCCTCCAGGACTAGCTGCCTTCCGGTGCTCAGAGCCGACTTGTTTTCCTCATAGCCATGGAGGTAGGTAGGTTCTGCGCTGCCCAAGCACCTCCCTTAGCTGTGTGAAAGAACTTCGAGGTTTGGATGTTGTGAGGTTGTCCTGGATCCTCCTGGAGACCCACTCTCCTGCCACACTCAGGACCTAGCTGCCCCCCCTCCCCCGCCGCCGTTTATCACTTCCCCCCACCTCGTGGCTGCCCTCGTGAGATCTGTCGCTTGGAGCCAACGTGTGTGCCCCCAAAGTGAGTGGGCAAGGATCTGGTTGAGCTCAGGTTCATTGAGAAACCCGGTCTCCTTGGGGCTGCAGTGCGCCTAGGCCTGCATCAGGAGTCCTCCAAGTTCTGAGATCCCTGGAGGCAGGTGCCGTGGAAGGGGGCTGGCCGGCCACTCCCGGGATCTCCCTGGAAGGAGAGCTGTTAGTCACGCGGTGGGAGAGGCCCAGGCCAAACCCAGGGCCTGGCCTCAGGAAATGCGGTGGCCCACCCTGCTCTCCCACGGTTAATAAGTAACTCAGGGCGGCTGCCTGTCGAGCTGGAACGGCCCTTAGATATTCCGTGCACTCGCTCCAGCCTACGCCTTTTGCAGCAGTGAGAGGAAGTCACTTACTGTGTTTCCACAATTCTGAAAGATTCGTGTTCCATGTTTTAACTTCTCGGAGACCACGATCTTCACAATCAAAGGGTACTTCGGATGTACTGTTCTTTTTTTTTTTTTTTTTTTTTTTTAAATCAGTAAACTGAGCACTTATTTATTTATTTATTTTTAAACATCTTTATTGGAGTATAACTGTTTTACAATAGTGTGTTAATTTTTCCTTTACAACAAAGTGAATCAGTTATACATATACATATGTTCTTTTAAAATAACTCTTTTGAAACGCCTGTTGTCATTTTAGAACAGAGGGAAGATGGTAAGAAATACCCGGTCATTACTCAGGTTTCTGATGTTGCAGAGTTAGAGGGGAAAAGGGTTTTTCTGGACCATTTCCCCCCTAAGAGGAAATTTACCAAAATGCGAGCTGTGGGGAGTGTTGATGAAGATTATCTCAAAGGGTAAGAACATACCGTGTAGTCAGTAAATTGCAGAAACAATAGTGATTAAGTGGAGCCTTTTCCCTCCAGTGAATCATCTGTAATTCACCTCCCTCCGGTCAAGCAGGACAGGGAACTCAGTAGGGAGGTGTGTGATGCCCAGAACTGAGCTTGGGACCCTCACCCCATTTGGCGGCTGACTGTGTGACTTGGGCAGCGTTCTTGGAGTCTAATCTACCAATCTGGGAGATGTGGACAGCTGTAGGAACCTTGGTTGCTCCTCAGGATAGGAATCCTGGGAATGGGAATGGCCCAGGGACTGAGACGGAGGCGGGTGGAAGGGGGCCATCATACAGGGGCAGTCCTCAGAGTAACTGGTATTAAGTGTCTGTCGTGGGCGAGGGCCTCCCCGGGGTTAGATACGAGATTGCTGCGCCTCAGGATTACTTACAGATGATGAAACAGACTTTGGAAGTTAATTTGTCCAAGGTCCTATCAGCTTGGAAGTGGCAGAGCAGAGACTGGAGCCCAAGTCTGGTTTATTCCTACAGACCGCCAGTCGGCTCTGGCCTGCTGAGACCCCTGGCCACCCAGGGCCCCCAGGCAGTGGTGTCGACACCCTGGTCAAGTGGCTTGAGGACTCCTTGAGATCAAAGAATGGATTGTATGTCTGTATTCCCAGCTCCCAGCATGTGGAAGGTCTCAGTACAAATAAATAAAGGCAGCAATAAGATATATTATTTTCATTTCATTATTCCTAAATACTATTCTGATTAGCATTTTGGCAAGCCTTTATAAGTCTTTTTTTTTTTTTTTTTTAGAGTAAATGTGGTTTCTTTTAATTAATTTTCTGACCCCATTCCCACCCCCACCCATCTCCAAGTCAAAGCCCTGGAAATCAGACTAGGCTACGTAAAAATACGTTTTTATCTTGGTCTCTAGACCTGCCGGCAACCAGTAGGGTCACTGTACCTAATATAACCTGAGATGGCCCCTCGGATTAAAACTTTACAGGCAGAGGATTTTAAAGCTGGAAGGAGGCTTAGAGGGCTCTAAACTGGGAAACTGAGCTAAAAAGAAATGGAGTAGTAACTTCCCAGGTCACTTTGCTGATTACAGACAAATAGGGCGGTGCTGGTGCTGCGGGGGAGGGGGGGGGCGGGGAGTATATTTCTGTGCTTCCTTGAGATAAAATTATGGTGAGGGCTGCTGGTGGTGAGGATTGGGTTTCTCTGGCCAGGCTGCTGCTGGCTTCAGACTCCTTGGCAAGAGCAGAGCTGGCGGGAAGGTCCAGTTGTGAGATTCCAGCTTCTTGGCTGGGATGTGCTGCGATTAGCACATCTCAAACCTTTCAAAGTGACTTTGGCTGTTTTCTCTTCTGAAGGCTTCTGCTGCTTTTGTCTGTAAAGGGGTGGGGGCTGGAGCCTAAGATAGAAATATTATGGACTGGGCTTCCCTGGTGATGCAGTGGTTGAGAATCTGCCTGCCAATGCAGGGGACACGGGTTCGAGCTATGGTCTGGGAAGATCCCACATGCCGCGGAGCAACTGGGCCCGTGAGCCACAACTACTGAGCCTGTGCGTCTGGAGCCTGCGCTCCGCAACAAGAGAGGCCGCGATAGTGAGAGGCCCGTGCACCGCGATGAAGAGTGGCCCCCTCTTGCCACAACTAGAGAAAGCCCACACACAGAAATGAAGACCCAACACAGCCAAAAATTAAAAAAATAAAATAATAATAATGAAAAAAGCAATATTATGGACTGACACCCAAATGGGCGTGTCTGTGCCCCAAGGGCAAATATTAGCACAGTATTTTTGTAAAGTTGATGCAACTTGATTCATGTCCCTGTAGAGTAAATTTATTCTATCCTGTTTTCCAGTCTGTTTGGGGCCCAGTGGAACTATTCAAAGGGAGAATGAGAAGAGACGGGTTGCTTCATTTTAGGTAGAAACTGCTTAATATAAGACAGATTCCATTGTCTATATTTTTAGCTTTACATACTGCTTTTTGTCTTCATATTGTTTTACCCTCTATTTCATAGTTTGATGGGCCATTTTAGTTTTTTTTCCCAAGATGGAGGTATCCATTTAGAATTATTTCCCATGAGAAATTCCTTTAAGAAATCCAGTTTTGGACAGTACCACTTTGAGTGGGTTTTGGCACTGTCGAAACAGAAGTCATAATAGAATCTTGGTCCTGGAAGCGGGAAGTTCATCTCTCCTACCCCTTCCAGCGCCAGCCTGCCCTCTGCAACTTGCTCACCAAGGGCCATATCCACCTTCTCTGCTTGATCACCTCTAGTGACAGGGAGCTCCCTCTCTCCCAAGGCAGTCCCTTCCGTATTTGTGCAGCCCTGAGTGTTCAAGAGCTCTTCCTTCTGGTTTTTTTTGTTTTGTTTTGTTTTTTCCTTCCATCTTCCACCTATTGAACCCTTGGGGTCTGAAACAGTCAGTCTAATCATGGTAGGAGTAATGAGTACCATTGATCGGACCCTGCTAGTGCCGGTTAGTACGCATACATGTTACCTTCAGTGCTTAAAACAACCTTGGAAAACAGAATTTCCATCTTTCTCTAGATAAGGAAACTGAGTCTCGGGGAGGGTGAGTGCTCTCTGTTAAGTTCACACAGCTGGTAAGTGTAAGCTGGGGTTCCAATCCACATCTCTGCTTGATTCCACGGAGGCTGAGCTTCCCACAGCCTCACACCATATCCTAATTCCCCTTCTGTGTGACATCCTGGATTTTTTTTTTTTTTTTTTTTTTTTTTTTTTTTTTTGCGGTATGCGGGCCTCTCACTGTTGTGGCCTCTCCCGTTGCGGAGCACAGGCTCCGGACGCACAGGCTCAGCGGCCTTGGCTCACGGGCTTAGTTGCTCCGCGGCATGTGGGATCTTCCCGGACCAGGGCACGAACCCGTGTCTCCTGCATCGGCAGGCGGATTCTCAACCACTGCGCCACCAGGGAAGCCCTATCCTGGATTTTTGAAGAACCTAGTCTCCTCCCTCATCTGAGGGAGGATTTCAGTTATTCCTCAGACACTCCGACTAATAAATCTGTTTCTGTGGGGTTCCTACAACGTGCATGTATTTCCCCTCCCGGCCTTTGCACGTGTAGTGTGTAGTTTCCGGACTGCCACTGCTTCTAACCGGCTAGTTTCCCTTTATCCTGCAAGCTTCCCCATGGAGCCTTCGTGTGCTGGTCCCGCCACCCACCCCAGCCTACCTGGCTCGGGTCGGGAGCCTTCCTGCTCCCTGGCACCCTGGGCTTTCATCCCCCTTAGAACTCGAAACTCCAGGCATCTGTGCCT
The DNA here is from genome assembly GCF_026419965.1 of Kogia breviceps. Lineage (NCBI taxonomy): Eukaryota > Metazoa > Chordata > Mammalia > Artiodactyla > Physeteridae > Kogia > Kogia breviceps. The sequence goes on from NC_081317.1 coordinate 23,718,893, forward strand.
TCCCCCACCCTACTCCCTCGGCCTGGCACAGAGCAGGTGTCCAGTAAGTAAATACTGGGTGAGTAAAAGGTACGGAACTCCTGCCAAAGTAATAACTAAAGCTGGAACTAATCATAAACAAGATGGATGGGTCTGTGAAACTGTGGTCCTAGTCCCATATAGGGATTTGGCTTGGAGGCTGTTGACAGCTTGTCTGGTGGTAGGTCCCACAAGTCATCTCCCCCAGCGTGGTTTGATTCAGTCCCTCCACAGCTGGAAGATGTCCCCTTTCTTCTTCCAGCAAGAGGCGGGCCTGCTGGCCTCTGAAGTTTCTGGGTTCACTCATGTGGTACATAATGGGGGACATGACCAGTCACTGTTCAGACATGCTCGGGGTGGGGAGACTGGGACACAGCTCTTCTCATTTCTCCCCAGTGAAGCATCCACGTGCGTGGAGAAGTGGCTCCAGAAGGCTTGGGTCCTGTGAAATACATGGTTTAACACTACACCATGATAGCCTTTCCCTAAACATTTTTTTTTTTTTTTTTTAACTTCTAAAAATCTCATTTAAAAAATCTCATGGGGCTTCCCCGGTGGCGCAGTGGTTGAGAATCCGCCTGCCGATGCAGGGGATACGGGTTCGTGCCCCGGTACGGGAAGATCCCACATGCCGCGGAGCGGCTGGGCCCGTGAGCCGTGGCCGCTGCGCCTGCGCGTCCGGAGCCTGTGCCCCGCAACGGGAGAGGCCACAACAGTGAGAGGCCCGCGTACCACAAAAACAAAACAAAACAAAACAAAACAAAACAAAAAAAAAAAAATCTCATGAAAATGGTGTTAAAATTTGGGAGACTGGTCCCCGGGAGGGGGCATCCTGTTTCAAAGGGGTGTGAGGCAGCTCCTCCAGCCTTCTTGAGAGCAGCACTCTTACACTTGGATTTGTGCTTTTTCCCTCGGTGGTACTTCAAGAAAGAGGGAAAAAAAGGTGATGACGTCATTTAACGTCCTCACAGGTCGAACGTGTTTTCTAGTCGCCTAGGAGCAAGCTCTGTGTTTCAGGTGCTAGGCGGCTTCTCAGCACAGCCCTGGACACCCAGCTCGCGGGACGTCAGAGGTTGGTTTCTCTTTATAGCAACATCACCTCTGTCCCGAAATGCCTGCAGCTCCCACAGCATTCTTGGTCTTGCCCTTCAGGGAGCTTAAAACTACTTCTTGTTATCCTCCCGGTATCAAGTATACCTTTTCTTTGGTTAGTTTTGTAAGTGTCATGGTGTCGAGCCTATAAATAAACCCAACTCCATAATAAGAAAACTATTTGACATTTTGAAGTTGTAGAGAACAAGGGTGCTAATTAAGGTCTCCGTTGGAACACAACTGATCCTACAGATTACCCCACCCTGCTTCTCAGGGGCTACCGGTTGGAGATCCATTCCCTGGGCAAGTTACCGGCTCTGTGGAGTAAAGGATTTGATCCCAAGATGGTACTTCTGGAGTATTAGGATTAATAATTACAGGGGGGGGAGGGATAATTTAGGAGGTTGGGATTAACATATATACACTGCTATATATAAAACGAACAACAAGGACCTATTGTATATATAGCACAGGGAACTCTACTCAATTTTTGTAATAACCTATGTGAGAAAAGAGCCTGAAAAACAATATATGTGTGTGTATATATATATATATATATATATATATATATGTATGTATGTATTACTGAATCACTGTGCTGTACACCTGAAGCTAGCACAACATTGTAAATCAACTATACTTCAATTAAAAAATAAAAAAACTAAACTAGAAAAAGAAGGATTAGTAATTGCAGGATAATTTGGGTATTAAGCTGTGTGTGGTGTTAAGGAGACTTGTGTGAGCATTTTCTCCCACGCGGTGAATAATGTGAAGTCAGAGTTAAAAACTCATACATGCATTCACGGAAGCATTTTTTCTAAATAAAAGGCATTAAATACTTTTACATATGCATACCCAAATTAAAAATAAGTCTTGTGCACCAATACTTCCATTGTCAACTGTGATTATTGTATTAATTAGCAGGCTTAAAGCTTTAAATATGTTATTTAAAATTTTTTCGGTGTGTAGGCCCAGGACAAATTAGTTTATTGGCTTTACCACTGAATTAGCAACATGAAAATGCCTCCCTTAATGAATAGATTTTTCTAATTTAGTAAGTATTCAGTAGTGATTATGTTTACATTCTAAACTAGTTTTTATTTTATTTATTTATTTTTTGCGGTACGCGGGCCTCTCACTGTTGTGGCCTCTCCCGTTGCGGAGCACAGGCTCCGGACGCGCAGGCCCAGCGGCCGTGGCTCACGGGCCCAGCCGCTCCGCGGCATGTGGGATCCTCCCGGTTCGTGCCCCACCTGCATCGGCAGGTGGACTCCCAACCACTGCGCCACCAGGGAAGCCCTAAACTAGTTTTTAAAATAAGTTAGTATATTTATCTTTGTATTATTATGCAGTGTTGTACTTTGGAAATTAAAACCAAATAAGCGGGGGAAAAAACGGCAGAAGGTAGTGTTGATAAATTTACAAAAATTATAGTCATGATGAATATTAAATTCCACGTACCAGTTGTATGGTAATATGGTTGTCAGCTGTACATAATGTAAAATTAATAAAGTGAAATCGTTTTTTTAAGATGGGCATGTCACAGATGAACTAAAATCACCGGTTTTTAATTAGTTGGAGTGAGGTTTTTTTTTTTTTTTTTTTTTTTTTTTTTTTTTTTTTTTTTTTTTTTTTGTGGTACGCGGGCCTCTCACTGCTGTGGCCTCTCCCATTGCGGAGCGCAGGCTCCGGACGCGCAGGCTCAGCGGCCATGGCTCACGGGCCCAGCCGCTCCGCGGCACGTGGGATCCTCCCGGACCGGGGCACGAACCCGTGTCCCCTGCATCGGCAGGCGGACCCTCAACCACTGCGCCACCAGGGAAGCCCTTGGAGTGAGTTTTATTAACATTTGCAAAGCTAATAAATCATACAAAATGCATGTATATCTTTTTCTCTTCTTCCTTAAGACAGTGGTCGTTGACTGTCACCCACTTACGAGAGTGTGCATAACAGAAGGTACTATGGCCTTTTTTTTTTAATAACTTGGAGATTATGAATTGTTAAGAATTGCTGTCTGTGAAAGACATGAACTAATTTGAACAAATGGAGACATCTGGTTAGAAAATATCGCATGATAGAATCCTTTGTTTACCGAGTTTATTTTCATGTTGCTTTCTTCCTCTGTTATGACCACAGCGCTAATTCCAGCACCAGGGTATAGACTGGTGTCTGTTATTTCAACCTTGCCTTAAGGAAGTGCTTCCGCAGACTGAGTGATGGGGCAGCTAAGCTATAGACACAACCCTCTTTGGCTCTGGGAAGCGACTTGTAATATAGATGGGAAAGCTGACATGGGGTGCTGACCTAACCAAGCCCCTGACTGTAGACACAGATGGTCAAAACTGAAAGGAAGTATCTGATGAAGAGTTTTCCACTGCCTTGGTGCTCAGACACCCTGCATCAGTGTCCCCTTGGGATGCTTATTACAGATGCAGTTTCTACCTGACAACTAAAGCAAGGCAAGGTCCTGGTTGGGATCCTGGATCAGGAGGAAAGAAAGAAAGGGACACCATCAGAACAATTTTCAGAATTTTAGCATGGACTATAAGTGCTTTATTGATGTTAAATTTCCTCAATTTGGGGGCTTCCCTGGTGGCGCAGTGGTTAGGAGTCCGCCTGCCAATGCAGGGGACACGGGTTCGAGCCCTGGTCCGGGAAGATCCCACATGCCACAGAGCAGCTAAGCCTGTGCGCCACAACTACTGAGCCTGTGCTCTAGAGGCCATGAGCCACAACTACTGAAGCCTGCACACCTAGAGCCTGTGCTCTGCAACAAGAGAAGCCACCACAATGAGAAGTCTGCGCACCGCAACAAAGAGTAGCCCCCACTCGCCACAACTAGAGAAAGCCCGTGCACAGTAACAAAGACCCAACACAGCCAAAAATAATAAATTAGAAAAAAAAAAAGTGCCTTGAGGTTTGCAAGTCACAGCATAAATCTTGATGATAAACATACATTTTGACATACATATTCTAAAAAAAAATTTCCTCTATTTGATAATCGTACTGTGCTTATGAAATGTCCTTGTTCCTGGGAGATACCTGCTAAAATATTTAGAGGTAAAGGGGCATGATATCTACAACTTTCAAGTGTTCATTAGAAAGATTTGGGGGTGTGGTATGTGTATGTGCAGGGGAGAGAAAGCATATGTGACAAAATGTTAAGTTGAATCCAGGCCAATGGGGATGTACAGGAGTTTCATTTTTCTTGCAGCTTTTCTCTAAGCTCAAAAAATATTGCAAGTTTTAAAATGCAGTCTCCTGGGTTCTCACTAAACTAGAATCTCTGTGGGTGGTACCCAAGAATCTGTATTTTAACAAGCTCCCCAGGTGACTCTTAAGTACACTAAAGTTTTGTTTAAGTGTCTGGTTAAAAAGTCTCCTTTTAATCAGTTTCTTTTTTAGCAATTTAAATATTAAGTATACATTGTTGCAGTTTGATCTAATCTTGATCTAGTGCTTGATAAATGATAAATCCCCATCCAGATGTTTGTAAGTTTTATCTTTAGGAGGGAATACCCCCTAATTACTTACTTCAGCAGGGTTTAAGGAACACTTAGGCCCAGGCTAAGAACAGATTGGAACTTAGCAGCTGGCCTTGTGGGAGGTGCAACCAAGAACCGGAAAGTGGTGGTTTTCCTGTCGGTATGCGGAGTGGTTGGGAGTGATGCGATTGGTTATTAAGGCCCCTGCTAGCCCCACCCCAGCCCAGACTCGGTTAGCCCGTGATGCAGCCCAGCTGCTGTGTTTACAGTGAAAAGAAGGAGGAAGCAATATTGGTATTAGCAGCTAAACAAATAAAACATTTATCTTAATTAAATACATTACATACTGATATTTGAGAAGCTCATAATCTGAGTCAGCCGCCTAGCATGGCTGATTGTATATGAATGTTTATTACTTTTCCATCTGGAGTTCCGTCTTCTGCTGATCAGACACCTGTTGGGGCTTGTAAATAGCCAAAAAAAGGGGGAAAAAAAGGGAAGAACGCTCTCCTGAGTTCACTAGGGAAAGGGAGGGAATTGGGTGACAGAGAAGACCTTACATATTCTGGGAGACTTTTAAAATGAGCTGAAACGTGGATGATAAACGAGAAAGCATAACTATCCATGTTTTCCTTGAGGAAGGAGGAGGAAAGCAGAAAGTCATGCTAGGAGGTGAAGTGTGTTCCTCTGGTGGCCACTAGGTGGTAGCATTGGCCTAGGTCAGCTTGAGGATGATCCAGGTTGATTCCCGTAGGGAGCCAGCTGTGGTTCATTTGTGTGGTCTACTCACAAATTAGGTGTTTTAAAATCAGGACTGCTTTGTTCTTTTTTTTTTTTTTTTCTTACTGAAACTTTTGCACTCTTGAGTTAGAGATCGAGCTCTTATTCTTAAAAACAAGGGTATGAAATAACTTTAACACTTCTTTTTGAAATGATCAAAATGGAGTTGGGTTGCTTTCTGACTTTCTCTAGTGGAGAAGACTACTCCTCTCCCTTCTTCCTGCCTGTGGTTCATTGGCTTGTGAAAAAATAAAGGGCCCCAGGTCAGCATGTAGACCCTCAGGAAACAAAGCATCACTGCTTCCCTGTCTCGGGCTCCAGGGCAAGTGATAGAAGTCTTGTGAGCCAACCCTGACCACGAGCCAACCCTGACCACGAGGACACCCATGCCCCGGGCAATGGGCTCCTGCTTCAGGGTCCATTGAGTTGGTAAAGTAGCTGACAGGTATAGCACATCTACAACAACGGCGGGAAACACTAGTACAGTATATCTGTAAGTATTTGAAATCAGGATTGCGCTACAAAATCCACAATCTGCAGTCAGCACCTGGTGGCACTAGAAGCTTAGCATTGTTTTTGTTTGTTTGTTTGTTTGGACAAATTATGCTCAGAGACTGAGGCTATCTTTACAGATAATTTATTTTTCCTGTGTTCACTGTGGGAATTATAATTTTTAATATGTCACAAGCCAATAGCATACAGGATGTTGACTGAAAAAAAATGCACAACCTAAAAGTTGAGCATTATGTTTTATTTGGCAGACTTTCTGAGGACTTCGAGCCCAGCAGGCAGCCTCTCAGATAGCCCTGAGGGACTGTTCTGAAGAGGTAAGGGAGGAGCAGGATATATAGGGAGTTTTTTCAGCAGTGACCAAGTATTTGGAACTTCAAACTGTTCATTAAAGAAAACCAGATGTCTCAAATTAAGGAATTTAGTGCTTTTCTATGTATGGGAAGATGCAAGAGGCTGGGCTCATTGAAACCATTCCTTTGATATGCACCTTAGCTCTTCAGGGCCAGTATCCAGTTCTTTCCCATCCAGAGTTCCCTAACTGTCGGGTGCAGGGTGCACCGTAGAGGGTGGCTGCAGTGGCTGAGCGCCTAGCAGTGGGCAGCCCCGTTTGTCTCCATCCCGAGTTCCCTCAGGGCTCACCTTCAGGGGCAGTGGCTGTACTGGCTTGATGGCTGCAACATCCTTTGCTCACTGATAGGGCAGGCAATGTTTTTCATTCATACGGATGAGGTCTCTTAATAAGCCAAGAAAGAAAGAACATACTGCAACCCAATGACACGGTGATTACACTTGTTCCAGGCAATGGGGAGGTGAAAGAAAAATTCCAAGTTTAGTTGAGATGTACCTTTCTAGGAGGTGGTTCTCGTAGAGTTCATCCTTCCAACCAAAAGCTGCCGGTTTCGGTCCCTGACCTCTGGGGCATGTAGCTTATGGGCGATTGCACCAGTGTTGCCAGGCAGGGTGGACTGCTCTGCAGGTTATTATTCCAGGAACCGTTATGTGGCTGGCACCACTGCCTATGAGGAGTAGCCTCGCCAAGGCAGGAACAGGTGTCCCTTTTCTTCCTGAGACTGCTGCACCGTTTAACATCGCTGTTGACCAAAAGTAGCCTGGGCCTGGCAGGAGTAGGTGTCTCAAGACCTTTGGAGAGCTATTTAGATCAGCGAAGAGTAGCTTTGCCCAGGCCAAACACTCTCGAGTTGCTGGTCAACCTCTTTGTGTTTAGTCCATCATGTGATGGCCACCAAGCTGTTACTGCAGTGTCAGTGACATGATGGTCCTCTCCACTACAGGTCCGAGAGTTGGATAAGAAAGTCCTAATAGCCGACTTCAAAGCCAATTCATCAAAACAGGCTGTTCAAAACAAGTTCAAACCACACTTTGTCTGAAACAAGCTTTCACAGCATGCACTTGAAACCATAAGTCAGTACATAGCAGATTGTTTAAAAATGCCTTCTACTGAGTGGTATGTGTCACATTGTGTAGGCATTTACACAGGATGATCCTTTGGCTCATGGCATGTAGTGGGCTCCCACCATGCCATTGCACTGAGATGTTGCCTAGGTCTATAATGTTTTGCAAGTATAATCTCTGTTAAAAACTACAGTCACAGTAGAACCTCTCTTGTTATTGTGCAAAACAGATTCTAAAGCTGTAACTGTTGTGTGTGTTTGTTTGTTTGTTTGTTTCTTAACACAAAGAACCAGCTGGGCTTCCATGTTGTAAAGTGCATCAGCTGCAGGTGAAATCATCTGTGGTTGGAGAGGCCAGTGTGTTCCTGGTTGGGTCGTAGCTTTGTTTAGAATTAAGAGGCTTATAAAGGAAGCCATAGAAACCTCAAGTTCCCTAATTGCCGCGGTACAGGAAACAGGGCTTGTTAGTCATCATCCATTGTCCTGACCAGATCGTTTAAGATAAAATTTCAAGACAATCGGAAAACACCACATGACTCAATTATGTGGTTATTCAGCATCAAGCTCGCTCTTATTAAGGTTTGCTTTGGGAATAATTGTGGGGAGAACCAACCAAATTCTGAGATTGTTGGGTCCCAAGCCCTTTATGTAACAATCAGAGATCATGTGAGGAGGAAAAAGTAGGTCTCTTCTGGGTTGCTGGTCTACTTGAGTTTGTCAGCAGATGGCTACAGGATCACGCTGGGACCACCACTAACTCTGGTTAAGTTAGTAAGTTCCCACGGGTACACATGCTGGCACTGGACACGGAGCTGCTCAGGTGCGAGTGGTGTGAAAATCAGCCCTACCTTTGCCGTGTCAGCCCATGTGACTTTCATTTGGAGGCTCCTGTTTGAAATCACCCTTGGTTTTTTTCTGTCCAAGGTTGTGACGTGATTTGCTCTCAGTTTTAGCTGCTCTGAGCAGCTGCCCAAGTCTTGCATGTATACCCTCTGAATGGCTCAGATTTTGTGGAACCTGTACAGTTGTCCCTCAGTTATCTGAAGGGGATTGGTTCCAGGACCCCCCCCCCACCAACCTTGGACACCAAAATCTAAGGATGCTTAAGTCCCTTATATATAGTGGCATAGTATTTGCATATAACCTATGCACATACTTTAATATACTTTAAATCATCTCTAGATTAATTATAATGCCTAATGCAGTGTAAATGCTAAGTAAATAGTTGTAAGTATGTATGACATAAATGCTATGTAACTAGCTGTAGGCTCATGGCAAATTCAAGTTTTGCATTTTCCAACTTTCTGGAATTTTTTTTTTTTCCTGAATATTTTTGATCCGTGGTTGGTTGAATCCAAGGTCATGGAGCCCTTGGATACGGAGGGTTGACTGTGTTCTAAGTCCGACCATCTGAAACACCATCCTGAGGTTCCCTGAGAACCCGTTCCGCTCCTCTAGCCGATGTAGGCCTGGCCCTTCCTTTGAGGGCTTCCCAAAAGGAATGTCATTCTAACACCACACCCCAGAGTGCTGAATCACCATCTGTGGGTGGGGCAGGGACAGGCATATTTTCTGAAAGCTCTCCAGGTAATCCTGCTCTGCACCTCCCACTAAGAGCCACACTTGAAATTGTCCTATTATATCTTTTAAAAGAATTTTATAACCCACCCGAAATTCTTTAGACAGGGACTAAACGATAAATTGGACATTTCAGATTAGGTGTAGTTAAAGCATTATGGAACACATTTGTTGCCTCTTGATAACTTTTGGTCTTACTCAGAAAACGCATCCCTGCTTTTGATGACATTTTCCTTGGAAAGGGCAAGGTGGAGGTGGTGGTGTGGGTGGAATTTTGTAAGTGACAACAAGTTCCCTTCCACTTCCAGTCCCAGGAATCTTTTTTATTAATATTTGAGGTTTCCTGTCCCCATCTGCAGAAGCAGGGAGGTTTTCTTGGAGCTTCTGAAATAGGATTAGGGGCCAAGGGCGCCCTTCTGTCCTGGGTGTATCTTCTACGTAGCTTTCATCCCCTCTGTGTTTTCACTGCCTGCAGCTAAGCTGTGCTTCTGTGGTTCCCTGAGGCTTGACTCTCCTCGGACCTCTAGTCAGCTTTGTCCTCATACCTTCCTTGCTTCTGATTTCCGAATCTTGATCTCTGGCCCTGCCCTGACATATTGGTGCTGCTTTTCTGGCTGTGTGTGACTTCCCTTCACAGTGTGGACCCTGGATCAGCAGCTTCAGCATTACCCGGGGGTCCGAGAAATGCAGGTTCTCAGACCCCACCCAGACCTGCTTGCGTTCAAGTTTGCATCTTAACAAGATCCCCAAGTGATCTGTGTGCACGTTACAGTGTGAGGGGCATTGGTCTATGGGACACCACCACTCTGTGTTCTAATTGAAGCCTCCACTCTCATCCCATCCTTTTGTCCTGCCTGTTCGCACCAACCCAAGTTTGTCTATCAGGTTGTACTATTTTTTTCCAGACTATCAGTCTTGGCTTCATGTTTCATTTTATTCATTAATTCATTCAGATATTTATTGACTGCTTGCCAGAGCTAGGTATTGGAGATACAGTGAGCAAAACCAGACCCAGTTCCTGCCCTCGTGAAGTTCAGCTTCTAGCGGCGGAAGCAGATACTAAGTACATCATCGGTTATAAATGTGAAATTACGATGAGCACTGTAGAGAGCCTATAACAATTATGAGTCGTTAGGGACGCCAGGGAAGGCTTCCCTGAGGAGGTGATCCTTGTGCCAAGCACTGAGGCCTGAGTAGGAGTTCCTCAGGTGAAGAAAAGCAGAAAGAGCTTCCCAGGCAGAAGGAGCAGCATGTGCAAAGGCCCGGCTCATCATAGAAAGTTCATAGAGAATTAATTTTTAAAAGAGCATTAAATTGCTCTTAAGTCCTTCATCTTTGTCTGCTCTTCCACCCAATCTTGTCAGATTTATACCTCCGTTCCTAAGCTGAGGAGCTGGCCTGGACCCTTGTCCCTCCCGCCAGCGCGAAGTGACCCTGTGCTCGGTTGCATACTGCTTTAGTCAGTTAGTCTAACACCTCACAGTTGCATTCACTGATAAAACCGCTTTCATTACTGTTCCCTAATGTACCATGCTCATATTTTTAAACTGCTCTCTAATTCCCTCTTCGTTCATGTATTTTTAAAGTAAACTTTGTTGAAATATACATACAAAAAAAGAGCACAAATCATAAGGGTAGAGCTTGGTGGGTTTTCACAAAGTGAGTACACCAGGGTTATTAGCACCCCAATTAAGAGATGGAATATAAGCATCCCAGAAGACCCCTGGACACCCCCCAGTCACTACATGCAGAGGTAACTGCTATCCTGTCTTCTGTTGATTCGTTTTGCCTATTCTGAACTTTATGTAAATGGAATCACGCTATGCAGGTCATCTGTTGAGTCTGGATGCTTTTGCTCAACACAACGCTAGAGGAATTCGTGTTGTGTGTCACAGTAGTTCATTTATTTCCTTTGCTGTGTAGTCATGCATGGTGGGACTCCACAGTTTATCCGTTCTGTTGGGTCTTTTACAATTTGGAGCTATTATGAAAATTCTTAATGCATGTCTTTTAATGGATAAATGTGTACTTTTCTGTTGGGAATCTGCCTAAGAGTGGAATTATTTCACAGAATGTGCATATGTTCAGCTCTCGTAGATACTGCCAAACCGTTTTCCAAAGTAGCTGCACTAATTTACATCCTCACTAGCCATGCCTGAGAGTTCCATTTACTCCACACCATGGCCAACCCTTGGTTTTGTTGGATTTCATCATAGCCATTCCGGTGGGGGTGTGGTTCTGTTGCTTTGAGGTTTTAGTTTGCATTCCTTTGACAGCTAATGTTCCCATTTTCTACCTAGTGGTTTTGTTTTTTCTCTTTTTGATTTGTAGGAGGTCTTTATATATTCTTTGTAGTTATATATCACAAATATCTCTGTGGGTCTTTTTTTTTAAGTCTTTTAATGAATAGATGTTCTTAATGTAGCCTAATTGATCAATAAATATCTTCATATTTTAAATCATTTTTGTATCACATTTAGTTCTGTAAAACCTTAGGGGTATAATAGACAAATATATAAAGTTGTAAAACATTAACAAGTTTAAAACCTGGGAAATATAAATTTAGAAGATTTAGACCAGGGAGATAATAAGACACAAATAAGCCATATAATTCTCTGAACATGTTATAATTGAGCAATAAATATTGTTTAAAGCTGCTTAGAAGTCGAAACTCAGATGGAAACATGGTCTGTTATCTGGCTCTCATTTATCTGAGCTCTTCAGACAGTTTTGTGAGGGTCAAGGCAGACAGGTGAGGGATGGATGGATGGAATAGGAGGTATGTTCACATGGAACTGGTAATTTGCACATCACATCAGAGCTAACCAGGTGTGTCTTCTGTTACAGGTTATTCAACGATAGTTATGACCTCCCGGTTACGTGCGTTCGGTGGAAGAATTAATAACATACGCACCTCAGAATTACCCAAAGAGAAAACACGATCTGAAGTCATCTGCAACGTCTGCTTTCTAGATGGCTTGGTACAGACCTTTAAAGTTAATGTGAGTTCTCCAAATTAAATTTTTTCTGAATTAATGCCCCTAAGAAATACTTTTCATCTCTTGGTTTATGAAATGAAGAGAAATTATTTTAAATTAAAAGCTTGAGGTCTCAGATCTTGTATGTTGAGATTGAACTAGAAATAACCTTAAAAACTTTGCCCTTCTTGCCTCTACCTGGTGTGTCTTCCCCCCTCTTCTTTGTGAACTGTGTGAGTCTTAGATGTTACTGCTTCTGGGATGTCTTTGACTTCCTGAGCTGATTCTCCAATAATGGTGCCCTGTGTATGCTTTATTAGGGCCCCTGGCACATTGCATGAATAGTAGTTGTAATTATCAGGTTATATGTCACTCTTTAAACTGTGAGCTCCTGGAGAATGGCAATAGTGTCGTTTCCCCTGTGCCTGCCTCACAGCAGGTACTCATTAAATGTGCAAATGGTAAATGGTGGGTCCTTTCTGGAGGATAGTGAGATAGTTAGCCTCCCAGATGGCAGGGCTCAGGGAGGGCCTGGCTTGTCCCACCTCAAGCAGAGGCAGGGCTAGAAACGGGGTCTCCAGTCCTATGTCAGCAGTAAGATGCCTGACCAGTAGCCTTCCCTGCTGCCTCACCCCTCCCCAATCACCACTGGGCATTCGTGACCTTTGCCTGTCTCTCCCATCCTCTGGCCAGTTCTAAGGGGGTCGCCTCCGACCCCATATTGGCTGCCAGCATCTGCCCCAACCTGGAAAATTCAGTGTGCAATGGAAGGCATCAGAAAGAGAAGAGAGGGTACCGGAGAACAACTGGGGGATGTTAGAAGGCCACAAGAATTTGAAGGATGACAAAAAGTGGTCCCTGCTGGGGTCTTCCCCGATCCATGAGTTTGCCACCTGCTGACCCCAGGTCACTGTGGACGTTGATGGCTAAGCAGGGAAGAGAAGAGGGCAGTGTGCATGAAGTCGCTGCACGGTGGCTGCTCTGTAGAGGCCCCTAAGGTCTCTTCCAGTTGCTGTAAACTGACAGCTTAGTTCAGGCATGGCTCCTTTGTTAAAATTTATGTTGTCTGTCTTGGAGCTATTCCTCAGCCATATATCTTCTTCCCAACAAGAACATGAATGTTTATTCAGCACATGTTTACTGAGCACCTACTACATGCCAGGCTTTGTTCTGGGTACAAAGAATACAGCAGTGAACAAAACAGAGCAAAATCCCTGCCCTTCTAAAGCTTACATCCTAGAGGGAGGAAACAGACCATAAACAAATGTGTACTATGTCAGGCGGTATCATGTACTTAGAAGAAAAATCGGAATAAGGAAGGTGGAGAGTTAAGGACAGGGCAAGGGATGGGGTTGTCGTTTGTCATTTTACAGAAGCGATTTGAGAAGACCTCACTCATACGATGACATTTCAGAGGTGACCTAAAGGAAGTAAGGGGAGGAACTGTGTGGTTCTCAGGAGAAAGCGCATTCCAGGTAGAAGAAACAGCAGAGCAAAGGCCCTGAGGCGGGCTCCCCTTCCCTTAGTGTGGTTGCAAAACAGGCTAGAAGCCAGTGCGTCTGGAGTGTAATGAGGAAGGAGTAGGGGAGGAGGCGATGAGGTCAGAGAGATAACAGGTGATGGGTTGTTTTGTTTTTCCTAACAGCCGTTTCAAAAGATTTTCTTTAATATTGTAAAATATTGTCAAGGACAAGTGAGCTAGCCAACACACATGCACCAATGTGCCTTTTGACAAGATTATCCCCTACTCCCACATCAAGGTGGACGTGAGTTTGGAGAAATGAACACAGCAGATGGTACAGACAGAAAAAAACACCGATAAAAAGGATGGAATATAACACTGTACTTATTTTCCTATGTCACAGCAGAACATTTTGGTGCAAATAGTTAAGTTTTTCCTCTTTTCCACTTAAGTCTGGAGAAAAAACCCAACTTTTTCTGTAATAAAATAGGTGGGGCTTTTTTTGTTTTGTTACATCCCCCTCGCCCCCCCGATATGTGGGCCTCTCGCTGTTGTGGCCTCTCCCATCGTGGAGCACAGGCTCCGGAAGCGCAAGCTCAGCGGTCACGGCTCACGGGCCCAGCCGCTCCGCAGCATGTGGGATCTTCCCAGACCGGGGCACAAACCCACGTCCCCTGCATCGGCAGGCGGACTCTCAACCACTGCGCCACCAGGGAAGCCCTTGTTACTTTTTTAATGTAACTTTTTTCCTCTTGAGGGGATAGGGAGATTGTGTAGCCTTGTAGGTCGTTCTGAGCACTGGCTGTGGTCTGCATTGGTGAGTTTGGGCAGAGACCTGACGTGATCTGACTCAAGTATCACTCTGGATTCTCGGTCGACATTAAACTGGGGGAGGGGGTGGGGCAAGGGCTGAGACTGTTAGTCTGTGAGAGAGACCGTGATGATTGGACAGGGTGGTAACGTGGCTAAGAGTAAACCAAGTCTGGAAATACTTTAAAGGTGGAACCAGTGGGATTGGGGATGTGAAAGAGGCCTCAAGGTGACTCCCAAGGTTTTTGGCCTGAGCAGTGGGCAAGATGGAGCTGCAATTTATGGAAACGGGAAAGCCTGCAAGAGAAGCAGGTTTGGGGGCAGAAATAACTGGTTCTGTTTCGGACATGGTGAGTTTGAGATGCCTGTTACTCGTCTGCCTAGAAATGGCGTTAGGTATACAAAAGAGGAGTTTAAGGGAAGGGTTTAGGCTGGGATACATATGTGGGTGTTACCAGGGTAGAAGTGGTACTTCAGGATCACCCGAGAAGTGAATAGACAGAAGATACGAATGCGGTTCGGTATTCAACGGCTGGGGGGTTGAGGAGCAAACAGGGCTGTCCAGGGAGGTAAGGGGAGGCCAAGAGGGAATGAGAATCCCAGGTGAGGATGTATTTTAAGGAGGAGGAGTGATGAGCCCTGTAGAGGAGAATGCGGACGGCATCCACCCAGAGTGTTAATCACGTGCCTGGCGTTCCGTGGGCACCCAGTCATCTTGAGTGACAAATGCCGTTGTTATTGTCACTGCTGCCTGTGCTGCCTCCCAAGCTTCCAGCAGCCTGGTCAAGGCTGACTTAACACCGAACTTCAATTTGAGGGCCTGGCTGCAACTCCGAATCTCCGTCACTTTCTGTGTTTCTGCTCCTGGGGGTCATTTGCGCCGTCGCGTTAAGATTCTTCAGCCCAGGTCGTCTTATGGCCAGGAGCGGCCATCCTCGGGGAAGCTGACCTGGATGTCGGCTGTTCTTAGCTCCACCCAGAGAGCGAGCCTGTCACGGACAGTGACCTGATGTAGCTGAGATGACCTCTTGTGGGGCAGGCGCCGGGCCAGGGGGGCTGTTCTTATCAAAAATGTATCTTATTTCAATTCCCTTTGAGAACTCGGTGAGTGGTGCAGATACTGGAATGGATGCACTATGCACTCCAGAGGGGAGAGTGGCAGCGTGGTGGTGTCGTGCAGACTCTGGCATCAGACACTCCTGAGTCAGGCAGTCAGACCGTCGTCGGCTGACGGCACGAGGCACGGAGCCTCCGAGGCCTCTGTTTGCTCATCAGCACAGGGGATGGTGTTGACAGCTATGTGACATTGCTGCGAAGATTGGAGATCATATATAAAAAGTGCCGAATACCGTGGCAGGCTCCTTGTAGATGCCCAGTAGATCAAAGGTATTAATAATATATATTAAACATAATATAAAATCATACAAATAATAATTTCAACAAGGGGAGCAGATAGCTCTTTGCATCAAGAGTATCTCGTAATTTGGAGGGAGACTATCTCATGATTTCGAGTATGTAGACCAGGTCATCTTTTCCACGCTGTCCTGATTCCTCTGGGATGGGAGGTGACCTGGGAAGTGGAGGAAGCACCGGGGCGCTGGGGCAGGAAGGGGGATGTATGTATTCAGGACACAGGAGGTGCCTTGTGTTCCCACACTGTGGGCCAGGTAAGTGAGACTGTCCCGGAGAAGTGGCTGCAGGACGGGGTGACAGTTATCTAATTCTCCTCATCCTGGTCATGGTGACCTGTTTTCAGGTACATCACCTGCTATCAGGTGCTCAAAAAAGCTGTCTTTGCCGGGTTCTATACATGGTCTCTTTCTGACTCACATTGCCCTTAAGTTAAATGGTTTGGTTCAAAGGATTCCCAAGAAGTCTGCCTGTTCAAGGAGAATTCCCCACCCCTGTGCCTTTGTGCTGGGCCTTCTGCTTGATGCCTTTTCTTAGCTCCTGCACCTGGAGGGAGGGGGAGGGCGTGGCGCTCGGCCCTGTCAGCCTCCCAGAACCAGGTCAGGGACTGCTTTCCCTTGTCCCCAGGTTGAGTCACCCATTTGTGTTGTGCTGTGTGTGTTCACTGTGGCCTGAGTGTTCTTTGACACTTGACACACCGAGTTATGGTTGCTGCTTGCACGGCTGGCCTCTCCAGGAGAGCAGGAAAGGGACACGTGGTATGGCTCTGTCCCCACGCCCAGCGCTGTGCCCGGTCTGAAAACACTGAGTGGCGAAGGTGTCTTGAGTCCTGCTCTGGACTTGAAGTGTGGTTGACAGTCTCCACTGGCTTCTCACTTCAGATGCCGGGGGGTAGGGAAGCAGATAATCCTCCAGTGTCCCTTGGCAGATCACTTGGAGGGTATTTCCAATGGCATTGGCGTATTCTTAGCTGTCTTCCTTCACGCTGTTAGTAGAGTTTTCCTCCCTGTGTAGACTTGCATGGCGCCTGAGGATTAACATTTTGCTGTGGATAATCCGTGGGTAGCTCACGGAGAGTTTACTGTCATTGGGATACCTGAGTTTGCCAATTTAGACATTACCACTTGGGACTCTCAGCTAAGAGGAAGGAAGAAATCTTAGAAAATTAAATTTATGTCATTCTCTTAAATCATATTTATCTTAGCCCTACTTTCCGTATGTTCCGTGGGGCTTCTTAATTTGGAAGTTATTAAATTCTTATTCATATTTCTTATTGTAGGGTACCTGTGTGCATGAAATCTCTCTGCGTGTTTTTAACACCTTCTTGCCTGCAATAAAGACTTTTAAACACCAGTTCTTAATTTGTTTTAAAATTTGGCCCACTGGACATTTTTTTCCCCTAGAAACAAGATACTGGTCAAGTTCTCCTGGATATGGCTTACAACTACTTGGGCGTGACGGAAAAGGAGTATTTTGGTTTGCAGCACAGTGATGACTCGGTGGACTCTCCTGTGAGTACCCTCCCTTGAAGACGTGCTGGGCTCCTGCTGGGTTTGGTTTTATATCTTATGTTTTCTTACTCAACAGAGATGGCTGGAAGCAAGCAAACCCATCAGGAAGCAGTTAAAAGGTGGGTGTGGCCTTCCCATGTCAGTTGAACACTAGGTATTAGTGTATCATGGCCCATTTCTCTCCTCCAATCTTCAGCGTACCTGTAACATCTGGTACCTGGATTCCAGGTGGTCCAAGAGACGTGAGTAAGCTGACTTCTCCCTGTCTGACTTCTGAATTAGCAGAGATGCTTCCAGATCAGCCCCCAGGGGTCCTCACCAAATATGGGCAAGAAAGGGAAAGGTGAAAGAAGACAGCTAAGAGCAAAGGAATCCACATTTCATTTTATAGGAAAGAAAAGGGAAGAAGGATGGCCTTTTTCAGCCCAATGTGAGAGCCAGGATGGGAAAGACACACACACACACACGCACACACGTGTGCACACACACACAAACATACACAGAGTCCTTTTCAACAGCACGGTTCCATTCACAGGAAACAAAGGCATGGGTAAATAGTGTCACAGACATACGTGTGAGTGTATCCCGGTGCTGTAGGTTAATTCCCAGTTAGGTGGGTTTTTGAACCACACCTCACTGCACCCTTCACCTGGTTTTCCAACATCACGCTCTCTGTTCCCCTTTATGCACCTTATGCCCCAAACCTGGCTGACATGCAGGGCCGCACACACACCCAGAGTTACAGAACCACCCACAGGTACCCAGGTACCTGTACACAGGTACATTCATAGGTGCACATACACCATTAGAGTCTTTGATACCATCCAGAGATAAAGACAGAGGGTACTACTGAGAAGGGAGGGTGGAGCCCATAATGAACTAATGTAGAGGAGATCAGTGAGGGAGGCAGGGTGGGAAAAGCTTGAGTTTCACAGAGCCAGAAAGTGCTGGAAAGGGCCAGTGAATATATACTGAGTAATGGAGAGGAGAGAAATTGACGTGAAGAAGAGCATGGGATCTTAGCAACACAATCTGATCTTCTCCTGTTGCCACATCCAGCAAAAGAAATGGGCTAATTTTATCCTTGCAAGCAAATGGACTCTTGGCATTGTTGCATAAAGCCGTATTTGAGTATATTAGCTGTGTGATATTTGCTACTGTATTAATCATTTTTAGAATTCACTTTGCATTAAAAGCATGAAATATTTTCCAGTATAGAAATGATTTTAAAATGCAGAATCAAAAGACTCAGTGCTATAAGTCTGGTGTTATCATTGGCTGTGTGACCCAAGGCAAGTCACATCTCCAAGCCTGGTGGCTAATCTGTTACACAGAGCAGTTCTACTTATAGTCATGGCAGTATTTAAATTCAAGAGTATACGTGAAAACATTTGAAAAGTATGAAATCATTATATATATGAGAGTTTACTTCTTTGTGAGTTTTGTATAATCTGTTGATTTAAGGATTTTTAAAGTTCCTAATACAGATAATGGAGTGCATTGTTTGAACACATCCATAAATTAAACATGTAATAGGAAGTAGATTATACCTCATTTTATGCTGATGTTGCAAAAATATTTTACTTCTTGTAAACTTGGAGATTTCTGAACACTTAACTAACTTATGCACTCCTTTTTTGAAATTAGTCCTTTTCTTGATGGAAAAAGCTGTGGTCTAATGAAAAATGCATCACTTATGGGAGAGTAGCTGCTTACATACATTGACTTTTTTAAAGGGAAAATTTAATTTGTTTTTGAAAAATGTTGTAGGAGGTATCCCCTGTACCCTGCATTTTCGAGTAAGATTTTTTATACCTGATCCCAACACACTGCAGCAAGAACAAACCAGGTAATGACATTTTTTTTTAAGTTTTCTATTTAGTATATAAAAATGAGTAACCACTGAAAATGTACTCTTTCATTTATCACTGCGGCCAGATACTTCACTTGGGTATAACTGCACCAACAGTTACAATCCCAGCAAAAACTGGGTGGGGGGCGGGTACATGTATTGAAATTTTAATCGGCGAATTCATTTTCATCTTGAGCCTCCTCTCTGGCCTCCTGATTTGGTGCCGTTCTCAGCATGCTCCCATCCACCACCTCCTACCTTCCTCTTCCGTCCAGCCTCCCCTGCTTGTTGAGCACCTGTGTTCAGAGAATGCAGTTATTTTCTGCTACTGCAATCAGGAAGTTTGTAAAACAGTCATCTACCTGTCAAACAGCACAGTGTCTCTGAGGGGCTAGGATTGAGCTCTTGAGGAAAACGAGAGGTCTCTGAGCTGAGAACTTTCTATCAGATCCCCTGTTGGTAGGAGCTGCAAAGGAGAGGAGGACGGGTCAGTGTCTTTCCTCCGCCTCCATCAATCTGTGGTTCAGGCAATCCGTGAAACAGATAAGGGCCAGAGGGCTGCGAGACTTGTTTACCCCTCCAGGCTTGGCGCACGTCCTGGCCCTGGTGTTGAGCTGGCACGTGGGTTTTCTGGATGGGGACCCGTGTTCAGAATGGAGGGGCAGGCACAGGACAGTTGTTGCTGTTTGAACATGGACTCTACAAGCTCACCTGGGCCTCTCCTTCCCCTCCCCCCAGGGCAACAGCCAGCCCTCTATTATTGAAACGTTTGTTTTTCTTAGGGAGGGAAACTCTTCCACCAGAAAACAAGCAATGAATGTTCAGGATTATTGAATCCTATCCTGTGCCCATTGTGGCCATGAGACCGTCAGCAAGGAGGAGACACTAACTTGGACATAAAGTGCTCTTTCGTTTTTTCCTTTTTTAAAAAAAAAATGGTAATCACATGATCACATTTTAACTTTTAATGTGTTTAAAGGCCAAATAGTAGTCTATTACTATTTTGTCTTCTTTATACACCTCTTCCCTCTACAGTAGAAGACGTTGGAGATTTGACTTGTGTTTACCATTAGGTTAAATTTTAAGCGGGTATAAGATGTCCCGCATGACTCATTGGGTAACCACGGGACATACACGTGATGCCTTGAGCTTCCCTCATAACAGCTTCTCATGCTGGTGGACTAAGGGAGAGTGTAGGACACTCAACTCAACAGGTCAACTCATAAGCTGGTGGATGCAAAGTGGTGACATGATCTATGAGAATATGTTTGAAATGACCCCACCAGGATTTCCCTCCTGGAAATATTCAGGCTACTACTGAATATCAAATTCTGTTCAAGGGATGCTTTAAAAAATGTCATGATGGGTTTTATATATATGTGTGTGTGTGTGTGTGTGTGTGTGTGTATGTATATATATATTTGTGTGTGTGTTTTTAACCAGTGGTGTTTTTTTTGTAGTCGTAACCCCACAATAAAAAATATATTTTGCTTTGTAATGCATTACACAGATATATGCAAATTACTGAAGCAGATATTTCATGAAACAATAGTTAATTGCAAAGCACTCTTAAGTTTTCTATTTTCTTCTTTTAAAATGTCACCTGTGGCTCATTAAATTGATTTTACGACCCACTGAAGGGTTCCCACGCCGAGTGTGACCTGCACTGCCTAAACCGGTGGTCCTCCCTCATTGCCCTGTGTCCTCCCTGAGATGCTGCAGCCCTAGGGTTGCGGCTGCCAGAGTACCTGAGTGAAGGGATCCCTCACGCCAGCCTAACCCAGGAGCCCTTCCCCGGGGCCCCTCTCAGTCGTTGGACGCTACTTCCATACGCCACGGGAAAGCTTCTTTCTGCTGAGCCTCCCTGTCATTTGAGGGACATCTGAGGGAAGGTAGGGAGGTCAGGATGGAGAGAAGACTCGGAGAAATGAAGGCTGCTTTCAGATCTTCCGAAGGCTGTCATGGGAAAGGGGGAATAAGATGTGCTCGGCGGTAGCATTACGGCCAGTGGGTGGAGACTACAGAGAGGCAGGTTTTTGGCTGAAGACAAATCATAGACTAAATTTTCTTCTTACCTAAGGTTCCAGATAAAATTCGGTTTGTCCGTGTCCCTCCTAAAAGTCACTAGTTCCAGACTGACACTCAACGCCACTACTCAACCTCCCGTAGTAAGATGGGTGGTCCCCCCAGTGTGGAGTAGAGTATAGCTGTCACCTTCTGGGATGTGGGTAACAGATTTCTCTGAACACAGCAGGAGTCATGGCAGCAGCCACCCCTGTGGCTCCTACAGAGCTGGGGAATAGCCAGGACTGCCAGATCTTCTTCTTAGGCTGGGCCAGGCTTCCACCATTAATTCAAAAAAATATTGTTTTGTTTTGTTGTTTTACTTTAATGAAGAGTTTTGCCTATATTCCTGGCACTTAGTGTCTTTTTTTAAAATTGAGGTATAGTTGATGTACAGTATTATGCATAGTATCTTTTTTAAGCCCCAGCTCTGTAGCCTATGCAAAAATAAGTTCCCCTTTAAAGAAATTTCCCTCTCAAGGGTCAAAGGAGCAGTATAGAGGTGGTATTTGTTCTTTCCTGTTTGTTTACTAAGGATCTAGGCAGGGAGGCATTTATTGCTTTTTTCTGAAGTTGAGGTCATGGATTGGGGTACAGTCCAGAAATGAGCGTTACATTTCTGAAGTCAGGCACACCAAGCGTCTCTTTTAAATGACTTCCTTTATTCTAATTGCTAACCATCTCTTTGACTGTGAGCCTCCACACTGGCTGTTTCCGATAAATTTAGACCGTTCTAAACAGACTTTCATATACGGGCAGTCTCAGAATCAGGCTGTCTCAGGATTCCTAAGAGGTCTCCTAAGTTTGAGCACCCTTCCACTATTCTGATCTCTTTGTGTATGATGTCCTGGGGTTGACTCAGAAACGTTGCTGAATATATGACAAAGTAGCATTTGATGAACAGGGATCTCCAGGTTCCCGTTCTCCTTTACATCCCAAGGAAGACCTTCCGCTTTGATGGGCTTGTCAGTGCAAGTCCAGATTTACCACTGGATTATCTGTAATTCTGTTCCTTCTCTTCTTTCTCTCAGTAGCATTATAGGAGGAAAGAACACCTAATTCCAGTTGAATTTCAGCTTGGATAAATAGAGGAACAAATTAGAAAGGACCAATTGTGTTCTCCTAGGTGGAAATGATAGAGATTCCAATTTGGAATAAGAGAGAATCAGCAAATGTATGTCACACCATCTCTCGATGCTCTGGCATTCAACACGGTAGGAGTAGTTGGTGATAATTACAGTCAAAGTAATATCAGAGTTAGGAGATGGATCCTAAGCTTTTTAGTCATTAGACGCATAAGAAATTTGTAGCATAATCAGATTGTTTTCATAGCATGCGTGTCCAGGTTGAAATAAGACATAACGGACCCCACATAACCCATATGACGTCCGTATCCTCATCAGCAAAAAATGGAGGTAGCAGTACCCACTGCGATAAGTTATGAAGTACCACACACAGCCCAGAACTGTGCAAATACAGGGTTGTAATACCATGTGACGCATTCACATCTCAAAACACTGGCGCCTGAACCTTTAAACATAGAAATTAGAAGGAATATTGAGACTGGTTTGTTTACATTGCCGAATTCTCTCTCCTGGCCCCAAACACTTCTGCTGCATCTGTATTGGATTTCAAGAATTTCCCCTTTTGTCATCTTGACCAGATGCTGGAATGTCTATCCCGTGTGAATCCAGGCTTTTAACAAAGAGTGAGAGCCAGAGGTCACGTGTCACATGTATGCTGTGTCCCTAAATATAACGGTCTCAAGGGCCCTTCCCGGCCTGCACAGCACTGTTGATGGCTTGCGATTCCTACTCCCTGGATGGAGGGTCCTGTGACTAACCAAGAACTTACCAAGTTCTGCCCACAAATCAAGTCCCAGGTTTTGAAGCGACATTGCTGGGAGCTCACAGACAAGTGCAGGATTCACCCGGGAGGCCTGGCAGCCTGTAGATGACTGATGTCTATGCTTTTGCTCGGGCCCCCACAGTTCCTGGGACACAGGAAAAAAGCCCAGCTGGGTGTTTGCACCCCAGCCAAGGAGATGTCTTCCTAGACGCTCCACTCTCAGTAACTTCACACAGAGGGAACATAGGTGTGCAGATGTTCAGAACAGCAGCCCCTCGGTGTGCAGGGGGCTGCCCGTGGGTCCTGGTGCTCTCAGATACACCCAGTTTGACTGGGAAGGTCCAGGCCGGGGGCACTCACTGGCAGCAGCAGCAGCTGGTTGTTTGGGCTGCTCTCACCCCATCCATCCTTGCTCGGCCATCCCAAGACAGCATGTGCAGGCGGGAGGCTGGCTGGAAACACCCCCCGCCACTACCCATTGAGACTAAGGCAGCCTCACGAGCCATTACTACTGAAGGGGCGTAGCTTCGCGGTGTACTAAACAGTGCCTGATACTTGAGACGAAAATATGTCTTTGTGTGTTTTGTTTTTCACATGTGCGGGTCTTGTATATGACTCATCAATTTTTTTTGGCTTATTTTAATTTGAGTATTGTGAATTAATGAAAACAATTATTTCATAGGCATTTGTATTTCTTACAACTGAAGATGGATATTTGTGAAGGAAGGTAATGAGACTTTTGCATTCTTCTTTTCCTGTCAGTTTCCCCAGACTACTGAAATTCCTGGTTTTAATCTAATGAGCGTACATTTCTGGTAACAAATTAAATGTAAACAAAGAATGGATGTCGAAGGCAGCATCCTGCTTGGGACATCTGTTTCTAGCTTGGTCTGGATTTGGAGAAGCTGAGGATTGACAAACCTCATTTCATGTTGTTTCAATTTTATTACAGAAGGTACAGTTATCTTTCTGGTAAAGACCTGAGAAACTTTAAAGGGAGGGAAGGAGAGATCCCGAATGTAAAACGGGCTTCATCCAGGAAGGCAGATCAAGCCCAATGTAGGTCCCCTCTGAGCCTGAGCCCCTTAGTACCCAGAGGTGACTCGTTTTCTCTCTGGGGAACTTGGCTGGAAGACAGGAGCATCCGTCCGTGCTTCAGCACTTCTTGTGCATCAGGACCACCTCCGTGGCTGCAAAGTATCTGAGAGGCTCAGGAAGGGAGGAGAAATTCCAAGTCAGTGGTCCCTGAGCCACCTTCTCCAAATCCAGGGTTTTTTTCTTGACTTACAGGAGACACTGCAGCAGGTAAACAGGTGGGAACAGCCACGTCTTACTCCCATCCTCCCCACCCCCTCTTTCCTTCTACTGAGAAGGGTCTTCAGAAGCCTCCACTGTGCTTCCACAAGGGACCTTGCAGTCTGGTTGGGGAAATGAGACAGGAGCACGTGAAGCAATTGGGACCAATATGGAGACCACAGCCATCATAGGCTTTAGGAGAAGGAGATGCTGGTGTGAACTTTGCGAAGAGTGTGGATTGCTGTGATGAGTTGCGGTTGGTGGAGAAGTGAGGAGTTAAATCTCACCGGGCAGAGAGGACATCGCCTCCCCCCGCGCAGTCCCAATTGGAGACCACATGCTGGGGGCCTACAGCAGGACAGAGAGAGAGGGGGCTCTTCCTGTCAAACAGAGACCTGCGTCTTGGATCCCCCAGGCAGAGGAGCGCAGTTGAGGCTTTTAAGCAGGAGGGATTTGACAGGAACAGAATCTATAAAAAAAAGGCTGGAAGAGGATGAGGGGCTTTCCTGAGGCAGCCTTCTTATATTTCAGGGTAACTCTAGGTTGAACTTACCCACCCCTGTCCTGGGTCCAGGCTGCCTTCTGCGGTGACAGAACTCGTTGTGTCTTTTCTGCACACTGACCTGTTTTCCCCACACATATTTTGCAGGTAGCACGTGTTACGAGGTGGGCACTGACTGTGCTGGTCCAGTGAGGCTGGGCCCACTACCTCTGCCTCGGGAGCTTCCAGTCTAGCTCTCCAAGTATTAGAAACTGGTCGCCTTCATTTTTTCTTATGCCGCTTGTTTTGTGTGAATCAGTAGAAACCTGTTGAGGGCCACGTCCTGGCTTAGATCCCTGACATCCTTGTCAGGCCTGCAGGCGGCCCTCGTCTCTCTGGGGGTGGGGGGCTGTCATGGTGGCGTCCAGCCCTTAGTAGCCATGGATCTCTTGACAGACTCAGTGGATCTAGTTAGCGTTTCTCCCGGGTTTGAAAGGTCTTTCTCACCCCCTCCTTCCTGAAGAGCTAGGTGATCTTGTCTGACAGGTGGAGACCCTGAAGCCTGGAGAGTAAGGAAGAAATCTGTCAAACAACATGGTGTTCTGTAGTTTGTTATTTACACCATTCCTTGGAAATGTTGTTCTTCCTGAGTTACTCATAGAATTTTTTCTCCCATCTAGACCGAACCCCCTTAGCCACTCTCCTAAGCTTTTCCCTGAATCCCATTCAGGAAATGTCCTGCTCTTCCTGTAGCAAGGACACTAGCTTAGATTGCATTGAAGCCCATCTTGGTAGGAAGGTGAATGCTGATGTTTGCTCTTCCTTTGGGCTCTCTGTGTCTCCAGATGATCGAATGTATAGCAAGTATCCCTAGACATATCTGCATTTAGAAGTTCTAGCAAGAACACGTGGTTACTTGAAAGATGGGGCCCCTCGGATAGGGAAGGCTACCTTCATATTTGTAGGCAGCTTCAGGACCAGCACACAGCACAGCTGACCAGAAGGGGAGACGCTGGTGAGCCAACCAGATGAGTCAGAGAGCTGGGGGTGACTCATATCTTGGGAGCTTCATGGGCTGCCATGGAAACTGCATGTTTTCTCCACTTTCCACAAGGTTGCTGGGAAGAATGCTTTTAACATCTGTGTCCCCCGCAACCCTGCAAGCCTTCACTCCTGCTTCTGTTCATGTGTTCCTCCACTGGCAGTGATCCTGCCCCAGATCTGCTGGCTGAGCTCCTAGGCAGACTGTGAAATCCGTAGCTGAATGGGGAGAAGGGAGCAACCAAGATGATTTGGACTCTGACAGAGATGGCGTCGTCATTGGCCGGGTGTTTGGGAGGGCAGTGAGCTTCAGAGGAAAGAAGGAAAACAAGTCCAACCTTGGGTTCGTGGATTTCTAGTGGACGGCAGGAAAACTGAGGGGTAGCAGACCATTCCCTCTAGATGGGCAGTTTCAGGAGGGTGAATAGATTTAGGAATCTTAAGTCATTGTAACTAAGTACGTCAAAACTCACAGGAGTTTTAAAATTCAGAATACTTTTCTGTTTTTCCCTTCTAAGAGGGTGTCATCCTTCTAGAAAGCAGGTAATCAAGAATCAGAGTCAGCAGAACTCAGGAATTCAGTTAGCCCTATGAGAAGTCTCACGTCTTTACCAGAAAGAGACAAAGGCTGCCTGCCCATTGATCTAAGAGTACACTTTTCTCACTTTTTCTCTTAGTGATATGAGCCTGACCTTTCTTAACCAGCTAAACCCTGGCCAACATTAAACCTTTAGCCTCATGGTATTTGTATTAATATATATTATTTTAAACATGGAAAAATTCTCTTTTAATTTCAAAGACTCTTTAGTGTGTTACTTTTTACTTTTTGAGATTGAGTATCCTAAAATTCTTTGTTATTATCTGTGATTTTTTTTAATGGTTAATCCAAGAAAAAGACATGTGTTACCCATAATCAATGAGTGTTTTGGGCTGTCGTGGGTTCTGGTGACTTTCCTAATATGTTTTTCTTCTGACAGGTTAACCTGCCCTCTTAACTCAGCGGTGGTTCTAGCATCCTATGCAGTACAGTGTAAGTCACAAAGGAGCATTTTGCAGATGCACAGCTTGTTTTGACTGGTATATTAAGAAACTCACTGGCCTTTCCTGTTTGACCGAGTCCCTTCCCCACCTTCCCCAGGAATCCTGTTGGGCAGCATATCTCTGGCTGTCCAGATATTTCCACTTTCATCCTGACTTAGGCTCTCCTCCAGCTCAGGGATGTTGGATTAGGGAAAGTGGGGTTTCCTCCCAGGGGAGCCCAGAAAACAGAAGATACCTATCGCACGTTACATTTTCCAGAGCCTTCACTCACAGTTGGATTTGACTCTATAACAAAATCCCAGTGGGGCAGATACTTCTACCAGTCACTTCTTATAGATGTGGAAACTAAGACCCGGACAGGCTCAGGAATTTGCTGGAGGTCACTCCTGCTACTTGCTTGGTGCTACTCTGAGACACTGCTGGGATCCTAGGAGTTTATTTTTAGTTTCAGTAGAGCGACGGCTTATATATTGGCCTGCAGCAGCACTGCTCAATAGAAGCTTTCTGGTAGCCATATTAAAGTAAAATGAAATATATTAATATATCTAAAATATTATTTTAGTATGTAATCCATGTAAAAATTTTGATGTTTTACATTTTTTTCATACTAAGTCCGAAAACCACTCCAGATTTTATACTTCCAGCACATCTCAACTTGGACTAGCCACATTTCAAGGGCTCAGTAGCTCTCTGTGTGGCTAGTGGCTGCCATGTGGGGTGGAAAGTCCAGATGGAATTTTCCATCAAGGCCTGTTTAAGCTGAAGTAAGAATCCACTTCTTCAGTCACCAAAACATTATTAGAATACGTTCCATGTGAGGCCCTGTGGCAGATGTCGGATGTGTACGAGGACAGGGTGCATAGCCAGATGGAAGGTAAAATATCACTTTATAGTTAACTCTCTGTGCGAGGCCAGCGCAGTAACCAACTAGAACTTGTGCAGAGCTGCTTGCTCGAGACTTCCTGTGAGCCCCACGCCACCTGGGCTTGCTCCCCTCTTGGCCGACTGCACGGTGGGGAGTTAAGAGAGCAGGATGGACTGGTCCTGGCAGGCACTGGCTGAGCTCCTCCCTCTGCTTTGGTCTCAGAAGAGGCAAAATAGCAAGAGAATGCTGACAGGGATTCCCCATGTGGCCTTCAGCCTGCCTGTTCCCCAGGAGCAAAGAACAGATGTGGGAGAGGTGAAGGGCGAGGTGGCTGCATGATACCAGGAAGTAGAAGAGAGACCTTCAGCAGTGGCCCTGCTCACTAGTAAGACAAGACTCAGTGTTCATCTCCCCATATAACCTACATCTCCTTCTCCCCAATGGGAGACTCAGAAGAGATGGTGCAGTGACGAGCTTGGGTGGATCCGAGAGTTCCCCTCTCCCTATAATACATCTGGAACAGACCCGGCCGTGTCGCATCCATGTAGGAAGTGGCACGGTCACCAGTCAACTGTATTCTTAGTAGTCACTAGACCCAGTGGACTCCATCTCTGCCAGGCTGATCAGCTGAGGAGAGTGAGTTTTCCCACATCTCAGAGCAAGTTTGGTGCTCACATCTGAAGCTTCAGGTTTGAAGGGCAGGAACCCTAGAAAGGACGTAGCTTTGGATGCAAACTCCATTTAAATCTGGCTCTCCATCTGCTTCTAACATGGTGTTACCTCTCTGAATCTGTTTCTTCACATGTAAGATGGAGGTGATGATGGTGATTATGACAACCTGGAATAGGATTACTCGGTTCAAGTATCACCTCTGAAGGTGATAAGTAGAAACTCTTTAGGGGACCATTGCTGTTAACTGAGTCAGTGAGAGCACAGGCTGAAGCCATAGTACCTGGGTCTTGTCTCTTCCACTTAAACCTACCTGACCTTGAGCCTCTTCAGGCCTCAGCTTCCTCTGTCAAGTGGAGGTGATAATAATATCTAATCATAGGGTTGAGTGAAGATGAAATATACTTAAAGCTCTTAGAATATGCCTGGCTCCTGGCAAGTGTTGTTCAACTCGTACTGTGTTTTGTGCCCAGAAGAAAGCTGTCTAAAGAACGGCCTGTTGTAAACAAACTGTTTAGAGCACCAAGTAAAATTCCTAAGCTTCAATAGTCAGGTTTTCCTCTGCAAAGGACTGATGGAATAGGGGCTAAAGGAAGTTATGAGCACCTAAAAAGTGCAGACTAGCTGCAGTAGAAACATTAGCGTGACTGTCATGCTAATAATATCATAGGTTGTCAGGCAAGCAGTTTTAAGTAGAAGATTTAAGGTTAAGCCTAGGGACTTCCCTGGTGGTCCAGTGGTTAAGACGCCATGCTTCCAATGCAGGGGGCGGTGGTTTGATCCATGGTCAGGGAACTAAGAGCCCACATGCCACAGGGCGTGGCCAAAGAGTAAAAAAAAAAAAAAAGAGGAAGCCTAAATTTTATCTGGTACGGTTTGCCACATTGTCCCAGAGGGACACCTGATATGAAGACAAGCCTACCAGTAGCCAGTGAAGCCAAAACAAAGCACATTTTCTCACCAGATAAAAAGTAAAGTGATCTGTGGGTAAAGAACCTGAAAGCACTTGATGGTGGAAGATTGCTGGTGGCCTGTCAAGGGTCTATGAGAGTCAAAGAATGAAGGGGTTTTTTAAAATAAATTTAGGGGCTTCCCTGGTGGCGCAGTGGTTGAGAATCCGCCTGCCGATGCAGGGGACACGGGTTCGTGCCCCGGTCCGGGAAGATCCCACATGCCACGGAGTGGCTGGGCCCGTGAGCCACGGCCGCTGAGCCTGTGCGTCCAGAGCCTGTGCTCCGCAACGGGAGAGGCCACAACAGTGAGAGGCCCGCATACCACAGAAAAAAAAAAAAAAAAAGAAAAGAAAGAAAATAAATTTATTTATTTATTAGTTACTTTTGGCTGTGTTGAGTCTTCATTGCTGCGTGTGGGCTTTCTCTATTTGCAGCGAGTGGGGGCTACTCTTCGTTGCGTTGCGCGGGCTTCTCATTGCGGTGGCTTCTCTTGTTGCAGAGCATGGGCTCTAAGCACGCGGGCTTCAGTAGTTGTGGCTCGTGGGCTTAGTTGCTCCGCGGCATGTGGGATCTTCCCAGACCAGGGATCGAACCCGTGTCCCCTGCATTAGCAGGCGGATTCTTAACCACTGCGCCATCAGGGAAGTCCCAAGAGTGAAGCTGGTTTTAAAAAAAAATTTTTTTTTTGGCTGCGTTGGGTCTTTTGTTGCTGCACGCGGGCTTTCTCTGGTTGTAGCAAGGGGGGGCTACTCTTCGTTGAGGTGCGCGGGCTTTTTATTAGGGTGGCTTCTCTTTGTTGCGGAGCACGGGCTTTAGGCGTGCGGGCTTCAGTAGTTGTGGCATGCAGGCTCAGTAGTTGTGGAGCACGGACTTAGTTGCTCCGCAGCATGTGGGATCTTCCCAGACCAGGTCTCGAACCCATGTCCCCTGAATTGGCCGGCAGATTCTTAATCACTGTGCCACCAGGAAAGTCCCCAGGAATGAAGTTTTTGAAAATACATATTTGTTCTATAATGGCCTCTGAGCGTCTGCCACCTGTGGATTCTGCAGTAACCTCAGGTTGCAGAGATAGAGCACAGCTGTTCTCTGCAAAGGGTCTGCAGCCTGGTGGGCAGGCAGATACAGACCAGCTGATGCTGGCAGTGAGGATGAACACAGAGGATGCGCTTTGTTCTCCTTGGAGGGGGAAGGAGGGTGCAGGGGGAGGTAGTGTAGAAAAGCTTCCTAGTGATGACCCCTTAAGCAGAGCCTCCAAGATCAAGATGGAGTTAGATGAATAGCAAATAAGGGCTTTCCCAACAGAACAGCTTGATCTGCCATACATTTGAGTACCTGAGATATTCCACTCTGTCCTGCAAAATATAAAATATTAGCCAGAAGAATGTATGGGACTTAAAAGACAAGGTATTTCCTACATACGTGTTTATTTCCTTTTCTTTCTGCTATAATTAGCTTTCTCATGTGTTGCTTCCCCACAAACAGAAAAGGTGTTACTCTGGAGTTTAGGGCGTGTCGTATGGTAAGTAGATAAAGATGGACTGTGATCAGGGTCTAGGCTACAAGTTACCAGCCTGAGCAGCAGTGGGCAGGTTC
Organism: Kogia breviceps; assembly: GCF_026419965.1. Taxonomy (NCBI): domain Eukaryota; kingdom Metazoa; phylum Chordata; class Mammalia; order Artiodactyla; family Physeteridae; genus Kogia; species Kogia breviceps. The sequence goes on from NC_081317.1 coordinate 23,749,645, forward strand.
CTTCCTTGAGTCTCCATTTCCTTATCTGTTTAATGGGGATAAAAGTAAGGCCTGTCACTAGGTTATCAAGAGCATCTAGTGGGATGATGTCATTGGTCATTGAATACAACGTGGAAACCACCCAGTGCTTTGCAGATGGTTTCCAAAGACTGTTTAACTTTGTTTCCCCCTAGTGGTTAACGCAGCTCATTGCAGAGTAGCCGACTAAGATTTCAAGGGAAAAACCACACTACAGGGAGGTTCACTGGTGGTCTTGTGTTAAGTTCAGACATTTGTCAGTGACTTGACTAAAAAGAGAACCTTGCCGTTCATGTTTGCAGAAAGGCACAGGGGTTAGGACTGTTCATTAATATGATGGATGACCAGGTCAAGATCCAAGAAGATCTCCATGAGCTGATGCAACCAACAGTGTAAAATTTAACAGGACTCTGCCTTGAGGCTCAAGAAAGTCATTTGCAGCATTTGGTTGCCGTCTGGGGACATGACCACTGTCGTCTGCAAATGGCCAGCAGTAGCCGCAGGCGTGGCAGGCAGGCTGGTAGAATGGTGGGAGTGCTAGCCAGGTTCTGGTCTTGACTGCTGAAAAATAGCTCTGTGATAGGGCTAGGTCCCTTCTCATCTCTGGACCTCAAGTTCTCCTTCAACATGCAGAGTTTGGATGAGGTGATTCGAAGGCTTTCTCGGGCTTTCTTCATTGGGGACCCGGCGTCGGGGCATCTAAATTACTTCCCGTAGATGCATTGTCGTACACTTCACCACGCACAAACTCAGCCTCAGTTAAGCTTGCCTCACATGGCCTCGACACTCCTGTTCACCGCTTAGCCACATTTCGCTGGCCTTCATGGCCTGTGGTCCACCCGTGACCAAGTCTGTATGTGTAGGTCACTTGGCTTTCTGCCCTTTTCCCCTTCCACAACTGAACTTTGCAGTAGCCTCTCTACGGGTGAGTTCCAAGCACCCGAGCAGGTACTATGTGCCATGCCTGGGCACAAGGCCCGAAAGATGAGTCTGACCCACTCCCAGCCCTCAAGGAACAGTGTACGGAGGACACAGATCCCTTCATTACAGCACAGATCTCAAAGAGCAGCCCTTGTGTGTGATGGAAGTTGAGGAGGGTGAGCCCCAGGCTGAGTAGATGTAAGGGAAGATACCCTTGCATCTGACTTTTCAACTTTGGGATAAAATTCACCTAAGCAACTACCTCACTCCTCTCCTTCCCTTCTGAGACTGACTATAAAGCATGACCAAAGATTTCCCCAACTTCCCTTGAGACAGGGAAGGAGTCATTTGATTTAGAAATCTTCTCTGTTGAATGGCTGCTCAATCATGAGTCCTTAGAAGCCTCCTGACATTGAAGCCAGCTGCAAAAAGAATTTACTAAAACCTTCGGAAATATCAAGGTTGATATTTTTAAGCAAAAGATGAAATAGGGGTTTTTTGTTTGTCAAGAAACCAGAATACTAGATTAAGTGCCCATCAGAGCTGGACTAGCCTTCCTCACTCCTATGTTTATAGCAGGTGGGAGGACAGTCTTGGAGAAGGGAAGCAAGTGTCCTTTGGTCCCACCAGCCAGATCCTTGGCTGCCCACACAGGGTCCTTTCTCCCAGTCTCTTCAAGAGTCCAGGTAACCAGATGGCTTGAGTTCTCAGGGCTGCTATGTGCACTTGTACGAGGTGGGCGCTGCACAGCTCTCAAGAATACCTGTCACACCAAAACATCAGTGAACCTTGTCTGCGGATGGCAGGCACAGATCTCAAAAGAGAAGTGCCATTTGGCCCAAAGACCAGCCGGGGAGTCCCTCTGTAAGGCCCCCCTTCCTCTTTCCTCTGCAGTTACAGGTCCCCAAGCATGATTTCCCCTGACAGCGCCAGCATCTGTCTCCCTGTCTTCCGACTCCTATACGAATGTTCCTTCTTCCTAAGAACCGTGCCCTCAGCTGTGGCAGGGCTCAGACTCTTCAGCCTCACCTATTCCCATCCCACCCCCGTGGCCTCTGAACACCTCCTTGGTTTCCTTTCTTCCACATTTCCCTGAATGCCAGGGAAGTAGGTCAAGAAGGACACAGTGGTCTCTTCTGCCCACACTCATCTCTTAGAGCAGGTTGGTCCAGTGTTTTAACAACCTTGCAATACTACAGAGAGCCTGCACGGTGCCTGCCATGTAGAGCAGGACGTTCTTCCGAGTGGTTTCTCTTGTTTTTCTTTAGCCAGGGGTAGGAGCGCCAATGCCGTGCTGACCACAGAGTATGGAACAGGTGTGGGATTAGAACAGAACCTAGATTTGAACAGGCGCCCCCTTTCCTCCTGGTGTGGCCTTGGGAAGACAGGATCTGGCTGGAGCATGCACGGCAGCACTTAGCCTGTAGGGATCAGGTGATAAGTGTGGACTCTGGAGCTAATGAGAAGCTCAGGTTCATGTGGTGGCAGAACTTCCCGGGAGAGTGTTTCCGATGTGATGCTACAGATGCTTGTAAGTACAGACCGCATTGAAAAGGTGCTTTCCCCTCATTCTGTCTTGATATAGCTCATTTTGGAGACCGTGATTCTTCCATTCACCCTCCGGGCTACCTTTCCAATAGCCAGTTCATACCGGATCAGAATGAGGACTTTTTAGCAAAGGTGGAGGCGCTCCATGAGCAGCACAGGTGAGAGGAGGGGCGGGTGACCCACTTTGGGAGCTCAGGTCGGGCACTGTCAGACCTCGTGTCTCCTTGGGTTTGACGTTGTCTTCTCTTGCTTTCGCTTATGAATCCTCTTTCAAGATGTCGGGGGTTTGCGAACCTTTGAGCTCTTATGATGGCAGATATATCTGGCGTGACCAGCATTTCTGTAAAGCGTGAAATCCTGTGAGAGTTCAGGATAATTTGCTGCGTTCTTTTGCAGGATGTCATTGAAATCGGTTCGTTCCTGATGAGATGCCCATTTTAAACCTGACTGCCCCACAGACAAACCTTTTAACAGTTTCCCATATTTAATGAAACGAGCCGTTCCTTCGGGTGGTTTTGAATAGACAGGCCGACAGACGTAGGTGCTGACAGGCTGGGTGAATCCCCGTCCTCTCTGGGCTCAGCTGGGGAAACCACCTTCCTTCCAAGAACGGAGCACCATCCTTCCGCAGCTGCCTCGGGCCAAGCCTCCACTCCAGCAGATTCGCCTGATTCTGGCCTCCTCTTCCCTTGCCTCCTTTCACCTGAAGCTGCAGTGGCTCCATTTGGTCCAGGTCAAATGAGGGCCACCCTGACCGAGAAGGCCAGGTCTCAAGGGACCTTACATTCTCAGGAAGGCCATAGAAACAAAGGCCTAAGCAACCAATGTCCCTTCAAAAAAGGCACTGCCAATCCTCTCCCAGAATTGCTGTCCAGGCAGGAGCAAGCATCCTAAAATAGTGCAGTGACGTTTGGAAGTTTGCGGCTGCCGCTGAAAGGACAGATAAAGGCAGAAGGACCTAAAGAGCACGTACTAATTTAGGGACTTGGAAAAGGTAGGGTGGGAATTCTGGAAAGTGACAGTCTTTATCTCTGAATATTGAGAACCTACTAAATGGGCGGTATTTTTTAAGAGAGGAACGAGAGGGCTAGATGAGGTCATATTCAGTGGACAAGAAGAGAAACGTGCTTTACTAGCATTGGGGGTTTGATTGTTTAAGATGAATAACATAAGGCATTTAATAACCTTAGAGTAATGGTGTCAATATTTTTAGATTTTTATTAGTTTTAAAAATCGGAGTTAATATTCTCTTTACTGGGTGAGCTCTGCATCTTCTGTCTGCCTTTGTAGTGGGCTAAAGCAATCAGAAGCGGAATCTTGCTTTATCAACATAGCACGGACCCTCGACTTCTATGGAGTGGAGCTGCACAGTGGTAGGGTAGGTACCCGCAGCATGGTGTAGTTCAAAAGTTATTTTAACTTGAATTTCTGAACATCTGAAAGCTTCTTTGAAACTATCTCTTTTCCAGTATAATAAAAAGACCTTTTTTAAAAAATATATATATATATACCTGAAAGGTTTATAAAGTAGTATTGAGTTTTGCTAGTTATTTATCCACTTGGTTTTTTTCATGTTTGCTGTCATACTTGAAGACTTTTTACTTTGGGGGGGGTCACAGGGGTTAGAAACAAGTAATTTTTGTAAGACCATCTCATGGTTAAAGGGGTGAAAAATGTATAGAGTTCCATTTTCCAAGTGGCTCTTTAATGAGCCAGGGCTTCTACTATTTAATCTCAGTGCTGCTCAAATTGGAGCGAATTCTGTACTCAAATACGATAGTTTTCTATTATGATGGCATGATTATGAAAATCAAGTATTTTGAATTGGTGGTGACTTTTTAAATAAAACTGATTAATATCTATCATCTGCTGAGCCGTTTCTAACTGCCAGACACAGTCCCTGTTTATTTCCCACTGTAATGCCATGAGGTTAAGTGTTGTCATTTCCTCCATTTTACAGATGGAGAAACTGATACTCAGGGACTTATCAAAGGTCATGTAGCACATAGGTAATGGCTTCAGTGTGTTACCCCAGCACCGTCTAATTGGCATCTGACCTTTACATTTTCTACCTGTAATTGGCCCACATCACATCCAGAGGAAGCAAATATTGGTTGAACACCTAGTCCATACTAGCCATTGTTCCAGACGCTTTCATATGTGACCATAAGGTCTCATTTAAAGATTATAGCAGCCTTGGGAAATGTGTTCTAATCACCCCCATTTTACAGGTGAGAAAACTGAGGCTCAGGGAAGTTGAGTAAATTACCAAAGTTTACATTTAAATAATATTTTTGCAATTCATAGAAACACTTTCTTTTGTCTTACTTCAGTCCCCTAACTGTGCAGTGTACAGGATATAACATAGATAATAAAGTAGGAAAAAGATACGGATCTTACAAAACATCAACTTTGGGACTTGGCTTAATTTTTATTCCACTTGCAGATACTGTTTTGTCTGGTAGAATGTTGTGGAGCCCTTTCTTCAGTGGTGAAGTGGGCTTTACATCGGCCTGAGTTGATCTGTGCTCCCCCCAGCGCCAGGGTCTCATGAAGGTCCTGAGGCCAGTTGATTACCTGTCTGTCCGACACCCCCGTGGTATCAGAGGGAGCTGGGTTACCCTTGGCTATGCTCCATCAACCAAAATCCCCTGAAAAGCAATAACTTGGTATCACAAAGCTTATTTCTCAGTAGTTCAAAGGCTGTATGGGTCCTGGTGGCTCTCCAGGGCAGCCCTCCTCCGTGCAGTGGTTCGGCAGCCTAGGCTGCTTCTGTCTGGTGGCTTCACCATCTTCACATGTGGCCTCATGCTTGTCCCAAGGGAAGAGGAAGTTGGAGGGCTGCACACCAGCTCTTAAATGATTCGGCCCGGAGGGGACTCATCACTTCTGCTCATTGTTCATCAGCCAAGACTAATCATACAGTCCTGCTCCAAAAGCTGGGAGGTTTGGAGATGGGCACGGGAACTTAGTGAACAGTAACTGTCCATGCTACCGTGATGACCACAGAACCAGGAGATCTGAGACCCACGTCACTGGCCCACGGAAAGCATTCATTTATTTCCTTATTCCGCACTTGATTTTTATTTTGTTTGCTAATTTTCTGTCCCACCTGCTTAATATTTCCCTATATTCTGATCCCAAGTATCATGTTTAATGCAACCCTGGTTTTCAACTTGCCAGTGTGGTTTTGCTTTAAGCATGTGATTTCAGTTGTGTGCCCAATAGTGATTACTCTGGACTTTCCACAACAGTATCAGCAGTGTTTTCTTTGGCCAGTTTCTCCAACGCCCCATGTTCACATCAATGTTCATAAATGATTTTTCCCACTGTCTCTTGAGAGGTGAAGGACCTACCGCATGCCGATACGTTCTTATATTCTCTGAGTTCAGCTTGATAAAGCTCTTAGAGGTGGGTTCGACAATCCTTATTGTACAAAAGGAAAAACTGAGGCCAGTAGCCCAAACCAACACAGCTAGTGAGTGGCAAACCTAAGGTTCACATCCAGTGGTAACTCTGCCCCTTCTTTATTTTTGGGTTTTTTTTTTTTTTTTTGTGGTATGCGGGCCTCTCAATGTTGTGGCCTCTCCGGTTGCGGAGCACAGGCTCCGGACGCGCAGGCTCAGCGGCCATGGCTCACGGGCCCAGCCACTCCACGGCATGTGGGATCTTCCCGGACCGGGGCACGAACCCGCGTCCCCTGCATTGTCAGGCGGACTCTCAACCACTGCGCCACCAGGGAAGCCCTCTACCCCTTCTTTAAAATTACAAGTATCTGATTGGGTAAATAGGGATATAGATGACTCAAGAGAAGGAACTGTTTATTTTAAAATTTTCATTCTCAAATGGATTTAAAACATCTTTTAGTCGCTGTATCTTCCTTTTATTATATTCGTTATGTATGGCAATGCCTAGCACATGGGCTCTTAATAAATGTTGACTATATTGGACTTACAAGCCATAGTTTATTTTTCATTGGCTTTAGAATCAGCAGTTCTACACTTCATATTAACAGCTAAAGCCTTTTCAGTGATGGGAGTCGAGATTTGTTTAAAGCTGTGCGGGGGACGAGGCTTTTCTGATTTTAATATGGTGTCTGACACTAATTGTTGAAAATGTAAAGGCACATGTTCATTTCTGTGATTCTGTGGAATGAATGAGCTTTTGCCTGGTGGTAACTTTGTAAACTGGCAGAACCCAGGTGTTGCTGTCAGGCGATGTATTTTCACCTTAGAAGAATTTGGTGCTAAGTACTTGGATCTTAAGTATCTGTTAAGAGGAGATTTTTGCCTGTTTTCTGTAATTTTCCTTTTGGAGCTTACGTGTAGTGCTATTTATAAAAGCGTGGGTGCTTAAGTTACCAGAGGGCATAGCATGACAGTAACACGCTGTGAATCTGAGATCTTGCTTTTTACAGGATCTGCACAGTTTAGATCTAATGATTGGAATTGCTTCTGTCGGCATCGCTGTGTACCGAAAATATATTTGCACAAGTTTCTATCCTTGGTAAGTGCAAACCGGTTCTAACTACTTCCTGAATCGTGCTTTCAAAATATGCTGAACAAAAGTAATGGTACCTCTAATTTTAAACTTTTATTTCTAAAGAAGGGACAGAGACTTTCTCCCAAGTTTTTACCTCTGACCTGTACAATTAATCCAGATTCAGTACTTGGGAAAATTAGTTTGGTTTTTATCAGCATCCCCTTCTTCCCCAGCCACCCTATGGTTTGGGATACCGTATGAAACCTGGACAAAACAACACAAGGCAGGTTTTGGAGTTAAGGAATCCTTCCTGTGCGGCACATTAGCCAGGATTCAGAGAACTTCCTCTGGGCAGGAGCTGTATTTTCAGGGCAGTTCCTTAGTTACTAATTGAAGTTTTATCAAGTGCCCACTTCTGGTCTAAAAACTCAGGGGATCCAGCAGACTTGAATCCTCACAAATCTGAGAAAGGCAGTGCTGTCCCCACTGTTCAGAAGGCTCCATGGTGGAGGACTTCAGAGCACAAGCTCATCTCCTGGCTCCAAGCATTCCTGGTTTGAATGAGATCTTGAGCACTTAAGCGCTGTCTGCCAGCCTCAGTTTTCTCATCTGAAAGCTGGGTATGATGATAGTGCTTTTCAGGACTATTGCAAGGCTTAGTAGAGGGGCTGCTTGTAAAGCTTTAAGTATAAAAAAAAAAAGGCTGTTAATGGTGGCTATAATTGTGTTACTGTGCAAACGATAGAGAGGCTACTTGACACACAGCTATTAAGTGGCTGTGAAGTTTGCGAAGCAGCTGGGATGCGGACCCAGGTCTGTCTGTCCTCCTGCTGCTCCACACTGCCCTCCGCTGTCTTCCCCAGGTACACACACCAGCTCTAGCAGAGCGGCAGTACCACAAAGGCAGCTGACAGCAAAGAGAGCGCATTGCCCATGGTCCTTGTTATTTAAGAGCTACCTCATGAACCAGGGGCCCTGATGTGATACTCAACTTCAGTCAGCTACTTAGTGTTTGGCCGAGGTGATGGGGCCGCCATCCTTTCTACGCTGAAGCAAAGTCTAGGAAGCCGAGAGCCCCCAGCCATCACAACCGGGGACTAGAGAACACACGCCAAGAGGCGCCAGCTGCAACCTGGCTGCTCCCTGATGTGCTTCTTTTGTGTTGTGTTTTACTTTTTTTGCAGGGTGAACATTCTAAAAATTTCTTTCAAAAGGAAAAAATTCTTTATACATCAGCGACAGAAACAGGTGAGTTGTACCCATGCTTGCGTTGGTTCTTGTCTTTTTAGCCAGTTCAGCTCTCAGTCCTTCAGCAGGTGAAGGAATTTGTCGTACGTGTAACAGGGAAGAAAGAGCATTGCAAACGGTGGAAGGAAAGGGGGCATCAGGGTCCGGAGGGCCCCGCAGTTTTCTGTGTAATTCACTGCTCATGAATTCACTGTAATTCATCTGGCTGAGGAAGTCACTTGCTTTGGAGTCAGAGACATTGGGTTCAGATCCTAGCTCTTCCACTCACCAGTTGGGCGGGTTACTTAACCTCCTCTAGTCTGAGTTACCTTGTTTACAGGAACGCAAGAATGCCCAGCTGTCAGGGAATCATCAGATTTAGATAGAAATGCCATGGGTCAGAGCACCTGGCCGAGCCCACTGCAGAGTAGCAATAAAAGTCAGCAAGGTCAGTTCCTTCCCTTGATGTGTTTAGAAGGCACGGTGGCCTTGCATATGTGTCTCATAGGAGGAGTGTACAGCTCTCCAGATAACTCAGTTTGGTTTTCCACGTGGAGAAGAGCAACTTAGAGGTGAGAGAAGCCACAGCTAGTGAAGTGGAGGAGCTGGAATTTGAACCGGTCATTACGAATCTGAGATGCCCGCTTTTCCCACGACACCACACTCTGTCTTGTTAGGCTGCATACTTTTCACTTACTGTCACTACGTCTCATTTCCCCATTTTCCAAAGATAACATGCACCTAAAATGGCTCCACATCACAATGAACTCTTAGGACTGAGAGCACTAAAGCTCAGAGAAAACTAGGACTAGAATCTGGGCCTCCCGAGCCCCAGATGCAAAATTCCAGGTGCCGTAAAAATGCACAGGATGGTAATTTAACACGAGAACAGAAAATCTGAACTCAGGTAGAATGGAGGTAGAGCAAATGATCAAAATGATTATTATAAGCGAGCACTAAATCTAACTCTCTTTGTGGAGAGCAAATAGAGAAACGCAAAGCATTTTAAGATTCCTGTCATTTGATAGGTGAAAGATGATTTCTTCAGGGGAGAGATTTTTCCCAGAGCTAAATTTTGAAAAGAATGTATCAGACAGCCCTTATCTGGTTGCTCCAAATATATCCGACCTAGAAATGTAGGCAGGTGTGAAATGAAAGCGTTCATGAAAGACCACAGACGATGATAAAGAGTAGACTCTGGTCATCTTTATTACCACGTTCATAGAGATGGTTAACAAATCCTGCTGCTGAATATTCTTAGAACCCTGTTTTTTGTGGCCTAAGGAATTTTGAAACCAGTTTTCTGCTGTCCATTGTCTCTTACTTGTTAACCACCGAAGTGGGCATAAAATGCTTGAGACCCTGCTCCTACATCTGTGTAGATGAAATCTCTACTGTGTTTTTCCTCCCAGACCGAATCCAGGGAACACATAGTGGCCTTCAACATGTTAAATTACCGATCTTGCAAAAACTTATGGAAATCCTGTGTCGAGCACCATACATTCTTTCAGGCAAAGAAGCTACTACCTCAGGAAAAGAATGTTCTGTCTCAATACTGGACCCTGGGCTCTAGGAACCCCAAAAAGTGAGTATGCTTTAGGGACAGTCTCCACGCTAGGCTGAGAAATAAACATGTTCTGGTCACCCCTGGGGAGTAAACCTCCTCAGGGAGAGGGACGTCTTTGCTCAGGGGCCCCAGGCCCTGGGGCCAGAGCTGCTGGTGGATCGAGAACCGTGAGTGAAAGTCTGCTGGGGCCGCAGTGTGGCTTTCCACACACGCAGGCACTTCTCCTATTCTTGTCACTTGCTTCTGCCTGCTCAGCTCTGTAACACTCAGAGCCCCCAAGCAGCCGGCACCGGAACAGCTCCGTCATGTCACACCCAGGGAAGCACAAGGCTGTGACTCACGGTCATCTTGGTGCCATTAAGACGGCCTCTCCCACTGAACGTTAATCCCATAATTTGCTCTATAATAACGAATGAGCAGAAATAAAGATTTCCAGAGTCAGGTGACTTTGGCATATACTACATCCAGCGATCACAAGATAGTCACAGTAATAATTATAGTTGCTGACTCCTGAGTGCTTACTTTGTTCCATGCACACACTTCATTATGCTTCATTCTTTTTTTTTTATATGTTTAATTCTTACAGCAATTCCATGTGTGCTATTCTCCGTAGGAATGATGTTCAAAATACTTACTGACTAGTAAATAACTGTATACATTTTAAACTTTTAGATTACAGTGTATTCTCATGCAGTTTATATTTTTGTATGTGTTTTTATTCTAAGATGTAGAATACAAGATGTATTATAAATACTTGCCTTCTAAATATAAGATGTAGCAGAAATTCCATATCAAATTATTTTCTAAATTGGTTGGAAAAGTTATTTTGGTGATTTTTATTTATTTTGTTTTTGTTTTTGTGTTTTTCCAAAATTTTGACCGAAGAACGGTCCTCCTCCATCGGGGAAGGTGGTCCTCTTCGACCGAGCGCGCAGCTTCGGGAGGGACGCACGTGGAGCGGTGAGGGAGGAAGGGGACACCCGCCTAGCCAGCCAGATCAGCCGAATCAACCCTGACGATCAGTGGGGTGACAGATGTCGCAGCCAGATCGCCCTCACATCTGTGATTTTTGTTTTAATTGATGTGGCTGTTACTAAAAATGGTGCCCCTGTCTGAGCCATTATCTGACATGTGGAACTGTATCAGACTATTCCAGTGACTTTCCTATTACATGGTAATCAGTGGATAGCTTTCTCAATTGAATAAGTAGTAAATGTCTGTTAGTATCAGTGATAGTATTGATATTTATGGTGCTAAATGCTCTCTCTAAGCTTCTGATGAACCAAGAACAAATATATTTTCCAAGTTTTTGTCTTCTAATACTGTCCAGTATTTTTACACATTCAGTAGCTCTATTTCTGAACATGCCGTAAACATAACTTGCTGGCATGTGGCATTTACTTTAGTTGGACTTAATCCTCTCGGTGACCTGAAAAGTGGCATTGAGAGCAACTAAAAGCTTGGACTCTCTTATGGAAGGCTGGGTTAAAATCTGATCTACATCAGTTTTAATTTAATTTGCTTCTTCATCTGTAAAATGCAAACAACACGGAGGATTTTTTTTTTTTTTGGTTCTCCATTGTGGCAGAAAAAACTACCCCTGTTTTGGTGGCTTAAAGCAGTAACCATTATATTATATCTCAAGATCCTGTGGGTCAGGCATTCGGGAAGGGTGTGGCCCGTTGATCCTTCCTCTCCGTGCAGTATGTAGACTAGGGTTTCTCAGTGAGATGCAGCTAGTGGCCAGGCTGGGCTGAGGGTCCGGGACAACTTCTCTCCCACACCGGGTGCCTTGATGGAATGATCGGAAGACTGGACTCATCGGGACCCCCGCCCTCTCTGTGTGTTCTCAGGGCCTCTCACAGGGTAGTTGGCTTTCTTACACAGAGGCTCAGGACTGCAAGAGCCTAAGGTAGAGGTGGCCGGTCATCTTAAAGCCTAGGCCCATACCTGGCACAGCTACTCTTGGTCAAAGCAGTCACAGGCCAGCCTGGGTTCAAGAGTCAGAGAACGGGCAGCCATTTTTAATCTGCCACTAGGGGTCACTTGGGACACGGTGGGTGGCTCAGTGGCCACAGGTCAGCAGTTCTTGACCACCCGTACCAGCTTCAGCATACTGGCAAATCTCATCCCTCATTCTCTCCATTTCATAGATGGAGAAACTGAGGCTTAGGTTACGTGATTTGCCCAACCCCTAGAGATACCGTTATACATTTGCATATTGGGCCCTCTGAAAGCTTCCATGTAAAAGAAACTTGTTCGGAATTTTCCAAGCTTACGGGACAGTGGAACACGTCTTTTTCCAAAGAGTACCTGTTAAAAACCTGTGACGCATACTTTGGGGAGCTGCTACATTAAACCATTGAATCATCCAGCTTGCTCCCCTCATTCCGATGGTGTGCTCTCAATCAACCGTAATTTGATTTCTGATGTAGGTTCTCGTGGTGATGCTGCTGTGAGCATTTTGATCAGGGTGACAACCGTACTTCTCATTGAAAATTAGCACATTGATATTCTAGAGGGTGTGCTTCACGTTACCTGTGTTCTTGTGGGGGTTTTTTGTCCTTTTTTTTTTTATTGGGCTGCTGGTTTTAGGCTGAAAGGACTTGCGTGGAATGTTTTAATGAGACATTAAAACATCGTTTAAAATTTAGAAATGCCAGAACTGAGTTTCCCCGAAACTGGCTTCAAACTCCATCCTCTCAAATAATTCATTCTCTGAAGGGTCTAGAGAGCTGAGATTTAAATTCTCTAGGTATAAATAAAATTTGAAAGTAACCTTCAGGGTGGCACATTCAGAGAACATGGCCTGAAACTCTGCTGTCTAAGCATATTTTCTCAGGTCTGCTCTTAAAGAGTTCTGAGTGATTTACAGTGACGGTCTCTGCCAGCTAGGATGACAAAGAACACTGGGAAGGATGGTTAATGTTTGTACTCAACGCCAGTGTGAGTAAAGTGAGCATTCCTTGAAGTTACTTGAACTGTATTTCAATGTTAATCCTGAAATTCCTTCTATCTGGTAAGTCTTGCTGATATTCTGAAAGCAGTTTTGTTGCTTGAAATCGTAAGGACAAGAAAACATTTTGTCACCCTAAGAGAAGAAATAACATAAGGAAAAGCTAGGACAGAAAGGAATCTCTTCTGACCCATGTACCTCCACTCCTGGTAACCTCTGCTGGGGTCATCAAGGTGTTAACCAGTCATCCGTCGGGGAGGGAGGGTGTGTAGACCTGTTTCACTTATGCTGTCACCTCTTTCTCGTTGAATATGTCAGTGTAGAAAGTGAACCTACATCTGGTTTTTCAGGTCTGTAAATAACCAGTATTGCAAAAAAGTGATTGGAGGGATGGTCTGGAACCCGGCCATGCAGAGATCTTTATCAGTGGAACATTTAGAAACCAAGAGTCTACCATCTCGGTCTCCTCCTATTACTCCCAACTGGTATGTCTTCCTTTTTTGGTATTACCCACCAGTAAATACTTTACTTCTTTTAAAAACTCAATAAAAATAAAAACCTAACTACAGGTGGCCTATGGTCAGAGTTTACATTCGCATGTTTGACTGTTGCAGAAGTAACTATTTTTGTGAAATGCACAAGTGTAGCTAAACATTTTCTTTAGTGTATGATGCTGGGATTTTTTTTTTTTTTTTTTTTTGCGGTAAGCGGGCCTCTCACTGTTGTGGCCTCTCCCGTTGTGGAGCACAGGCTCCGGACGTGCAGGCTCAGCTGCCATGGCTCACGGGCCCAGCCGCTCCGCGGCATGTGGGATCCTCCCGGACCAGGGCACGAACCCGCGTCCCCTGCATCGGCAGGAGGACTCTCAACCACTGCGCCACCAGGGAAGCCCTGGGATGTTCTTTTTTAAAAAGTTGTTTGGTCTAAATAAATTTGAGCACTGCAGCTTACTGAAATGCTGCTCTTGAATTAGCATATTCAGGTTTTGAGAGGTCCTATGATAAAGAAGCATGTTTAACTTTATTTAATAATCTCACGTTTCCCATTAATATCAAACAAAATAAACTTTGAGAAAACATAGTAAAGGTATGTAATACAGCTGACGTAAGGACGTATGACCCTCAGCAACAGTAGCAAATGCACATAGGAAAGTAGCCTGCCAACTTTTAAGATGATGGACTCAGCTTAAAAAGAAGGTAGTGGCAGTTTGGCAAAGTGGGAAGGGCACTGGGTTTGTAACTGGAAGACCCGGACTCAGATTTTGACTCTCCTGTTCGTTAACAAGTTTGTTTACCTCTCTGGTGTCAGTCTTTCCATCTGTAAAGGGATTGAATGACATAATGTACAAGTGCTTTGTAAGCTATACAAAAAGGATCGGGTAGAATTATTGTTATTGTTTTTATTGTTATTTTATTATAATGTTCCTCAAAGACATCAGGCCATTTTGTGAATGCCTTCAAAACAGCCAGGCATCGTCAGAAGGGGAAACCAAGCCAGGAACATTGCCCCAGCTCCACCCTGAAATAAGGGTATGGCTTTCTGTTCATTTCATGATAGGGTGCACCTGTAAATTCTCAAAGAGTGAGCTACCAGGACTAAGGAGCATTCTAACATGCAGGCAAAAAAAGGAGCTGTTGTGCAGGGCCGCTGGATAAGGGCCCTCCACTGGGGCCTAATGCTCTGGGCAGGGATGGTGATGGTGCTTAGTGTTGGAAATCATAACATGACTGAGTAGATTGGTTTTTGGTTGCCTCGATTTAGGCACTCATCCTATAGTAGTAAATTTATGCTGTAAAGTAGCAGCTTAATTTGTCTGAAAGTCTCTTAGGCAGCAGTGCCAGGGCCCCAGAGCAGAGGTCAGGACAGCATCCAGGAGAACAGCTGGAGTTGATGTTGGCACGCCAGTGGACTGTAGCTCTTGCTGCTATTTACGGGTCCTCTTCTGAGGAATCACAAACCTTTCTACTCTGCTTTGGACACAGTGTTATTGATTATCCGGGCCCAAGGGGTTTGCAGATAGTGGAGGCTCTGACAGTCCCAAGGAGAAATGGCTAACAAAGAAGCGGAAGATGGAAAAACAGGGAAAATGAAATTTAGAAAGCTCAGCAGCCTGGGATCACCCACTGCAGGAGCCGATGCCCAGGTGCTGCCCCAGGTGTCACCCCAGGCATCCTGGGAACATTGCTTCATTTGATTCATTTTCAGGAGCCAGGTAGGTACACCGAGGCTCAGAGAGGTGGTGTGACTTGCCTCATGTCACACAGCTACTGCTGCTATTGGAGGGACAGGGTGGTGCTGGGGCTATGCCCATCTAGTGCCACATAAGAGATATATCTTAAAAAGCAAACATTTCTTCTTGGATCAAGTGAGATTCGCATGAGGGGTTGTAGTTGAAATAAGTCTGCTGAAAACCTTACTTTAGCTTCTAAACCCTTATTTGTATCATACAAATGAATCAGAAAAATTGTCTGAGCAGTCAATAAAGCCTGTTTACCCATTGCAAGCTTGAGTCCTCCTAGAAGAATAACTCCCCCTAAATCAACCCTCAACAACTTCCCAAAGAGCAAAAACCAGTCCCATCTACCTGTTTATAAAGCTGAGGAGCTGAACCACTGGGCTAAAAATATCTGGGACCATGTGGCCCTTGGTAGATTCTAGTGTCGTAATGGGTTAACTGGCTCTTAAGTGCCAACAGCATCAGCAAAGGCATCCGTAGAAAGGTCAGAGCGCAAAGTTAGATCACTGATGTCTGATAAAATTCCTAGGTAGAATCTGCTTTCAGCACTTCACACTGAACCTTTCCCCACCAGGCGAAGTCCTCGACTCCGGCACGAAATCCGAAAGCCACGACACTCTTCCGCAGACAACCTTGTGAACGAAATGACATACATCACTGAAACTGAAGATGTGTTTTACACCTACAAGGGCTCCCTGTCCCCTAAAGACAGCGATTCTGAGATTTCTCAGAACCGAAGCCCACACCGAGAGTAAGAAACTTGTGTTCCTCTCTTTCTTTGTGTCTGCTTGTTTGGGCTGTTTGAGGAATTTGCTCAGGCTCAATGGCCAGTTAAGAGGAGGCAAGGGCTGGAGCCTGCAGCCAGCTCCCCGGGGTGCTCTCTGCCAGGCCAAGAACGTCACCATGCTCTCCCTTCCCCGACAGGAAGACGGGCTGTGTGCCTGGGGTCAAGAGCTTGCCCTGCTTTTTGTCAACAACAGTGACATACTGTCCACATGCTTGTTAGCTCTCCTGAATAGTGTTCTCGCCAGTTCATGAGCAAAGCCCATTTTAAGCCATTTCATACTGCACAGGTTGTAGACATGTTAACTATAGTAGTATTTCTCTAGATCGTCAGAGTTTGACCACTGCAGGATTCCCCATCACTGGAGATGTGCTTATTTTCTAGCTGTCCACAGAAAGCCTTCTCAGAACCACATTATGTCCTCAGGTTTTTGTTCTTTTTGTTTTTAATGAATAGTCAGTATAAAGGAAAAACATTCGGAGAACATCTCTGATTTTCTTTGTTAAATGTTTTGTCAAGGACAGTGTGCATCAAATTCTTTTATGTCCCCACTTTCCTTTTTTTTTTTTTTTTTTTTCCGTACGCGGGCCTCTCACTGTTGTGGCCTCTCCCGTTGTGGAGCACAGGCTCCATACGCATAGGCTCAGCAGCCATGGCCCACGGGCCCAGCCGCTCTACGGCACGTGGGATCTTCCCGGACCGGGGCACGAACCCGTGTCCCCTGCATCGGCAGGCGGACTCTCAACCACTGCGCCACCAGGGAAGCCCACCCACTTTCCTTTTTTAATGTGACAAAATCCCTTCACATTTCATGGTCAGGAGAAAATATGTCTCTCCTAAAATACTGGCTTGAGTCCTTTTATTATTCAGTAAGATAATATCTAATTCAGTAGTTCCCTGTTTGACTCGATTACCAGGGAGCTCAGAGCTGCATGTCAGGCTCAATTGCATTAGCTTCCCATAGCTCAGGTTTCTGATCTAGTCCCTACACTTCCTTCCTTGCCTTATTAATGGGTCTTATTTTTTCTCTTGTTTTAATGAATTCACTGTTCTACCGTATCTGCACATTTTAGAGTAAGCTATCTCAAATCATTTTTTTGAAGTGGACAAGACATAGATCGTAAATTAAATGACATAAAGTATTACAGGAATGGATCATCTATTAGGAAATCAACCATGGTCATTGAGTATCCATTCAGTTAAGTCCCATGCTGTGCCCAAAATATAGAAACATATAATGCTTCCCCTAATAGCAAAGGATTAGCAAGAAGGCACTTCGGTTTATCCGTAAATTTTTACCACTCTAGCTACTAGGATTAAAGCATTACATGCATCCTGATTGTACTGTAGGCATCACAGGTGAATCACAGATCTCACTTCTCACTTAAGTGTGAAGTTGCTACCTCTCTCCTGTCCCTGACCACAGCAGACATAGTTTCCAGCTTATCTGTGTTCTTAACACCTCTGATTAAGTAATCCTCTGGCCATTATTTCCTTGTGACCTGAGCTTGGATGATGCTTTTGCTGAAATGATCATTATCTCTTGCTCCAACTTGCAGCCTTGTTGAGGTTACAGTGGAAGGGTGTAAGTTCCTTTGCGTGACACTGGTTTTGCAGTTCTAGGTCTACAAGGGCAGGAGAGCAGGCATGCATGACTTGAGCCAGTTTGAGTCTGTCAGGGGCTGTGTTGCTTTGGTAAAAGGAGAAGGAGGGTTTAGGGAACTGACCGAGGGCTCTGGGATGCCCAGTCACCCTCTTCGTGTCAGACCCTCCTGCTGTGGTTTGCAAATCCATCATGGAATTGTGGAGCTTCTGGACCCTCCCTGTCCAGTACAGTAGCCACTAGTCACATGTGGCTATTCAGATTGAAATTATTTAAAATAAAATAAAATTTAAGTTCAGTTCCTCAGTCACACAAGCCTCATCTCAAGTGCTAAAGAACCACATAAGTAGTGGCTACCATATTGGACAGCACAGATACAGTACATTTCCTCGTGCTGGCTGGAGGAGAGATGAATTCTGTCCAGTGGTATATGGACGTCTTAAAGGGCCACGCTCATTGCCGAATCCTGCAGCACACTTTGTACACTCTTTGCTGCTCATTGAGGGAATGTGAAGGTGAATTAGACAAGCCTTTGCTTTCAGGGGCCTCCAGGCCAGCTGGGCAAATAGCACATTATCAGCCTTCATCACACTATGGGGCTCTGTCACTTTGGTGAAAGGAGAAGAGAGTTTGGGCAAATGCGGGTTCTGAGAATCCTGATTACAGGTCCTAGGTCAGATCTTCCTTCTATGGTCTATAATTCCATCTTCCTTCCCCACCGTGGAATTAGAGCATCTAGAGCTTCACAGGCCAATACAGCCACACTCAGGTTGCTATTTAAGTTTATTAAAACTCAACTGAGAATTCACTTCCTCAAGCCCGGTTCGATTTAAATAATTTCTAGCCCTACTCACCCCTAGGCATTACACAACGGTTCTTCCTGAAACTCCTCCATGAGACATACAAAGATGTATCATCCTGGGGCACTTTTTATTTTGCAGCGAAATGTTAAGAGTAGCAAATAATGGTGATCCAAACGCAGCCTTCCTTGCCATGGCTTTGCCAGGTGAGCCAACAGTAGATGGCTCACAGAATCGAGTTAGCGGCTGTGCTTTGCAAGTGGGGTGAACAGTTGAAAAAGTTCAGCCCCTAGCACCTCGCTTAAGTAGGGGACCCCTTCCTGCTGGCAGGAAGCCACCTTCTGCTGGGTCTTCAGAGGCAGCTGGCCTCCCTGAGAGTCTGGTGGTCCTCCGTTGCCCAAGGCAAGAAGGGAAGGTTAGTCTGTACTTGGAGAAAAAACTGCGGTGGTGTCTTCAGTGAGTACAATCATCCCTCGGTACCCAAGGGGGATTGGTTCTACGATGCTCACAGATACCAGAACCCATGGATGCCCAAGTCTGTCACGTAAAATGGCTGAGTATGGTTGGCCCTTCGTATCCCCGGATTTAATCTGATCTGTGCTTGGTTGTATCCACGGATACCCAGGGTTGGCTACAGTATTTTCAAAACGTTTAAGAAACGTTGGACATGCTGTATACAGCACATTAGTGTGTTAAGAGGCAAAAGGAAGTGTCCTGTCAGAAATCAGATGAATAACATCACAGACAGCAAGGAGAGTTCCTTTTAGAAAGAAGAATGAAGTGTAATGTTCTGTACCCATGTAAACAAGAGGAAGAAAGAGAGAAAGGAAGAAACAGAGCCGGTTCGACCTTGGCTCTAAACCTAGTGGTGCAGTTCAGACTCTGAACATCATCCTAGTGGGTAAGTCACCTTGGTTTGTTCCGTATTTATAGCAGCACAGCAAAGCGTATGACTAGTTACGAACCCTTGTCAGTTTGCTTTACGCCCGAGTAGGCTGTTCTCTCGTTACTCTCTCAGCCATTCGATGTTCCTTTCCTTGTTTCAGAGCCAAGGCCAAAGATCTGCAGAGAAGGAAGTTTCCAAAAGCAAAAACAACCCACCACCCAGAAAAATGGGAGGGGGTGTTTCCCAAAGGCAAAAATGACTTTGCAGAGCAGCAGCTGGAGGAAAACACATTTTAGGGTAGATGAGGGTTGTGTGTGAAGAACTTCTCCTCAGTGAATGGGGCTTGGTGCCATGGTGGTGCCTCTGCTATTTGCTTACTTCCTTCTTCAGAGCCTGCCTTGTTGCAAGGACAGGGGACAGCTGTCGGCTTTTATTTCCAAACTTCTGTCTACACAACAATGTGAATAGACTTAAATGCTACTGAACTGTAAACTTGAAAATAGTTAAGATGGTAAATTTTATATTATGTGTATTTCACCACTATTTATTTATTTATTTATTTATTTTTTTTTGCGGTACGCGGGCCTCTCACTGTTGTGGCCTCTCCCGCTGCGGAGCACAGGCTCCGGACGCGCAGGCTCAGCGGCCATGGCTCACGGGCCCAGCCGCTCCGCGGCATGTGGGATCTTCCCGGACCGGGACACGAACCCGTGTCCGCTGCATCGGCAGGCGGACTCTCAACCACTGCGCCACCAGGGAAGCCCTTCACCACTATTTTAAAAAGTGTTTTTAAATAGCTTCTCTGCATTGGGAGGATCTTTGGGAATTCCCCTTCTTCAGCTACATCAACAGTGTAGGAGTCCCCTCTGTCCTGTCACCTGGTCACCCTGCCGGTAATGGGCAGCTCTCCTGCCGTGTGGCCGCCCGTGCTCTAGTTGGACACCCCAGTTGTCCAAGCTGTGTCTCCCCACTGGAGACCAGCCAGCGACAGGGTTTCATTAGGAGTTTTTGTGTCCACTTGCCCTGCACCTTGCCTGCACTTCACTTGGTCTTGGGCCACTTGCATGTGGACGGCTGACGAACACCTTAAACGCAGCCTGGCCTGATCTCAGCTCATCATCTTCTGTCCAGCCTGTGGCTCCTGCTGTCTTGGTGAGTGGGGCCACGTTTCAGAACCACCCAGTTGGCACCGATGGGAACTTCAGGCATCCTTGACAACTCCTTCTCTTCCGCCTGCGTCATCTAGTTTCTCACCTGTTGATTCTCCCTCGTGAACATCCCTTGACCTGGACCCCTCCGCCATCCGCCCTGCACTGCCCCTGTGTAGCCGCCATCGTCCCTCGAAGGGACAGTTGCACTAGTGCCCTAAGTGTCCTCCTGTCTCTAGTCTCCCCTCCTTCTTCCAGACCATCCTTAACAAGGGTAATAGGCTTATTTTTCTGAAATTCATGCCCAAGCATGTCGCTCCCCTGCTTAGATGCCTTTTCTGTGCTTTTTCAAAATCTCATGCCTCTGCAAATACCACTGATGTTTTTTTATTTATTAGAGTTTTGCCTAAAATAAGGGTTGGCCGAAAAGTTCGTTTGGGCTCTTCCATAAGATCTTATGGAAAATCCCAAAGGAACTTTTTGGCCAACCCAACACTTTCTTCTTCCCTCTTGACTACCTGTTTAAACTTCTACTGGTTTATCTTTCAGACTCAAGCGCCCCTTCCTCTGTGAAGCCTCTCCTGGCCTCCCACTGTACGCTAGACATCTGAGCATCTCCATTACAGCATGATGATAATATTTCATTACTTTTATATCTTAAACTAGACAGCGAGCTCTTTGAGGGCAGGGAACAGTGCCCTGTTCACCTCTCCTTCCCCCAAACCTGGCGTGGTGCCTGGCACTTCATGATATTCAGTGACTACTCTGATGGATGGACAGGTGAATGGGGAGACGGTCACATGAAGCAGGATGTGGCCCTTGGCTGAAGGACACCCAAGCTCCCAAGTTTTTGCAGTGGGTACCCCCTCTGCCACTTCCACGGCAGGTCCCCATATCACAAGAGCGCCATCACACAGCATCTAATCTGCACGCCAAGGACTCAGGTTTACTGTAACGAGTTTTGGTTACCTGTCTTCTATGAGCAGGTCCCCATGGTAGGGGCTGCTGCAGGCTATGTGTCAATGAGAAATTCTCATCAAAGAATTCAAGCATGAATTGACTGACGTTTCACAAGTGCTTTCTTGCCCTTAAGGTATCGCAACGTCTGAGGGGGCAGCCTGGGGACAGGTGCATGACCCTTGATTCCATTAGTGATGAGACGTAGAGCTCAGACCGCAGCATCTCTAACCCACGTTCCCTCAGCCACCTCCACAACTTCTTGAGTGAAGTTTTGATCTCGGGCCCTTGGCATGTATCGCAGAGATAAGAGTATCACCTGAAGGACGTCTCCATGTCGTAGCACCCATACTACGAAGACATGCTTTCTGTTACTCGGTGATCCTTACATCAGGATCCATGTGAAATATCTGGCTGCGTGTTAAGGACACTAGGAGAGGAATAGGCAGAGGACTAGGGTCTCTCCCGACCTTGAGAAGCTCATAGACTCGAGAGAGAAATGCCACATGGATTGGCCCCTATTCTGTCACCACCATAGCCAGTGCCTCCTTGCGGGCGCCCAGTGAGAGCTGTGAAACCCTCAGTGGGAGCACAGCTTTGCTTGGCTAACAGGTTTGTGCGGGGGGACGGGGGGGGGATGCGGGGGCCTTTGTCATTTTCTAGGGTGTAGGAAAGAGTGGTAGAAAAAGCACCACCCAGGAAATCCTGCCATTTTAACTGTCTCTAACCTTGCTTCCCTTCAGAGAAATGAACTCTGTCCTGGCTTTTGTTTCCGATGACTACCGCATTTACAGTTCTGAAGCATCGGCTTCTGAGGGCGAGCACCCGTTTGTCTGCTGGTCAGTCTGTCTGTCTGTCTGTCTCTGCCCCTTTCACCCCAGGGAGCTGGGGTGGCCAGTCCCTCCCTGGCCACTCTGGCCCCCCCGACGGCAGTGACGGTCTCCCTTCCGGCCTCAGGAGCAAATCACTTGCTTCAGCTCCCTCCTGCTACCCCTTTCTTTGCCCCTTTCACAGTTACCCACTGAAACCCCAGGGGTTCCCCTCTTCTCTCGGTCCTCACCCACTGGGCTCTCCCCTCGGTTGCACCTCATGTCCTGCCCAGGTAGGGAGGAAGGCCACTTGGTTTGGCGTCTTCACTCCTGGCATCTCTGTGCTGCGTCCAGCTGCCACCTTCTTGTTGCTTCCTGTTATTCCATGTCCTGCTCCCCATCTGTCTGTCCGTCCATCCTCCACACTGAGCAGAGCATTACTGCAGCCTCCAGGGAACGTCTGTAAACGGCTGATCAGCCAAAAAAAAATATTGTCATGTTTAATAAATTACCATCTAAAAGTAAGCTCTCCACCCCTACTTAGAAAATAGGATTGGACACATAATGACTTTGAATATGTTATTTTTAGTACTATGGGCTGTTTTGGATAGACCATTACCTTTTATACTGAAAAAGAAAAATACTTTAAAACCTTATAAGATATCATCTAAGTTCTATATAATGTAATTCAAAATTCAGAATTTAGAAATTAAATATAATGAATACAGAAATACATTACAGTTTCCTGAAAAGTCTGTTGTCTTCTGCTTTGTCACCTTGCTCTTCTGTTTAAATGTCATCACCCTTTCCGTCGCTCTCGTCTGCAGATTCTTCCAAATGTTTGAAGTATGAATGCTATTTGCAGCTTCACAGTAAAGGTTCAGGTCCACCCCTAGAGCTGGAAATAGCTTTTCCTAAACCTCTTTGGCTTTATCTTGTTTAGCAACTTCCAAGTTTCCCTTCTGCCACTAGGAGGTGCTCTTATAAACATCAAAACTTAGAAAAGTTGCCCAACTTAGGGAGAATTTGTTTTTTTAGCTTCCTTTTAAGTAAATTCAAGTCTCATTTATTTTCAGTCTGAAAACATACCACTAGTACATAACAAAATGTCCTCTCTCTGAAGTGCCTTCCCATCCAACTTGAAAACCTTAAGGCCAAACTCTTCTCTTGCAAATAGCTCTACTTCTATACTACTCTGTCACTGAATTTTTTTTATTCAAATGAATTGAGATGGTGAATCATTTTGTGAGACTATGATACAGATTTTATATTTAAAGTAAGCTAATTTGAACTTGCTAGGAAACAGAAGCACTACATTAATGAAAATTCCATGGATAAGGACCTGAAATAAAGAGGCAGCAGCAGCTGTCTTTTGTCTGTCTGTTTCACTGAATGTCTGTCTTTGCTCACCTTTCCCTCACTAACCTGGAATGAGATTAGAATATGGAGGAGTCTGTGGAACATGAGGACAACCCCATATTCTGTTGGCTTTTTTTTTTTTTTTTTTTTTTTTTGCGGTACGCGGGCCTCTCACTGTTGTGGCCTCTCCCGTTGCGGAGCACAGGCTCCGGACGCGCAGGCCCAGCGGCCATGGCTCACCGGCCCAGCCGCTCCGCGGCATGTGGGATCTTCCCGCATCGGGGCACGAACCCGCGTCCCCTGCATCGGCAGGCGGATTCTCAACCACTGCGCCACCAGGGAAGCCCTTCTGTTAGCTTTTAAAGGCATCTTTTGCTAGGACTGTGGCTCTGGAAGGGGTCTAGTATGGGTGTGCATGATTCAGAGAAGTTGCACGTCCTACACCGTGTTCATCCCTGTGGCCCTGAGAGGTTAGAGAGGAGGGTCTTAGGAGCAGACCTGGTGTGAGGAGAGGAGAGGGGAGAGGTGCTGGGGGAGTCATGTTCATCAGACTTCTGTCTGTCAGGTGAGGGGAAAGCTGTGTGACCTTGGGCAAGTCACTCAGCGCCTCTTGACCTGTTTCTTCATCTGTGAAATGGGAGTTGAACCAGATGACCACAGAGGTCTGTTCAGTTGTAATAGTCTGTAATTCTTGAAGATCACGCCGTCCAGTAGAATTTCCTGCGATGGTGGAAATGTTCTGTAACCGCGCTGTCCACCGCAGGAGCCTCTAGCCACGTGTGGCTGTTGAGCATTTTTGAAATGTGACTGGTACAACTGAGGAACTTTCTAATCTTAATTTACTTAAATTTAAATAGCCACACGTGACTAGTGACTGCCGTATTGGGCCGTGCAGCTCCAAGATACCAAAGGACTTATATTAGAGAAAAATAAAACGTATAATCTCACTGGAGGCATTGATGGATGTCATAGGTGAATAATGTAAACTAGGATTCATGTAAATTGTCCTGAATATGCCACGCTAGTCCCATTTCCTTTGGGCAGCGAGCTGTCCTGTGAAGCAGAGCTGTGAGAGGGAAGGGAAAAGCTTTCAAAAGGGATGGAGACGCATGCATCTGGGTGAGCTTCAATAATTAAGCACCAGAGTAGCTGGACATATTTCCCTATCACCCTTCCAAAGCAGCTGAGTCTTCAGCAGTTCCTGCTACTACCCTGCCCTCCTTCCCCTTTTCCCCCAAAACTAAAGGCGATGATCTTTAGGCCAGTTGGGGGCATGGGCAGCCAGTGCACTCTGGATGTGCCTGAGCCCTGGGCTTGACCTTTGGAGCTCTTCTGAGGTTCCAAGGATTGGTGACAGCCACGAGATGCCGGGCCCCAACAGTCAGTAATGTTTGCTCTGATAAAATATTAATCCAGTTATTAAAATATCTCCTCCTTCCCCACGATGAAGGAGTATATCCGAGAACAACCCAGCACAAAGCTGCCTGACCCAGAAGTCATCCAGTTCTGTGTCTCCATCTTCAAATGCTCCAGGCTCCTGTTCCCCAGATGGCATCGATCAGCAGTTCTTAGAGGACTTCCACAGGGTGACCAAAGGGGGCTCCACCGAGGACTCCAGCCAGTACTACTGTGACAAGGTGTGTGACCTCAGGTGCTGTGGCTGATGTGGCAGCCGACCCAGCCAGGCCTCCCGTGCAGGGCTGCCTTACGGGGCGATTAAGTGGTTATGACTCAAAGAAAATAGCATATCATCAAACCACTGGAGAAAGAAGTAGTAAGATAACTGTTGATTTTCTGACATTTTCCAGAATGATGGTGACGGCTACTTAGTCTTGATCCGCATCACACCAGATGAAGATGGAAAATTTGGATTTAATCTAAAGGTATGTTGTGTGTAATTTATAAGGACATTTGATGCTCTGAAGCAATCTTTAGATGACTTTTTAACTTCCATTAGAAACGTGCCACGTACCCAAGGCTGCATAAGGAAATTGGCTCGGCCTTCAGAATTGGGAGCTTTTTTTTGTGGCCATAGTAGCTGCCTCATACCGAGTGCCTGCTCTGTGTACTTATTTATATCACCTTATTGAGTTCTTCTAGTAAATGGTGAAGTTGGAATTTTCAAACCCATTTTATAGATGCACACTAAGGCTCAGAGAGATGGGACCCCCTCAGCATTGCTAAGAGAGAACAGCGGTTCAAGTGCAGGGCCATCAGCCTCCTCTGCCTCCCTCTAGGCAGGCTCTGCAAGCTATGGCCTGCAGGCCAAATCCCATCTGTTTTTATAAATAAAGTTTTATTGGAACGCAGACACCTCATTCATTTACACATGGTTTATGGCTCCTTTGGCACTACGGTGGCAGAGTGGAGAAGTTGCAACAGAGCCCTCCGTCCCACAAAGCCAAGATAGGTAATATCTGGCCCTGTACAGGAAAGGTTTACTCTACTCTAGAGCAAAGTGAGGGCAGGTGGTCTTTGCTGCCCACCCCGCAGCTGCCATCACGCACTCCTTTCCAATACCCACAGCCCTGCTGACAGCCTGTTCTCAGAGGTCGAAAGCCCTCACGACATGGGACCTTTCTACAGCTCCTCTCCTCCCCCTGAAAACTCCCTTTCCAGCAGCAGTGAGGGGCTGTGCTTCTGGAGCCCTTCTCCAGGGGATGTTTGCCTTTTTTGAAAGGAGGCTGCTTCCTCCAAGTGCATCTTTGGTCTGTGGAAGGTAGGGATGGCAGTGGAAGGCTTCTGAGCAGCCTCTGGTTGGCCCACTAGACCCAGGGACCCAGGAGCCTTGCCGTTCTGAAAGGTGCCAACGCCTGCGATTAGAATAAGTTCAAGGGAAGTTTGAGCCCTCCCTTGTGTCAGAGATATCTGCATGCCTTTGTTGCTGTGAACGACTCAAGTGGTTTTTTAATCTACATGTTTACAGGGAGGAGTGGATCAAAAGATGCCTCTTGTGGTATCAAGGATAAACCCAGAGTCACCTGTAAGTAAACATATTCTGTTATTTCCCAAGTTTGCTTTCCCCTAAATGTGACAGATTTCTGTTTCTGTGTCCTGTTTCTTTTTTACTGGCAGCAGAGAGTGTGTGTAAATGCATGCATATAGATAGAAAGAAAGAATGGAGTCCGTGTTTTCCAGAACCTTTTTGCTCATTGTGGTCCCCGAAGCTACAGCACCAGCATCACCTGGGAGCTCGTTAGAAGTGCAGACTCTCGGGCCCCACCCCAGACCTCCTGGACCAGAATCTGCATTTTAACCAGATCCCCGGATGATTGGTGTGCACGTTGAAACGTAGAAGTCCTGCTCAAAAGAAGGAAACTGGGGCTTCCCTGGTGGCGCAGTGGTTGAGAGTCCGCCTGCCGATGCAGGGGACGCGGGTTCGTGCCCCGGTCCGGGAGGATCCCGCATTGGCCACTGAGCCTGCACGTCCGGAGCCTATGCTCCGCAACAGCCCTCTGTCCGGGGCTCTAGGCATCTAGGAAGATGATTTGCTTTTGTATAACAATGAGCACCAAAGGGTCCCTGTGCCTCCTAAAAAGGTGCCCGTTTGGGAGTTTTACTCTTAAGCTTGTGGTTTACCTTTTCTTACTGCTTGTGGCCTCTGTGAGTTAAGAAGCCTTTCATTCCCACACTGTTCAATGCATGGCTTCTCTCCATAATGGCTTCTGCCTTTGGGCTTATGTTTGCAAAGGCTTTCTCCATCACAAGATAGATAAATCCTCGCTTTTAGCTGACGAGTCATTTTCTAACCACACATCTAGACAACAAAGGATAGAGGCACTGAAGTCGTGATGACATTACAGTAATAAGTGAAGCCTGGCTACCGTAGAGAAATGGCCTCAGTAGTTTTCTTAGCTTTACTCCAAAATGTTTCATAACGTAGGTTCTGAGCAGGACTCCTTTAAAATCCCACCGCCAGCTACCATGTCACCATTGCAGTGGAGGTAAAAATAGAGACGGTAATGCCTGAGGGAGAAGAGGAGAACCTGGTCACGATCTCAAGTGTGGAGGCTCAGAAAACATCAGGCTCTTCCCTTGAGGATTGTGTTATGGTAACGGAAGAAACTCGCTCTTCCCCCACGCAGGCGGACACCTGCATTCCTAAGCTGAACGAAGGGGATCAAATTGTGCTAATCAACGGCCGGGACATCTCAGAACACACCCACGACCAAGTAGTAATGTTCATCAAAGCCAGCCGGGAGTCGCACACACGGGAGCTGGCCCTGGTGATCAGGAGGAAAGGTAAGAGATCTGCCTCCATAGGGCCCCGCCCCTCACGGCCAGGGCTCTGCAGGTAGGCAGCACCCTCCACCCCTTTTTATACTAGGTGTGACCCTCCCCTCCCCCATTCCTCCCAGGCCCAACTCAGCCCGCTTCACACACCCCTCTTAGCCCCCTGGCCCTGCCTGCATTTGCATATTCAACCCTTCCTCAAAGGACCAGGTTATATATTATTCACGTGCATTTGGTTTTTGTTGCAGAGGCAGTAAGCTGAGTGGGGCAGGAGGCTGGCTGCCTTGGGGCTGCTCGAACTCTGCCTCCTACTGGGTTCAGGGACCTTGAGCAAGTTTCTCACCCAATCTGTGTTTCAGTTTCCTCTAATGTAAAATGAGGATGACATAGTCGCTACCTCCAAGGGTCCCTCGGAAGACTAAATGATACTCATACTGGAAGGCATCAAAGATGCTGCCCAGTCCTTGGTGGGCATTTGAAAGGCAACCTCTGTTGAATTCAGCTACTATCGTTGTTGTCGTTGTTAATAAAGCAATAAGCCGAGTCCTCGCATCCTCCTTCCCAGCTCTCAAACGCTGCAGGTGAACGAAGCGTGCGCCTCGAGCCCTGGCCCTGCATCTCCGTTCTGGCCTCACAGTTGTCGGCACAGCCCACGCCCCCTCGGGCCTGCCTTCTCTATTCCCACTGGAACTCCCCAGTGCCGGCTCTCGTCCCGCCTCCTCCGTGAGGCCCTGCCAGATCTCTCCAGACCCCTGCCCGCCTCCTCCCACACCACCCATTCCCACCAAACCCAGCTCCGTGCTCGACACACAGTCGGTGTCACTGGTGACAGTAGCTGATGTCTCTGCAGCACCAGCAAAGTGCCTGCACTGTGTTAATTGCTTTGCGTAATTCTCCTCGTCAGCTCTTATAACGTTCTCGTAAGGTTGGTATTCTTATCCCCAAGTGAGGAAGCCAACCACAGAGAGGTTAAGTAAGTTGCCGTGTGTCTGGTTTAAAGCTACATGATAATAGAGAAGGAAGGAATCCAGTGATTGGGAGCAGGCCTCTCCATCACATGAAGTGCCACGTGACATGCTGGCCAATACACCGGGCTGGAACGAGAGCATTCCGGCCAGGCCAGGGAGGGAGGGGGTCCTCCACCAACCCATGGCAAAGGGCTGGCGCCTGTTTGAGGTGAGGGAAGCAGATGTCTGTAGACTAGTAGAGCTTAAAGAGCAGTGCCACTGATTTTCTATAACTGTAATGATAAGTTCATTTTTAAAATAGACATTCAAGTAAAAAATGAGTTGATTAAAAGAAAAATAAATAGTAACATAGGGAATAGCAGATATGACAGAAATCATGAAAATAAGCAGAAGATCTGAGCTTCTGTGGTCAGTGGAAAGAACGTGGTCTTTAGCGTCAGACATGTGGACTGAATTCCCGTGTCCCACCCTGACAGGCTGGGTCACTTTGGACAACTCTTTTGCCCTGTGAATCAGTTTCCTCATCTGTAAAATGGGAATAAAGACCGCTGGTTCAGAGTTGTGAGGATTCAGTTCAACTATGTGGAAAACACCAAAATTGTTCCTTTCTTTCTCCTTTCCTGTTATCTTGAAGGCAGTGGGGAGTCATTGAAGGCTCTTGGGTAAGGGAAGTGACTTCTTTTTCTGGGTGGAAAGGGAACATTCAGAGATGATCCCAAAGTTTGAAGTGACTAGACAGAAAGAGGCACGTGAAGCTGGGAAGCATTGTGCATGGTTGGGGAGAGGGGGTCCTCTGTTTGTTTTTACGCATATTGAGTCTGACGTGAAGGGACATTTCCAAAGAGGAAGCACAGAGGAGACTAGAGATGTTTACTTGGGAGCCTCCCACCTAACAATGGCCTCGAGTTAGAGCCTGACTGACTGAGCTCTGTGGGGCGGTGGTGGTGTGGAGAGAGGGCCAGACCCCGCACCAGTTTCCTGGGAAAATGCCCGTTTTAAGGGAGCAAATGAAAAAGAACGGAGAAGGAAGGAAAGGGGCGGTAGAAGAATAACCAGGTCACAGAGAGCAAAGGGAGAAAGTGTGTTTTCTTTAAAAACGTCCTTTCCCTTTCTCTTACCTTTGGCAAAAGCCTCTTGAGTACTAAACACCGTCATTTAAAACTAACCAGCAAGGTTAGTATGTCATTTTGTATAATTAGTACATATTGAATCATTCAACAAGAAGTTGTATCTTTGGTGAAAATGATTACCGTGTGCTTAGTCATTTAATAAGATGTTTTAAACCATCTGCATTCAGATGTCGTAAGTGTAAATTGCGGGGAGGAATCCCATCACCCAGCAGGTGGCTGCACAAGCCAGACAAGCTCTTTCTTGTCCGCTACAGCCGTCCACTCGTTTGCTGATATCAAATCTGAAGATGAACTGAACCAGCTTTTCCCAGAGGCCATTTTCCCCGTGTGTCCGGAGGGTGGGGACACGCTGGAGGGATCCATGGAACAGCTAAAGAAGGGCCTCGAAAGTGGGACGGTGCTCATCCAGTTTGAGGTAAGAGACCCCCAGTGCCTCGGTGGGCTGCTTAGCTGCCGCCAGGTCATCTAAGTCACCAGGCAGCTGTGCTCATGGAGGGACCGCAGAGGGACTCATGACCTCAGGGAGAAAGCGGGCTGGGGACCATGGGCCATCGCTTGCCCCCCGTTCTAGTAACGATCAGGAGTCAGGGAGAAACGACGGAAATCGAGGAGGTGGGGCTCTGAGCATATTTAGCTGTCAACGCAAAAGCTCAGAACACTCGGCAGTCGAAGGTAGTGGAGAGGCAGCATGGGTGGGTGCAGAGGGATATGATGGAGGAGCTGGGCCCCGTGAGGGCACAGGGGCTGGGCTTCCCAAGTCCCCCAGAACCGTGTGGACCCGAAACCAGAGTCAGACCACGCCTTCCCTCCCCAGGAGCGACCTCTGCTCATGGGATTGAGACTGTTGACAAAGGCACACGCAGAGACTTTACAAAAGAAAGTAGGACCCAAGGAGAGACTGTTTTCTTTCTTTTTTTTTTTTTTTTTTTTTTGCGGTACGCGGGACTCTCACTGTTGTGGCCTCTCCCGTTGCGGAGCACAGGCTCCGGACGCGCAGGCGCAGCGGCCACGGCTCACAGGCCCAGCCACTCCGCGTCACATGGGATCTTCCCGGACCGGGGCACGAACCTGCGTCCCCTGCATCGGCAGGCGGACTCTCAACAACTGTGCCACCAGGGAAGCCCGAGACTGTTTTCAAGTCAGCTTTACTGATCACTAACAGAATGAAAACACAATATGTTTGTCTTCCACATTTTTAAAAAGCTGTAGAAAACAGAGTAGTTCGTGCAGTAAAAAGATAAGGGAAGAGCACAAAGAAGCATAAAGTAGGCCAATGAAAGAAAATTGATCATGATTAATGACAACTTACACAGTCTGGATTCCTAAATTAGGAAAGAGAGTCTCAGGTCAGATTCAAAAGCAGAAATCTGCACTGCATAGTTTATTAGAAAGTTGTATAAAGGAAAAAGTCACAGAAGCAAAACTAGGAAATTTATCAAATATATGTGACTGCATATTGATTCAGGAAAGCATGAGTAATGTGAGTATCAAACAAGAAAGAAGCAAAGCAGAGACTCTTGAGCGAGAGAAAGGTTTATTCTATAATGGTGTAAGGAATAGAATGTAAATAAAGTACATTATTAAAGCAATGTGTACTGAACAATAGTAAAAAGTAAAACCCACAAGTGAAACGTGAATTGACCCCACCAAAAACAATAGGGAATTTTGAACTTAACAGCCTTTACAGATAATATAGACAAAAAATAAGCTGAAATCAGGATAAGAGGGTAGGAATAATATAATTACTTGGATAGAATTATTGATAGACATATACTGAACATCTACAAAGAGAGATAGCTCTTTTTTCCAGTGGCCTGCAGGAGGCTAGGTAGGCTTAAGATTTTAAAAGAAGAAAATGTAGAAGTTGTATTCTCTGGCTTTGCATTGCAAAAAAGCTCAAAATTGAGACATACTTTTTAAAAAATTTTTATTTTGTTTATTTTTGGCTGCATCTTCTTTGCTGCATGCGGCTTTTCTCTAGTTGCAGCAAGCAGGGGCTACTCTTCATTGCGGTGTGTTGGCCTCTCATTGCAGTGGCTTCTCTTGTTGCGGAGCATGGGCTCTCGGTGTGAGGGATTCAGTAGTTGTGGCTCACGGGCTCTAGAGCACAGGCTTAGTAGGTGTGGCACACAGGCTTAGTTGCTCCGCAGCATGTGGGATCTTCCTGGACCAGGGCTCGAACCCGTGTTCTTTGCGTTGGCAAGCGGATTCTTAACCACTGCGCCACCAGTGAAGCCCCGAGACATACATTTTTAAACACTAAAACTCAATTATTTTTACACACTCTCCAAAATAATTGAAACAAGGAACACTTAAAAGCCAGAATATATCAGTTTTATTCTTTTTGGAGGGAGTTGGAAGGGAAAGTCAGAGGGGAACGGCACTGTGGAGTCATTTGTTCTTTCATTCAACGAGTATTAGGTATTCACCATGTGCCAAATGCTAGATCAGGAACACAGTGAGGGAGGAGAAGGGGGATTTCTGACCCCAAGGAGCTTACGGTCTAATTTTGGTATATTTGTGGGAATGTATCACGAGTCCCAGAAACAGCTAAAGACCAAGATAGGGTGAGATTTCATTCCACAGACTGTATGCTCTGTAGGGACTGGAGGTGAGAGGATCCCAGGCGGTCCTCTGGGGTGAGATGTAGTGTTAATAGAGGGTGGATGGGATTAGTGTGGAGGGGAGGGTATTCCAGGAGGGTCACAGCCTCCTGGACCCTAATGCAGACTAAGCTCAGAGGGTGTCAGGTAGGGAAACAGGCCTCCCGGGGGTGAGCAGCGCTCACGGAATCCTGGGAGACATGTCCAGGTGATGGAAGCCCTTCACCCAAGGCGAACCGGGTCTCTTTGATAAGATTGTCCACAAGGAGGCGCTGTGGGCTCTTGGTGAGGAAAAATACGGTGCCTGGTCTTGACCTGGTGCTCCAGAAAATCCCCTCCACTTGCATGTTTTACCTATGGGAATCCCCTATCAGGGTTTCCTTGAACAATGTTCATTGAAATTCATTAGGAAGATAAAAAGTGCTTTAGAAAGAAGTACCCACTTGTCCCCTTGCGGGTTTTTTTTGTGGTAAGCGGGCCTCTCCCGTTGCGGGGCCGCTCCGCGGCATGTGGGATCCTCCCGGACCGGGGCACGGGCACGAACCCGCGTCCCCTGCGTTGGTAGGCGGACTCTCAACCACTAAGCCACCAGGGGCGCCCCCCTCCCCCCCACACCGCGTTTTTAAGTAGTATTTCTCAAAGGGTGACGCCCTGACCATCTGTATGGATATCACCTGAGGAGCTTGTTTAAATGGGCGCAGCCCTTAGCTACTGAATCAGCCGCACTGGGAGGGGGCCTGGCTATGGCTTCTTAACAAGATCACCAGGAGGTTTTAATGCACAAGCTGATCCTGCGGGTGGGAGAGTAAAGATCGTACCAGAACCATTGTCCCGCTGCTGTCCATCCTGAGTCCTGCCTTTAGAGCTTATGGTTGGACTACAGAAGAAATAAGATATGGAGAACATAGAATTTTTAGGGTTAAATTTTAGTACGTACACATTTCCTTCATTTAGTTTAAACATTTCCCAGAAATTAAGTCGAAAAACCTTCTTTTTAAATAAATAAATTTTGACGGAATTCCAAAATACAGAACAGATAACAGCAGATCTGCCTTGTGACAGAGCTGGTGGGATCCATGGAGCCCTGCCTCCGTCTCCACACTGCCCCCCAAGGACCCCTAGACTGTGGAACACAATTTAACAACCACTGCTAGAGGTGGGAGAAGTTGTCTTACATAGCTGCTAGAGGAGGGGACTCCTAAAGGAAGACAAAGGGAAGCCTTTAATACGCACTTACTATGTGCCAAGGGCTTATAGGCATCGTCTCACAGCAGCCTGCGGTAGGGCTGGATCAGAGTCTTGGAGAGGTTATCTCACAGTAAATGGCACAGCCTGATTGGAAACCAGGCAGGCTTAACTCATGGAGCTTGTTCCCTTAACAGCTGTAGAACCTTTGTGAAACTATATAGGTAGCAACAACGTGCTGTTTCTATGTGAGAGTTGTTAGAATAGCATGACATCAGAGCTAGAAAAGATCTGAGATGCTGTCTAGCCACGTGGAGCCAAGCAGCCTTCAAATCCTGACTCTACCACTCATTTCCTGTGTGACCTCAGGCACATCCCTTAACCTCTGTAGCCTCTACTTCCCCATCTGTAAATTGGGTGTTTCGTGGGCTGGTTTTAAGAGTTAGACGAGATAGATACTTAATGCGTTGTCTGACGCACGGTCAGGGTGCAAAAAGCAACAACTATTATCATTTATAAATAGAGGAGTCTAAAGAACCTGCCCGGTCCACACAAGAGGTGGAACCCAGCGCTGTCTGACTCCCAGAGTCGGCTATTCTGGTTCCCCACCTGCTTCTCCTCCAGTGCCGTCAGCAGGTGGGCGGCTTGGCTGTCGGAGGCTGTGCTCTGAATGGGAGCAGGAAGTGGGGGCTGGTTCCTAGCAGGTGCCCATGCCACCCACTCCGTGGCACAAAGGGCCTGTCCTGGGGTAGCTGGGCAGTGGATGGAATCCCTCTTGGGATGACAAGCTGGTATTCAGCAAAGCTTGCTTTGAAGCATTTTCTTCATTAATGGAATTCCCCTGTCCCTCCCATGGCTTTCAGAAACAGTTACAAATGTGTTCCAGAGGGTGTTTGGTCCCAGCTGTAATAAAAGCACGCTTAATCATTAGCATTTCTATAGCACTTTGGAGTCTACCGAGTGTGTCTCACATATGTTGTCTCAGTTGACTCTCACAGCAATTCCGTGAGACAGATATGGCCACAATTATTTGCATCACTCCTTTATAAGTGGAGAGAACAAGGCTCAGAGGCTACGGAGCTTGCCCAGTGTCACCCAGCCGGTCAGAGACAGAGCTGGGATTAGAATCTATGTTGAAAAGTCCATTGTCAGAGCTCACAGGTATGACCCAGTTCTTCACTCAACCTCTGATATGAGCCCTTCCCTCCAGGAGCCACACAGTGTGAGCTACTCAATGTGAGCAGTTTGCCAGCATTTGTGACCAGCCTTGAACTGCCTAAGTACTGTGTTCAGGCAAGGTAGGGTGTTCCTCTATCTCTCGTATAAAGCTGCCCAGACTTGGGGTTCATGAGGCTCGAAGTCCATTACCACCTCCAGGATGCTCTCCTCCTCTAAAGAGCTCATTGGCTAAGCCCCAGGGTC
This sequence comes from Kogia breviceps, assembly GCF_026419965.1. Lineage (NCBI taxonomy): Eukaryota > Metazoa > Chordata > Mammalia > Artiodactyla > Physeteridae > Kogia > Kogia breviceps. Next base: position 23,784,487 of record NC_081317.1, read on the forward strand.
ATTTCTTCCTGAGAGTAATTTGTGGCTCATTTCATGCTCTTTCCCTGAGTTGAGCTTTCTGTTTAGGCAAGGGAAAGGGTGTGCGTTTGGTATAGACAGTGCTGGATAAAAGCGAAGTGATGATGCTAACTGTCCTTTTTGAACGGGTTTCCCAGCAAGCAAAGGCCCCTTGTGTTCATCCTTATCCAATGGCCTTGCAAGCTCTTTGGAGACTTGTGGAATGCAGCTGATAGAAAACGAGAAACATTTATCCTCCCACCTCTCAGGACTGATGAGTTAGAGCAGTGGCTACAGGGCTCCACCAAAGGTCGAGTCAAACTCGATACCCCCGCCCCTCCCACCTCAGCATCTTCCCTCTTTGCCAAAACCAGAAGCCATCTTTTTCTCTCTTCTGACCACTGTTTCTCCCGAACCCACTCCTACATCATCCATTATAAGAAACATCCATTCCTGTCAAAACAGGTGAGTTACTGGTTGCTGTGATCATTATAAAAGTTGATCTGGGCTTCCCTGGTGGCGCAGTGGTTGAGAGTCCGCCTGCCGATGCAGGGGACGCGGGTTCGTGTCCCGGTCCGGGAGGATCCCACATGCCGCGGAGCAGCTGGGCCCGTGAGCCACGGCCGCTGAGCCTGCGCGTCCGGAGCCTGTGCTCCGCAACGGGAGAGGCCACAACAGTGAGAGGCCCGCGTACCGCAAAAAAAAAAAAAAAAAAGTTGATTTGGAAGGACATAGGCAGCTGAAGACTTACACGTGTAGATGTACCTTCAAGATTAGAGCTCATACTAAAAGTTTTTTTTTAATTTTTCAAAATTTTTTTTTCTTTTAAGAAAGGCAGACATTATCAAGTATTAACACTTGGAATACAGGGAGTGAACTGCGGGCTTTGGAATGACCACATGAAGTGGCCTTTACATTGCAAGTGCCGGGGACCAATTTAAAGGAATTGCCACCCCACCTCATTGTCAAGTATTTATCTGTGAAAGGGACGCTGCAAGAATACTTGAGTGTGCCAGCGCTGGGATCTGCATTTGGTACTGTGATTTAAAGTAGCACTGTTAAAAATAATAATAAAGTAGCACTATTGAAAGTCCCGGAACTGCCAGCAACAATGTCAGTTCATTTCAGCAAACCTTTACAGGAAGGTAGGGAGAAACTCTGAGTACCCCGTCAGCAGTGTCCTTGCCCCCTGACTGGGTCAGGTACAAGGGAAAGTGGAAGTCCACAGTGTGGACGAGCTGACCATGAGCCGTAAGTTGTTCTTACGTCTGCAAAGTGGAGGACAACCTCTGGAGGCCTTCATGAAAAGCGGGCCACCCTTAGCTTAGTTACATGCCTCCATGCCACCTCTCGTCCTGCTTTACTCAAGTGCTTTGTACCCTTTGTCCAAAGCAGCAGATCCCGTTATTCCTCGACTCTGAACATTTTATTGAGCACCTACTATGTAGCAGGGCACAGTGCTGGCCTAGGGTTTATGGTGGTGAACAGAACAAACAAGACACCTGCCTTCATGGAGACCGCGGTTTAGTGCTTGATACAGAAAGCACAGTAAATAGCTGTTTTGAAAGTCGTTGCCCTGCACTAGACTCTGGGTCATTGCCAAGGGCATGAGAGGGAGTCCGTTTCTACTATTTGCTCTCCTTACTCATTGTCCCTTCCAGTCTCTCCATTTTTATTTTTCTTTTTGTCTTTTCCTTTTTTCTTCCCCCTTCTTGGGTTCTCAGTCTGCAAGAACTCCAGTAAGAACTCCCCCTTCACCTGGTTGTACAGTTGATGAGGTGCTTGCTTCCACCGTGCCAGCCCTTGCCAGCATCCACTGGTTGGAGCCAGTTGGGTGTCCAAAGCCTTTATCTGAGTGATGTGAGCAGGTTTCACATCTTTGGTTGGGCCAAAAGTCTGAGGAGATCAGAGTCACCTCCTGATGCCCTCTCTCTACTTTTAGATGACTTTTTCAAAGGAGGAATGTTTCAACTGGAAAACTGTATGTCTTATCCAACCCTGAACTGTGCTGGTCAACTCCAGCTCCCACTGTTCAGTTTTTGTCTTTGGAGGCCAGAGCCGGTGATATTGATGCTGCAATTTAAATACGGTTGTTCCATAGCAAACCCTCTCAGCTGATCTTCTTATAATTCACCCTTACTTTCACAGCTGCTTAGCACTACACTCTGATATGATGAGAACAAAGCACTTGAGGACATAAAAATTAAGATTTTAATAAAACTAAGTGATCTTATAACACTGTCCCTGTGACAGTGTTATGAGAGATATGATGAGAACAAAGCACTTGAGGACATAAAAATTAAGATTTTAATAAAACTAAGTGATCTTATAACACTGTCCCTGTGACCTTCTCCAGCCTCCGGATTGCTCTCATTCTAGGGCAGAATTTAAGGGATCTTAAAGGCTAAGAGCTCTTGCCTGCTTCACATACCTTTAGCCCAAGAATGAACAAAGCAAACTGTGTCATTCCAGTGAGCAGTTCTTGAAAGAGCCTTTTCTCAAATTCTGTCTAATATAATAGTCTTCAGCTCATTACCTCCCATCCCTGATCCTTCCAGAAAGACACACCTGTGTTTCCAGCATATCACTGTCCACTCCGGACCACCCTTCTCTGGGCAGTGTTTTCACACCCAGCCGGCCATGCAGCTCACAAGGTCTGGAGAAGAGTCCATAAATTAAAAGAACTTGAAAACCAACTGCTAACACCTTCAGAAACTAAGTGTATGAATAGCACTGAAGCAATTCAGTGGGAATAGGGTTCAATGTTAGCCTTGGCAAGGCAGGCATAAGAATGAGTGTGTTGTCAATCCTTCTAAAGGCAAAAAAAAAAAAAAAAAAAAAAAAATCTTAGCTTTGTTCACCCAACTTTTTGTAAAAAATTTTTAATTTTATATATATATTTATTTTGTTGTAGTTCTTTTTCTCACTTCAGTCATTTGAATTTTTTTATATAAATTTATTTATTTATTTTTGGCTGCGTTCAGTCTTCATTGCTGTCGTTGCGGTACGCAGGCTTCTCATTGCGGTGGCTTCTCGTCATGGAGCACGGGCTCTAGGCACACGGGCTTCAGTAGTTGCAGCATGTAGGCTCGGTAGTTGTGGCACACAGGCTTAGTTGCTCCGCGGCATGTGGGATCTTCCTGGAGCAGGGCTAGAACCCGTGTCCCCTGCATTGGCAGGTGGATTCTTAACCACTGTGCCACCAGGGAAGTCCCCAGTCATTTGAATTTTTTTAAATTCACATTATAATAATTCAAGTGATTCAGAAATAGCCAAAGTAAAATTTATTGTCTTCTGACCCCCCTCTCATTTAGCTTCTCTCTGTGTTGAAATTTACAAATAACAATTTGGTGTGTACCCTTGCATACTTGTTCCAATGATCTTGCAAATGTATTTTATACACACATATACATAAGTGCACACACGTATGTAATATACACATTGTGCGTATGCTGCTATGTGTAGAAATGGGATCACCACTGTATTATTCTGTAACTTTCATTTTTCCCTTAAATAGATGAGTGGAATCTGTACTTTTAGTCTATCTTATTGTCTCTATTACTTGCACATAACTTTGTGGTATAACTGTATCAGAATTTAAGTCAACACTTTTCCCTGTTGGGAAATATTCAGGCTGTTGCCAGTTTTCTGCTAAAGAAAATATTTTGCCGCCAATAAATTTCTTTGATATGTATCTTTGTGCATTTCTGTCAGATAAAGTCCAGGGTGTGCATATTTAAAAATTTGAAGACAGTGCTATGGTACTTTATTTTGTATTTTATTTTTAATACTTTACAATCCTATCAACAGATCATTACTGCTGAGATACATTCATATCCTTGTTGTGATTAAAGCCTTTTGCTAGATTTGTGCTCTTCCGCTAGACCATCTCAAGTTGATTACATTTACACTTTTGGTGGGGTTTTTTTTTGGTGCATTGGGTCTTCGTTGTGGTGTGCAGCCTTCTCATTGCGGTGGCTTCTCTTGTTGCGGAGCTCAGGCTCTAGGCGTGCGGGCTTCAGTAGTTGTAGCACATGGGCTCAGTAGTTGTGGCTCCTGGGCTCTAGAGCACAGGCTCAGTAGTTGTGGCTCATGGGCCTAGTTGCTCTGCAGCATGTGGGATCTTCCGAGACCAGGACTCGAACTCGTGGCCCCTGCATTGGCAGGCAGATTCTCAACCACTGCAGCATCAGGGAGGCCCTACGCTTTTGTTATTTGGAAAAGAATAACTTTTTACCTCCAGGTTAGCTTTACTGGTTATATTCATTCAATTGGATTTCACTTCTATGCAGTTAGTCAGTTAGAACCAAATTTTCATTTAGGGGAATTTGACTGACTCAGATATTCTCCTCCTCCCAGAATCAAACCAAAACTTCTAATAAATTGTGAATTTATTTTAAGAAGGAGCCCAGAGAGTTTATTAAAGCTCACAGAACTTTAAGAAGTTGCTTAGTGGCTACTTGATTGTTATGAACTGAAATTGTAAAGATGATTAATAGTTGAGCTTAGGGAAAGATTGGAAATTCTGAACATTTGGAAAATGTATGAGACATAACATAATTATCATTACCAAAAATGTCTATGCTAATTCTCTCCTGGTGATTTCTGTGCAATTTGTTTAATAAAAGAACTGGTAAGAGAAAAAGCAGACCAACAGAGGCTGGTTTATAAAGCAAGAAATACAATTTGCAAAAATATACAGGGAAGGACATTGTTCTACCTCCCTATTCAAATTGCAAACACATTTTAGTTGATGATACTGGCCGCAATTTGGTGGACTAACATTCTCATACACCCCTGGAGGGCAACTCCATTGTGTGTGTGTGTGTGTGTGTGTGTGTGTGTGTATCAAAGTCCTCAAAAATATGATTTAATGCAGTAATTCTGTTCCTGGGAGTTTATAATAGTAAAAAATTAAAAACAGTCTAATCAAGAAGTAGAATAAAAGTTAAAATATGAAAACTTTATAGATTGTTGAGCCAGTAAAAATCATGTGTATAAAGAATACTTCAAGTATTTAAATGACACAGGGAGCTAGACACTATATAATAAGTGGGAAAAACAGCCTTCAAAATTATAGTGGTATTTCCCAGGACACGTCTTGTGAGACGTGAGATCCTCCGTGGCCAAATTAGCTTGAGAAATGCTTAGCTAATCAGAATTTAATAAGGTTATGTACTACAGGACTTGTCTTAGAGATTCATAGAACATAAGGTGACTTGTAATATTTCCCAAATTTCCTTGACCTTGAAACTTTTTCTCAGCAATACCTAGTAGCTTCTTTCAGAATACTTGGGTTCTGTAGAACATAATATGGAAAGTGCTAATAAATGTTCAGTCTCATTTTTTGTTTTTAAAAACATAGTGATATCTGTGTATTTTATGTGTTTACACATATAATTACATATGTTTGTATACATGTGTGTGTGAAAAAAAAAGCTGGAGAAGATAGATGAAGAAGGTCATCTCAGGACTTCCCTGGTGGCGCAGTGGTTAAGAATCCGCCTGCCAATGCAGGGGATACAGGTTTTAGCCCTGGTCTTGAAAGATCTGACATGCCGTGGAGCAACTAAGCCCATGCGCCACAACTGCTGAGCCTGCGCTCTAGAGCCCGCAAGCCACAACTACTGAGCCTGTGTGCCGCAACTACTGAAGCTCATGCACCTAGGGCCCATGCTCCACAACAAGAGAAGCCACAGCAATAAGAAGCCCACTCAGTACAACAAAGAGTAGCCCCCGCTCGCCGCAACTAGAGAAAGCCCTGCCTGCAGCAACAGAGACCCAATGCAGTCAAAATAAATAAATAAATATTTTTTAAAAAAAGGTCATCTCAGGGTTGTGAAATTACTGGTAACTTTTTTCTTTATATTAGTCTGAATTTCTTAAATTTTCTGCAAAAAAAAAAAAAATCACTTCCAACACTGAAAAAAAGTTGTTTTTAAATTCCCATAAAGTTAACTAAAAGCCACTGGTGAATAGTGTTTAACACTCTAGTTTGAAGTGGGGGACACAGTTGTATAGAAAAGAAAACTCAAAAGGGCAAGGGGAAACTTTGAAAGGGGATGGATGTATCTTACGCCTTTATGGTGGTGATGGTTTCATGGGCATATACTTATCCCCAAACTCATCGAGTTGTACGTTAACTATATACCACTTTTTTACATGTCAGTCACACCTCAATAAAATGTCACTTCAAAGAAAAAACCTCAAGCATTGGTGTCAGATCTGAGTTCAGCTTCTGGTGTAAATCGTGAGCAAAGCATTTAGTCACTGCCTCTCACTTACAAAATAAGAATATTATTAATACCTCTCACAGAGCTGTTGTCAACATCACAGGTACAGTACGGATGTGTCTAATATGTGCTTATAAATATGCAAAGATGGTTTTAACTGAATTATTTACTAATGATTGCATGTATAGGGAAATACCTCTTTTTTTTTTTTTTTTTTTTTTCCGGTATGCGGGCCTCTCACTGTTGTGGCCTCTCCCGTTGCGGAGCACAGGCTCCGGACGCGCAGGCCTGGCGGCCATGGCTCACGGGCCCAGCCGCTCCGCGGCATGTGGGATCTTCCCGGACCAGGGCACGAACCCGTGTTTCCTGCATCGGCAGGCGGATTCTCAACCACTGCGCCACCAGGGAAGCCCGGGAAATACCTCTTTAAATGAATGTTTAAATGAAGTTTACTATGTATTGGAATAAATGTTTTTACCGTGGAAGTATACTTCTGAAATGAATGAAATGAAATGCTCTTGTTCTTAGCAAAGAATGTGGTTCACGCCATTAAATTGGAGGGAAGTGTTTTTAGACTAATGTAAATGATTTCCATTTAATTTTTAGTCAGAATTCTTTCTTTTTCTCTACTTGCTTTTAGCTCTTGTCAAATAATTGTCATAAAGATGAGGTTTTACTTAACTGTGATCCATTATCTGTGACTCACACCCCTTCTTATGACTTTTCCTCAAAGATCATCATGTTAAAAAAAATATTATTGACAAATTTAGTCAGTTTCTCATGGGATTGTAGAATTTATTATTGGGAAGAGTTTTCTCTTAATATATGAAATCACTGTTAAATGTTAAGATTTTGGTGCTGTGACTGGTAAACTTTACTGATAAATTATGTTCTCACACTCTCTCCATAGCTGTTTTTTGAAATGTTTTTTTTTTGTTGTTGTTTTTTTACTTCTCTATTTGTCATATAGCAACTCTACAGAAAGAAGCCCGGTTTGGCCATCACATTTGCAAAGCTGCCTCAAAATTTGGACAAAAACCGATACAAAGATGTACTGCCTTGTGAGTATCCGGCGTGAATACCTCCTCCCTGCCACCACACACACACTGAGATAATGTTTCCCTTTTTAAAACAGATTGTCTGGTATTCTGGAACGATTTTCAGTGTGTCTGTAAACACCACCGTCTTTACTGCAGCCATTTCAAACTCTGAACAGTTGGGGAATAGTGTTTATGCTAATGAGGCGAGAGCTGCAGATGGGGCTGGGAACTGAACTCTTGTTTACTCGGTGCGATAAAAGTAACACTAGGAATAATCAGTAAATGTCTTGCTCTCCCCACAGATGACACCACCCGGGTATTATTGCAGAGAAACGAAGATTATATTAATGCAAGTTATGTGAATGTAAGTTAAAAATCTGGATCATGAGAAAAAGCACATTAATCACCGCAACAAGCATGACAGCGGCGTGTGAGGTGCTTTGCAGTTTGGCAAAGTGCTTTTCCGTTCACCCCCTCATTTCATCACCACAGCAGCCACTGAGGGAAGGCAGAATAGTCTTATTTTACAGAGGATGAAGCTAAGGTTCAGAGACATTTAATGATTTGAAAAGTCACAAAGCTAACGGAAGGTGAGACCAAAACTCAGATTCTGTGTCTCTGACTACATCATCCACATGCCTTCCGTCCTCAACTGCAGACATTTAGGTGTTCTGTTGTTTTGGCCACTGGTATGTTTGTAACTTTCTGTGTTTTTCCCCCATGTCATTACATCCCGCCTAAAAATAAGAAAAATGAAACCACCTCTGGGCATATAACCCAAAAACAAAAGGTAAAAGATTTCACATGTTGTGGGGAAAACATTCATTTCACTCTGAAAGTGCATCTTGGGCAACTTAGCCTCTCTGAACCTCAGTTTTCTTGATCTAAACCAGGGGTCAGCACACTTCTTCTGTAGAGGGCCAGACAATAAATATTTTGGTCTCTGCAAGCCAAGAGACAAAATTGAGGATATTAATTGGTAGTTATATAGCCGTTTAAAACGCAACCGTGTGAAAACACAAAAAGAGCACCTTTGGCTTGCAAAGTGACAGTTAAATTTGGTCTTCAGCCCGTAGCTTACCAACCTCTGATCTAAATGAACAGATGACTTTTCAAGTTCTCAGGTTATATATAGCATGATATCAAGAACCACCAGCAAGAATGGGTCTGATCAGAGATTCCACTTATTCAAAAGCATCTGTGGGATTCATTGACCCTCACTTCAACATTCCTGGTGTCCTGCAAGCAGAGCAGCAGAAATGGTGGGGCTGCTAACACCACACAGTCCTGGGGTGGGGACTGGCTGAGACCAGGGCTGAGGAAGCCTTTAACCTAAGCACCAACCAAACCATGAGTTAGGCACCTCCATTTTCCTTTCCCATCTAAGAATGAGTGAATCACAATGCCACTCCAAAGCTCAGCCAGTTCTGAGTGTTCTTTCATAGAAAAGACTTAGTTTAGAAGTCAAAGGAGAGCAGGGTGGGAGAGGGGCACTGAGGACAGTTGAAAGCATTTTGACCTCTAGCATTAATCAACTCAGACGGTAACTATGTGAGGTGATGTGTTCATGAACTTGACTCTAGGAATCATTTCACAGTGTATACATATATCAAACCATCGTGTTGTACACCTTAAATATGTACAATTTTTATTTGTCAGTTATACCTCAGTAAAGCTGGGGCTGGGAGGGAGATTGATCAACTCAATGGTACAAACATTGGCAGCCATGCAGGAAGCAAAGTGGAACAGCAGTTGGTGGGATAAGCCTGTATGCTTACGCTTCAAAGGAAATAAATATTTTGATAGAAAACCCTGCATAGGGAAATATGTGAGCATGAAGATTGGCATGTGTTGCTGGAAAGGCAGTTACCCAATACTGGTTATATTTAGGACACAGCGGTGAAGGTCATTTAAACTCTTTTCCATTTCGTAGGTCCACTTCTGATTTCTGATTATCACCTATTGACTATCACGTAGTTTTATCTTAAATATCTAATGCTACTATTATTGTTAAATACCTTTGAAGCTTTTTTTTTTTGGCCACAAAGCTTGTGGGATCTTAGTTCCCAGACCAGGGATCGAACCTGCGCCCCCTGCAGGGGAAGCGTGAAGTCTTAACCCCTGGACCGCCAGAGAAGTCCCTTTGAAGCATTTTTGAGAGCAGCGTTTTCTTTTATTATTCTTATTGGCCGAAAATTGATAGAGATGTTATTCTGGTGTGATGAGTCACTAACTAAAAGAATGTAAGATCCAGTTCCCTGTCCACCTTGTGGCAGTAACAGATTCTAATGCCTTAACGATCTCTTGCCAGATGGAAATTCCTGCTGCTAACCTTGTGAACAAGTACATTGCCGCTCAGGGACCCCTGCCACATACCTGTGCACAATTCTGGCAGGTAGTCTGGGATCAGAAGTTGTCACTCATCGTCATGTTGACCACTCTCACAGAGCGAGGGCGGGTAAGTGGCTTGATTTCCAATTCAGAAGTGTGCATGTCACACTGTGCTCTGCAGAACGTGGATTTCAGAGCTGGAAAAGGTCTTAATGAAATGTCACCCGGTCCAGCCCCTATGTGACCCATAAATCTCCTGTACAGTAGTCATTTCATTTTTTGTTTGTTTGTTATCCTTCATGCCAAGCTCCTCATGCTGGCCTGTGGAGGTTTTCTTTTATACCAGTTGAATTTTTTTGTTTTTTTCGGTACGCGGGCCTCTCACTGTCGTGGCCTCTCCCGTTGCGGAGCACAGGCTCCGGACGCGCAGGCTCAGCGGCCATGGCTCACGGGCCCAACCGCTCCGCGGCATGTGGGATCTTCCCAGACCGGGGCACAAAGCCGCGTCCCCTGCATCGGCAGGCGGACTCTCAACCACTGCGCCACCAGAAAAGCCCAAGCTACTGATGGACACCTCCAGCGACTGGAAGCTCAGCACTCTTCCTACCCACTCCCTGGCCTTTCCAAGCTAAGGAGTGATCAGACAGCCCCTCCCATTCCTGCCTCCGATCCATTATAACAAGCAGGAAGCCTCTTCACCTTGCCTTACCTGTCCCAGAACCCCTGTTTTAGCTGTGGCCTTACCCACCCAGGACAAGTGCTGGTCCTGAGAAGAGCAGTATGAGTGCCAGGTTCACAGTGGCCATAAAAAGTAGAAGAAATTACCTCTGTCAACCTCTGCTTGTGTTGCAGCAAAACCTAATGCAAAAAAAGAGGTAAGAAGGGCTTAATTAGGAGAGTGATGGGCATCCTGCTGTGCTCAGCCTGCCGTGCATTTTCCATAGGAACAGATCGCTGATTATATAATAGAAGTCAGTGGGCAAGGGATGCTGTGTAGCATGAGTTCTCTAACTTCTGCCTGCATCTGGGTATCTTCATTATGAAACGTTTATCCAGAAACACATTCCAAAATCAAATATAAATTAATTTTGAACCACCTATTTTGAATGATCTTTGTGCCTCTTCCTCCCAGGCCTCTCTTTGGTATGTAGCTCAGAATGCCAAACTGAGCTATGCTGAAAGTCAGAATACAGGATTGGAACGGATAGTATGTTTGAGGAGATCAGGCTACCCTCTCACCCAAAACAGCAAAATAAGTATTCCTGCTATTTCTAGAGAGACCTGAGGCTTGCACAGGGCTTTCAAGCAGGTTGTCCCAGGCAGATGGCTCCCCCTCCTTGGCTGAAACACTTCCAGGGTCCATCCATGAGTATTCGGCTCTGATTTTTTTTTTTTAATTACAAAAATTTAGTTTTATTTATTTGCTTAGTTTATTTGGTTTTCTTTGCTGGTTCCTCCATCTTTATTTTTTTATTATTTTTTTTCAACATCTTTATTGGAGTATAATTGCTTTACAATGGTGTGTTAGTTTCTCCTTTACAACAAAGTGAATCAGTTATACATATACATATGTTCCCATATCTCTTCTCTCTTGCATCTCCCTCCCTCCCACCCTCCCTATCCCACCCCTCTAGGTGGTCACAGAGCACCGAGCTGATCTCCTGTGCTATGCGGCTGCTTCCCACTAGCTATCCACCCTACGTTTGGTAGTGTATATATGTCCATGCCACTCTCTCACTTTGTCACATCGGCTCTGATTTTTTTTTAAATCCCTCTTTACGACACGCTGAGATCCACATCACTTGGAACCACCACCCCACCTGCTTCTCTTACCTGGAAGAGTCAGTGATAAGTTACCCTTCTCTTCTATGCAATGCCCTTTCAGATATGTGAAAATAATCCTCGACTTCCATTAAGGTGGTGGTCAGCAAAAATTGTCTGGTCTTTGACTCAGTGGTGCTGTTAGCCAGTTTTCCCATTTTGTACTCAAGCATTTGACTCCCGAAACCTACATGCAGCATGCTGGTGGGGCTCTGGAGCCAGACCATCTGGGTTCAGAGCACTGTTCTTCTTGAGCAAGTTATTTAACCTCTCTGACCCTCAGCTTCCCTGAATATAAACTGCAGATAGTAGTGGCGCCTCGGAGGGTTTGTGAAGACTGAGACAATATGTATGAAAAGCTTAGAGAGCTTCCTGTTGCAAGTATCCAGCAAACATTAGCTATTGTGTGTCTGTGTGGCCATGATTATCATCCCCGGGAGGATGAGCCATCAGATCTGGCCTTCTGCATGCCCTTGGGCTCCTTGGGCTTTCCATCTGTCATTCTCTGTGTTGGCTCTCACTCTTAGCTTCTTGTCACTCACAGTCTTGATCAGAATCTCTTCTCTTCACGTAAGTCACCATTTAAAAATGTAAAGGCCCTCAAGAAGCAGTAGAAAGCTCCTTCTAGGGCTTCCCTGGTGGCGCAGTGGTTGAGAGTCCGCCTGCCGATGCAGGGGACACGGGTTCGTGCCCTGGTCCGGGAAGATCCCACATGCCGCGGAGCAACTAAGCCCGTGAGCCATGGCCGCTGAGCCTGCGAGTTCGGAGCCTGTGCTCCGCAACGGGAGAGGCCACGGCAGTGAGAGGCCCGCGTACCGCAAAAAAAAAAAGAAGAAGAAGTTACGTGTAAAAATGCAAAAATCACAAGACAGTGTTTTTAAAGTCTAAGTAAATATTCTTGGCTTCCAGGCTGTGAACCCAAGGCGTGCTTGCCCACACGGTCATGTGCTGTCTCCTAAAAAGAGAGTTAAAGTACTAGGGAGATAATGTTAAAGCTATCCTAGACCCCAAGTGAGAAACTCTCTACGGCATACATGGAAAAAACCACTTTCCCACCGTGTGGTTCTATGCCATTTAATCCAGACCCCATCTCCTCCTAGCCTCCTGCCAAATCCCACACTTTGCAGGCCTTGATCTGGGCCATTGTGGTATGTTATAGATGACAAGACATCGGCCTTGTTGTCTCCACAATCTCCCCATATGAAACTGTGCCATGTTTGCCTGCCTGTCCTGTGACTTTGGAGGACCTAGATACTCCAGGTTTTCTCAGAAACTGTCCGTGGACGTGCTACTCTCCGAGCTCATGAGGTCTTTCAGTGGTGCTGCAACTTCTACGAGCCAACACCTGAACCCATGGGGCAGCCAGGAGCTCTCCTCCCCTGTGTTGGGCTGCTCCTTTCCCCTTCAAAGTTGGCTTGTCCCTTCCCAACTGGGAGGTCATTGTTCTCCTTGGAGAAAAGAGCGGCAGCAGGCGTGGTTAGTGACAGACATCTGCCCCGATGGCTGTCCCTTCTTTCCCTCACTCTGCCTGTTCCAGCTCAGGAGAAAAGGCCCTTTCTTTTTTTTTTTTTTTTGCGATACGCGGGCCTCTCACTGTTGTGGCCTCTCCCGTCGTTGCGGAGCACAGGCTCCGGACGCGCAGGCTCAGCGGCCATGGCTCACGGGCCCAGCCGCTCAGCAGCATGTGGGATCTTCCCGGACCGGGGCACGAACCCGTGTCCCCTGCATCGGCAGGCGGATTCTCAACCACTGCGCCACCAGGGAAGCCCAGAAGGCCCTTTCTTCCATCCAGGAGGCCTCACTTGCACCGGCTGCCCTTGCAGGTCCTGCCCCTCCTGTTTTGTCCCGATTGGAGTCTGCTCTGAACCTGAGCTCCTCCAAGGTCTCCATGTAACCTGGTGGGTTGGTTGGTTGGTTGGTTTCCCAGCCCTTTCTTCCTAATGGAACCCCTTCCGGCTGGTTCTGTCAGGTTAGAGATTCCCATCTCCCACGAGTCGGAGCATTCCCTTCGTACTCTCTGGCCCTGGGAACTTACCTCTGTTGTTTATCAATGGTTGGAAGCCTGTTCTCAAATCCAGGCTACGCGTTTCCTCCCTCTCCTGTTACAAACGCTCAGGTGACCTGAGCCCTGTATCCTGAGGTCCCTTATCTGGTCCTCGCCACCCCGTTGAGTTCCTCCTGATTAGGAGTCGGTCACTCCAGGCCAGCAGCTCTGTCCCCTACTTCTTCTGAGAGATGAAGTTCTCGGCATGTCCCGTTTGCTTTCTCCCAGATTCTGCATTTTACGGAGTGAGCCTCCCCACAGGCGTATAGCTGGCGGGGTCCCCATCGCCGCTCTGTGCTGCACTCAACGTCTGTAGGTGCTGGGAGCCTTGCCCAGAGGCCAGTGGTCAGTGAGGCGCTCCTGCCACAGGATAGCTTTCACTTCTCCCTCTTTTCATTACGACCTAAAACGTTTTCCATTGTGTTCTCCCTTCAGGTCCATGGGTTTCCTCCAAGAGGAAACAGAGGTATAGAGGTATATAGTCTTTCCATTGAAAGGGTCTTCTCCTTCCCCTCCCATCAAGGATGTTTCTTTTGGGGGAAAAAATTACTTTTTACATCTCTATATGCTCCATTTCCTATATGTAGGATCTGACACAAGTAGATTCACTCTCTGAGCCTCAGTTTACTCTTATGCAAAACAGAGACAATGACGGTATCTACCTCATAAGATTGTTCGGAGACCCAGATAAAATAATGTCCATAAAAAGCACCATTTAGTGCTTAGCATATACTGATCAAAAGATAGTAGGCATTAGGGAATCCCCTGGCAGTCCAGTGGTTAGGACTCCCCGCTACCACTGCAGGGGGCCTGGGTTCGATCCCTGGTCAGGGAACTAAGATCCTGCCAGCCACACAGGATGGCCAAAACTGAGGTTCAGAGAAGTGAAGTACCTTGCCCAGGTTTGCAAGTTAGTGGAACTTATCAACCAGGAAGGAAACTCAGGATGTGCACAAACTTCTTGTTCTTTCCGCTACACCCCCAGTGCTTAGAGATCCAAGTAGACCTAAAATCTAAATTTGATCAAGGAGTAAAGAGAATCCAGTTCTGGTCAGATTCACTGGAAGTCTCTGGAAATAGAGGTATTTGTGGCTCAGCCCTGCACGGGCTCTTTGCTTCAGAGCGAAGCTTGCCATCAGCTGTCCTGTGGGCAGGACCCTTGGGAACCTGCAGCAGACAGCTACACCCCCACAGATAAGGAAGCAGATGCAGGCCTGCTGGATGTTGGCTCTGCCTCGGGTTCTATGGACAGCAGTCCTTCGTGTCTTGGAGAAGCTGGGAAGTAGCCACTAACCAAAATACCCAGGTTTAAGGTTTACAGGTAAACTCTTAACGCCGCCTTTTCAGCAGCATGCTTTAATTTCACATATTCACTGTGAGGTTTGAAAATAAGAATAGAAAAGCTCTTTTAAATTACGTGCGTCTGTTGGTTTATACCCCCTTCTCAGCTGTAAGTAAATGTAATTTTTACCCAAGTTGATGCAGCTGTAGGCTTGGAGAGAAAACTTCTTTTTGAATGAGTCAGAATTTGACTTGATGGATCTATGATGGGATAGGCAGCTTGGCCCCGAGCTTTGCTTCGAGTCCAGAGGCAGCAGTGAGACTGCTAGGGAACAAGTTTCAGGATTTGGAAGGGGTAAGAGAAAACGGGAGGGGCCGTGGGGAGCCACAGCAGCCCTGGACCTGGGGCAGCCCACTTAATCCCGCTGAGCCAGGTTTCCTCCTCTGCTGTCCGGCGCGTGTCAGCTCCGTAGGAGTCATATACGAAAGCACTGGTGGGGCCTGCGGCAGCAGTGGTGATAACAGCCACTGTCACCGCTGACCTCTCCCCCCGCAGTGAGCCTGGCACTGCACACCATTCTCTCCAGCCTCTGTCACCATCTGGGAAGCAGGTGCTGGCCTGTCTTTCAGGTGACGAATGTGAAAATCAGAGAGGTTAAGTAGTAGCAGGTTCAAGGTCATAGGGCTCACCGTGGAGGAGAAAATGATCGTAGCAGACGTCGATCTGGCTCCCAGCTGTGTGCTCTTAGCGGCTGTGCCTTGAGGAGTTCCACCTCAAGGGCGTGAGGAGTGGACGCTGAAGGAGGGATGAGGTAGAAAGGGGTGTCGAGAGCAGAGAAGGGGCCAAGAGACGGGGGTGTCGGGTAGAGGTCGCTCCTGAGTCGAGGCCCCATGTCGGAGGCTCTCCTGTCCCTCCAGCAGTTGGACCCTGGTGATGAAGAAGAAAAGTCTGTGTGCTCAAATTCCAGCTCCAGCCGGAGCGAGAGCTGTGGCCAGGCCCCTGGCGGGTTGACCTCCCCACCCCTCCTCAGCTCCCCAGAGGAGGAAGGGAGGTTCCCCCGCCCACCCCTCAGAAAACAGACGCAGCACAGAGTGGCCTCGCCTGCGTCTCTCTTCTCCCAGCAGCTCTCAGCGTACCTGGCGCGAGTGAGAGGGCTCTGGCCAAACATCCAACCCATCTGCCCAGTTAACCGCAACGAGGACCGCCGCACAGCCGAGCCTAACCCCTACCCGCTGGTTCCCTTGCAGACCAAATGCCACCAGTACTGGCCCTATCCTCCCGAGGTCATGGAACACGGCAGCTTTCACATCCGCTGTCAGTCAGAGGACTGCACCATCGCTTACGTGTTCCGGGAAATGCTGGTCACGAACACCGAGGTGAGCATTGCACGGGCGGCGAGCGGTCCAGGGGAGGGCACGGGTCAGAGGCAGGTGCTGAATCAGCGTCCACCGTGGGCCCCGGGGAAGGGCTCTACTTCTAGATCAGTCTGTGTTTTCACCCGGTGGGCATTTCAGTAGATACACAGACGGCCTGGAAAAGAGCCAGCACCCGTGTCCACAGCAGCATATTTCACAATAGCCGACAGGTGGAAACAGCCCAACTGTCCACTGACAGATAAATGGATAAACAGAATGTGGGGTATTCATACGATGGAATCCTAGTCCCCCTTTACAAAGAAGGAAGTTGTGACACATGCTACCGCATGGTTGACCCTTGAAGACATTATGCTGAGTGGAAGAAGCCAGACCCGAGAGGTCAAATACTGTGGGGCTTCTCTTATGCGCGCTACCTGTGGAGTAGTCAGTTCACAGAGACGGAAAGAAGGATGGTGGTTGCCAGGGCTGCACGGCTGGGGAATGCAGTTAGTGTTTAACGGGCACAGCGTTTCAGTTTGGGAAGATGAAAAGGTTCTGGAAAGAATTGTACATAATGTTTAAACATGGTAAACTTCTTGTTATGTGTATTTTGACCATAAAAAAAGAGCCAACGTGGGCGGCCCTAGTACCATAGGAGCAAACGGGGAGAGATCGCTGTGGGCCGAAGTGGTGGAGGAGACATCGGGCAGGAGGTGGCCCCAGCGGAACCCTCAAGAGTGGGTGTGTGGGAGCGTGTGGGAGGCGAGTGGGCCGGAGTTGGCAGAGGCCAGGGCAGGGTGGTACCCAGTGGCAGAAGAGTATCCAGAGACGGGAGCTCCCCGGCTGGAGGCTGGAGCGGGGCCGGGGTCCTCCTGTCCACCTGCCACCTGCCCACCGTCCAGGTAACTCAGCGAGGCCACTCTGTCTCTTTGCAGACCGGAGAGGAGCACACCGTGACGCATCTGCAGTACGTGGCATGGCCAGACCACGGCGTTCCCGATGACTCCTCAGACTTTCTGGAATTTGTGAACTATGTGAGGTCCCTGAGAGTGGAAGGTGAACCCGTCCTAGTTCACTGCAGGTACTGTGGCTTGTTGGCTTTATTTTTTAAATACTCCTACTCCTTGGGAAAGGCCTGGAGAAAGTCGGCAGGTGTCAAGCCCACCTAAATCCCACGAGACTGGAGATGCTTTTTACAAAGCTCTGTTTGCTTTCTTCCTTCACAATGTCAAAAGATTTGGACACACTTGTGATTGCAGCGCAGAACTGGAGAACAAACTCCCTCCCTCGTCTTTCCCTCTGTTCCCAGCTGACTGACCTCACAGCAGATGCGCATAAGGTGGGGGGTGGAGTTTGCACGGAAAGGTGGGTTTCTTCCCATTGGTTTTTCAGCCCCCAGTCTGTTCAAGAGCACACCTTGAGTGTGTGTTTTGTGTTCTTTGAAGGTCAGAGGAGGAAAGCTCCATCTGAGTAGACGTGGGAACTGGCGAGGAGCTGAGCTGGGCTGTGCAGAAATGCTGTCTGAGCAAATCCCGTCTCTGCTCCTTTCCCCCCAGTGCTGGGATAGGTCGAACCGGTGTGTTGGTCACCATGGAGACATCCATGTGCCTGATCGAGAGGAACCTGCCCGTTTACCCACTGGATATTGTTCGGAAAATGCGAGACCAGCGCGCCATGATGGTGCAGACATCAGTGAGTAGAAATCCCAGTAATAAAAATACTAACGATGGCCAGGCCTGCACGAAGGGCTTTGCAGGTTGAGAGACCAGGGCTCCAAGGGACCGAGCCACTTGCGCACAGTCACAGAGCTTGTCAGGGGCTGAGCGGTTCCCACACCCACCCCATCCGAGTTCTACCTCTCGCTACCCTCCACTTCTGCTGCCTCACGGTTTGTTTCCTGCCAGCCGCTTGGCCAGGGAGCAGCCCCGGTTGCACTCTGCGATGTCAGGCCGCTGACCCATCATGTGTCTGTCCATCAGAAGTAAGCAAGGTCACCTGAGGGTTTCACCCCACCCGCCTGTTCCTGGGTGAGCCTTTTGGCTCAGCAGATGTCTCACATGGCCCTACTCTCTCCTCTTCTGGGCTCCCTCCCACGTACGTCACGCCTGGGTACCTGGCACTGCAAGTGTCCACAAGAGGAAACATTGTGGCTTCCCCCAGAGCTACAACAGGGGCAGTGGGGTGGCATGGAAAGTTCATGATTCACACTCCCCCACATACTGGGCAACCTTTGAATAGTGCCTTAACCTTTCTCTACGCCTCAGTTTCCCCATCTGCAACGTAAGGACTATCCCATATTCATTCATTCATCCATTCAGCAGATAATTGCACAAGCAGGAGAGACCTGAGTTTATATCTAGTAGAACTGGATCAGTTGACTATAAATCTCAGCAGCAGTGGGAGAAGTCCAAAGGGAGTCTAAGAGCTCGGGAAGAGTATCAAAAGCTGACTTTGGAAAGTCAAGGCTTTCTGGAGGAATGGCCTCCGAGGCCGCACCCCCCGATGGATGGGGAGAAGTTAGCAAAGAAGGGAGCGGGACCTGCCCTCAGCTCTGTGTCCTCACGGACTCATGGACCAAGCTCGTAAGATCTCTCTAATGTTGGTGAGCTCCTGCTTTAAATTCACGTGCACCCAGGAAACCTGGTTAAGAAAAAAAAAAAAAAAAAATCAGGCTCTCTGCCCTGTTTTGTGGTATGGAAGACCTCATTGCTAGTTAAAGAATGTTTAAAGTGCATCTTCTGGGCACATTTTCCTAGCTGGTGCAGCTCAGTCTGAATGCTTTCCTGTCACCCAGGGACACATCAGTAAAATAAGTCTCTTAGGTGTTTGTTAATATAAAGAACTTTACCCTGTAAGAGCAGCTTTCGGTGGCTTTCCTTTGGAGGACAAAATCCAGACTCCTTATCTCAGTGCAAGGCCTTCTGCAGCCAGGCCCCAGCCCACCCGTGCCACCTTCCTACCAGCCCCGCTACCGCCAGCTGTCCTGGGCCGGAAGCGTGAGCCCTGGCTACGCTCCTCTGAACGGGCCGCCCTTTCATTTCAACGTACACTGGTGTGTACATTGGAAGGGCCACCCTGCAGCAACCTGTGTCCCTCCCTGACTCCCTGAGACCGCTAGTCCCTCCCTCTGCTGTGTTCCCGTGCCACGGTTGCCCAGCCCTCATCACGTAGTGAGCTCACAGGTAGGTGTGTCTTCTCCACACCGTGTCCCTGATGTAGCCCAGAGCCTGGCTCGGCCGGAGCTGGAGCTCAGGGTGTTTGTGAGTGAGGTGAAAGAAGAACTGTGTCTGTGGTCTGATGCAGCATTTGTGGAGCTGCTGGCCAGCTTGACGGCTTTCTGTTCCTTTCCAGAGCCAGTACAAGTTTGTGTGTGAAGCAATCCTTCGTGTTTATGAAGAAGGCTTAGTCCAAATGCTGGATCCCAGTTAAGACGACTGTGAAGACGTTCATTCCTCTTTCCCAAGGGCGTCCTCCTTCTCTCTGGAAGCAGCAAGAGGAATTTGTAGGCTGTGGGAAAGGAATGAGCATATTTGAACCCAGGCACTTTAAATTTCTATTAAAAGAAAAAGGTATCGTGTACATAGGAACTGTGTAGATAACGCATGCGGTTGTAGCATCCTTTAGGCCCTCACCTCCTCCGGAGAGAAATAAGCAGAAGGGGATCTCAGTTTGGGGCCTGTCCTAACGCCTCCCTCCTTCTCCGTCTCCATATTCCTGTAAACCATCCCTGGGCAATTGAGAAGGGGGCGCCAGCAACCCTGTTGACCTCCCAGAAACGAGATGGTGTGGCTGCTCAGAGCTGCTTGGCTGAGTTGTGTGTATATGTGTATAGGACTAAGGGCTGAGCTTTCCATGTGTCTGGGCGGAGCTGGAACAGTCAGTGTTCACCTGCCCTGATGCTGATGAGGAACCCCACGAATGTACTGAACGGCAGGGGGTGGGGTGTCAGGCCGAGGGGCAGGCGGTGCCTTTTCTGCCCTCCCTTCCTTGGTCCCATCTCCCGGCCACTTCCAATATTCCCGTTTCTGAGAATCGTGTCCAAATGCCCTGCCTTCTCCCTGCACTAGTGACCCTCCTCCGGTTCACAGCAGTGCCTGGACCGGGCAGTGCAGGTCTCGGGTGAGTTTTCCGTTGAGACTCTGAGAACAAGGGAGCCCAGCGTTGTTCCACGTGTTCGTTTTTGGAGCGGGTGCCTCTTGCCTCCGTCTTCCTCTTGCTGTACACTCAGCGCCCAGGACTGGAATCATCCACTACTGAATCTAAGACATGGATTGCTGCTACTTTGAGCTATTACACTTGAAACATTACAATTTTCCTGAGGGGAGGTGGGATATCACCTAAATATTCAGAATCTTCGGCCCTTCTGAGAAAAGATCGAGTCGTTGAGCCATGGGAAACCCAGCCTCTAGAGGGTTGCCTGTGGAGGTGTGTGTGTGTCTGTGTGTTGTGTGTGCTCCCACGGGTGAGTGTTTCTCGGGATTCCTAACTTGATTCAAATTACAGTTGAGTTTATATAAAGAATGAGTCTCTGTATAGAAGAACAAATGTGTGCATTCACTCTTAGTTACAATGGTCTTCGTTTCATTTCAAAGGAGAGGATCAGACTATCTGAATATAAACACCATTTGATGTTAATTTATTCTAAGTACACCATGATTTTGATTGTCCTGAAGAATTCTGCCTTTGTTAATACTGTGTTAATTTTTTTTTTTAATTTGCGACAGGATTATAGCAAATTATTATTTAAGGAAAATAAATTACGTAAACATTCTAAAGTGGTATTTTGAAATAGTGGTTTTATGTATCCAGAAGAAACAGCTAAGTATCCAATTTCTTAACGGGATTTATAGAAAAAGGATGGTATCATGTTATAGTGCACTGAAATGAGGCCGTTTTGATGTTTAGCAAACTGGACCAGTTGAGTAGTTTCCTGGTCACAAACTGGGTAAAAGACCTTTACGGTAGGGGCCAGGTTTCTAAAGGTTGTCTCCAGACTGAGCTTATTTACCGCATTCTTTACATCTTTTCCCCACCGATGTTTTACTGTTAAATGGCCAGGGTGGAGGAAGGTGTTGTGCTGTGTCATGAGCCATACTGTGTGACAGGAGACACCGAAGCCCCATCCTAGTCAGCATAATGCCAGGCTAGCAGAGTGTAGCAGCAGAGTTTGGAGCTAAGGGGTACAGGATTTGGTTTCTGATTCCACTCAACAGCTAGCCCTAGGCCTAGTCACTTATGAGCTTTACCTCCACTTTCTCGTCTGTAAAATAGGAGAAATAAATAATACTGAGGACTTTGGGTTGAATATGAGGATTGAATAAGATGATGCTATTCAAGTTGTCATCAGCTGGAATCTGACACTGCTCTGGATGAATTACTTTGAAAAGTTAATTTATCAGTGACTAGCCCCCAAATCCATGAAACAGAAGTAGAATCAGCTGGGGTTTTGTAAGAGAAAATCGCTTTTCTTCTCAAGAGAACCAAGGGCACAAAGGAGTATCATACAAGTACTTCTGGACTCAGAAAATTCCATCAGCCAGGCACCAAAAAAGAGGGAAAGCTGAAGGAGATGTAAATGCCATCAGGATATTGAGCAAATCATTGCCATTTGATAAAAAAGGCATCAACACCCTGTGTGTAAAAAGCTTGTGAAGTCTAAATGAGTTTGGAGATTTATGTTTTATTGTTTTTTTTAAGAAACAAATTGTTTCATATGGTTGAGGAAATGCTGCCATTATTTTACATCAATTTCCAAAAAGTTTACCGAAGGTCGCAACCAGCCTTTTTCGGCCACTGTGCAGGCCAGTAGTTCAGACTCAGCAGATGTTACCAGGAACAAAATCCATGAAATCCTGGGGAAGAACAAGACAAGAGGGTTATCGAAAGGAATGAAATATGCAAGTAGATACTACAGATGCTACCGATTAATTTGTGGAGTTCAAGATTCCTGCTTCATCACCTTATATACTTAAGCAATTAATACCTAAGAAGCCCGTTTTAGCCCTAAGTGAAGAACGTCATCAAAATCAGGATAAACATTTTGCCTGGGAAATTGGGGTATGAATGGAGAAGACATTTACATCCTGTGTCCTGGCACTCTCGGAAGATCTAATTAGACTCGTCGATGTGCAGACATAAAATGGGAGAGGGCCTGGTGTCACTCCATAGAACCTGCACTAGGTGTTTTGATTTTCCAGAACAAGAGATGCAGCTCAGTTTGTTTGGGGGAGGAGCAGGGAGGGTTGGATCACAAACTTGGGCTGGTCTTTAGTTCCTACCACAGTAACTTATACTTCAGTTTGCTTTGAGATTAGCATAGATGCTGTTGCTACAAAGTTGCTGGTTGATGTTTTTTGTTCCTTGTAGAAGTTATCATAGAACGGGAGGCAACGAAGAGGCAGCGTCAATGGGAAAGAGTGGGCAGGGGCAGGACGTGGATCTAGATCAGACTTAGACAAGATGTGTCGCCCTCAGCCCTCACTTTCCTTCTAAGTGAAAGGGGGGGTTTGGGCTCGAGGGGATGAGCTCTGGAGTTTTTCAACATCTGCCCTTCTGGGAGGGAGCCTATTCCAGAGAGTCAAGGTTAATCCTAAACCAAAACCTCCAGTAAGCTACTGGAGAGAGATGTATCACGTTTCTGGAACTTGTCTCCAAGCTCTCCAAGAGCTTGTCTCCCTCAGACCTTGGCAAAGACTCTGACCTCAGCCTGGGAACCCAAGCAGGGAGGGAGTCCAATGGCCAGGCTGTCCGGCGTTTCTATAACTCACGTTCCGTCTGGAGCAACCAAGGGATTTGTGTTGTCATGTAGTTTTGAAAAGTATCTTAATTGATTAGCAATATTTTGTCTGTAAATTTGGAGTGTTTTACCTTCTGACCTGTTCTTTCAGTGACTCTACTGGAAAACAATTTGATCAATATAAAAACATTCAAGCTATGCAACACTGTTATTGTGTGTTGACATTTTTATTCTGATGTCTTGATTTCTGGAAATGTTTTCTCATTTTGTTTGCTTTTTTTTTTTTTTAAGTAAATGTTAACTCTCTTGGAGGAGAGTGCTCTCTGCCATCTCCACCTTCCTTCTGGTGAAGGATGACCAGGGACAGCCTTGACCTTGTGTGGCAAGTTCTAGATCAGAATTAGATTCAGCTATCCTGACAACAGTAGCTTACACAAAGTAGAAGTTTCTTTACCCTCTCCCATGCAGGGCTGCCAGGTGGCTGCATGATCCCTAGGGTCTCAGGTTCCTTCTGACTTGTTACTTGGCCATTCCCAGTCTGCAGCTTGTACATTGAGGTCCGCGATGGCAGCTCCAGTCGTGTTCACATTCTAGCAGGCAGAATGGAGGAGAGAGGAGGAGAAAAGCAAGACCCTTCCCTTAGGGCGTGTCTTGCAAATGTTGTGCGTCTCATCAGTCCAAACTTGCAGGGCCGTATCCACCACAAGGGAGTCTGGGAAAGATACTTTTTATTCCAAGAAGCCATGTGCCTAACTAAAATTCAGGATTTCTGGGAATTCCCTGGTGGTCCAGCACTTAGGACTCGACGCTTTCACTGCCGAGGGCCTCGATTCGATCCCTGGTTGGGGAACTAAGATCCCACGAGCTTCATGGTGTGGTCCAAAAAAAAAAAAAAAAAAGAGCTCTAAAAAAATAAAATAAAAATTCAGGAGTTCTGTTTCTGAGAAACAAGGAAAGAATGGGTTTGAGGGACAATTAGTGGTCTCTGCCATAACTCAACCCTTTGGTGTCACCTTTCTTGCCTCACGTCCCTGAGGTAGACAACTCAAACCCCAGCCAGGTATGGCACGGATCTAAAGCCAGAGTCACATTTGAGTCATTTGTGGTCTTCTCTGTCAGCTCTGGGTGGCTTCTTGTGGTCTAATGACCTATAAACTCACTCAAGTTATTTTCTCCCAACATAGCCCATAAACAGTCGTGAAGCAGAAACAGGAAAACAGCCATTGGAAACTCATTCATAAGAGGAGAGAACAGGAAACACTGCTGCCAGGGGTTACCCAAGTCCACTGCAGGAATAATGAAGACGCCTCTGGCCGGCCATCGAATCCCTTGGATGGTCACCTGACAGCCCAGCCCCACTCTGGGAGGGACTCCTTGTCCACTGACCTCCCTGGCCGCGTCCAAGGTGGGGCTACAGAGCTTTTGTAGCCCTGCTTACTCCTGGGGCAGTTTGGGGGGGGGTCCCCATCGTTGTGGTTTCTCTGCCAATAGAATTCCAGCAAGTACCCACAGCCGAAGATCTGGTCTAGACCAGTGTTCTGTGCTCTGCCTGTGCTTCTCAACTTGAAGGTAGTGACTTTGGGGCCACCTGACCAAGAAGTTTGGGTGGGAAGGCAACACCCACAGTCTGATCTTTGGAGCTACTGGTTTGCATTTTCTGGCAGAGGAGCCTTGAAAATGGCTTGTTGCCCCAGCCTTGTCTCCTGCTAAGGCTGCCACTTCAAGGCCACTGCTCTTAATAGCTGCAGTTTGGAGAACAGAGACTGTTGGCATTTTCTATGCTTCAAGATTTTAATCAATTTTGATCACAGGCTAGAGACAGTGCCTCCCTTGGTAAAGCAGGATTGCCTTCCATCTCTTCTGCAGTCTGTCTGGCTCTAGCCCCAGTTCATCTCACTTTTCTATGACTTTGTGAAAAGCAACAAGGAGCAACGTTCACACTTTTATCTCTCTCCCACCATTTCCTCTATTGCCGTGATCTCTGTCAGCATGTGGTCCATCCAATTTCATCAAATGTTTAGCCATTATATAAAAGACAATATCTATTCTTGACATCTGCTGCCTACCAATTCCTCTAAGCCAGTACTACATTTTGGATGTTATTTGCAGCATCCCATTATCAGTTACCAAATTCTAAATCCAAAAGCCAAAGTAAAGGTGGTTGGAGCAAACTAGAAGTTTATTTCTCACATAAACACAAGAGTCCAGAGCTGGTACAGTGGCTCCATGATCATTGGGACCTACGCCACTCCAATCTTCAACATACACCTTCACCTCATAGTCCAGAATGGCTGATCCAGCTCCAGCCATCGCATCCATCTTTCAGCCAGAAGAAAAGAGGAAAAGGGACCCCCCAGAAAGAATGCCCCTTCCCTTTAAAGATAATTTCTGGAAGTTCCATAGACTACTTGATTAACACACAGCCAGAACTTGATCATAGGGGTGCATCTAGCTGCAGAGGGGTGAAGAAATGCAGTCTTTACTCTGGATGGCACTCTACCCAACCAAAATTCAGGAGTTTTATTATTGAAGAAAGGGAAATGATTATTAGGGCACAATTAGCAGCCTCCCCTACAGATTCCTTGACTTCAGATCTACTGAAGGGCTGACATACGAGGAGTTAACACTGCTCAAGACCCAGCACACAAGAACAAGTGCAATTATGTCACTTAAGCAAAACTGACCCACCATCCTGAAGAACAGCACTGACAGCTCCTAACATGGTCAGCACTCATCCATTACATACATGAATCATTTGAATAAGAATAGACCGATAACAAACTTAACCTCTTTTCTAGAAACCCCAGGTCCCCACCATTCCCCAACCCCAAATTATACAGGTCATTCTTCTCCTATGGCCACCCTCGTATCCTTTGCTAGTTAGTCCCTACACCTCTAGATTGCTCTCGTGGTTGAGGAAGCCACCAGAATTTCTCCTTAGGCTGCCCCAGGGCTTCCAACATCATTGTCCAAAACAGAGGAAGAGCCAGAAAAGAAGACTTGTTGGGACAGAGTGGCAGAGGTCCGGGGAGGAATGGTGGCAGTGAAGACAAGGTAGGTGGTCGTAGTCCAGCCATATTTAAGAGGAAGGAGTATGGCTTGATGACTGGTGGGTGTACCGAGGGAGGAGCCAAGGATGGGGCCAGTTTCAAGGTTGGGCAACTGGGCGGGTGTGCAAACAAGGAGAACTAGGTGTGGAGAAGATGAAGAGATTGTTCTTTGGGTCTGAGGTCTAACATTAGGGACACATGTAAACCAGTCAGAGGAGTCTCCCACAGCTATGTCTGAACGTGAACGTTTATTCTTAAAAATGGTGTAGACATTTCTGGGTCCTGAGCACTGCAAACAGTCACAGTAGATGTCTTCTGTGCCACTCTTGTTTGAACGTTAGTCCATTCAAATGATTTCTGTAATCAAATCCAGTTATTAAAATAGCCCATCTGGGGTGAATGTGCAATTGTCATAGTCTCCTCAGGCTGCAGTAACAAAATACCATCGACTGGGTGGCTTAAACAGCAGACATTTATTTCTCGCAATTCTCGATCCCAGGAAGTCCAAGATCAAGGTGCCCGCAGATTCGGTTCCTGGTGAGAGTTCTCTTCCTGGCTCGCAAACAGCCGCCTTCTTGCGGTGTCCTCACGTGATAGAGCGAGCCCCGATGTCTCTTCTTTTTATAAGGGCACTAATCCCATCAAGGGGGCCCCTCATGACCTCATCTAAACCTGAATATCTTCCAAAGGTCCCATCTCCTGATGGCATCACATTGGGGGTTAGAGCTTTAACACAGGAATTTGGGGGAGGACACAATTCAGTCCATAGCAGCGAATTCATATATTTGATCATAAGTGTAACCAGAGGTCCAACTTCTGAACTTCCCCACCCCTCCTCTGCCTGCCTGAACTCTCGGAGACCTCACTCTCCCCTAGAGCCCCACAAGCAAGACAGACCAAGGGGGCAGCACACTGGGGCTAAGGAGAGAACTCCAGCCTCGGTCTGGACGTCAGCCTCTGCTGGTCCGTGGTCTCAGCACAGGTGTCATGCATGATTTTCTTTAGTAGTGTTCAGCGTTGCCCTGGCCCCCTCCAGCCTGAGGGAACAACGCTTCTCCTTCCTGAGCGGGTGGGGTAGTGGGATGGGGCAGGAGCAAGGGAATAATACCCTCTTTCAGCCCCCATCAGCAGTACCCGCCCCAGTGCATTTCCAGAGTTATGCATCCCACCCCTCAACCAGGTGGCTCCTGGGCAACCTCACATTTTTGGCATCTCTGTTCCTCCATTGATGACGATATGAATCATATTGTGCCCGGTTGTGCCCAGCGGCAGTTGCAACCATGCTTCCTCACACTGACCAAGGGAACCATTCGGTCATCTGTCCGGCCCTGGAGCCCCAAAGAAAACCCCTCAGTGCTTAATGGGTTTCTGGCCTAGGCTGAAACCCTCTACCCCACCTGGAACTCCATCCACTTCTCACTTGCACCTTGAGAAATGGGTCCATCGTTCCTGTTGTCTTTCAGAACTGCTCACTTACCATCCAATGCCAAGCCTGAGGTTCCGATTGAACATTTTCTGAAAATAAGCCTCATGCCTCAGAGGCTTTAACTTCCATCCCATCATTTAATGCCAAGCAGACAATTATAAATAAAGGGAGGAAATGTCTCTCTCTCCCCTACCCTCTTCCTGTTACACACACACACACACACACACACACACACACACACACACACACACACACACAGAGTACCCAAGGCAGGAAGGGGAAGGGTGGTAAGTGGTGCTCTAAAGTGGTATGGCCAGTATCAATGTCTAGATCAGATCTCGGAACTGGTCCCTGTGGACTCCACTGCGTGAACTGCTGACACCACAACACCACTGAACCCCATCCTGCTTTGGACACTGGATGAGCTGCCCCTGCAGCTGCCACCCTCAAAGAATGAACCCACACAGTCGCTGCTGCCTGTCGTCTCTGAGTCCTGGGACAGATGCTTTTCACTGGCAAGACCTAGCTTATGAGCCCAGACCTAGCTGCAAGGGAGGCCAGAATGCAAACATGTGGCATGTTCAGGGTCTGTAATGGGAGATGCAGGAGGGGATCTCTGCCTTGTGTGGTAGAAGTGTTTCCAATTTAGAAGCTGGATGACCAAAATCAAATGTCCACTATAATCCACTCCTCTGCCTTCTAATACCCTTCCCATACTTCTAAAACATAACAGTGTGCCTGCCTGATATGGAACGACCATCCCTCATACAACTGAAAATCTGCTCACCCTTTCCCAAGAGGAGTCAACCAGGATGCTTATCAATTACAGAAGCAGCAATTCCTTTTCTCCTGGGTCATGATCTATCTCAATATCCTATACTATATGGACTAAATTGTATATGACAGCTATCAGCATACCCTATAAAACAGTACAGGAAAAAGAAAGGGGAGAAGAAAAATTAGATTAAATATTTTCAAATATACACGACACAGCCAGGAAATAATACAACAGAACTACATGATGTGTAAAGGCATTGCCCACAGAGGAGACCTGTCTGGACTCTGTCCAGAGTGTGAGGTCAGAGTGACCTTCAGGGCCCTGGCCAGGAACTTAGCTCTTAGATTTCACCTTAGACATCAGGTGCATGGTTTTGGTTGCAGTGAGAGACCTACCTGGCAAAGGCAGAGGTGTGTAAATGAGAACAGGCTTGATAGTAATCAAGGCCAGTAAGTCAAGTTTCTAAACAAAAGGTATGCATGCTATTTATAAACTAACCATAAAAACTCAGAAACCTGAAACAAAAACAACTGAGAGATGCCTAGAAAAATACATTCTAAAATAAAAAAAGTTAGTGTCCTCAGCAGTCCCTTGTTTCTTGTATTAAATCTGGGTTGTCCTCAATAACAAAGAGCTTGTAGGAATTCTAATTTTGGCTTATGTAGGCATTGTCCAAAAGCACAGGGAGAGCTGATCCCTTCCCCACAGATGCCTCCACCTCCAAATGCCTTTATTTCTATATTTTACTACTTAAATAAATTGGCGAGCCCTCCCCCACAAATTCTTTTATCATCTTCTTTCTGCCTCATCTCAGGAAAAGCTCTCCTCTCGCTTTTCTTCATAACATCGAGAACTAAATAAAGAAGTTCATAACAGGATTCTTCATAAAGGATTAAAGGTGGAAACTACCCAAATGTCCATCAGCTGTTAGATGGGTAAACAAAATGTGGTCTAGCCATACAGTGGAACATTATTTGGCCATAAAAAGGAAAAAGGTTCTGATACATGCTACAACATGGATGAACCTTGAGAACACACTAAGTGAACAAAACCAGACCCAAAAGGTCACATATTGTATGATTGCATTAATTTGTGTTGTTCAGAAAAGGCAAATTCATAGAGACAGAAAGTAGATCAGAAATTGCCAGGGGCTGGGAAGAAGGGAGAAGAGGAGTAACTGCTAATGAGTATGGAGTTTCTTTGGGGAGATGATGAAAATGTTCTGAAATCAGAGAATGGTGATGGTTGTACAATGTGAATACATTAGAAACCATTCAATTGCACACTTTGAAATGGTGACTTTTATGTTAAGTGAATTTCATCTCAATTTTTTAATTGTTAAAAAAAAGCAAGCTAGGGCTTCCCTGGTGGCGCAGTGGTTGAGAGTCCGCCTGCCGATGCAGGGGACACGGGTTCGTGCCCCGGTCCGGGAAGATCCCACATGCCGCGGAGCGGCTGGGCCCATGAGCCATGGCCGCTGAGCCTGCGCGTCCGGAGCCTGTGCTCTGCAACGGGAGAGGCCACAACAGTGAGAGGCCCGCGTACTACAGAAAAAAAAAAAGCAAGCTAAACTAAAAAACAGTGTCATCAGTCCCCTAAGTTGTTCTGAGAAGTAGGTGGCTGCAGATGTCAAAACGATAAAAAACCATTTGCAAACCCACCAACCCAGTAACTCCACTTCTGGGAACCTGACCTAAGGGAATAATTTAAAGGTTTTGTCTTAAGATATCAAGACAGTTTTTAAATATGTCCTTGCAGTGAGATGTTTTTATAATGGTGAAAATTTGGAAACAATCTCAACGCTCATCAGTCTGAGTCTAGTTCAATAAAGTTCGGTGCATTTTTGTTATGGGACACTGGGTAGCTCTGAAAGTCGATGTAGGTATCCACACACAGAAAGAATCTTGTGATATCTTGATAAGTAAGTCACTCAGGATGCAGAATAGTATTATTGTGTGATTCTAACTATAGATAAAGTCAGTATATTGTGGTGGCCAAGGATATAGATTCGGGAGCAAAACAACCTAGATTCAAATCCCAGGTCCTCACCATTTGCCAGTTTTAAGTCCTGGGGTTAGATAGCTAACCCCACTCAGCCTGTGTTTTCTAACCTTTCTGTGCTTTTCTAAGCTTCAGTTTTCTCATCTATAAACTGGGGATAATAATACCTATGTCACAGGGTTGTTGTGAAGAGTGAGTTATTATGTGGAAAATCAGACCATTCGTGGTACATAATAAGTGCTGTCTCGGCTATTACTGTTTTAGATAGATAGATAAGATAGATGACAGCTCAAAGAGACAGATAAAACAGATCAAAGATAAATAGATACATACACAGATAAATAGATACAGAGATGATAGCAAAAAGTCAGAGAGGGGGTGGGGAATCCCGATATGTTAAGACTGGCTGCCTCCAGGGATAGGGTAGTGGCTGGATTTCCTTTGCTTTTTCCTTATCGGTATAGTCTAAGTCTCTGCCATGAACATG
Organism: Kogia breviceps; assembly: GCF_026419965.1. Taxonomy (NCBI): domain Eukaryota; kingdom Metazoa; phylum Chordata; class Mammalia; order Artiodactyla; family Physeteridae; genus Kogia; species Kogia breviceps. Next base: position 23,815,068 of record NC_081317.1, read on the forward strand.
CATTGCTCTAAAAATTACTATATAATTTTTTAAAAGCTGGAATATTGCTACCGATGCACATATACTAAAGAAATGAAAAACATTGAACTCTGCAGTGAAATTAAATGTAAGAATCAGTTTTTAACTCCTCCTTGTGTCAGACAGGATTCTTCTGATTGAAAGTGACAGGAAGCCAACTCAAATTAGCTTAAACCAAAGAGGAGGACTCCTAGGCAGGACACTAGGGCAGTGTCAGGAGGGAAAGAAGACTTCAGGAAGTAGGACAGCTCAGTGGAGGGATTGGATTCTTAAATCCTTTTGTTTCTGCTTCTCTCAGCCTTCATTATCTTGATGCCTTCAAATGGCCTGGTAGATGGCTGATCCCCATGTGGCTCCAAAACCAGAAAGGAATGAGCATTGTCTCCACTCCCATTCAGGGCTTCTCAGGGGAGCATTCTGATTCAGGTTAAGAGCTCACTCCTTGGACCAATCACTGCGACCCTGGAGTTGGTCAGTGAGTCACAGCCCCATCCCCACAGAACTAGACTGGACTCAAGAGTGGGAACAGCTCCCCAGAAAAAGAAAGTTATTCTGAGTAAAGGCAAAAGGGCCCTGACAATTAGGTCGGGCCCTATAATGAACCTGTCACTGGCCAAAGCACTTGATATGCTGGCCTCATTGCATAAACGCCTGGAGAGTGTCCAGAGGCCTCCTCCAGAGTCCCCAAAGTTACAAATTCCTGCCTCATCTTATTCCAATTTAAACTGTATTACGTCAAGACCCATCTTCAAGAAAGATCTTTCAATCTGTTTCTACTTTGATTGACATCACTATCAAACAGTATCCTACTGGTTAATGTTGCAAATATGATGTGGATTAAATGGAATAGGTCAATTTGGAATTCCAAACCTTCATCAGAAGATGACCTGTTTTAGGGCTTCCCTGGTGGCACAGTGGTTGAGAATCCGCCTGCCGATGCAGGAGACACGGGTTCGTGCCCTGGTCCGGGAAGATGCCACATGCCGCGGAGCAACTAAGCCCGTGAGCCATGGCCGCTGAGCCTGCGCGTCCGGAGCCTGTGCTCCGCAACGGGAGAGGCCACAACAGTGAGAGGCCCGCATACCGCAAAAAAAAAAAAAAAAAAAAAAGAAGATGACCTGTTTTTTTTTTTTCTTTTTTAAGATGTTTTTTGATGTGGACCATTTTTTAAAGTTTTTTTTGAACCTGCTACAATATTGCTGCTGTTTATGTGTTTTGGTTATTTGGCCATGAGACATGTGGGATCTTAGCTCCTCAACCGGGGATCGAACCTGCACCTCCTGCATTGGAAGGCGAAGTCTTAACCACTGGACCACCAGGGAAGTCCCAGGTGATGACCTGTTTTAACACATCTCTTCCTCTGCGAGCTCGAGACGGCCTGTATTTGCCCACTACTCTAAGGAGGAGGGTCTGTTCGCCTAGGACTCCCAACAGTGTCTTCTTGCCCCCACCCCCCACCAACCCGGCAGGAATGTGACAACTTCTACCCTTAGCAATTCCTGCAGTTAGTTCTATCTTTTCTTTTCCTCATATCCACATGCCACACGCCTTCCTAGTCGTCCAGGTCCAGCTCAAATGCCCTCTCCTCCAGGAAGCCTTCCTTGCCTGCCCCTTCCTGAACTAGAGCCGTGTTTCCTCCTCTGTGATGGCTTGGAATACGATGCATCTCGAGTCACTGGTCATGCTCATCTTATCTCCCTACTGGAGAGAGAATCATGCTTCGTTCATCTCTGTGTCCCTAAGGACACACACATAGTGATAAGCAGTTACCAATAATACCTGTTGAATGGATGCAGGCCAATACTCTTTACATGGCTGATCTCAACTAGGATCCTGTGCTCCCTAACACTGTTCCTCTTCTATGTTACTTTACACCCTATCACCCTTATCCCCATGGCAACAGGTTTTTAGAGGGGATAGGGGAGATGGAAGAAAAAGATTTCTAAATCTGATCACATAAAAATTCAGAATATCATAAGCACAATAAAAAGGCAGTCAAGAAACTGCAAGGGCTTCTCTGGTGGCACAGTGGTTAAGAACCCACCTGCCATGCAGGGGACATGGGTTGGAGACCTGGTCCGGGAAGATCCCACATGCCGCGGAGAACTAAGCCAGTGAGCCACAACTACTGAGCCCACATACCACAACTACTGAAGTCCGCACGCCTGGAGCCCGTGCTCTGCAACAAGAGAAGGCACCGCAATGAGAAGCCCCTGCACCACAACGAAGAGCAGCCCCCGCTCGCTGCAACTAGAGAAAGCCCGCACGCATCAATGAAGACCCAACTCAGTCAAAAATAAAATAAATTTTAAAAGGAAAGAAACTGAGAAAAGTATTTGCAACAAATATGACAAATTCAAATAAGAGATGCCATTTTCAGCTTAAACTTGGCAAAAATAAAAGTTGTGGTTTTGAAGCATACTTAATGACAATTTTATCGAAAATATTTGAAAAGAGAAAAGCCTAGAAAGTCCACAACATTTTAATAGTGATTAGATCAAATTTTTGTGATTATGGGTTGTTCTAAGTTTCGCTCTTTTCCAATTATTTATAATAATTAGTAAGCATTACATATGTTATCATAAGAACAAAGAAACAGATGCCACCTTTTGCTAAATTCCTTATAAGATAAAACTCCATGTTGCTAAGGAAGTGGTGAGATGAGGATGTTGGAGTATAAATGGGTACAACCAGGAGGACAGGATATATTAAGTACATACTAACAGTATATATTAAGAACTTAGAAAATGTTGATATTCTTTAGTTTAACTTCTATATCTAGCTATTGACTTAATGATTGGAATAAAACATGACTAGGAAAAACTACTTTTAGTCATTGATTCTAATGATTAGAATAGAAAGTGACTAGGAAATCAGACAGATGGAAACAATGGCTTACATACAGCAATATTCATTGCAGAGCTTCCTAAAATATGAAAAAATTGGAAACAACTAAATGTCCAATATCAAGGATATGGGTTAAGTAAATTATGGTCCTATAATGGAGTAGTATGCAATCATGAAATGCCAGTTGTAAAGAATATTTAAATAAGATAAAAAATGGTTATGATATAATATAACGTTCAGTGTAAAAACTCAAAAAAACCTAGATAGATAGTGCAATCTCCAAGGTATGTACATGTGTATATGCATACACATAAAAAGGGACTCAGAAGATTGTACCAACATGTTAACAGTGAATATCTCTGGATTTAGGAATTATGGGTGATTTAAGTTTTTTTCATAATTACCATGTATTTTTTATAATCAGAAAAAAAGAATTTTTATAAGGTCCCCATGATTTTTAACTAGTCACAACCTAGCTTCACAAATGCACATTACTTTGACCTAGCAATTCAAACTTTAGGAACAGATTCCTCATGTATATCCAGTTATTCACAACAGCACTGTAATGGCCAAAGACTGGAGACAACTTGAATGCCCAGCATAGAGGTCTAGTGAAGTTAATTATAATACAGACTTACAATGGAGTCTTCTGCAGCCATAAACAAGAATGAGGAAGACTTCCCTGGTGGCACACTGGTTGAGAGTCTGCCTGCCAATGCAGGGGACACGGGTGCGAGCTCTGATCCAGGAAGACCCCACCTGCCGTGCAGCAACTAAGCCCGTGTGCCACAACTACTGAGCCTGTGCTCTAGAGCCCGCAAGCTGCAACTACTGAAGCCCATGCACCTGGAACCCGTGCTCCGCTGCAAAGACAAGCCACAGCAGTGAGAAGCTTGCGCACCACAACTAGAGAAAGCCCGCGTGCAGCAACGAAGGCCCAACACAGCCAAAATTAAATCAATAAATTTAAAATAAATTTATTTTTTATTTCTTTTTTTAAAATAAAAAAAGAATGAGGAAGCCCCTTATTGCTTTGTCATTATTATTATTCTATACTTGTATATTGTTCTATAATATTAATCATAGTAAATATTCTATACTATTATTGTATTATTATTATTCTATACTAATATAGAATACACTCCAAAATAAAGTGTTAAATGAAAACAGCATGATAACAGCAAGATATAGAGGAAACTTCCAATTGCGTAGAAAGGGAGAAACGAATATGCATGTATACAGATAGACTTGTCTATATCTATAGACACTTGCTCCTATAGGCACAAAGTAAGTCTGGAAGTTACACAAGAAACTGGGAACACTGGATACCTCTGGGGGGGCACAGAGGTAAGAGAGAGATGTTTTACTATAGACCCTTTGATAAATTTTGAATCAGGAACTGTATTGCCTATTCAACATTAAGTAATGCATAAAACTAGAATAGAAATGAACAACCACTGTTTCCTTAGCATCATTGTTAAGAGCTTGGTTGGTGGATTCCAATTGCCTCAATTTAAATCCCAACTGCATTGCTTGATGACTGTGTAAACATAAGGGAAATTTCTTTTTTTTTTTTAACATCTTTATTGGAGTATAATTGCTTTACAATGGTGCATTAGTTTCTGCTTTACAACAAAGTGAATCAGCTATACATATACATATGTTCCCATATCTCTTCCCTCTTGCGTCTCCCTCCCTCCCACCCTCCCTATCCCACCCCTCTAGGTGGTCACAAAGCACCGAGCTGATCTCCCTGTGCTATGCGGCTGCTTCCCACTAGCTATCCACCCTACGTTTGGTAGTGTATATATGTCCATGCCACTCTCTCACTTCGTCCCAGCTTACCTTTCCCCCTCCCCATATCCTCAAGGCCATGCTTTAGTAGGTCTGTGTTTTATTCCCGTCCTACCCCTAGGCTCTTCGTGACATTTTTTTTTCTTAGATTCCATATATATGTGTTAGCATATGGTATTTGTTTTTCTCCTTCTGACTTACTTCACTCTGTATGACAGACTCCAGGTCCATCCACCTCACTACAAATAACTCAATTTCGTTTCTTTTTATGGCTGAGTAATATTCCATTGTATATATGTGCCACACCTTCTTTATCCATTCATCTGTTGATGGACTCTTCCGTTGCTTCCATATCCTGGCTATTGTAAATAGAGCTGCAATGAACATTTTGGTACATGACTCTTTTTGAATTATGGTTTTCTCAGGGTATATGCCCAGTAGTGGGATTGCTGGGTCGTATGGTAGTTCTATTTTTAGTTTTTTAAGGAACCCCCATACTGTTCTCCATAGTGGCTGTATCAATTTACATTCCCACCAACAGTGCAAGAGAGTTCCCTTTTCTCCACACCCTCTCCAGCATTTATTGTTTCTAGATTTTTTGATGATGGCCATTCTGACCGGCGTGAGATGATATCTCATAGCAAAGATCAATAAAACCAGAAGCTGGTTCTTTGAGAAGATAAACAAAATTGATAAACCATTAGCCAGACTCATCAAGAAAAAAAGGGAGAAGACTCAAATCAATAGAATTAGAAATGAAAAAGGAGAAATAACAACTGACACTGTAGGGAAATTTCTTAATGGCTGTAAGCTCGGTCTCCTAAACCACATAATAGAGGGTGATAATGACTCCTGCCTAGAGGGATTGCTGTGAGGTTTAATGAGATTATTAAATGAGGGCTAAATGAGATAATCCATGTAAAGTGATTTATTTTATACTTAACATTTTTAAAATTTATTTATTTTTTGCGGTACGCGGGCTTCTCATTGCTGTGGCCTCTCCCGTTGCGGAGCACAGGTTCCGGACGCGCAGGCTCAGCGGCCATGGCTCACGGGCCCAACCGCTCCGCGGCATGTGGGATCTTCCCGGACCGGGGCACGAACCCGTGTCCCCTGCATCGGCAGGCGGACTCTCAACCACTGCGCCACCAGGGAAGCCCCATAACATTTTATTTTTATTCCTTGACTGCCTTGGGGATGGACCATCCACAGGTCAATCAGAATATTCCCTGCCTCCCCAGAATGGGACCTACTGCATGAGCTTGTGCAGATCGAATGAGTTAATATAGTTGAAACCCCTGAAACAGTGTGCCTAGTTCATAGGGAAGTTTAACAACTGTTTGTCACAGAAACATCCTTTAAAAGGGCAGCCTCATTTCCCCCTGACATCTCGGAATTCACGGGGTCCCTTTACTTCAATAATTTTATTATATCTTTCCTAGAATTTCTATGTAGACACTTTTTAAGCCCATGTATTCTTTTCTCATACTATTCTGTTCTGGCTTTAGGCTTAAAGTATCTGTTCCTTCCTTTCTTTATCTCTTCAAACATTTTTAACCTTCTTGTTTTAAAGTTTCTTTCAGGTTGTTTTATTATCTTTAATTCTTGGGGTATAAAGTCTTGTGCTAGTTGCAGCTGCTGACTGCTTGGAGCTTATGCCCTCACGTGGGTTATACATGGATCACAAGCCCGTCTTCATGGGGTTTCTGCGAGCACCCCGGACTCCTAACTGTGGAAGTGTCCCTATCCTGGAACTTCATGGAACCTGAGGTCCCCTGACTTTTACCAGTTCTGGACAAGTTTTAACTTGTTCACTTGGAATCCACTTGGAAACCTCATACCATGCAAGTGATGGGAATTCAGACTCCACGTCGGCACGTTGCCCAGGGTCAGGAGGTAAGGTTTTCTCCTCTGCTCCCACGGTGAGGCAGCCTTGGCGACTCCTCGCTTCTTTAAGGCAAGTAACTCATTTTCATCTCCCTGAGAGCACAGAGCCAGTGGCTGGACTCCCCTCACAGGCAGGTATGAAATCTCTAGCCCCAAACCCTCAGCTTTAATACACTATTAGCCCCGTGCCTTGAGCTCTGCCTGGTCAAGGTTGTGGCATGCTTGCTTCATGGAGGGGGATATATCTATGACTCCATGATTATGCCGATATCTAAAGAGAAAAATGGGGCCTAGAAGCTTCAAGGTGAGGCTGGGAGAAAGAAGCAGAAAGCTTCTGGCCTAAGTAACTTCCTGGAAAATCAATTTTCAAAAACAAAAGACACAACCCTGTGGGAAACCTCCAACACCTCTGTATAGAAAAGGGATTGGGAGGAAACATCCCCAAATGTTACCTGACCTGGCTTTAGTGTTAGAAAAATGAATACATTTTCTTTCTACTCTTCTATATTTTATCGCTTTTCTATTCCCCCTTACCTTGGAGACCAGAAATCATAAGCCATTTTTTAAGAGTTTTTTCGTAGCTATCACGTAATCTATAGAAATTTTGAATCACTATGGTGTCCACCTAGAACTAACATAGAATTGTAGGTTAATTATACTTCAATTTAAAAAAAAGAACATGTAATCACAGTCTTCTAATAGGTTCTGCAGTGAACAATACTTATGTTGTTCAAACTAGTGATGCAAACACTAATTATTGATATAATTAAAAGTAGGATCGGGGCTTCCCTGGTGGTGCAGTGGTTAAGAATCTGCCTGCCAATGCAGGGGACACGGGTTCGAGCCCTGGTCTGGGAAGATCCCACTTGCCGCGGAGCAACAAAGCCCGTGAGCCCATCTGCCACAACTACTGAAGCCCGCCTGCCTAGAGCCTGTGCTCTGCAACAAGAGAAGCCACCGCAATGAGAAGCCTGTGCACCACAACGAAGAGTAGCCCCCGCTCGCCGCAACTAGAGAAAGCCCGCGCACAGCAATGAAGACCCAACACAGGCAAAAAATAAATAAAATAATTTTTTTAAGTCTTTAAAAAAAATGTAGGATAAAATTTGGAAGAGAGGATGAGGGAGGAGAGGTGGAGTTATTAAATCTTCATCCCTTGTAACATTTACCGTTTAAAAATTGCCTTTTCTCTTTTCTTATTATTGTATCTATATGAAATGATAGGTGTTAACTAAACCTATTGTGGTAATCATTGTACAACATATGTAAATCAAAGCATCATGCTGTAACCCTTAAACTTATACAGTGATGAATATCAATTATTTCTCAATAAAACTGGAAAAAAATAAGGTGATTTTCCAATCAGCTACAGCAGGTTGCTAAGGTGACAGCATCGAACCACTTCCTCCTGTCAGAGGTTGGTGAAAAATCAGGGAGGGGCTGAGCAAGGCCTGTGCTTGGAAGTGGAAGGACTGCGTTGGAGTCCCAGCTCTGTCACGTATTCTCTGGACCAACCGTGAAAGTAACACCTCTTGGAGTCTTCTCTCCTCTGCAAGTGGAGGTCTGTTCAATTCATTCATTCCACAGCTGCTTATTGAACATGTGATTTGCGCTCTGTGCTGATGCAGGAACCAGGATGACCGTAAAGAACTAGACAGATGCCCACTGGAAGCTCACGTTCTACGGCAGCACAGTCCCACAGAACTCTCTAGCATGATGGAACTGTTCTCTGTCTCCACTGTCCAGCATGGTAGCCACTAGACACAGAGGGCTACTGAGCACTGAAATGTGAGCAGTGTGACTGAGGGACGGAATTTTGATATTTTATTTAAGTATAATTACATTTAGGAAGACACAGGCCTGCTGTATTGAAAACATAACAACAAAGACCTACTGTATCACACAGGGAATTCTGCTCAATAATCTGTAATAAGCTAAGTGGGAAAAGAACTTGAAAAAAAGAATAGATACATTTATATGGATAACTGAATCACTTTCCTGTACACCTGAAACTAACACAACACTGGTCATCAACTATACTCCAATATAAACTAAAATTTTTTTTAAAAAAGCCACAGGAGGCTAGTGGCTACCAAACTGGACAGCATCATAAAAGGCCGATAATGCCTCTTGTCCTGTCTCCTACAGTTTGTGAGAGGGTCCAAGCAATGTAAAAATGCAGCTGTGGGCGTCCTCAGACGTGAAGTTGTACCGTGCCTCCCTCAGATGGAGCTGGAGGAAGCTCAGGTGTGGGGACTTTTGAGACCCAGAGGCTGTTATTAAGGGCACAGGAGATGGAAGAAAACACTCGAAGTGCTGGGCACGTGGTCTGGGAGCACCTCCCCCACGGGCAAGCTGAGGTGTCCCCGTGGAGCACAGCATGTACGGAGGCAACAAAAGGTAACTAAACCGGTCCCAGGGACACCTGACTGCTTGCCGGCTCCCTTCTCTCTCCTGCTCTTGGCCCCAGGTCCCTGCTTTCTCCCTGTGGCCCGATGCCTGGGGTTCAACTTCCCTTGAAAACAGGCTGGGCCGACCCATGTGGCTTCATTCCACACATACCCACTCTTCCCTCTGCTTCTTTCAACCCTTCTTTCCAAATCAAGCTGGTTTTCTCCTTAGCCGAGAACACAGGGGCAGCAGCCCTGCCTCCTTGCTTGACATAGTGTTCTGATTCTTGCCTTTTCCTTTCCCCTGCGTTTTCAAGGGCTTTGTTTGCACTGAGACCACCTTTTATAAACATACTGGAGTCCTTACAAAGCCGGCCCATCCCCCCACGAGCCCTGCTGAAGGGGAGGCCCTAAAGCCACGAGCCTTCCCCACCCCCTATGCCAACAACCACAGCTGACTGAACTGGAGGTGGGTCCCTGACCCAAAGTCAGCCAATCTCAAGGTTTGTTGGCAGCCTATGAGGTGGCTTGACTTGAAAAGGTGAGCTGGGCCAATCAAACGCTCTCTTGTAGGAACTGGTACAGAAATACCCAGAGAATGAGCGTGTTAGTGGTGGAAGATGAAGTTGAAAAGATGTTCTGAGATGGCATCAGGACCACCAGAGGTCATGGAAAGCCTGGCTTGTCAGGAAACAGTCATGCGGAGAAGATGCAGGGGAGTGAGGAAAGATGAGAACAGCTGTCCTGATGACTCTAGTTCCAGCCTTTGTGACTGAAGACACCTGAGAAATCTCGTGTGCGGTAACTTGTCGTGTATCATAGATTGACTTTCCTGGAAGTGGGCTCTGAGAAGGAGGGTTGCATGCAGAGGAGTGACTGGGGGATGTTTTCAAGAGATACACCCATAAGAAAGTGAGGAGAGAAGGACTGCATTGGGGAAGAAAGATGAAATGCAGGTGCAGCTGAACCTCAGGTGATCCTCTGGGGACTTCTGGAGCCCCTTCAGAGTTGCCCCAAAATTGAAGCAAAGGGGCTTGGCTTTTTACCATGCATTAGCCAATCACTGGCCATGGACCACCCCTAGGAGGGAGCAGAACCTGAAGGCAGGCAGTTCTCTACAGCTGAAGGCAATTCCCACTGAGGTGTGTGGCTGATAGCCGTCAATAGCCACTCTTTCCAGCACCTGGGGTACAGGTACGAGGGTACCGAAAAGGGGATCTGGGTGGGGCAGCACAGTACCCGTGTGACACATCTCACCTCCCCCCCACACACACTCATGGTTCCTTTTTCTTTTTAAAAAAATTTTTATTTATTTATTTAACATCTTTATTGGAGTATAACTGTTTTACAATAGTGCATTAGTTTTTCCTTTACAACAAAGTGAATCAGTTATACATATACATATGTTCCCATGTCTCTTCCCTCTTGCATCACCCTCTCTCCCACCCTCCCTATCCCACCCCTCTAGGTGGTCACAAAGCACCCAGCCGATCTCCCTGTGCTATGCGGCTGCTTCCCACTAGCTATCTAATTTACATTTGGTAGTGTGTATATGTCCATGCCACTCTCTCACTTCATCACAGCTTACCCTTCCCCCTCCCCATATCCTCAAGTCCATGCTCTATAGGTCTGTGTTTTATTCCCGTCCTACCACTAATCTCTTCATGATATTTTTTTTTCCCTGAGAGTCCATATATATGTGTTAGCATACGGTATTTGTTTTTCTCCTTCTGACTTACATCACTCTGTATGACAGACTCCAGGTCTATCCACCTCATTACAAATAACTCAGTTTCGTTTCTTTTTATGGCTGAGTAATATTCCATTGTATATATGTGCCACATCTTCTTTATCCATTCATCTGTTGATGGACTCTTAGGTTGCTTCCATGTCCTGGCTATTGTAAATAGAGCTGCAATGAACATTTTGGTACATGACTCTTTTCGAATTATGATTTTCTCAGGGTATATGCCCAGTAGTGGGATTGCTGGGTCGTATGGTAGTTCTATTTTTAGTTTTTTAAGGAACCCCCATACTGTTCTCCATAGTGGCTGTATCAAATTACATTCCCACCAGCAGTGCAAGAGTGTTCCCTTTTCTCCACACCCTCTCCAGCATTTATTGTTTCTAGAGTTTTTGATGATGGCCAATCTGACTGGTGTGAGATGATATCTCATTGTAGTTTTGATTTGCATTTCTCTAATGATTAATGACGTTGAGCATTCTTTCATGCGTTTGTTAGCAATCTGTATATCTTCTTTGGAGAAATGTCTATTTAGGTCTTCTGCCCATTTTTGGATTGGGTTGTTTGTTTTTTTGTTATTGAGCTGCATGAGTTGCTTATAAATTTTGGATATTAATCTTTTGTCAGTTGCTTCATTTGCAAATATTTTCTCCCATTCTGAGGGTTGTCTTTTGGTCTTGTTTATGGTATCCTTTGCTGTGCAAAAGCTTTTAAGTTTCATTAGGTCCCATTTGTTTATTTTTGTTTTTATTTCCATTTCTCTAGGAGTTGGGTCAAAAAGGATCTTGCTGTGATTTATGTCATAGAGTGTTCTGCCTATGTTTTCCTCTAAGAGTTTGATAGTGTCTGGCCTTACATTTAGGTCTTTAACCCATTTTGAGTTTATTTTTGTGTGTGGTGTTAGGGAGTGTTCTAATTTCATACTTTTACATGTAGCTGTCCAGTTTTCCCAGCACCACTTATTGAAGAGGCCGTCTTTTCTCCACTGTATATTCTTGCCTCCTTTATCAAAGATAAGGTGACCATATGTGTGTGGGTTTATCTCTGAACTTTCTATCCTGTTCCATTGATCTATATTTCTGTTTTTGTGCCAGTACCATACTGTCTTGATTACTGTAGCCTTGTAGTAGAGTCTGAAGTCAGGGAGCCTGATTCCTCCAGCTCCATTTTTCGTTCTCAAGATTGCTTTGGCTATTCGGCGTCTTTTGTGTTTCCATACAAATTGTGAAATTTTTTGTTCTAGTTCTGTAAAAAATGCCAGTGGTAATTTGATAGGGATTGCATTGAATCTGTAGATTGCTTTGGGTAGTATAGTCATTTTCACAATGTTGATTCTTCCAATCCAAGAACATGGTATATTTCTCCACCTATTTGTATCATCTTTAATTCCTTTCATCAGTGTCTTATGGTTTTCTGCATACAAGTCTTTTGTCTCCTTAGGTAGGTTTATTCCTAGATATTTTATTCTTTTTGTTGCAATGGTAAATGGGAGTGTTTTCTTAATTTCACTCTCAGATTTTTCATCATTAGTGTATAAGAATGCCAGAGATTTCTGTGCATTAATTTTGTATCCTGCTACTTTACCAAATTCATTGATTAGCTCTAGTAGTTTTCTGGTAGCATCCTTAGGATTCTCTATGTATAGTATCATGTCATCTGCAAACAGTGACAGCTTTACTTCTTCTTTTCTGATTTGAATTCCTTTTATTTCTTTTTTTTCTCTGATTGCTGTGGCTAGAACTTCCAAAACTATGTTGAATAAGAGTGGTGAGAGTGGGCAACCTTGTCTTGTTCCTGATCTTAGTGGAAATGGTTTCAGTTTTTCACCATTGAGAACGATGCTGGCTGTGGATTTGTCATATATGGCCTTTATTATGTTGAGGAAAGTTACCTCTATGCCTACTTTCTGCAGGGTTTTTATCATAAATGGGTGTTGAATTTTGTCAAAAGCTTTCTCTGCTTCTATTGAGATGATCATATGGTTTTTCTCCTTCACTTTGTTGATATGGTGTATCACGTTGATTGATTTGCATATTTTGAAGAATCCTTGCATTCCTGGAATAAACCCCACTTGATCATGGTGTTTGATCCTTTTAATGTGCTGTTGGATTCTGTTTGCTAATATTTTGTTGAGGATTTTTGCCTCTATGTTCATCAGTGATATTGGCCTGTAGTTTTCTTTCTTTGTGATGTCTTTGCCTGGTTTTGGTATCAGGGTGATGGTGACTTCATAGAATGAGTTTGGGAGTGTTCCTCCCTCTGCTATCTTTTGGAAGAATTTGAGAAGGATGGGTGTTAGCTCTTCTCTAAATGTTTGATAGAATTCGCCTGTGAAGCCATCTGGTCCTGGGCTTTTGTTTGTTGGAAGATTTTTAATCACAGTTTCAATTTCAGTGCTTGTGATTGGTCTGTTCATATTTTCTATTTCTTCCTGGTTCAGTCTCGGCAGCTTGTGCATTTCTAAGAATTTGTCCATTTCTTCCAGGTTGTCCATTTTATTGGCATACAGCTGCTTGTAGTAATCTCTAATAATCTTTTGTATTTCTGCAGTGTCAGTTACATCTCCTTTTTCATTTCTAATTCTATTGATTTGAGTCTTCTCCCTTTTTTTCTTGATGAGTCTGACTAATGGTTTATCAATTTTATTTATCTTCTCAAAGAACCAGCTTTTAGTTTTATTGATCTTTGCTATTGTTTCCTTCATTTCTTTTTCATTTATTTCTGCTCTGATCTTTATGATTTCTTTCCTTCTGCTAAATTTGGGGTTTTTTTGTTCTTCTTTCTCTAATTGCTTTAGGTGCAAAGTTAGGTTGTTTATTCGAGATGTTTCCTGTTTCTTAAGGTAGGATTGTATTGCTATAAACTTCCCTCTTAGAACTGCTTTTGCTGTATCCCATAGGTTTTGGGTCGTCGTGTCTCCATTGTCATTTGTTTCTAAGTATTTTTTGATTTCCTCTTTGATTTCTTCAGTGATCACTTCGTTATTAAGTAGTGTATTGTTTAGCCTCCATGTGTTTGTATTTTTTACAGATCTTTTCCTGTAATTGATATCTAGTCTCATAGCGTTGTGGTCGGAAAAGATACTTGATACGATTTCAATTTTCTTAAATTTGCCAAGGCTATTTTTGTGACCCAATATATGATTGATCCTGGAGAATGTTCCATGAGCACTTGAGAAGAATGTGTATTCTGTTGTTTTTGGAGGGAATGTCCTATAAATATCAATTAAGTCCATCTTGTGTAATGTATCATTTAAACCTTGTGTTTCCTTATTTATTTTCATTTTAGATGATCTGTCCATTGGTGAAAGTGGGGTGTTAAAGTCTCCTACTATGATTGTGTTACTGTCGATTTCCCCTTTTATGGCTGTTAGTATTTGCCTTATGTATTGAGGTGCTCCTATGTTGGGTGCCTAAATATTTACAATTGTTATATCTTCTTCATGGATCGATCCCTTGATCATTATGTAGTGTCCTTCTTTGTCTCTTGTAATAGTTTTTATTTTAAAGTCTATTTTTTCTGATATGAGAATTGCTACTCCAGCTTTCTTCTGATTTCCATTTGCATGGAATATCTTTTTCCATCCCCTTACTTTCAGTCTGTATGTGTCCCTAGGTCTGAAGTGGGTTTCCTGTAGACAGCATATATATGGGTCTTGTTTTTGTATCCATTCAGCAAGCCTGTATCTTGTGGTTGGAGCATTTAATCCATTCATATTTAAGGTAATTATCGATATGTATGTTCCTATTACCATTTTCTTAATTGTTTTGGGTTTGTTTTTGTAGGTCCTTTTCTTCTGTTTCCCACTTAGAGAAGTTCCTTTAGCATTTGTTGTAGAGCTGGTTTGGTGGTGCTGAATTCTCTTAGCTTTTGCTTGTCTGTAAAGTTTTTGATTTCTCCATAGAATCTGAATGAGAGCCTTGCCAGGTAGAGTAATCTTGGTTGTAGGTTCTTCCCTTTCATCACTTTAAGTATATCATGCCACTCCCTTCTGGCTTGTAGAGTTTCTGCTGAAAGATCAGATGTTCACCTTATGGGGATTCCCTTGTGTGTTATTTGTTGTTTTTCCCTTGCTGCTTTTAATATGTTTTCTTTGTATTTAATTTTTGACAGTTTGATTATTATGTGTCTTGGCGTGTTTGTCCTTGGGTTTATCCTGTATGGGACTCTCTGTGCTTCCTGGACTTGATTGACTATTTCCTTTCCTATATTAGGGTAGTTTTCAACTATAATCTCTTCAAATATTTTCTCAGTCCCTTTCTTTTTCTCTTCTTCTTTTGGGACCCCTATAATTCGAATGTTGGTACATTTAATGTTGTCCCAGAGGTCTCTGAGACTGTCCTCAGTTCTTTTCATTCTTTTTTCTTTATTCTGCTCTGCAGTACTTATTTCCACTATTTTATCTTCCAGGTCACTTATCCGTCCTTTTACCTCAGTTATTCTGCTAGTGATCCCATCTAGAGTATTTTTCATTTCATTTATTGTGTTGCTCATCGTTGCTTGCTTCTTCTTTATTTCTTCTAGGTCCTTGTTAACTGTTTCTTGCAATTTGTCTATTCTATTTCCAAGATTTTGAATCATCTTTACTATCATTATTCTGAATTCTTTTTCAGGTAGACTGCCTATTTCCTCTTCATTTGTTAGGTCTGGTGTGTTTTTATCTTGCTCCTTCATCTGCTGTGTGTTTTTCTGTCTTCTCATTTTGCTTATCTTACTGTGTTTGGGGTCTCCTTTTTGTAGTCTGCAGGTTCGTAGTTCCCTTTGTTTTTGGTGGCTGTCCCCAGTGGCTAAGGTTGGTTCAGTGGGTTGAGTAGGTTTCCTGGTTGGGGTGACTAGTGCCTCTGTTCTGGTGGATGAGGCTGGATCTTGTCTTTCTGGTGGGCAGGTCCACATCTGGTGGTGTGTTTGGGGATGTTGGTAGCCTTATTATGATTTTAGTCAGCCTCTCTGCTAATGGATGGGGCTGTAGACCTGTCTTGCTCTTTGTTGGGGATAGGGTGTCCAGCACTGTAGCTTGCTGGTCGTTGAGTGAAGCTGGGTCTTGGTGTTGAGATGGAGATCTCTGGGAGATTTTCGCCATTTGATATTGCATGGAGCTGGGAGGTCTCTTGTGGACCAGTGTCCTGAGGTTGGTTCTCCCACCTCAGAGACACAGCCGTGGTGCCTGGCTGGAGCGCCAAGAGCCTGGTAGTGTTGGAGGGTCTCCTGCAGAGGTGGTGAGTGGCTGTGGCTCACTGTGGGGACAGGGACACTGGCAGCAGAATTTCTGGGAAGTACTCCTTGGCATGAGCCCTCCTGGATATTCATGGTTCCTTGAGGGCAGAGATTATGTCCTGATTTGTTTCTCACTTCTAGCCTGGCACCTGGTACAGGGTACTGTTAGATTTAGATTCAACAGGTATACATTGAGCATCTATACCTTGCCAGGCACTGTGTTAGACATACTATATGGATTATCTCACAGAATTCTCAAAATGGTTTGTAAAATGCAAATCTTTGTAAAGTACAGATTTTTAGCAAAAGTAAAATTTGAATCCAGGATTTGATCCAGGGCTCTTGTCAAGACATCATGTATGGCCAAGAGAGCTAATTGCCTACCCAATACCCATTCTCGTCTTTTTCCTTACTGATGGAATCCTGATTTTTATTTGGGGATGACTTGCGCCCAGCTAAAAGACTACCTTTCCCCACTCTCCTTGTGCTTAAAGGGTGGCCAGTGAGACATAAATAGACATCATTAGATGAGCCTTCCAGGAAGTCCTTGGAGAGGAGGCATTGACTCAACTTGAAGACTCACCCTTTTCCCTTCCCACTTTTTCCCCCCTCCCTGAAAGTGGACATGATGTCTGAAGTTGCAGCAGCAATCTTGGTATGAAGATGGAAGCCACACTCTCGAGATGGCAGAGCAGAAAGATAAAGGGAGCCTGAGGCATCACAGTTTCCCCATCAGTCTTAGAAGGTCCATTTCCATCTATTTAAGGCCCTTGTTAGTTTAGGATCTATAGTTCCTTACGGATATATTAGATTAGAGTTTATTATTCTGTTATTTTGTAGATATAACCCAAAATAGCATTTGGATACCATGGTCCATGGAATGAAAATACACTTTTGCCACAGTTGGAAATTCTAATAGACAAATAAGAAGGTTTTTAAAAAGTATTGGAATGCTTAGTTCCCATGCTAACATATGACATATTTCAGATTGAAGTAATAATAGTAACATCCTACTTTTATTTAGCTCCTGTGGAATGTGCACCATCTAATTTGGTCTTCATAATTTGGTCCCTGTGTGAAATAGACAGGGAAATGCTACTTTTGCAATTTATTAATTAAAGAAACAAATTCAGAGAATCTTCAAATCTTGGGCCAATAAAGGATCTTAAACAGTGTGATCATGTCAATCTCATACTCAGTGTCTTTCAGT
Organism: Kogia breviceps; assembly: GCF_026419965.1. Taxonomy (NCBI): domain Eukaryota; kingdom Metazoa; phylum Chordata; class Mammalia; order Artiodactyla; family Physeteridae; genus Kogia; species Kogia breviceps. The sequence continues at coordinate 23,832,172 of NC_081317.1, forward strand.
TTTCTTCTTCCCTACAGAATAGAATCCAAACTTCTGGGGCTTCCCTGGTGGTGCAGTGGTTGAGAGTCCACCTGCTGATGCAGGGGACACGGGTTCGTGCCCCGGTCCGGCAAGATCCCACATGCCGCGGAGCGGCTGGGCCCGTGAGCCATGGCCACTGATCCTGTGCGTCCGGAGCCTGTGGTCCACTACGGGAGAGGCCACAACAGTGAGAGGCCCGCGTACCACAAAAAAACAAACAAACAAACACAAAAACAAAACAAGATGACATTTAAGGACTTTAAAAACAGGATCCCATCCTATTTCTTCTACTTTATCTTCTCCCAACATGAAACTGCATCAGATAGTATTGCTCCCAGCTAAAGGAGAAGAAGATGGGATTGACAATTGAAATTTAGCCTGAGTTCCCTCCAAAAATGGAGACTGAGACAAGAACTTGAGTGCAGATAGTTTATTTGGGAGTTGACCCCAGAAGAGTGAGGTACAAGAGAAAGTAAAACAGGGAAAGAGGAAAAGCCAGTTTAAAGAGTATGTTATTATGTTGGTCACCACTGGGGCCATTGGGCCTCAATCCTTCCAGGGCCGCCTGAGGAGCACACAGAACTCTTCTTGGAATTGCCTGCTCTAGAGTCAACAAGAAGTATTTCTCCATTGACTCCCATCCCCCACTATTTGATGGTTGCCCCAGAAGGCCTTCACTCTCCCATCTTTCTGGTCCACACATGTGTGAATGCCAACCATCCCATGTGGCAGCGTTGGAGAAGCCTTGGGGCAGAAAAATGAAAGGCATGTGGCTTGTCCCTGAGGTGAGATGCTGTCAGGCCAAAGTGAATTAAAAACCCACACAGAAGTCTTTTTCCAGTTCTAACTAAATAAGATTCTACTGGACAAATTAACCCTCAGACAACAGCTATGAAATCTGGGCATAATAAAAATAGCAGCTCCCTGGAGGCACTAGAAGGGGAACAAAAACAGGTAGGTTCTGGTGCAGGGTACACTTGCAAAGGTGGGAAGTTGTACACAGTGCTTTCCTATTTTCACAACGTCCACTTTACAATGTAAAATAACCCAATGTGTGATGGACCAGGAAAATGCAAAACATTCTCAAGAGAAAAGAAAATCAACTGAAAACAGCCCCAAGATAATCTAGAAGTTAGATAAGAAGGATTTTTTAAATGGCTCTTATAGAGCTATTCTCAAAGAAATAAAACAAAATATACTTTCAGTGAATGAACAGATAGGAAATCTCAACAGAGAATGAAAAATCAAAATGATTTTTTAGGTGAAATGGAAATTCTAGAAATGAAAAACACAATATTTAAATTTTAAAAAATGTAATAGATGGATTTAAGAGCCAAATGAAAATAACAGAGGAAAGAGAAGTGAACTTGACCATAGAGCAATAGAAATTATGTAATATGAAGAACACAGAGAAAAAAAATGTTCTTTTAAAAAAAAGAACAGAAAGTCAGCCTAACATATCCAATGGTCTACCACATACATAATTGGAGTTCCAGAAGAAGAGGAGAGAAAGTGAATGGAGTAGAAAAACATTTGAGGAACGGCTGAAATTTTCCCAAATTTGATTAAAAACATAAACTTACAGATTCAAGATGCTCAGTGAACATTAAGCAGAATAAACATGAAGAAGGCCAGGCTGAGCCACATTATAGTCTACTGTTTAAAGCCAAAGATAAGGAATAAATCCTGACACAGGTAAAAGGAAAACAACAGATTGCATATAGGAAAAACTGACTTTCTTTGTAGACATCATGACTGTGTATACAGAAAATCCTAAGGAATAAATAAAAAAAGAAAAAAGCTATACAATTGTACATGAATCCAGCAAGACTGAAGGATTTAAGGTCAATATACAAAAATCAATTGCATTTCTATGTACTGAAATGAACAATTAGAAAATGAAATTTAAAAATCAACTCCAGGGACTTATCTGGTGGTGCAGTGGTTAAGAATCTGCCTGCCAATGCAGGGGACATGGGTTCAAGCCCTGGTCCGGGAAGATCCCACATGCCACAGAGCAGCTAAGCCCGTGCACCACAACTACTGAGCCGGCGCTCTAGAGCCCGCGAGCCACAACTACTGATGCCCACATGCCTGGACCCCATGCTCCACCATAAGAGAGGCCACCACAGTGAGAGTCTTGTGTGCTGCAATGAGGAGTAGCCCCTGCTCGCCGCAACTGGAGAGAGCCTGCATGCAGCGGCAAGGACCCAACGCAGCCAAAAATAAATAAATAAATAAAAATAAAAATAAAAATCAACTCCACTTACAATACACGATAATGCTACTATAATCAAGTCAGTGATGTACTCATGTAAAGGTCAATGGACACAAAAATCAATGGGACAAAAACAATCAATGCAACAAAATAGAGATTTCATAAATAGACCCATTCTAATGTGGTCAACTGATTTTGACAAAGATGCCAAGATATTCAAAACGGGGGAAGGATAGGCTTGTCAACAATGGTACTGAAAAAACTGGATATCGATAAGGATATCTCATCTATCAAACCATACCAAAAAAGTAACTCAAAAGAATTCCTAGGCCTGGGAATTCCCTGGTGGTCCAGTGGTTAGGACTCAGTGCTTTCACAGCCATGGCCTGGGTTCAACCCCTGGCTGGGGAACTAAGATCCCGCAAGCCTTACGGTATAGCCCAAAAAATTGAGGATCTATTAACAAGGAAGAAGAAGATGGGAGACTGTATATTGGGTAGTCAACTTACAGTGTCTGTCACTTCACCCTAAACTTTATCCATAAAGAATACTTCTTTTTTTTTTTTTTTTGTGGTATGCGGGCCTCTCACTGTTGTGGCCTCTCCCGTTGCGAAGCACAGGCTCCGGACGCGCAGGCTCAGCGGCCATGGCTCACGGGCCCAGCCGCTCCGCGGCATGTGGGATCCTCCCGGACCGGGGCACGAACCCGTGTCCCCTGCATTGGCAGACGGATTCTCAACCACTGCGCCACCAGGGAAGCCCAAAAATACTTTTATTTCCCAACATATTCCAAGTTCTGCTATACATCCAGTTCTTAGCCCTAAACATCTGCTACCTAGAATGATCTTGTACTTTGTCTTCACCTAACAAACTCCTTCTTCGCATTCAAAACTCAGGACAATTTTACCACAATTAAATACACACACACACACACACACACACACACACACACACATATTTAAAAACTCAGGGCAGACATCATCTCCTTTGGAATGCCCATCCTCCTTCCCTCCCTCTCTCCTTAATGTGGATTAAATATTCCTCATTGTGAATACCTGAACTGCCCAAAAAGCACACCTATTTGTCTATGAAACTTAAAATCCAGCTACTTCCTTTTTTTCTCACAGTGGTACCAAGTCAAGAGACATGTCTCGGTGCCTTTGCATTTCCTGATTCTAATCCCTGCTGGATGCTTAGTTTTATTTCTGCCATTTGATTGTTGAAGACACCCCAAAATCCTTAAACTTCTTATGATAAATTTTATTTTGTGTTTATGCTAACTCAAGCTGGTTTGTTGCCTGAACCAAAAGAGTCATAATTAATACATGATCCCTTGTTCGCTGGTATCGTAGAATTCCTATGGGGGCAGAGAATGTTAGTACTCACCAAGTATCTATGAGCTCCCCAACATTACTCAGCTTAGCGGTGGCCATGTGACCAGTTCTGGCCAATGGTCTATGAGTGGAAGTGATGTGTGTTACTTATGGGCCAAGGCAGTTAAGAGCCAATGTACCTCCTCCATCTTCTTTACCCCACTGTGACATGTGCTCATTAAATGTGTGTTGAATGAATTACAAGTGAATGAATCATTCTACCTGATGTTTCAAAGCCTCAAATGAACACTTACTAGTAACCCGAGGAGTCTAGAAACTTCTAGAGCTGGAACTCGAGCCTAGAGACTTCTACTCCAAGCCGAGAGCTTTTTGTGGATCACCGTCGTCATTGTGGATGGATGATGGGGACTGGGGATTAACTCCCAAAGTGTGCAGTTCAGCCCACAGGCTGTCTGTGTGTAGCTTTCTAGGACAATTATTCTGGTAAGTCATTTCTGGGAAAGGGCCCAAGAATGTACACACAGCAGAGGAGAAAGACGTCTTTAAACGCTGACTGCTTCTGTTGCTCTGGTCATGACACTCTGAAAACAACACAAGTCAGAAGCCTCCTAGGGGACAGAGGAGCATCTGTCCTTGCCAGAAGGTCAACGCTCCTGTTAAACAATTTCTCTGGAATTAACAAATGGGAAAGTGAGCAGGGAAATTCTTAAAATCCCACAATTAGAGTCAAAAAGTCAATGCAAGCTCAGGGTGGGGAAACAAACTTTGTGACACCTTGTGTCTAAGTGTCTGAACTAACCACGAACTCAGTAACAATGAAGATAAAATTTGCTTTGCTATTGCCAATGGCATGAGTCTACCATGTGTCAAGTACTGAATTGGATTTTAGATACACAATTCTTTCTTAGTCCTTACAGTAAAGTGGCGAGGTACCTAATGCCCTTCCCATGTTAAAGGTGAAGAAAATGGGTTCAGAGTAGTTATGAGACTTGCTGAATGTCACAAAGCTAGTAAATGGTTAATATAGGATTCAAACCCAGGCTTTCTGAGCTCCAAAGTCCATGCTCTAGATTCTCAGATGTGGTCACTCTGATACTTTTATTTGAAAGTCTCAGAAACCTGTCGTGAACTGGTTTAGACAAGGGACTTTATTGGTTCACAGAATCCAAGAGGATTAAATGACAATCCACTGGAAGGACAGGGCTAGCGCTGAGCTTCCAGATGCCTGAATGCAGCTAGCACCCCTCACCCTCCACCTCTCTGCTCCTCTTGGGTTCCCTTCATTTTCTCTCTTACACAACCTCTTTCTGCTACACACGGCCCATACCTCACATCCCTCAGCTCCTACCAGCAGAGAGGATCTGACTTGCCTCAGTTCCAGTTTGAAAAAATCCCCCGGCAGGAATCTAACTGGCCACCTTAGGTCAAGGACCTCCTCTGTACCAATCTGTTCTGGCCATGAAGGTGGGTCATCTAAAGAACAGGGCAGCTCCTTGTTTGGAGGAGGATAAAGTGTCTGAAAAACCAAAATGGTCAAAGGAAATAGAAAAGCTTAGCTTGAAGCACTTCAGGAGGTGGGGAGATTCCCGTTACCTTTAAACATCTGAAGGATGGTCGTGAGGAAGATGGAGGAAGTGATCTGGTTACTATGAGACCAATGGATACAAGTTCACAGGAGACAGATTTCAGGTGCAGATTCATCATCCACTGAATGCTTCCCATGTGCCAGCTAGTATATGAAGTTCCTTCCTATATATTAGGTCTTAATCTTCACAGCAACTCCGTCAGATAAATTTCATTACTTCTATTTTACATGTGCGAAAACAGACCAAGCTAAATAAAGTCAATTGTCCAAGTGGCAGGGATTTGAACCCAGGTGTTCTGTCTCTGCTGTTTCCACTGCACCATTCTGCTTTTTCACAGAGCTGTGCTCTGTGCTCTGTGTTATATATGTTTTTATTTATTTATTTTTGGCTGCGTTGGGTCCTCGTTTCTGTGCGAGGGCTTTCTCTAGTTGCGGCGAGCGGGGGCCACTCTTGATCGCGGTGCGCGGGCCTCTCACTATCGCGGCCTCTCTGGTTGCGGAGCACAGGCTCCAGACGCGCCGGCTCAGTAGCTGTGGCTCACGGGCCCAGTGGCTCCGCGGCATGTGGGATCCTCCCAGACCAGGGCTCGAACCCGTGTCCCCTGCATTGGCAGGCAGACTCCCTCCCAGCCACTGCGCCACCAGAGAAGCCCTATATATGTTTTTTTACACTGTTTATATCTCAATGTACGATATATATAATTTTCTTAACATGGCTGTATCATGAGCGTTTCCTCGTGTCCTTAAAAAGTCTTTCACAAACATCATATTTCTAAGTTGTTACACCACAATGTAGCATGATGATTTTTTCCGCTTCCCTAATTAGGTTATTTATATTTGTTGATATCATAAATGTCACTGCTATAATTATCATAGTTCTTAGGTCTTAATACAAACTTCTCATTATTTCTTTAGGTCCTTCAAAATTTTGGACACTCAAGTAATGCCCAGTAAGCCATACACACTAGAGGGAGCTTGCGAGTTCTCGGAAACAATCGTTTTCTGTGCCCCGGTGAAGAATGAAAATAACCTGCCAAGACTGGCAGCAATATTAAAAGCGTTTGAGGGCTTCCCTTCCCCACTGGGAAAGCTATGCCTGATCTCATGATGAAACAATGTGGGCATTTTCTTCCCAGGCTTCGTCCCATCTTGGGTCACGAGCAGAGCTCGGTATTTTGACCGCTGACAAGTGTGGTCATGAGTCTTCAGGTCTGTGGGTGACCCGTGGGTGACCGCAAAGACCCCACTCAGTCTGTGAAGCAAGGCAATGAGCGCGGGCTCTGCAAGGAGGCCCCCCCGGCCCTGGGGAGCCGCAGCGCCCAGAGAGCTCCCAGAGCCACAGGCCAGACCTGGCGTGGAGCCCGCTGTACAGCTTCTTTGCCTCGGTCGCGGCTGCACTTGAGAGACTGTGGTGGGTAACTGTCCTTAACCAGGGACCAGGGTCGCCAGCAAATGTGTGGGTGACAAGCTGTGTGACCAGGGCTTCTGGACTGACTGGGAGGAGGTGGGGGCAGGGGCCTAACTCGCCAGCCTTGGAGCCTCTTCTTTGACCCCTTCCACCTTTCTAGATGGTTCTTAGAGCAGAAGATTCTGACACAGGGAGAGCCCTCCAGAGCCCCTGCAGCCAACAGCAGCTGGGCAAATGCAACTGAGAAGAGAAGGAAGAGAGGTCTGAGACTGTGGGGAACTTCTGTGTCAACCCTACATCCCCCAGGGGTTAAGATGGCGCCAGCTGTTGCCCTGGGACCTAGGACTTTGCCTGTTCTTCCCCCCCAGCTCCATCTTCCCAGGGGTTGGCCCCTCCTGCCTCACCGTACTTGCTCATTTGTGCAGGAGATAAGCTAAGACCTTCTTTCCTTGAAACTATAAACATAGGAAGAATTTTGACTGTACTCCAGAGTGCTCACGGGACCTGGGAGGGCAGGATTTTCATAGTTGGCAGACGTGGTAAGCTTTGGGAAAGGTGGATCTAGCCAGGTTCAGGGACCTGTACTTTCAAATACTAAAGGCAACACAGGTAGAGTTAAGATAGGACTTTCCCTTAAAAACCACGGTTCTCAATCTTAACTGCATAAAATCGCCTAGAGAGTTTTACGAAATCCCCACTCCCAGAGCAAGCACATCAAAATCTCTGGGGATGGGACCCATTTATCAGTGGTTCTTAAGCTCCCAGGTAAGTCCAGTGTGTAGCCAAGGTTGAAAACCAATGGCCTTAAAAGAGTAATGAAAGAAGGCCAAGGCTTTAATGAATTGATGGACATATAAATTTGATGGCCATGTTTCCAGTCTATACTTAGGTGTTTTGTTTCTTTAAGTCTTGCCTTATAATGCACCTAAACTTCATGGGCAAAGCAAATTAGAGGTCTGTAAACAAGCTATAATTTTAATAGTTAAATTTAATGAGGAGAAAATACCTTGTGTCACCGTGCTTGGTGAGTTACCCCTGTCTGAAGAAAGCTTCATTAGCTGGCATATGCAAGGTCACCTTCTTCCACTGAGCAGGCAGATGGCTTGGAAAAACGGAGGAAAGGTCATCAAAGTGAAAACTTAAAGACAGCAGGTTGCAGGTTGAGAAGCTGGGGGAACCTCAGACAAGCACCCAAGGGAAGGATTCTGCATTTTCAGGGCATTTTGTAGAGCCTTTTGGGGCCAGAGGGTGGCACAGGGTTGGGAGCTTACTGGGGTGGCATACCGGCATTCAGGAACCCTTTGGACCGGATTCTGGTTGGCATGACAGGCAGGAAAGCCAAGATTCATCCAATCCCAGAGCCTCAGAATTCAGCCCTCTGTTTTCTGTACCCTCTTCCCTCTTCAACCCCACCACCCTCCTCTTTGGTCTTTCAAGTAGTAGCATGGGGTCCAGAAAGAGCAGGGATCTTGGGGTCAGACTGACATGAGTTCACAGCCTAGGTCCATCACTTACTAGCCCATGGATTAAGGTAGGATCTTCTGTTGCCCTTGGATGAAGGACTTTGCCTCTTCCACCCGGGTTCATCTTCCCAGGGATTAGCCCCTCTGGCCAGCCGTATTTGACTTGTTTATTTCTGCAGGAGATAAAGTCAGTAAAATCTTCAGGCTCAGGCGAGAGGGGCCCCTACCCTGGTCCCCCCCTATCTATAGCGTCCTGTTCTGGTGTTCCTTTGCCTGTACTTCTCCCTGCTGGGTGAGGGATTCGTGGGGCCAAAGCCCCTTGGAACCCTGCTCCCCACCTATGCCATATTACAAGGGCTGGGACCCTGAAATTCCCTGTCCAAATGGGCCTGAACCCACTTCAGGTTCTCTGGGGGCTGCTCCCCAGATCCATTCTCTGGATGTACTACATTGCCTGCCTGAGGCCTGATGGAGGCCAAGGGCAGCTGCTAGGGAGGGGGTGATAGGGATGGAGGTGGACAGAACAGGGACATCTGGTTTCCTCACAGGCGTGTCCTCTTCGTGGCTTAGGACAGAGTCAGTCTTGAGAAGAGAAGAGGCAGTTCTCCCTGCCTTGCCACCCTTCAGCTCAGAACTCGGATGAGACTCAGAATTCTAAATTCGAACTTGGCCTCCCGGTCCATTACAGAGACATATGTCAGTTTATGAGGTTAGCACATGCTTTATTTAACAGCTTCTTAGCTTAATTTTTAACTCTAAACCATTGACGCATATGGCATGTGGTATGTGGACCTCCATTTGTGCTCTTATCCTGCAAATGTTACAGGCAGGCCCGGCGGGGGTGGGGGGGGTGGGGGGGAACAATACTATTATCATTTAGATTGTGAGGATTAAATGTGAAAAATTATATGAGGGCGTAGTAGGTGCTCAGTTAAGGATTACTCTCTTTTACCTTCCAGCTCATCAATGTTACTAGAAAAATGCAGTTGTAGAAGAGAATCCTTCCCTAGGTAGGGCCACCACCTTCCTTCTTTTCAGTTCCAGGCTGCAGCTTCATGCTGTGTTGACTTACTGGAGCTTTCGTGCCCTCAGGCCTTTTCACCGAGAGGCTGATCCACGTTTGAGAGCTGAGCTCCAATCCCTCAGTTAACTCTGGCCCCAAAATGACTCTTATGCCAACCAGGAAGCCTGAGGTCCTTTCTGAAGTGGCTCTGGGGTGAGGCAGCCTCAGGGCAGGTGGGGCCTCTGGAACCGGGGCCTTCACAGGTGTCCGGTGGTCTGGAGAGACCTGTGGAGAGAGATTCCTGGGTGGGGAAGCAGGGAGGGAACTCCAAGGGCTCTCTGCAGAGGTACATTGGCCTGAGCTCAGGAATGGTACCTAGAAAACCAGCAGTGCTTCCTGAAGGGCCAGGGAAGTGGGGAGGGGGGAACAGGAGCTGACTGACCTGGGCCTCAGCAGTTCAGGACTCAGGGAAGCCAGGCTGCACTGGAACCAGCAGAACTGGTGCACTCTTTGCTATGTTCCTCAACTCGCTGTGGTGTATCTACCTTGTACTTCAAGTACCTATTTATTGTTCACATTTTAAACAGCAAGTAGGAGTATGCTCAGTCATCAGAAAATGGCACTGCGGACTTCCCTGGCGGTCCAGTGGTTAAGACTCCGCCTTCCAATGCAGGGGACGCGGGTTCGATCCCTGGTCAGGGAGCTAAGATCCCACATACCGCGCCGTGCGGCCAAAAAGAAAAGAAAATGGTGCTGGGCGAAGGAGGACGTGCAGGCAAGAGGAAAGAGAATGCGCAAAGAGCTGGAAGCAGAGAGGATGTGCTATGTCAAAGGACAGTGAAAGATGAAACAGACAGTGAGCGGTAGGGAGACGGAAGCAGAGGAGGTTGCAAAGATAATCTGGCCGTATTGAAATGGTCTTGAAGCGTTCTGATCCTGCCTCATGAATCACCGAGAAAAATGCCCCTAAGACTCTATAATATGATCTCCTCCTCATTAGAAAACTCTCATTTCCTATAAACTTTAGGAAACTTTTCCACATTGGTTACTGCATGTCAAGGAATGTTTAATCCATATGTTGGTTGGACCTCATGCTGGTTGAATTTTGAATCTGTCTATCTATCATTGTCTATCTGTATATATTTTTAATCACCAGAAATAGAAATGTATTTAGAAACAAAGAAAATTTATTTTTAATCACCGGGAAGTTCATCTGATAAGTTTGATGTCACACTTAGTTCTAGGAAACAGATCCTTGAAAATCACTATTAAAAAAAAAAAAAAAGAATTCCTGTAGCCTCAAATTAACAAATATTTTCAACATAGTCAAATGCTAAAGAGGGCTCTCAGAAACGGGATCTATTTGGTCATCCAGACATGTGGGCCCACGTGGAGGCAAAGTATAAAAGCCTTTAGATTCATACTCTGCCAAATTGTATCTAAAGGGCCTGGGGGTTAGGGGTGCAGCAAGTTCACCTCCATACCTATCGTGCACCCACCTCCCATGCCTGCTTGCTTTTAACTCTCTATCACCCCTCATGTTAAACCCAGCTTGGCTACTTCTGATGATAAACACTAGTTCTTTATACCTATTGTTGGTATAAATGCAACATTGTTTATTTGCCAGATCCCTGAGAGGCAAAGATCTAATTAATCTATTACAGCTTCTCTTGGCAAAAAGTCAAACCTTTCAAATGGGAAACCTGGGTTGATATCATCAGTGTGTTTTGCAACAGAGCCTGCGGGATTGCTCCAGATAAGTCAGCCAGACTCTGCTCAGCATATTCTGAGGTTCCGGCAAGCTGGGAATTAGCAGGCTGGGAAGGCAAACGGGGGAGCAGTCCTGTTTGGGCATGTTAAGCAGGAGGGGCCAGAAGCATCCACCAGGCCAGTGTCCAGTGCCCTCTGCGGTGGAACAGCTGTGCCTGTGTCTCCAGACCTGGGACTAGAAGAGGGAAGGTGTGGCCGCAAGTGGGGCCTCAGACACCCCCCAGCATGTCCCTGTAATCTTCCAAACAGTGCGCTTGAGGGTAGGGGCTCAGCTCGGCTGAGCGAAACTCTCTCCTGAGGCTTTTCCTTAGGAGCGTGGCCACTCATTAAGCGGGTTAACCAGATCCCCCAGTAAGGCCTCCCAGGGAAGCCTGGTACTGGAGTCGGCCTGATGGGAGTGGGAAGCTTGGTTTAGTTTATTTTTAAGCTATAATCTTTCATGTTTTCCCCAAACCTTAATGGCATTTGAACCCTGAACTGGTTGCCCTTTTCAAGGCTTCTCTCTTCTTATAGGGACACAAAACAAATTGCCAGTTCATTGAAATGACAACTATGGCTGCATTGCTGGAAAAGAAGGAAAAAAGATGAACCAATGAACTCTCGCTCTCTGCAAAGTGAGAGAAAAGTTCTCCATCCAAGAAACCTGCGGGTGGTGACTTAGATGCAACCGTCCTCAGAAGACCTTTATTACATGGTTTTGGCTCTTTAGATCTCCAAGCACAAATGCTAAACCATCAAGAGATTTCCAAACTGGCTCTGTGACATCTGTCCCCACAGGGTGGGCACAGTGTGACCAACATTTGGCAGGACGGTAGAGGGAAGGGGACATGGCTTTCTCTACAGCCCTATCCAAGCAAACTTTCTGCAGTAATGGAAATGGTCTACAGCTGCACTAGTACCATATCCGCTAGACACATGTGGCTATTGAGCGCTAGAATGTGGCTAGTGCCACTAGGCAACTGAATTTTTCATTGTGTTTCATTGAAATTAATATAAGGGAATTTCCTGGCGGTCCAGTGGTTAGGACTCCACACTTTCACTTTCCAAGGGCACAGGTTCAATCCCTGGTCGGGGAGCTGAGATCCCGCAAGCCCCATGGTGTGGCCAAAAAAAATATATTAAATTTAAATGGCCACACATGGCCAGTGGCTCTCGTATTAGCACAGTTAGAAGTTCTCTGATCTTGAGCTGCTAAGAGAGGGCAGGCAGCTTCAGGTCCTCCGGGTCTCCTCCTTTGTCTTACTTCCCTGGATATTCAGCTTCCCCTTTTTCATCCATCTCTGGCAGCTTCATCACCAAGGCTTCTCCTCAGTTAACCCTACCGCATTGGCCAAACTTCAGCAAGAAGCAACATTACATTATCTGCTTTGAAAAGACCAAGTATGGCTTTCTCTGAGCAGGATGAGGTTGGCAAGGATTGCTGAAGCTGAGTGTGATACACCAAACTGCTAATTTGCTAAAATAATTTGGGAAAGTGCTACTTTCAAACCCTGACGTGAGTGAAAGCCGCATTTCTGAAATTGATGGGAGGCCAGAGTCCATGCTACTGGAGGTTATGTTTGCTAATCGTCTCGGTGGTCATTTATTAAATGGCTATGGAATATTTATTTCTCTCTGTCAGAGCGCTTGGCCCAGAAAGGCAGGCTGGTTCGCTGAGATTTTCTACGGTGCCCCAATCCAAAGATTCAGCCTGATTTCTTGTCAACTGGAAATTTGGACTCACATAATCTGCCTTTTCCTCCAAGGATCCACAGGAAGTTTTCATGATTGCCTTTGCAACCCAGGTGACCTGTCCCCTACAAAAGTACTGATGAGAAGAGGGGGGCAGGCGGGCCTAGGAGACTGTGTTTTGTACTATTCTGCTCAACCATCTACAGCCAGTTGGATCAGGGCTGGGCATTAACCTCAGAGCTGCCAGCTTCACAGGCTGGCCAGTGACCTATGACTTGGCACAAAAGAATGTCCTCCAACCAGAGTTCCTCTTTCTCGACTGGAAGCAGAGAGACTCTGACACTAGAAATTGCAGATGGGGGATGAGAAGGCAGAAGCCTAGTGGCTTAGGCAGAGACTGGTTTTTGCACCAATGGGGTAGAGCTTTGGAATCTGCTTTTAAAGTCCCTCGGGTGATTGAAACACACTGATAACCATTTTGTTTTAATTCCATAGGTACTTAGTCACCTCCAAGAGGACGCTTCTACCTCACCTTACACCTTCCATTTGCAACTTTAACATAGGATACAGCCAGTATTTTGCTCTTGTTGGTAGTACTTCAGTGTGAGGCTTTCTATTTAATATTTCTTTTTTTTTTTTTTTTTTTGTGATACGCGGGCCCCTCACTGTTGTGGCCTCTCCCGTTGCAGAGCACAGGTTCCGGACGTGCAGGCTCAGCGGCCATGGCTCACGGACCCAGCCGCTCGGCGGCATGTGGGATCTTCCCGGACCAGGGCACGAACCCGTGTCCCCTGCATCGGCAGGCGGATTCTCAACCACTGCGCCACCAGGGAAGCCCTATTTAATATTTCTTGAGAAGAGATTGCTAGTAGTGGGATTCCTAGTCTAAGAGATACTTATCTTTACGGTTCTTGCTACATAGTGCCCTCCGATGGGTTGTGTGAATTTACAGCATCATTGGATAACTGGGTATGTCAGTTTCCCCACAACCTTGCCAGCACTGGGAATAACACCACATTGCATTCCCCTCCTGATTCTCCGTATTTTTTCAGTCAATGTCAGAAAGTGCCTCAAGTCTGCTTTCATTTGCATTATCTTTGACTATAATTAAGATCACCGTTAAGGTAAGGCTTCCCATCAGTGTGTTTACTATCTATTTCCTCTTCACCATTTCCAAAAGTAATGCCCCCTTCTCCTGCTACTAAACCTTTCCCCCTATATTTTCAAAAACACGACATAACATCCAACATTTCCAGTGGCAGCATCGTAAAACCCCCACCGGTCAGAAGAGCAGCCCTTTGCCGTGTTAGTTAAACCTCTACTGGAGTGTTGTCCAGCAGTGTTCTGCACACAATGACTGACACACGCGCTTATCAAGGAGCTGTAACCCTCCGTTTATGTGGCCACGGTGTTCAGTGGTCCTGTAAAGATAAGACAACTGGATTAAACAAAATTAAACCAATTCCGTAACTGCAGGACTGCTTAGAACCTGCAACACTCCTTTAACGAATGCTCGGTGAACACGTAAGAGGAACATGCATGAGATACATTTCCCAAATCTATTTTGCCTGCTGTAGAATCCTCGTACTCTGAAGCATACCGACCAATCGTGTCCCGAAGAGAGTACTTTGAGAAACCCTCTCTGGCCCAGAGGTCACGCCCACAGTGTGTGGACAGAAGCTGGAAAAATTCTGGCATCTCTCAGTGACTCCATGTCAGACACTGATACACAGTGACAAAATACACACCTGTCTCAAGAAATACTTTAAATAACGTATTTGAAAAGTCAACAAGGATGTCAGGAAGATATTTTGTGGTGTGAAAAGGAAAACTACAACATGGCACGTGGAAAAGGATCCCATTTTTGTTTAGAAAAAAAAGGTATGTCTTATTGATTACTTCTTGTCCCCTCCAATCCCCACCACCACTAGAATATGTTTCCAACAACAAAAATGTCCACTCACACAGACCATTCTAAGTTAGTTTAAAATTTTAGGATGTGGTTATATTGATAGACTATTGTGTTTGCTGATTGCACTATCCTGTTATACTTTATATTTTATTTTAAGATGTGTTTATATTATATCAATATTTTTTTGTTTTACCAGCAGAATGCTGTTTACTTAATCATAAAGTTATTATAACAAATGCTGGAGAGGGTGTGGAAAAAAAAGGAACCCTCCTACACTGTTGGTGGGAATGTAAGTTGGTGCAGCCACTATGGAGAACAGTATGGAGTTTCCTCAAAAAACTGAAAATAGAGTTGCCATCTGACCCTGCAATCCCACTCCTGGGCACATATCCAGACAAAACTATAATTCAAAAAGATACATGCACCCCTGTGTTCATAGCAGCACTATTTACAATAGCCGGGGCATAGAAACAACTTAAATGTCCATCAACAGATGAATGGATAAGAAAGATGTGGTACATATATACACAATGGAATACTATGCAGCCATAAAAAGAAATGGAATAATGCCATTTGCAGCAACATGGATGGACCTAGAGATTATCATACTAAGTGAAGTAAGCCATAAAAAGAAAGACAAATACCATATGATATCACTTATATGTGGAATCTAAAATATGACACAAATGAACTTATCTGTGAAACAGAAACAGACACACAGACATAGAGAACAGACATTTGGTTGCCAAGGGGGAACGGAAGTGGGGGAGGGATGGATTGGGAGTTCGGGATTAGCAGATACAAACTAGTATTTATAGAATGGATAAATAACAAGGTCCTACTGTAAAGCACAGGAAACTATATTCAATATCCTGTGATAAACCGTAATGGAAAGACTATTAAAAAGAATGTATATATATGTAAAACTGAATCATTTTTCTGTACAGCAGAAACTAACACTAGTTGAAATTAAATCAACTATATTTCAATAAAAAATAGTAGTTATTAAGTAAACTTTATTAAACTTTTAAAAAGTTATTACTAAATTAAACTTATTATGAAACTTGTTTCTCTCTATTACATATTGTCTGAGAAGAATGTTTTCATAATGAGTGTGTGTTCGTTTTATAACCAAAGAGAAAAATAAAGCTATCTTTATTTGGGGGGAAAAAGAGGCAATAGGGAAAATAACATTTGAGCATCTGCTGTGCCCAGGGCACAGCAATTATCTGATATCATTTAATCCTTCCAATTATTATGCCCATTTACAGATAAGGAAACTGAGGCACAAAGCAGTTAACTGACTTGCCCAAGATCCTACTGTATGTGGTGGAGCAGGGGTTTTTTAAAATTGTGATAAAATATATAAAACATAAAATTTTATCATTTTCACCATTTTTAAGTGAAAACATTATGTTTTCAAAGTTTACTCATGTTATAGTGTGTATCAGTACTTCATTCCTTTTTATAGCCGAATAATATTCTATTGTATGGATATACTACATTTTGTTTATCCATTCATCTGTTGATGAACATTTGTCTTGTTTCCACCTTTTAGCGAATGTGAATAATGCTGCTATAAACATTAGTATACAAGCATCTGTTTGAATCTCTGCTTTCAATTAGTTTGGGTATGTAGACCTATGAGTGGAGTTGCTGCAACATAAAGTAATTCTATGCTTAAATTTTGAGGAATCATCAAGCTATATTTCATATCTGCACCATTTCCCATTACCTACCAGCAATGTACAAAGTTTCCATATCCTCATCAACATATATTTCCTGTTTTGTCTTGTTCTATAATAGCAATCCTATAAGCGTGAAGTGGTATCTCGTTGTGGTTCTGATTTGCATTTCCCTAATGATTAGTGATGTTGAACCTCTTGCCACGTGTTTACTGGCCATCTGTATATCTTCTTGGTAGAAATGTCTTTTCAAAGCCTTTGCCTATTTTTGAATTGGGTTGTTTTGTTGTCATTGTTGAATTTCAGGTGTCCTTTATATATTCTGGTTACTACTCCCTTATCAGACACATGATTTGTAAATATTTTCTCCCAATCTGTGGGTTGTCTTTTCACTCTCTTATTTATTTATTTGTTTATTTATTATCCATCTTTGGCCGCGTTGGGTCTTCATTTCTGCGCAAGGGCTTTCTCCAGCTGCGGCAAGCAGGGCCACTCTTCATCACGGTGCGTGGGCCCCTCACTGTTGTGGCCTCTCTCCTTGCGGAGCACGGGCTCCAGACACACAGGCTCAGCAGTTGTGGCTCACGGACACAGTCGCTCCGCGGCATGTGGGATCCTCACAGACCAGGGCTCGAACCCGTGTCCCCTGCATCAGCAGGCGGACTCTCAACCACTGTGCCACCAGGGAAGCACCCTTTTCACTCTCTTAATAGTGTCCTTCGATGCACAAAATTTTTCATTTTGCTGAAGTCCAATTTATCTATTTGTTTTCTTTTTTGGCTTGTGCTCTTGGTGTCATAGCCAAGAAATCACTGCCAAATCCAGTATCATGAAGACTGTTTCTATGTTTTCTTCTAGGAGATGTCAAATGACAAAAATAATTCAATTTCATAGTGAATTTGATGGCCTTTAGTAAAAGGAAAACAATCAATGGACTGGGGAGTACAGTGCCTTCAGGCAGTGGGACATACTTCCTGAGAAATTTTGGGCAAGAGCGAGTTTTTTTCGTTTTTTTTTTTAATTTATTTTTTATTTTTGGCTGTGTTGGGTCTTCATTGCTGCACACGGGCTTTCCCTAGTTTCTGCGAGTGGGGTCTACTCTTCGTTGCGGTGCATGGGTTTCTCCTCACGG
The DNA here is from genome assembly GCF_026419965.1 of Kogia breviceps. NCBI lineage: Eukaryota > Metazoa > Chordata > Mammalia > Artiodactyla > Physeteridae > Kogia > Kogia breviceps. The sequence goes on from NC_081317.1 coordinate 23,849,374, forward strand.
TGGCTTCTCTTGTTGCAGAGCACGGGCTCTAGGCACGTGGGCTTCAGTAGTTGTGGCTCGTGGGCTCCGTAGTTGTGGCTCACGGGCTCTAGAGGGCAGGCTCAGTAGTTGTGGCGCACGGGCTTCATTGCTCCGTGGCATGTAGGATCTTCCTGGACCAGGGCTCAAACCTGTGTCCCCTGCATTGGGAGGTGGATTCTTAACCACTGTGCCACCAGGGAAGTCCCAAGAGCGAGTTTTATAGAGTATCCACAGAGACAACTCAGAAACAGGACATGATTGGCTGGGAGGTTGGGAAGTTTCTTATGAGGCCTGCAGGTCCTATTTTCTAGGTAACATAGCTAAACAAAGCTGAGTTGGAAGATTGTGATTGGTATATGTGAAGTTTCCTTGACAGAGAGGCATTTCCCATCAGTGTAGGCTGGCTTGGGTTTAGATTTGTGACGTAGGCCAGGTCCCTGAGGAGGCCACCATTTTGTGGGTCCTGATATACCAACTACCTTCATCAGAGTTTTATAGTTTGCTTTTTACATTTAGGTCTTTTGTCCATTTGGAGTTAATTTTCGTATACGGTGTAACATTAAGGGTCCGGGTCCAAGTTCACTCTAAAACACTGTCCTTTCCTACTTGAATGGTCTTGGCACCCTTGTTGAAGCAGAGTTTGGAATCCCACTCTGCTGGACTTTCTGTGTTACACTTTCTTGTAGTGGAGTGTGTGCTCCAGTTTTCTCTAAAGCAGCCTTTCTCTCTCAGACCCAGGAGGACTGTCACAGGCCAGGCCTGGAGAGCTCCTGACATGCCTCCCAGGTAGGGTGAAAAGACCTCAGACATCACCCAGGGCTGCTCCCTGAGGCTGCCATGCCAGCTGACCCAGCCTGGCTCAGGGACTGCCCAGACCAGTTTGCAGGGTTTCTGTTCACGGGGAGCTGCTTCCCTGGCCACAATGGTGGCGTTTTTTTCTTTCTCTCTTTCTGGCTGTATTTCTTCTCAAATTCTCTCCCTCTCCCTCTCTTTCTCTCTCTTCTCTCTTCCCTCCCAGTCCCTGCATGGTCCCTGCCAACAGCCAGGCCAAAGGCCCTGGGCCCCCGACTTGGCTTCCACACCCATGCCCAAGGCTGGGCGCCCCTTTCCTGCCCTGGGCCCCCTGCCAAAGCAGCCAGGCTCTGACCCAGAAGTTTCTATTTTTTTAATGGACATAAAATTATCAATAATTACATGCCCAGAAATGCTAACAAGAACAATTCATATTTATTGGGTACTTCCCAGACATAGTTGACATACTGTGTCATTTATTCCTCACAACAGACCTGTGAGGTCGATACTATTATTATGTCCCATTAACAAATGAGAACTAAGGTGTGAGGGCTCAAATTCTGGGCCCAAGGTCACTCAGCAAGTAAGTGGCACAGCCAGGATTCAAACACCACCTCCCAAAAATGCTTTTGAGCTGGACTGTCTGATGCCCACTCTTGGTTGGTGACCATGGCCATTAAATGAACATCTATGTGTGCCAGCCGTTGTGGTGTGTGTGTGGTGTGTGTGTGTGTGTGTGTGTGTGTGTGTGTGTGTGTGTAAGAGAGAATAGTGGTGGGGGAGAGAGAGAGAGAGAAAAAAAGAGACTATTCTCAGGACATGAAGCCCCAGAGAAGAAATGAGCTTCCTAAGGCCAGGGGATGGTAGGCAGGGGTAGAATTAGGTCTCAAAGTTAGTTTTCCAACTCCAGACTTTCTTGTAACCAATGGCCATTGGCCCTCTTACCGAGGTAGAGGAGCAGATTAGGGACAGAAAGCCAACAACTGAGGTAACTTGTAATGAAAGTTCTTGAACACTTAACCAGGACCCCTCACTGGGACCCCTCCCCCTTCCTCAGGCCTGGCTCTGTTCTCTGTCTCTGTCTTCCCAGCACCTCCTGACTGGACTCACTGATACTGCTTTTCTAGCAGGCTCTGGTCTGCGCCCATTCTGAAGAAGGTGTCCCAGCCAGGCCTGCACGGGGCAGGGGATGAAGAGGTAAACAAGACATGTTTCCACCTTCAGGGAGCTATCAGTCTGGAAGGCAAGGGGACTCACCCGCCAGAGACCTAGGAGTCAATCCCCTGACACCTGCTTCTTTTGCCCTACAGCATACCCATCGCCACATCGTACTGGGTATACCTCCTTCTTGCCTCTCAGTTCTGCCCACTTTCTCCTCTCTAATCCAAGCGGTCATGATCTGTAACTGCTGGCTCTTAGCAGAGGGAGACGTGTGTGCCCATGGCATTGTAAGATGACAGAAAAGGGAACCCACCAGATCTATCTAGAGAGGGTCAGAAAGGGCTTTACTGAGGGGGCGATCTGGGTTTTGAAGGGTGAATAAGAGTTTGCAGGTGGGAAGGTGGGAAACCATATTTGAGGGGCATCAGATTCCAGTGTAAAATCTTTTTTTCAAAAATTTTTATTATAGTTAATTTACATTGTGTTCGTTTCTGCTGTGCATCAAAGTGTATCAGTTATACATAGACCCATATCCACTCTTCTTTAGATTATTTTCCCCCGTATAGGTCATTACAGAGTATTGAGAAGAGTTCCTTGTGCTACGCAGTAGGTTCTTGGTGCATAAAGTCTTGAAGGGCCCCTTAGGGTGTCTGAAGAATGGCATTAATTTAGAATTCATGATGGGGTGGTGAAGTGACAGTAGGGCTGCATCAGCAGGCAGGACAGATTGAACCTTTTCCCTGTAGACCATGAGGAACCTCCAAGGGGGAGGCGGGGAGGCTGAAACTATGTTGTCTCCCCAGCAAATAAACACAGGCTGGCTAAAGATTTCTACGTGGAGTTTGTCCAGATATGAAATATAGATAGCCCTGGGCCCATGTCCACGCTCCTGGAACTCTGTCACTTTCACCACTGTCTCTTGTCTTCAGCCCTGCTGAAAGATTATAAATAGGGGAATGACACAGCCCATTTCCTTTTCAGAATGGTCGCTCTGGGGGGCTGAGTAAGGGGTGGATTGGAGAGGGAGAGACTGCAGGGGACGCTGCGCGATGGCCTGGCGGAGCAGGTGGTGGCGGTGGAAATTTGGGGATGGGGGTGTAGATGTTGAGGAACGAGGGAGCATGAGGTAAGTTTCTAGCTTAGATGGATTGGCAGAGAAAGGCCTTACCCAACTCCCCACACAAGGAAAGTCTCCTTGCCACTTCTTCTCTGCTCTCCACCTTAAGAAGATGGAACACTAATCTGATTGGTCAAATGCCAGGGTGATGGTTAGGTCAGGTTTACTTGTGCGTGGTGGGGTCACTGAGCATCAAAAAAAGACACACGGGAGGGTGACTCTCTTCCCTTCATCCATACCTGAGTACACTCGCCTTTGCTGCTCCAGGCAGCAAAAGGAGGAAATGAGCCCCAAACAAACAAGGGCCTGGGGGAGAGGGAAAGGTCCTCTTTCAGCCTGGGCCCTGGGCTCCACCCCAGCTTTATCAGAGAGCCCTGGGCGCTGGGCAGGTCCAGAAAAACAAAGCACACCTTGTATCTCCCGCTGCCGTTGCCCTTGGTGCCTGTTTCCCTTGGGGATCTCTGGGCCAGAGAGGGGAGTGGCTGGCAGTCTTCACGTCCTCAAAACCCCTGCCTTTATTCTAACAGCTCAGTCCAGAGGGAGGGAAGGGCTAGGGGAGGGATGAAAGAGAGGGTGGAGTCTTGAAGGTCAGAAACTGGCTCCAGGGAGTAAAGAGGAACGGGGCCCCTCCCAGTGAGTCAGTGAGGGTGGGAACTGAAGGCAAGGGCCAGGTTTCAGCCTGGAGAGCACGCCGCCGAGGGAGGGACAGAGGCCCAGCCAAGCAGCCCTGGGATCAGGGGCTCCAATCCCAGTACCGCGGCTGCGTACCAGCTACTCACCGCAGGCGGGTCCCACACTTCTCCAGGCCCCAGGTTCCTCGGCTACGAACTGGGGGCAAGAACACCTCACGGCCAGGATTGTCCGGCAGAGTCATTAAATGGGGTCACATCTGTGACAGCGCTTAATAAACCAGAAACCTCTGCACGGCGTAAAGACGTGTCATTTTTCTCACTCTTCCCCTGGGAATAAAAAGCAGGGTGCCTCTGATGAACCTCTGATTCTCAGCTCCACCCAGCTTCTCTCCAATCAGCCTTCCCTCCAGCTTCAAAAAAATGCCATTTATGTAAGTTTAGGAATTTGTCCATTAACTAATTCAATAAATAATAAAAGCTAAAAAAAAAAAAAAAAAAAAATGCCATTTATCCCTTCCCCCAAACACCCTCTATATGTTTGTTCTCTGATACTCCCTTACCCCTTGGTCTTTCCCTCCCCACAGGCTTCTTCCTTCTTTTCTACTAATATGTATTGGTCTCCCCGGTTTTAAAATAAGAACTAAACCCACCCCCCCAATTCCGCTCAGTCCTCTTGCCCCTTCTAGCGACTACTCTATCCCCTCCTTCTCCCAGCCTTATACTTTTACAGGATTTTGCAGTTTATAACGGTTTTTTTTCCCTTTTTTGCACCCATTATCTGTTTTGTCATGTCATTAAGGTCAGAATAAAACTTTGAGGTTAGTAGTACTCACCCAGTTTTGCAGATGAGAAAGTGAGTATCAGACTTGGGTGTAGCAGAATCCCAGCTCTCTCTTTGATACCTTACTGCCTCCCTTTGATGCTAAGCTTTTTAAATGAGAGGCCTGGATCTGCCATCTCCATTTCCCTGCCTCCAACTTCTCGTAACCCCATATAATCCATTCACTGCTTCGACCACTGGACCGCTGGACTCTCTTCAAGGTCACCAGGGCCAATAGCTCCTCTCCAGCTGGCCCACTTCAGAGGCCCCTCACAGACCTTACTCCTCTTACACCTTCACTGGCATCTGATCCTACCCACTGCCTTCTCTTTCTTCAAATTCTCTCTTTCCTTGGCTTGAACTAGAGCTTGACATCCACCACAGAGAAGGAGGTGATGGAGAGAGTTCCTTGTGTGTCTGTGGTTCCTGTAACTTGGTTGTGTGATGTCAACCCAGGTGCGTCATGGAACCCTCACTTTGGAAATCTACCTCCACAGGGTGCTCTGAGCTGTGGCAGGATTTCAAAAGCCCATCCCACCACCAGCAGCAGCTCAGTTGCCAAGGGCTTTCCCCGAAAGAACAAGTTACCTTGGTTTTGACCAACTTGGCGGAAGATGGGTTTTTGATTTGATGGCAAATAGGCTCAGAGCTGTCATATCTTATGACTTGGCTGGGCCTGGGAAGGTTAATGTCAGAGGTCTGGGGCCGAGAAAAAGGGTCACTACTTGGACCTAGACTCTCCCAATAGGAGTGGAACGGGGACAGGGGAGACAAACCCAGCTGTAGGTGATGGGGTAGGGGTGATACCTAGCTCTGCATTGTCCAATATGGTAACCACTAATCAGATTTATATTTAAATTAAAATGAGGACTTCCCTGGTGGCGCAGTGGTTAAGAATCCATCTGCCAATTCAGGGGACACGGGTTCGATCCCTGGTCCGGGAAGATCCCACATGCCGCAGAGCAACTAAGCCCATGCGCCACAACTCCCGAGCCCGCGATCCACGACTACTAAGGCCCACGTGCCTAGAGCCTGTGCTCTGCAACAAGAGAAGCCACCACAATGAGAAGCCCGCACGCCGCAACAAAGTGTAGCCCCCGCTCACCATAACTAGAGAAAGCCCGCATGCAGCAATGAAGACCCAGCGCAGCCAAAAATAAAAAATAAAATAAATAAGTAAATAAGTAAATAATAAATTAAAATGAAATAAAATGAAATATTTAATACCTTAATCTTGCTAGCCTCCTTGCAAGTATTCAATAGTCACATGTGGCTAGTGGTTGCCATATTGGCCAGCACAGATGTGGAACGTTTCCATCGTTGCAGAAAGTTCTGTTGGACAGCACTGATTTTAGACCACTGGATACAGAACCAAAGGTAAGCAGTTGGCTAAGAGAAAGTAAGAGATAGGTGAGCACAGCAAGAATGTCAGGTAAGAGGGGGCTACATCTAAGATGAAGGCAGGGAGGCAGCAAGGTGGGCAGGCACTACAGAAATGCTCCCCTTCCATTCTCTGTGGTCACTGGCAGCATGAATGTTAGGGCTATCGCATCAGAGCCACGTGTGTTTCCCCAAAGCAGGATGCACATCCTTCAGGGAAGACATGGGTCCTCAGATAGGATACACATGCTAAGGTGGGCATCAGCAAAGTGGGGGACAGCCCTCTTTCTCTCCAGATGTTGATCTCTGAGTCTAGACACAGGGCTGGGTTCGTAGATGTTTGGAATGGAGACCTAGGGATTAGATGTTGAGGAAGTCAGAAATTTGGGACTCAGATGCAGTTGCCAAAAAGTCCCTTTTGTCACTGCCACTTCTGAATCTAAAAGTTTAGATGACTTATTAACTCTTCATTTATTTCTGTAAATTCAGCGATGAGAATTGCTTTGCTAATGATTTGCTTAGAGATGAGTCCTTTAAAGAATGAACAAAGTGGGTCCCTATTCGAAATAATTCTTAAGCTCTGTGTTCAGGAAGGAGAACAAGTGAAGCCAGCGAAAGCCCTGGGACCTGGAAAATCTTTATTCGAATCTGATTCACTCCTTAAACTGTAGATTCCAAGGAGTAGCTTCAGGCATGGCTGAAGCAGCAGGCTTAACACTGCTGGTTCCCAACAATTTCAGCAAGAGTTCCAGGGCTGACCTTCATTGGCCTGACATGGGTTACTGCCTATTTTTGAACCAATAACAGGTCACTGAGAAATGTAATGCTCTGATTAGCCAGCTCTGATCATATGCCGTACCTGAGGCAGGAGGTGGGATCAGCTTCACCTAGACCACTAGGCCTCTGAGTGGAGGTGAAGTAATTCTGCAAAGCAACCCGAACTCTGTAACCCAAAGAAGGAAAACGGATGCTAGGTTGGCCATAGCTGCCCACTACACAGTCTTTAATCAATGATAGCTATTATTATTGTAAAACCATAGCAGAAAGGTTAAGCCGACATTTACTAAACACTTGGAAGGGTAAGGAAGGCTTTGTGGGACATCATAAGGTCTCAATAAATGTTTATGGAAAGAAAAATGTATGAAAAAATAGAAGCATACATTCAAATGTAATCTTGTTCTATGGGAAAAGAAAAGGCATCTGAGGGAATGAGGGCACAATTTGACTGAGTCTAGGAAACAAGCCAGGAAACAAAGGATAGGGATAAATGGCACATTTCTGAGAGGAGTTCCTTGGAGACAGGGCTAAGGGCTGTTTAAGTAACATGTAAAATGCCTCTGGAGAAAGGGCGTATATAAGGAACTCTCAGGGTTTACTGATCACAGGAGTCTGGGAGTAGGGATGGGAAGGAAGACGGGAAGTTCTCGTGAACCTGAGGAGGTGGGTAAAGAAGTGGTGGCTGAGCTTTTTTTTTTTTTTTTTTTGCGGTACGTGGGCCTCTCACTGTTGTGGCCTCTCCCGTTGCAGAGCACAGGCTCCGGACGCGCAGGCTCAGCGGCCATGGCTCACGGACCCAGCCGCTCCGCGGCATGTGGGATCTTCCCGGACCGGGGCACGAACCCGTGTCCCCCGCATCGGCAGGCGGACTCTCAACCACTGCGCCACCAGGGAAGCCCTGGCTGAGCTTTAATGAGGAGAAGGCAAGAAGTGACTCTGGGGGTCAGCTTCTAACTACTGCCCATGAAGTTGAGGAACTCAAGCTACTGCTCATGGCCAAGGAAAGGACCTGGAATTTCGTGTCGACGGTTTCTTGAGAACTTCAGCTCAAGACGGTTCCTGTTTCTAGACAGGAACACAGGTGAAATACTAAATAATCGTTTGAGGACCAAGAGGCCCGTTAAAGAATGATGTGTTGGCAAACAGGATACATGCACAGTTCTGGCCCGTTTTCATGGAACATAGAGGAGGTCTGAGAAACGGCAATTAAAATTTCTGAAGGGCTGGTACAGAGCTTGGATAACAGGGACAGGAAAATTTTAGGGTCCAAAAGGCAAAGATTAAGAAAGAGCAATCACTGAAATATGTAACACTGAGCAGACAAAATGCAAACTTACTCGTCAAATGTGCAAATCCTGGGGAGGAAACTTGGGTGACATGAAATTTAATCAGAGGAAGGACTGATGAGCCTCTGTTTTTCCTCTGTGTGGTGGAGAAAATAGTGCTTAAATCCCTATTGTGACGAGGACTGAATGAGATCAGTTAGGTGACGGTGCCTGGCACAGGGGAGGTACAGGTAAAATTAAAGCAATCTGGAGTCCCCATGGGACTCTCGGTGACATGGTATTGTCGGTAGCACGTGGGAGCTCGAGTCAGGAGACATGAGTGTGAGTCTGGGCTCGACTCCAGTCTTCGTTTTCTCCGTCTCTAAAAGGCAAAAGCAATACCTACCCCACGGGGCTATTACGACAATGTAATGTGATCCTGCATTCATTCAATGAGCGTTTATTGAACGCAGACTACTTGCCAGACAGCAGGCTGGGGGCTGGGTGGGGGATACAATGATGAATAAGAAAAAGTCTTGTCTTCATGGAGCTCAGCATTTAGTAGGGGAGAAGGACAGAGGATAATTGCAAATTGAGTGACACTTACTTTGAGAGAGATGGCACTGTGACAGTGCCAAGAGGCTTTGAAAACTGTAGTGCACCAAACTAATATGATTTAACACTGCACTTGTATACACTTCCTATCACTGTGGAATAAATCACCACAAACTTAGTGGTTTAAAACAACACAAATGTATTACCTTACAATTCTGGAGGTCAGAAGTCAGAGATGGATTTTACAGTCTGTGTTAAAAACAAAGGCTACATTCCTTCTGGAATATCTAGGGAATAATCTGTTCCTTGCCTTTTCCACCTTCTAGCAGCTGCCTGCATTCCTTGGCTCCTGAATGCATCACTCTGACTTCTGCTGCCATTGTCACATCACCTTCTCTGTCTCTGACCCTCCTGCCTCCTTCTTATAAGGACCCTTGTGATTATATTGGGCCCACCCAGATAACCCAGGAGAATCTCCCCACCTCAAACTCCTTAATTTAGTCACATCTGCAAAGTCCCTTATGCCATGTTCACAGGTTCTGGGGATTGAGATGTGGACATCTTTGGGGGGGGGCATTTTTCAGTCTACCACAGCACTCCTGGGCTATGTAGTGTGAAATGGGCTATCCTTAGAAACCAGTAAGCAGACTGGGCTACCTTTGAATACCAGCTTGCTGATGGTATTCTATTAAGTCTTGAGGGAGGGGAGCAGAGTAGGTATTGGAAGGCTGATTGCAGGTGCCCCCTCAGAATACACTGTCACCCGGTAGATCCCTGTAGAGTCATAAAGGAAACACTAGGCAACAAGTGAAGATACCGGCTGCTGTCATTCAGGAGCTCTGAGACCTCAGGCAAGGATATTACTTCTCTAAGAAGTCCCAAACTCAATCTAAGTCAATGGGGACAGATAGAACTACCTGGAAGGGTTGGAGTGAGGATAGTGAAACTATCATCCATGAAATCACCTAAGACAGTGCCTGATCCTCAGTAAATGGCGATTTTGGAATGCCTCCTGAATTCACCCCTCCCTTTCTCTTTCCCCTTTGCTGTGGCCACTGCCTCCATCCAGGCCTCTCAGAAACCATCATCGCTTGCCAATCATGTCACATGCCTCAGCTTGGCCGTGGTTAGGAGCAACAGCTTTAAATCCCAGCAAACGAGCCCCTATTAACCATGAAATCTGGAGCAAGTCTCTTAAGCTCTCTAAGCTTCAATTTCCTCCTCCGTACAATGGGGATAAAACCGACTATGGAACCAGGCTGTGCTGAGGATTTAGTGAGATGATGAATGGGAAGGGCTTAGCATAGTGTCAGGCACACACACACACACACACACACACAAAGCAGTGTTACTCTTCTCAAGAGGCCTGACCTCCTTTCAGCCACACTGAAACCCACTTCTCCCTGAACCAGGCCTTGAACATGTATACCTGAGGGGCACCGTTTATAAACCCTTCCCTCCGCCTCCGATATTCTGTGTGTCCTATACTATCCTCCTCATGCCTCAGTTCTACTCTGCTTCTCAGTAACTTGTGCAAGCTTTACTAGCCTTCTCAGTTACGGCTATTTATGCAGGCCTCTGCCTCGATACTGGACACGAATTCCCTGAGGAAAGGTGTTCTTCTGTGTAGTCGGTTGGAAAAGTACACCCCTCCTTGCCTGGCCTCAATTTCCTTATTTGGAATGAGCCCATTGAAACGGCCCTTCCAGCTCTGAGATCTTAAACTGACAGTACTTTAAGTAGCAGCGACCTGGTAGATTACCTAGTTCACCCCTAGCCTTTTCCAGAAGGGGAAAGTGAAGGCCTGGTAGGGCCTTCGCTTAATGCACTTCTCTCTCCGGCCTCCCAGGCAAGGTTCCCCCGAGGGCATGCAGCCAGTTTTCCTAACTAGGCAAGGGGAGACTCTCCGGCGTCTTCAGGGCTGGCGGCGCCGGAAACACGTGTGTGCTCACCTACGTGTACACACGTGAGCACACCTACAGCAGCAGGGGGCGCTCGGGCCGGCAGGGGGCAGCACAGACCCGGTTTGCAAATACCCGGCGCAGCCCCGAGGGAGGAGGGCGTGCTGCAGTCCCGGCGGCGGTAGCGGCGGTGGCGGCGGTGGCGGCGGAGGCGGCGGCTATAGGTGCAGCCTCCCAGGTGGGAGGCGGGGGGCTGCGGGCGCAGGAAAAGGCGCCTGGGGAGTGGGCGCTCCTCCGCTGGGCCGCCTCGGGCCTGGGCGCGGCGAGTGGGAGCGAGCGCGCCAGGAGCACGCAGGCGCCCTGCTCCGGCTGGCCCTCGGCCGGCGCGCGGCGCGGGAGCAGCCCGCAGCCCGCCCCCGCGCCCCCCGCGCCCTCCCAGTCCTCGGGCCGCCCGCGGCCGGCAGTCGGGAGCGGCCCCTTGGCGGCGAGCGCAGGCCGCCGGCCCGGCAGGGCGCGTGGTGGCGGAGGCGGCGGCGGGACGGCTCCCGGGCCGCCCCGAGCGCGCCCTCCCGCCCGCGGCCACTCGCAGCCGGCGCTGGCCGGGCCGGCGCGCCCCGCAGGCAGCCGAAGCGCGGCCTCGTCCTCGGCGGGAGCGAGCCCCGGTCCGCAGCCGGCGGGAGGCGGCGCGGGCGGCCGCCTGCACTGACGGCGTCGCGGGGCGCTCCTGGGCGGCGGCGCAGCGGCGGCGGCGCAGGGGGCGGAGGCAGGGGACGCCCCCAGCCAGGATGCTGCGGTTCCTGCGCCGGACCTTTGGCCGCCGCTCCATGCAGCGCTACGCGCGGGGCGCGGCAGGGCGCGGGGCCGCCGGCCTGGGGGACGAGCGCGACGGGGGTCCGCGGGGGGGCCCGGCCGCCGCCGCCGTGTCCACGCTGCCCGCCGCGCCCGGGGGCAGCGTGTTCCCGGCCGGCGGCGGGCCCCTGCTCATGGGCTGCGCGGCCGTGCACATCTCCGCCGCCGGGGCCTCCAAGGCCACCCTCTACTGCCGCGTCTTCCTGCTCGACGGGACCGAAGTGAGCGTGGACCTGCCGGTGAGTGACGGAGCCGGTCCGGGACACTGGCACCCCGCGGCCCTTGGGGCCGCTCCCTTCCCCCGATGCTTCCATCTGGGGCGCTCCCCTTGTACCTCTCCGGAATCCCCTCCCCCTTTTGCGAGCACTCCTAGTTCTGGTTCCCTCTCGGGCCACCCCGTCCTGCTCTCTTCCGGGGCCCCATCCCTGGCCCGCGCCCCCGAGTCCCAAGTCCCCGCCCCCTGGCTCGGGTGACTGGTGTTCCCCTTCTATCCCCCAGGTTCCTGCATCGGCCTTCTCGGTGCTGGATTATTGGTTAGAAAATCTCAAAGCAATGCGGGGCTGCCATGGGGCGGCCCGCTTGCCCCGACAAACTCGCCACCAGGCCTTGGTGGGACGGCAAGGCGGAAAATCCCCCTCGCCTGCTGGCCGGCAGGTGACCCAAGTTTGGGAGCGAGTTGGGGGACCACTTCTCTCTTCTGTTCCCATCTCGGTGCTCCACCCCGCCCCCACCCCCCACCCCACCCCGGTCCCATCCTAAAGAGCCCCTCTGGCTCGCTGCCTCACAGGCGGCCGGGCGACTTGGGAGCTAACTCTAGAATGGATTCTCGCGGACCAGGCCAACTTTGCACCGGCAGACCCCCCTGCTGGGGCGCTGGGAGTCAGCCCCGGGGTGCTCTCGGGCCTGGGGCGCCGGACTTTACCCGGGGTCTGTGCGTGGAGCCGCGGAGGCGCTCCAGGGCAGCTGCGCCGCGGCCTGAGCCCCGGCCACCCGCCCACAGGTGGTTGCACCCCGCCCCCTCCGGCAGAGAGCTAGGCTGGCGCTGCTGTCTCCGCCTGGGCGTCTGGCTACCAATGTGTCTTTCTAGCCGAAGGGGCCAGATCTGATCAAATCAAATCCGCACATTAGTGGGGCGCCTGCTGTGCACCCGGCGCTGCGGCAGACGGTGCCTTTGGGAATCTTTGGGTGTGACCGAGGACACAGCAACGATTGAGCTTTAGATGAATGTTACAGAGCATCTCGAGGGTTTCAAGGGAAAAAAATAACATACCGGGACTTCGAAAGAAAGCATTTGGGCCTCCTCGGGTGGGGGAAATTGGACGTCATGAGAGAACTGGGACTATTGTAAGGGTTTTAGATGGGAAAGTGAGAGCCTGCCTGGCCTGGGGTTTAACGTTTCCTTGTGTAGGTTTAATTTTGAGACAGTATCAGTTTATGGCGATTTTATTTTTGTGGTTCCTGGTGCTGTCCATAGGATATCATTTTGTTATGATAATACCCTTTGGGGGCCTTTTTATTCATGGAAAAGGAGCCAACATTCCAGTGCTTAGAGCAGTTGTCTTTACAGTAGTATTAAAATGTTACTGCTTCCCCAAGACGGGTCTCTCCAGCTTTTATTCAGCTGGGAGAGGAGGCCTGAAGGGGCCGGGAGGGGCGGGGGTGCAGCCAGTGGTGAGGTGAGTGTGTTGCTTCTGGAGCAGGCAGCTGGTGTGTGGAGAGGATGTGGCGTATTCTGCATCTCGGATCTGGGAAAGGAATGCTCTGGTTTGGAACTTTGACAACGCTCATTGCTGATGGTTTTCTTGTCTGTTCCCCGGGGATGATTCGTTTATAAAATGTATTGCTCTGTCAGGTTTGTGCGACAGGCTTAAGCGGTGTTTCTGGGATGAAAAATGCAAACCCAGTAAGATGCATGCGTAGTGAATAGACCCAAACAGGTATCCAAATGAACAGGTTGGGACGGGAATGCTGACTTAACCACAGCTGGTGGAACCCTGGCCCAGTGTGAGGGGAGGGGGATTTTGCATCCTAAGAGGTTTTTTCACTTTATTAAAGGCTACTTGACAAAAGAATTCACCAGGTTTTCTTATAATGGCAGATTTTTTGATGCTTTAAGATGTTATTTAGTGAACTCCCAATTTTATTTATACAGACACGCGTATGTATATATACGCCGACCAAAGGCAAATCCAGAGCAAACGCTGGCTTTTGTCATGTGAGCCCTTGCTTGGGGAGGAAAGATGGAGAAGAATAAACAGTGAGCACGGCTCATCGATTTAAAGATTTATCAGGCATTAGAACTGCATCACACAGTCTCCTATGCTCATCTTCCCAGATCAGAGTCTTAGTTCCTGTATTTAATTCTCAGAGTTACAAGGTGAGCTCCAGGCGGCCAGCTCCCCATGAATCTGTATCGTGTGCGCTCCTTCTCAGCCTGTTTCGCCAAGCTCACTTTTTATGCTGTCCTTTTGGGCATTTAGTCCCACTGGTCATTATTCTGGTCTCCTGCGTTCCTGGATTTTTACTGCTTCCTGGGCCCCGGGGTTGCTTTGCTGCATGGCGCACAGGATTTACCTTTGACCGCCATCACCCTAAGCTGGATTGTCTGTCTCCAGTCACTTGCACGGGCACAAAGCACACTTGCCAGGCTAACTATAACTCTTTTGTAATTAAAACCCTCTGGTGGTGGTAGCGTCAAGAATTCGTCCCTCAGTATACTAACAGTGGTTATGCATTGTCATAAGCCATTTTATTAGCCCTAGTCAGGATGCCTATGTTCCAGAATTGCCTCGAACACAATACCCTCACTGAGATCGTGCTGGGGCACCTCGGTTTTCAGTTGTCACCATTTATTGGGCGTCTCCAGTGTGCCAAATGCTGGGCTGTGGACCCAAAGGTGAATGAGAGGTGGCCTTGAGGCTCTTGGGAAAACACGTGTAGCAGAGCGTCTTTTTATTAAGTGATGCTGAGTGATACGACAGGCTCACCGGACAGGGTGCTGGTGGATGAATTGGGAGGACTTCCCAGAGACTTTGACACTTGAGGCTCTAGGATGTCAAATCCAGTGTCCCTTGTGCATTAAAAATTTTTTTTTAAATTTATTTTTTGGTCACACTGAGCGGCTTGTAGGATCTTAGTTCCCCGACCAGGGATTGAACCCGGGTTTGAACCCGGGTCCACTGCAGTGAAAGCCCGAGTCCTAACCATTGTACCACCAGGGAACTCCCCAGTTTTAGATTACCTGTTGTGTTAGGGCCACTTCTCGGGTCAAGCCACGACCCAGCTGTTATATATAACAAAGGAGGAAGCAAATGACAGGGCCTGGGACCCCTCCCCCAGGTGGTGGGCCTCATCCCCTGGCATGCCTGTGTGTTCTTAACTTTTTCTGTGGATAGTCAGGTCTTTTTTTAAAAAAAAAATCCATCGGTAATGTGCAGTCTGGAGTGGGCTTGCTGTCCAAGCCCAGCTTCCGCCCTACAGACCAGAATGCCACCCTGAGCCACTCCTCTTCAGAAACCCTGGCGCCGCCTTGGAAGGTGCCCCTGTGTCCGTAGCCCAGCCCAGCCCTGCCCTGCCCAGCCCTCAGGTGTGGTCTGGTCAGAGCAGGCAGGACTCCCTCGGCCTGCCTGAGACTCTCCCCTTCTATTAATGCAGCTGAAGATCCCATCAGTGTGCTTGGCAGCGGTACCCACTGTTGACTCATATTAGCTCTCTGTTGACTAAAGCCCTGGCATCGCTTTTGCTTGCGCGGCTGTTGCTCAGCCCCGTCGCCCCCCTCCCCTGCGTGCGCAGTTTTCCAGCAGCTCTGTGTGGAAAGCCGGGAGGGTGTGTGGCTGGCTGGTTAGCAGCCCCTGCCCCCATGCCTTGGAGGGCACAGACCGTTGGCCAGTATTTTATTTGGTGTAGTTGCTTTCACTGTCCCTGGAGTTCCGCAGTGACTTGTATGGTACAGAGCAAGCACCGAGAGTTTCAGGGCAGGAAGATGCATGTTTGAGTCTTGGCAGCTGGGCTGTGCAGCCCTGGGCTACTTGAATCTCGATTTTCTGGTCTTTGAAATGGGATGATTTGGGCTTCCCTGGTGGCGCAGTGGTTGGGAGCCCGCCTGCTGATGCAGGGGGCGCGGGTTCGTGCCCCGATCCGGGAAGATCCCACATGCCGCGGAGCAGCTGGGCCCGTGAGCCATGGCCGCTGAGCCTGCGCGTCCGGAGCCTGCTCTCCGCAGCCGGAGAGGCCACAACAGTGAGAGGCCCGCGTACCGCAAAAAAAAAAAAAAAAAAAAAAAAAAAAGGGATGATTACATGACAAAAAGGGTATGAAAAGCCTCAGGAAACAGCAGGGTGCTGAAGGGTTGCTAGTAGGTTGTAATCTTATACACATCTCAGTGCCTCCTCTTTGGCCTGTGAAAAGTGATTGGGAAGTTTTCTAGAAATGAACATTAAAGAAAAAAAAAAAAGGCTGGGAATTCCCCAGTGGTCCAGTGGTTAGGACTCCGTGTTTTTACTGCCAGGGGACCCGGTTCGATCTGGTCGGGGAGCTAAGATCCCGCAACATGTGCGGTGTGCCCCCCCCAAAAAAAAAATCGGTGCCAGGAAGTCTAAACAGAGCCCAGTGCCATTTGGCAGGGCCAGGGGTGGGGTTTGATTGAATGTGGGGGGACTGAGTAGTGGACTGTAGCTTGGAGGGCAGGGGTATCTTCACCCTCAATGGTGGGAAGAAATGGGGAAGTACATAAGGCCCTAGGAAATAGGAGAAGGCAACTCCTCATTTCCATTCTCTCCCAAGGTTCTGGCTGCCATGGACACCCTGCCTTATCCCAGACCTCTGGGTGGCTTGCTTTTTCCTGCTCCTGAGGGAAGGTGTTGGCTCAAGGTGGCCTTTCAGGGCTTACCCTGTCCCCATCTCCCCACCGCCCGCCCCAGACCGTGAATGAGACCGTGGGGAGCTTTGGATAACTGTGTGGGTCATAGAGATGTGTATTTTTTTAAAAATACCTTTGTTTTAAAAGGAGGGCTGCTGGCGAAGGAGGGGAGTACGCAAGAGAGGTGGGTGGTGAACATCCTTCCCAAGTGGGATAGAGATGCTATCTCTAACTCTGGTTCCCCACTTGCTGGATTGTTGGTGTTAATATGCAGGGAGGGGGAGTCTGCCAGCTTCTCCAGTGCCAGTAACATGACCCTGCGCTGGGGCAGGATTGAACAAATATTAACTTGCTGAGCACTTTCACGTGCATAATCTTATTGAATTCTGTCGCTAGTGCCCTGTGGTGGATGAAGGCACAGGTCTGTTTAATTCTGAAAGAGCAAAAGGTTGGGGGCGGGGGCATGGGGAGGTAGAACTTTCCCTTACATTCTTGCCTAGGGACTTAGAAAAAAATCCACTCCTTCACCACAGAAATCCTCCGCCCACAGTTTGTCCTCAAAACACGTGTCCAGTCCTTCTCCGCTGCCTGAGTCCTGTTGCCAGCCTCCTCCACGCTGCCTGGAGCGTTTCTCCTGCAGGAATCCGGTTCTTTGCACTTGGGTTTCCTCCTCGGGCCCGTGGCAGCTGCCTGCGGGCAGGGTCAGCTGCTGATTCATCTTGGTGTTTTTCTTCAGGTTGGCATGTGCTTTCCTCCCCCACTTGCATTTCACAGGAGGACATGTTGGCCGCAGAAAGATTAGAAAATATAGAGAAGCAAGAGAAGTTAAAACGATCTAAAATCTCATCAGAGATAATAACCACTTTTAAAATTGTGGTGTGTGTGTGTGTGTGTCCATCTGTACATTTCTCTTTGTTTTTAGATATGAATGTTATTTTAAGTGACGACTTTATATGGGTTGATGAAAGTAAAGTCTCTTTCCCCACCCCTTCAGCACAAATGAATCGGGACCTAGACCCCAAGTTTGTGTCCCTTTAGGGTGGGACCGTTCTCCCCCCCCTTTATAGTCCCTGGGACCTTAGCTGGGGCGGGGAGCCCCCTGTGGCCGTCTGAGCTGTGTGCCACCTACGGCCTGGCTAAGAAGAGGGCTCCCCGTCCTTGGAGCCCTTCCCCACCAATCACCTCTGCTCTCTGGCAGGTTAATGTCCTGTTGATGGGGCCACAGAGTCCCCTTGCATCTGAGGGCTTGTGTTCTGAACATCTGCTTTGGGGTGGTGACCACTCTCGCCTGCCCAGGGATGCCCAGGCTCTGTTACCAGCTGGGGCTGATCTGGCAGAGGCAGGTGGGTGATCTTGCAGCATCCCAGGTGTGCCCCCTCTACCCTAGGGCCCCTTCATCTCCTTCTGCAGCCTCTTTGGCTTCTCTCTGCAGCTGGATGTATCTCACTAGTCGCACTTGATTTTAATTTCTGGTTTATTTTTGTTTTCCAAAATGTTTTTGTTTGCCCACTTGTTTTCTTCAGTCGGCATAGACTTGTTGAGCATTTACCCTGCATGAAGCGTTCGGGAGGGGAACAGGAGGTAGGAGAGAGTCCCAGTCTAGAAGGGGAGACAGTGTAAATATGCTAGATAATTCGGAACCCCACATGAGGTAGTACGGGGGTGAGCGATTGAACTGTGGAGTGGATTTGGGGAAGGTTTGATGCCCAAAATGACATCGAGTTGTCCCGAAGGTTGCCTGGGAGTTCAGCTGTTAGATTTGGCTAGAGGCGTTGGGGCAGAGGAGACAGCAGGTGCAGACGCATGGAGGATGGAGCCAGAAAACCCCGCTTGCTGGACTTGGGGCTCCTTGGGGTCCGGGAGGATTATGAGCTCCAGCTATGTCCCTGAGTCTCGAAGGAGTAAGTGAGGAACCTGTAAAGCACAGAGGAGGGTCTCAGGCTAGTAAGAGCCAGGGGCCACTGTGTGTCGGTCCTGTGCTAATTGCTTAAGTGACTGTTTTGTTGGACCCTCACAGAACCTCTTTTGGTGGTTACTGTTTTTAGTCCTGATTTGTGAGGGGGAGAATCAGGGCTTAACAGGCTGGGTAAGAAACTTGCCCGTCACAGAGCAAAGGCAGACTCTAGCTTCGAGCTTGGATAGTCTGCGGGGGGATGGTTTGTGTCCTCTGACCCAGGACTGGGCATGCAGGGGTGGGAGCGGCGGGGTTCTGAGCCTGCCCCAGAGGCCCCGAGGTGGGTGGGGACCCTGAGCCTCAGAAGGGTGTCCTCCTTTCCAGGACACTTGGGGTTTCCCGACATCGGATTCACATCTGTACTCATATTCAGCGAGTGTAGTTTCGCCCAGAGTGCATTCTGGTTTGAGGCCCATAGTTCTTCAACACTGAGGCTGGAAGTAGGCTACATTTTTTAAATGTGTTTAATAGAACAACACTAAAATTATCACAGAGAAAAGCGTTTTACATATTCCCATCCTGCTGCATAGCAACTGGTTGGTTTTGCAGCTTCCTTCAATCTTTGTGCTTTTGCATACATGTTTATAAACATGGCGTGCATCCTTGTGTATCCTTTTTAAATTTTTAAAAATTTTCTTCCTCCTATCCGAGCCTTCCAGACATACTTCTCACCCAGTTTGGTGCCCTCTTGTTGTGCTTATTCTGGATTACTTAAATTAACCCCTCATTCTCTGTGTGTGTGTGTGTGTGTGTGTGTGTGTGTGTGTGTGTGTGTGTGTAGTAATACCTGTCTCTACCTGTCTCTTGGGGTTGAAGGTTGATATACCTGGTATCTTACCTGTTAGGCATGCCTACCCCCGCAGGCTCTCAGAATCTGTGTTACTTCTCTTAATTGCCACCATCCGGGATAATAGTCTCAGGGAGCAGTTGGTCCTGGGCCAGCTATAAGCGTGGTGGAGCCAGAATTGAGTCTAGGTTTCCTGACTCGTCCTCCAGTGCTCTTCCCCCAGCCCATGTGGTGCACACCTGGCCTTCCTGTTTGAAGGGTGTGCTCCTTGGGACTCCTGGGGAAGGTCAGAATCCTTTGTAATTTGATGGGTCAGACTTTCATGCCATAAACCACCCTGTCTTTCCTGAAACTTCTTGCTTTTCAGCATCTCTGGCATTTGGGTTCTGTCTACCATTTCTCAGCAATTTTTGCAGGTTCTTTCCCCCAAAGTCATAGTTGGCTGAGTGCCCAGAATTTCCTTCTTGAAGTTGAGACCCGGAGGGTGACCCTCCCCAGGGCCCTGTGCCACCGGTGGCATCATCCGGAGCATCTTTGTTTCCCAGCACTGAGCCTTGTCCCAGGGTGAAATTGCCCAGGCAGCTGGCCCGGCTGGGAGGACGTGGACTGGCAGGCTCCCCGGGTGCCTGCAGGGTCGGCATCCCTCGGCTCTGTGGTGTCTCTTCCATGCCCGTTTCCCGTCTGAATGCTGTCATTATCCGTGTCCTACCTTACGTGTGCTCAAGGGGGTTGCCGTAGGCCTGATGGCACCTCTCCTTTATCCTACCAGTTTGCTTGCTCAGCTGCACCTTCCTTGAGTTACGGATTTTAAAAAATTGTGGTAATATGTAAGTAGCATAAAATTTACCATTTTTAGGTGTACAGTTCATTGGCATTGAGTACATTGACATTGATATGCAACCATCACCACTATCCAGCCCCAGAATGTTTTCATCATCTCACATTAAAACTCAGTGCCCACTAAACATGAGGTCCCCATTCCTCTCTCCCTGTAGCCCCTGGTAACCTCTAGTCTGCTTTCTGTCTCTATGAATTTGACTACTCTTAGTACCTCCTATAAGTGGAATCATAGAGTCCTTGTTTCTTTGTGTCTGGCTTCTTTCACTTAGCGTAACGTCTTCAAGGTCCACCCATGTGGTAACGTGTATCAGAATTTCCTTCCTTTATAAGGCTGAGTAGTATTCCAGTGAATGGATATGCCACATTTTGTTGACCCATTCATCCAAGTTTCAGACTTTTCTGCACATCCGGGCCTTGCCCATTCACCAGTGGCACTGCCGTCAGAGACCTGGACGTCCCCAGCCCTCTCCTTGGGGGTTTTGTTCTTGGCATTCTGGCACCCGCTCACCTGGGACTCATTTTATTTTATTTTATTTATTTTGGCTGTGCCAGGTCTTTCTTAGTTGCAGCGCTTGGGATCTTCGTTGCAGCACACGACTCTTAGTTGTGGCACGCGGGAAGGATCTAGTTTCCCGACCAGGGATCGAACCTGGGCCCCCTGCGTTGGGAACGCAGAGTCTTAGCCACTGGACCACCAGGGAAGTCCCTGGACTCATCCTCCCAGTTGTCTGGTCTTTTGTCTGAGTTGTTCAGTGTTGGCAAGTCCTCTGACCAGTCATTCTTTACATCTTTTAATGACGAAATACAAATACAAAAGAGTATCTGTAACATGACTAGTTTTAAAGAAAAATAATAAACATGACTAGTTTTAAAACAATAATAATAACATCCGGGTACCCACCACCCAGCTTAAGAACAAAGAGCATCACCAGTGCTGTTAATGGCCCCCCCCATGCTCCTCCCCAATGACCTTCCCCTCCCTCCTGCTCTCCTGATATTTGTCTCTCATCCCTTTTTTGATGAGTTTGCCTCATATGTGTGTTTCCCTAAATAATTATTGTTAGTCCTGCATGTTAGTGAACTTTATAGTAAATGGATTTTTCACTCAATACTGTGTCTGTGAGAGATTCATCCATATTGATGAGGTAACTGTAGTTCTTGCTGCGCTGCATGAATATACTGGAATATAGTTATCCTTTGTCGGTGGACATTTGGGATGTTTTCAGTTTGGAGCTGTTAGAAAAAAAATGCTGCTTTGAACTTTCTGGAATTGGTCTTCCTGGTGCACATATGCTAGCAAGCATCTCTACTGGGTGTGTACCAGTGGCTGGGAGGGTGGCGGGCAGGACCTTTTAAGATCATGCGAAATTGTTTTCTCCAGAGTCCCAGCTGCACATAAAAGCATCTGCTAACCCGTTTTTCAGCCCTTGGCATTGGACAGCTTTTCTGTTTTATTTTAGCAGTCTTGTGGGAGTTAGTGGGAACTCATTGTGGTCTTCACTTTTCCCCAGTCGTTGATGAGGTGGAGTATATCTTTGTCTGTGTTATGAACCATGAACGTATTTCCTCCTGGTATGCCTTGTTCTATGATGTTTGCTTGTTTTTTAGTTGCGTTGTATTTTTCTCATCACATTCAGCTCACTGCCTGCTGGCCTTGATGAGATTGTCTCCTATACCCACTTCCTCTTCTGAGGTCACCTCAGTGGAACAAAGGAGAATACTTCTCTGTAAGTCCCCCTTGTGGGCCTTTCCTCACTAAGCAGGAATTAATGTTTTGTTTTCCATTTCCCTGTGAATGAGCTGGTCTGTTGCTGCTGGTGGCTTTTGGTGAGCAGTTACAGGATCTATGGTATTCATTCAATTCTGCCTACTTTTTTCCCAGTTTTTATTAATTGAAATTTTAAATGCAGTCAAAAGCACAGAGAACCCTAAGTACCCATCATATAATGAACATAATCCAAGTATCCATTGTTAAGCTTCATCTTTTATTAATGTGGCCCCTCTCTTTTCATCTATATCTTCACCTCTTGTTACTTCCCAATTCTTTTAAAACAAAGTCCAAAACAAAGTCCCAATTATCTAAAAGATAAGGGCTGTGTTTTTTAAAATAGTCACAATATTATTTTTATTTATTTATTTTATTTATTTATTTATTTATTTTTTTGTGGTACGCGGGCCTCTCACTGTTGTGGCCTCTCCCGTTGCGGAGCACAGGCTCCGGACGCGCAGGCTCAGCGGCCATGGCTCACGGGCCCAGCTGCTCCGCGGCATGTGGGATCTTCCCGGACCGGGGCACGAACCCATGACCCCTGCATAGGCAGGCGGATTCTCAACCACTGCGCCACCAGGGAAGCCCCACAATATTATTAAAACACCTAGAGAGGGCAGACAGCAGAAGCAAGAAGAACTACAATCCTGCAGCCTGTGGAACAAAAACCACATTCACAGAAAGATAGACAAGATGAAAAGGCAGAGGGCTATATACCAGGTGAAGAAACAAGATAAAACCCCAGAAAAACAACTAAAGGAAGTGGAGATAGGCAACCTTCCAGAAAAAGAATTCAGAATAATGATAGTGAAGATGATCCAGGACCTCGGAAAAAGAATGGAGGCAAAGATTGAGAAGATGCAAGAAATGTTTAACAAAGACCTAGAAGAATTAAAGAACAAACAAACAGAGATGAACAATACAATAACTGAAATGAAAACTACACTAGAAGGAATCAATAACAGAATAACTGAGGCAGAAGAATGGATAAGTGACCTGGAAGACAGAATGGTGGAATTCACTGCTGTGGAACAGAATAAAGAAAAAAGAATGAAAAGCAATGAAGACAGCCTAAGAGACCTCTGGGACAACATTAAACACAACAACATTCACATTATAGGGGTCTCAGAAGGAGAAGAGAGAGAGAAAGGACCAGAGAAAATATTTGAAGAGATAATAGTTGAAAACTTCCCTAACGTGGGAAAGGAAATAGCCACCCAAGTCCAGGAAGCGCAGCGAGTCCCATACAGGATAAATCCAAGGAGAAACACACCGAGACACATAGTAATCAAATTGGCAAAAATTAAAGACAAAGAAAAATTATTGAAAACAGCAAGGAAAAAACGACAAATAACATACAAGGGAACTCCCATAAGGTTAACAGCTGATTTCTCAGCAGAAATTCTACAAGCCAGAAGGGAGTGGCATGATATACTTAAAGTGATGAAAGGGAAGAACCTACAACCAAGATGACTCTACCTGGCAAGGATCTCATTCAGATTCGATGGTGAAATCAAAAGCTTTACAGACAAGCAAAAGCTAAGAGAATTCAGCACCACCAAACCAGCTCTACAACAAATGCTAAAGGAACTTCTCTAAGTGGGAAACACAAGAAAAGGACCTACAAAAACAAACCCAAAACAATTAAGAAAATGGTAATAGGAACATACATATCGATAATTACCTTAAATATGAATGGATTAAATGCTCCAACCACAAGATACAGGCTTGCTGAATGGATACAAAAACAAGACCCATATATATGCTGTCTACAGGAAACCCACTTCAGACCTAGGGACACATACAGACTGAAAGTGAGGGGATGGAAAAAGATATTCCATGCAAATGGAAATCAAAAGCTGGAGTAGCAATACTCATATCAGATAAAATAGACTTTAAAATAAAGAATGTTACAAGAGACAGGAAGGACACTACATAATGATCAAGGGATCAATCCAAGAAGAAGATATAACAATTATAAATATATATGTACCCAACATAGGAGCACCTCAATACATAAGGCAATTACTAACAGCTATAAAAGAGGAAATCGACAGTAACACAATAATAGTGGGGGACTTTAACACCTCACTTACACCAATGGACAGATCATCTAAAATGAAAATAAATAAGGAAACAGAAGCTTTAAATGACACAATAGACCAGATGGAGTTAATTGATATTTATAGGACATTCCATCCAAAAACAGCAGATTACACTTTCTTCTCAAGTGCGCACGAAACATTCTCCAGGATAGATCACATCTTGGGTCACAAATCAAGCCTCAGTAAATTTAAGAAAATTGAAATCATATCAAGCATCTTTTCTGACCACACCGCTATGAGATTAGAAATGAATTACAGCAGAATAAAACGTAAAAAACACAAACACGTGGACGCTAAATACGTTACTAAATAACTAAAAGATCACTGAAGAAATCAAAGAGGAAATCAAAAACTACCTAGAGACAAATGACAATGAAAATACGACGATCCAATACCTATGGGATGCAGCATAAGCGGTTCTAAGAGGGAGGTCTATAGCTATACAAGTCTACCTCACGAAACAAGAAAAATCTCAAACAATCTAACCTTACACCTAAAGGAACTAGAGAAAGAAGAACAAACAAAATCCAAAGTTAGCAGAAGGAAAGAAATCATAAAGATCAGAGCAGAAATAAATGAAATAGAAACAAAGAAAACAATAGCAAAGATCAAGAAAACTAAAAGCTGGTTCTTTGAGAAGATAAACAAAATTGATGAACCATTAGCCAGACTCATCAAGAAAAAGAGGGAGAGGACTCAGATCAATAAAATTAGAAATGAAAAAGGAGAAGTTACAACAGACACTGCAGAAATACAAAGCATCCTAAGAGACTGCTACAAGCAACTCTATGCCAATAAAATGGACAATGTGGAAGAAATGGACAAATTCTTAGAAATGCACAACCTTCCAAGACCAAACCAGGAAGAAATAGAAAATATGAACAGACCAATCACAAGGAATGAAACTGAAACTGTGATTTAAAATATTCCGATAGGGCTTCCCTGGTGGCGCAGTGGTTGAGAATCCGCCTGCCGATGCAGGGGACGCGGGTTTGTGCCCGGGTCCAGGAGGATCCCACATGCTGCGGAGCGGCTGGGCCCATGAGCCATGGCCGCTGAGCCTGCGCGTCCGGAGCGTGTGCTCCGCAACAGAGAGGCCATGACGGTGAGAGGCCTGTGTACCGCAAAAAAAAAAAACAAAAAAACCACAAATCTTCCGACAAACAAAACTCCAGGAAAAGATGGCTTCACAGGTGAATTCTATCAAACATTTAGAGTACAGCTAACACCCATCCTTCTCAACTCTTCCAAAAAATTGCAGAGGGAGGAACACTCTCAAACTTATTTTATGAGGCCACCATCATCACCCTGATACCAAAACCAGACAAAGATACTACAAAAAAAGAAAATTACAGACCAGTATTACTGATGAATATAGATGCAATAATCCTCAACAAAATACTAGCAAACAGAATCCAACAACACATTGAAAGGATCATACACCATGATCAAGTGGGATTTATCCCAGAGATGCAAGGATTCTTCAATGTATGCAAATCAATCAATGTGATACACCATATTATCAAATTGATGAATAAAAACCGTTAAAAAAAACACCTAAAAATAATTAACAATTGTTTTTTAGTTTCAGACATATAGTCAGTGTTCAGACTTTCTTATTTGGTTGTCACAAGGTCCTTTCATTGTTTTTGGTTGATATTCTATCTAAAGCTCTTTAAGAATTTTTTTTAATGTTGTTTTTCCTTGCCCTATTGAGGCATAATTCACAAATAAAAATGGTATATATTTGAGGCATAAAGCATGGTGATTTGATATATGTTTGCATTGCAAAATGGTTACTGTGCATTGAGCTAATTAACATATCTGTCATCTCGCCAGTCACCATTTCTTCATATGTGTATCTTAGCAGATTTCAAGGATACTCTACATTATAATGAACTATCATCATCACGCTGTCATTTAGATCCCCAGAACTTACTTATCTTAAAACTGAAAGTTTGTGTCCTTTGACCAACATTATCTCATTTTTCCCTGTCCCACAATTTCTCTAAAGCTCTCAGTCTAGAGTTTTCCCTTCTCCCCTCCTTTTTCCCCATTTATTTGTTGAAGAAGCTGGGCCATCTGTCCTAGAGTTTCCCACTCTCTGGATTTCCTTGATGGCATCCTCAACATTGGGTTACCTTGGAGTACAGTTGGTACAGGCATTATTTAAAGCATCTGACTCAGGACACACAGAGAACAATAAGATAAGTTCCTTGCCCTCAGAGAAGCTTGAGGGGAGACAGGTCATTACACCTGGTGTGAAAAGTGTCCTAGGGAGTTTTAAATAAGCTTAAAGGAAGGGCTAAGGTGGGAGGACTGGGAGGGGAAAATGGGCAACCAGAAGATTTCAGAGAGAAAGCTTCGAGTTCTGAGGACAAGTGGTGAACAACTTTCCTCATGGCCAGGTCAGCACGTGCAAAGGCACTGAGGCTGGAAGTAATACTTCCAAGAGTCCTTCTCCTTGTTCAGCCCCTGCCTGTGAGCCCTGTTATCCTCCTAGCTTTCATTGATGTTGCTTTTTTGAAAAGGTCCAGATTCCTCATCGTTGGAATGTTTTCAGTAGATTTGATTAAAAGAGTGTCTTTTCTTTTTCTTCTGTTTCTTCATCAGCTCCATGACTGTAGTTTTGAGTGTCTCCCTTGACCTTGAGATTCTCTTTTTCTGTAGCTTACTCCTGTTTGGGTTCCTTTACATTCTCCCGTAGGCCCCTAGTGAGCCCTTTCCATCCATCTCCTGGCCAGAGGTGCCAGCAGACATGTTAAGGAGCAGAGTCCGTGAACACTGCAGAGAGAAGGGAGACGGGGCAGGCGGTAGGGCAGCGGGACCACTGAGTTTTACCCCTAAAGGAGCGCTTGAAAGCCTCATGGTCCAGATCCTCATTCTGGGATGGCAGGTCTTTTCTACCTGCCTGGGAACATGCAGCCAGCTGCCGCTCACCTGAGGCAAATGAGCAGTAATTAGCATGTAATAAGCGCAGTTTCCTGCACGCAGCCCTCCTGTCTCCTGCTCTCAGTGGCCCAGTGACAGCAGCAGGCCTGTTCGCCTCTCCGAGGCCCCCCTCCCTCTTCCGGAAGCAAGCCGTGGTTCTCCCCTGGCCCAGAAGCAACATTGCCTGCCGGTGAAATGGCTAGGGAAGCCCAATACACTATAAAGCCTCCTGCGGGTTAGTCATTAACCCGCAGTGCACTCTGGCAGCCCCTTCCACAGCATTTCTCTGGCTGTAGTCCTTTGATTGCTCCTGTTTGCTGGGGCCCAAGCCACCTGCCCAGTGAGTTGCAGTCTGTATTTGGTGGCAGCGACAGTGGCCGGTCAGAGTCCAGGGAGGGGCCCAGGCTGGCTTGGGACTGGCCCCAGTTCTCACACACAGGCTGGCAGTGGCAGATCCCGTGGGTATTCGAGGGAGAGAGTGAGAAGAGAGGATCTGGATGTGGGATGTTTCAATGGGAGAGCGGGGAATTCAAGGTCAAAAGTGTCTGTTCAGGATGCTTCAGTATTCTACATAGGATGTATTTTGCTTTGAAGTCCAGAAGCTTTTAGCTTTGCTCTAAAAGCTGTGGCAGATAACTCCTCTTCATTAAAGAGGCTTCTGAAGAAAAATGCAAAAATTACATGCTGTCTTCTGAAAGGAAAAGAAGAATTTACCTGTACTTGGATTACTGTAACGTGTCATTTATCTTATTAACTCACTTCAGGGGATGAGCACTTCCACATAGATGAGTTTTCCAGAGAGCAGCAGATCATTCTGTTTTACTGCCAAGACCTGTTTTATTGCAGCTATTTCATTTACTCATTAAAAACAGCAATAAAACTGATACAAATGAACTTATTTACGAAACAGACTCAGACTTAGAAAACAAACTTATGGTTACCTGTGGGGGAAGGGGGGGAGGGATAAATTAGGAGTTTGGGATTAACATATTCACACTACTATATGTAAAATAGATAATCAACAAGGACCTACTGTATAGCACGGGGAACTCTACTCAATACTCTGTAATAACCTATGTGGGAAGTAGAATCTGAAAAAGAACAGATATATGTATAACTAAATCACTTTGCTGTACACCTGAAACTAACAAAACATTGTAAATCAGCTGTACTGCAATATAAAGTAAAAATTTTAAAACAACACAGAACGAAAACACAGCAAAACGCAAGATCAAAATACAGAAACAGAGAGATCATCTAGTGTTGTGTAAGGCACCATGCGAGGAATATGAAATGAACAAAGATGTGGGCCCTGCCTCTAAGGAGCTCATTTGATGTGGGGTGTGGGATTGTCCTTGAATTGTCCTGCACATCTCCTGGCCCCCAGCTTTGCCTTGGTAGCCCAGTGTCAGCGTGCTAAGGATGTCAAGGTTAAAAGACGCTCCCCCCCCCCCCCCCGCCCCGCCATGGTTCCAGGCCTCCACATCGTCTGGATACTCAGGTGGGCTGTGTATCACGTTCCAGCCTTCACCTCGTCGTTGCTTTACTTCCTGGCTCCGCCAGCGCACACCTGCGACTCTACACCAGGATCACTGGGCACGGGGGGAGGGCTCCCGTCATCAGAATGTGGTGCCACGTGCAGCCACGTTGGCGAACCAGTGCTCTGCAGGGTCACGTTCTTCACGTTTGGGTAGTGTTTTAGGTTGAGATGGAGCTTTCGCCTTTCGTGGCTTAATGTAATCCTACTCGTAGCACCTCTTGGAGAGCATCGTGTGCATTCCCGTTTTATCGAAAGTTCAGCAGCAAGGTTTCTGCCCAGTGTCCCACAGCTAGTAAATGACAGGACCACACCTGAAGCCCTTTTCGGGCTCTAAGTTCACTTCTCCCCAGTTCTTCCCCAGGGCTGTCACCCTAGTGGTGCTCGAGCTGCCGCCCCCTCACTCCTCACACTCCACTTCTCACCTGTGTACCTTTGCTGTGTATTCCCTTTGTTCTTGGCTGATTCTCTATCTCGTAAGAGTCCAGTCGTCTTTGAGGACCCATCTCAGACGCGACCACGTTTGTGAAGCTTGTCCTGGGCCCCCGCCCCTCCCACCCACCCTGCTTCTCCTGTGTCGTATTCCCTCTCCTGCCTGGGAAGCTGCAGGTAATCGTGCCTTGCATGGGACCTAGTACATTTCATGTCATAGTAGTTATTCATGTAGTAATTTGAGTACTAAATAACATTACTGACTTCTTGTTTTGCAGATGTTTTTCTTTTTCTTTTGGTGAAATACAAATAACAACAAAGTTAAACCATTTCGTACATTCACAGTGTTAGGCAACCATCATTACTCTCTAGCTCCAGAGCGTTTTCCGTGACCCCTGGATCCATTAAGCAGTCATTCTCCGTTCTCCCCTCTTCCCAGCCTCTGGCAACCACTAATCTGTTTTCTGTGTCTGGATTTGCCAACTCGAGATATTTCAGGTAAGTGGGATCATATAGAATGTGTGGCCTTTTGTGTCTGGCTTTCACACGGCATAATGTTTTCAAAATATATAAACCATTTACATTATGATTTAAGCACTTTAGTGGCTTAACTCATTGACTCCTCACAACCCTATGCATTAGATAGTTCCTGTTAACATCCTCATCATACAGATAAAGAGATTGAGGCACAGAGAGGTTAAGCAACATGCTAGAGCACACACAGCACTTAAATGCTCTTGGTCCCTCTGCTGTCCTGCTGGTGTCTGCTCTTCCTGCTCTTGACCTTGATCTTTAGAGATTAGAGGTATAAGCTTAACCTATGAAGTAGAATTTGAAGGACAAAAACAAAATTCAAGACAGAATTAATCTACAGCAAAAGAACAAACTATGATGCAGCTCCAGGAGCAGAAACCTCCAGAGGTACCCCACAAGGACTGCAGAACAGAATTAGTGGGGGAGGGGGTGGATTCTACAGTGAACCTTCTTGGCTTAGTTGGAGTGGTCAGTTTTGTTACAGATTTCTCACTAGTGTCAGAGGTCCAGTATCGGAAGCCAGCTAATGTTCCAGGATCATTGAAATGTTGAGGAATGAGTCTTAAGAACTCCTGAAAGGTAGAGTGGATCCCAACTAGAAGATTTCTTACAAAAGTGGAACTTACTATGTGCCAGACATAGTTCTGAGCGCTTCTCGTATACTTAAACTCAGTTAATTCTCACAAAAAGTTTACAAGGTAGCCACTGCCCTGTTGCACAGATGAGGAAACAGGTGCAGGACAGTTTAATGTCCCCTCCATGGCCTTGCCACTAGAACGTGGTGGACCTGGGAAGTGTGATTCCAGCATCCATGGTCTTCATATTTGTTTTTTTAATCTTAATTTTCTGGTTTTGATTATAACATACCTTTCCTGGAGCAGTGAGAATAGAGCAGCCTAGTTGTTTGAATAGGAAGAAGAGGGAAAAACGATGAGAAAAATATTGGTTTTATAAAAAAGAAATGTTATGCTGTCATACTAGTTCTGTACTTTTAAAAAATTTTATTTATATTTTTGAATTTATTTATTTATCTTTGGCTGCTTTGGGTCTTTGTTGCTGTGCGTGGGCTTTCTCTAGTTGCAGTGAGCTGGGGCTACTCTTGGTTGCGGTGCGTGGGCTTCTCACTGCGGTGGCTTCTCTTATTGCAGAGCACTGGGCACGTGGACTTCAGTAGTTGTGGCTCGTGGGCTCTAGAGCGCAGGCTCAGTAGTTGTGGTGCACAGGCTTAGTTGCTCCGTGGCCTGTGGGATCTTCCCAGACCAGGGCTTGAACCTGTGTCCCCTGCATTGCCAGGCGGGTTCTTAACCACTGTGCCACCAGGGAAGCCCTGTACTTTTTTAAAAAATTAAAGCATACCTATTTATTTTAGAATTTTTAGGAATTATCGATTAAAACGTACAAAATCAAAATCATATAATACCTCCAGTAAGACATCACCACTTCATAACATTTTGGTGGTGTCCCTACCACCTTTTTGCTAAGGATGGATAAAGAAGTTTCTTTCAACAAAAATTCGATCAGGCTCTGTATGCTTTTTTTTTTTTTTTTTAATTGTGGTAAAACGTGTTCTTAATCTTTACACTCTACTACCTCTTATATTTGAAGAAAAGCTCGGGGCAATCTGGACCTTGCCAGGGGAAGGAGAAATCTTATCTTCGCAGCCTAGGGAGCAGCTGTTCCCTGTATAGGAGCGTCTGAAATGGCTGTGGTGTGAGAAGGCCCATCACTGGGAATTTATGGCTCGTGACAGAACCACGGTTGGCCACAGGTTTTGATATCCTGCTGAGAACGTGGGGTCTTCACGTGCGTTCTCAGTCTTCATCTCCCTTGATCCTTGCCGTGGTCCTTAACTGCTCAGCAGTGCAGTGCCATCGTCCCCATCTGGCTGGGAAGGTGGCTGAGCCCAGAAAGGTGTATTTGCTCTTTTGAGCCTTGGGAGCTCTGCTGCCTCATTTTGCTTCTCAGATCGCCTGCATCGCAGGCAGAATGGCTTGGGCACCATCAGAGCCCGACAGCCGAAGCCTTGCAGGGGTTCGTTGGAGGGAGAGGTGGATTTCCATCGGGGAGGGCTTCGGGGAGGTGTCCGCGGCGTTGATTATGACATTGAGTGACGGAGGATTGACAATCCAGGTGGAAGAATGGCGTGACCAGCCTTACTGAGGAGGGCACAAGGAAGATGTGTCTGGGAAACAGAATGCAGCTCAGGGAATGCTGAAGCGGGGGAGACGGGAAGGGAGGCTAGGACCACTGGACGCTTGGAGTTTGGCTCTGAGGTGATTGAAGGTAGACAGTCAGACTAAGGCTGTTAGCTGTATTGCAGGTCTGAACTAGGGTGGTGCTGGCCATGGACAGAGGGGTGGATGCAATGGAGTCTGAGGACATGGAACCCAGTGGATTTGGTGGCAGGATGTAGGAGTGGGATAGATGGGAAGCCAAGCTGTGATCCCCCCCATTTTGTGCACGGCAGGTTGGCGGGGTTGAGAACCTGGGGGTGGAGGGGCAGTGAAAAGGGGCCCTAGTACTGTGCTTGTTGGGTCCTTGGTTTTTTTAAAGTTTGCAAATGTAAGGTTTTTTTTTTTTTTTTTTTTTTTTGCATTTTGTTTCTTTAAGAGGACCGCCAAATGGGTATAAACTTTAAGGTGCCATAAAGCCTGGATTCACTCCTGGTTGTATTTGAGTTGAGGCCAGTGTGAGGGCCCAGTGGGACAGACACCTGGAGAGGAGTGTGGTAAGAGTTTCAGTGCAAGTCACATCCATGGGGCCAGCTGTGAGGCCAAGACAGAGAGGCACAGATGCTGCCAGCCATAGACTTGTAGAGGCTTGTTCTCGGCCAGGCTCTGGGCTGGGTCAGCCCACACAGTCCCCGAGCACAGGTGCTAGGGTCCCTTGTCACCATTGTATACGTGAGCAAAGGAAGGCAGCCTGAGCTCTGGCCCCTCTGCTCTGTTGCCTCCCAAACCTGGGTGGCCTTGATATCTTTAAGGAAGAGTGAATAACAAGAAACATGGGCATTTATTGGGGGCCTCCTGTTGGCACAGAACCACACTTGGGGCCAGGTGGATATAAGACTGAGTCAAGGATGCATCTCTTTCCTCAGGTAACTGCTATTTAGTGAGAAGATGTGTCTTTTGCATTGGCAGAGAAAGCTGCAGGTTTTACCTGCTTTTACTCACGTTTACCCAGTTTTCTCACTTAAGGAGGAAGAGCCAGGACAAGAGACAGGAAAAAAAAAAACCCCAGTGGTCCACCCTGCTTCTCAGAGGACACTGCAGGCCAGAGCTCTGGGATGGCTGTGGCTGCACATTTTAGGTGCAGAAACTGGTATCTGGAACATGGGACCCAGGGAGGAAAGCAGGGTTTGAGTAATTCATTGAACACCATGGCTCTGAATCCCAGTGCAGGTTATTTTTATCTCAAACGTTTGTCTCGAAGCTTTATAGTTTATCCACAGAAGATGGCATGAGAAGGGTGATGAAGACATGTCTATACTGTGTGGCCCAAAGTGAATTTTAAAACTCATCTTTCGGGCTTCCCTGGTGGCGCAGTGGTTGAGAGTCCGCCTGCCAATGCAGGGGACATGGGTTCGTGCCCCGGTCCGGGAAGATCCCACGTGCCGCGGAGCGGCTGGGCCCGTGAGCCATGGCCTCTGAGCCTGCGTGTCCAGAG
Source organism: Kogia breviceps (assembly GCF_026419965.1). Classification (NCBI taxonomy): domain Eukaryota; kingdom Metazoa; phylum Chordata; class Mammalia; order Artiodactyla; family Physeteridae; genus Kogia; species Kogia breviceps. The sequence continues at coordinate 23,882,056 of NC_081317.1, forward strand.
CCTGTGCTCCGCAATGGGAGAGGCCACAACAGTGAGAGGCCTGCATACAGCAAACAAAACAAAACAAAACAAAACAAAACAAAACTCATCTTTCTGTATTCACGGGCATTATGTCTAGTGAAGTAAGCTTTACACAAAGGAGTACCCTCTGGGGCGTCCCTGACGGCGCAGCGGTTGAGAGTCTGCGTGCTAATTCAGGGGACATGGGTTCAAGCCCTGGTCTGGGAAGATCCCACATGCCGCAGAGCAGCTGGGCCCGTGAGCCACAACTACTGAGCCTGCGCGTCTGGAGCCTGTGCTCCGCAACAAGAGAGGCCGCGATAGTGAGAGGCCCGCGCACCCCGATGAAGAGTGGCCCCTGCTCGCAGCAACTAGAGAAAGCCCTCGCACAGAAACGAAGAACCAACACAGCCATAAATAAATAAATAAATAAATAAATAAATAAAAGATTACTATTAAAAAAAAAAGTACCCTCTGGATGATTCCATTTCTGTGCGGTTTCAGACTGGCCAGACTTAATCTGGGGAAGAAACAATTCAGAATAGGTGTTGCTTCTGAGGGAGTGGGGACGGCCAGGGATTGACTGGGAAGGGGCACCCAGGATCTGGGGCGAGAGGAATGTGCTGAATGGTACAGGGGTGTGGGTTACACAAATGTTGCCATCTGTCAGAAGGGAACAGCTCAGATTTGCACATTTAGATGTAAGTAAATGTACCACCATCCCCGCAAAAGAAGTGTGAGAAAATTAATGGAGGGCGGGGGAAGGAAGGAGTAGAGGAAAAGATGACATAGAATGTTGATCATTGTTAAGGCTGAGTGACAGGTGTTTACTATACTATTATGTTTACTTCGCATTTACGAACTTGACCCTGAAAAAGAGTCTTAAAAGAAAGAGCGCACTGGGTAATCTTCGTTGATTTCTCCTCCTGCCAGGAATTCAGCCCGTTTGGTGTCCTCTGGGGAAAATGCCATCTCGGTGGGCACTGAGGCTGGTTCCAGTTGCCCCCGGCTGTGGGCTCTCCAGACATGCTTACTTTTTGCCTTGTTGGTGGCTGTGAACTTTGGCTTCCTCCCTGGGCACCTGCCACCTCCCCTGTCCTTTTGTCCTCTGTCCTTTTGCTTCGGGAACAGACCCTCCCCTTTTGTGACTTTGACCGTCCCACTCCACCCACACGTGGTGCTTCTTATAGACTCCTCCTCCAGTGAGCCCAGGTCTTTCTCAGCTGTGAGTGAATCCACAAAGGCGCATTCACTTGGGCCTCATTTCCCAGCCACTTAGGGCTGTGAAGTGCCACTTGCATGCTTTTGTTTAGCCATCAAGATCTGTGGAGTGGAGGGACACCAGCCGCATGTCCCACCTGGCTGTAAAAGAGAACATGCTCCGTTTACACCTAGAACTTCAAGACAGGCGCAGACAATCTGTAGCCCCTTAAGGAGGGAGGGAGGGAGGGAGGGAAATTAGGAAGAGGCACACGGACTTCCAGGAGGCTGGGAACTTTCTGTGTTTTGACCTGGGTGGTGGTTGCATCGCTATGGTCACTGCTGATAATTCCTAGAGTTGTACACGTGTGACCTGTGCAGTTTTGTCTGCGTATGTCATGTTCCAATTAGAAAGTAGACTAGAGGTCCATACAAGGCTTTAAAAAATTCCCACATTTCACATAAGGAAATTCAAATTTTGCAGCTTTCTTGAAAAACTGGAAGTCTGATAACAGTCTGAATTCCAAGTAGTTGACTAGATCTGTGTGGTGACTGACCCCCATTCACTTGTGTGCACCATCCAGCAGGAACCCCCTGGAATGGGTGGCACCTGCATAACCCCATACAGAGTTTCCTCCTTCTTTTACATTCCCTAGGTCCCTGAGAAGGTATGGGGGTTGGGGTTCAATGCCTGGATTAGAGGCAGTCTTGTAGGAATACCTTTTGAGATGGATTTGAAGTCCTGGGGAGCTGAGGTCTCTTGTGTGTGAAGCCATCACAGGCGGATTAGTTCTGCTTGAAATGGGGGAAGTTGGGGTTAGCTTATGACCAATCCATAGCAGTTGGAAATGATGAGGAGTTACTACATTTGTACCTAGGTGTTTAGTTCTGTAAATAATTTCCTATTTGTGTCTTCTACTTTAAAGTAACCTTCCAAAATACTAGTTAATGCTTTTACCTTGCTTGGTATTCAGCTGTTGCTTTTTTTTCTTTTAATAAATTTATTTATTTATTTATTTTGACTGCATTGGGTCTTCGTTGCTGCGCGCAGGCTTTCTCTAGTTGCGGCGAGCGGGAGCTACTCTTCGTTGCAGTGCGCGGGCTTCTCACTGCGGTGGCTTCTCTTGTTGCAGAGCACAGGCTCTAGGCACACAGGCTTCAGTAGTTGTGGCACATGGGCTTGGTAGTTGTGGCTCGCGGGCTCTAGGGAACAGGCTCAGTAGTTGTGGTGCACGGGCTTAGTTGCTCCGCGGCACGTGGGATCTTCCCTTCCCTGACCATGGCTCGAACCCGTGTCTCCTGCATTGGGAGGTGGATTCTTAACCACTGTGCCACCAGGGAAGTCCTCAGCTGTTGCTTTTGAAAATGCATATATGATTGGAACATTTTCTCTTTAGTTCATGAGTAGGGAAAGGCTCACATTCTGTGTGGTGAACTTGCAGTCGAGATTCTTCCCACTGTAGCTCACACTAACCACAAACCACATACCTCAGGGAAATAATCTTGACGATGCTGTCTCTACAGATCCAAACCTATGGAGAGGCTGTAGGCATCTCACCCTCCTTTTCTTCTTCTGAATGTGTTATTCTCTGCCTTCTTCTGGCAGGAGACTTTTTAAAGACTACTGACTCACCAAAGGAAAAAGAGAGAAAAGAATGAAAAAAATCAAAGGCCACCTATAAAAAGACAGCTTTGTTTGTATACCCCTCCATCAGGTGCGTGGACGGTGGTGCCTCAGTTATAGTTTTATGACCCTAACAGCCAAGCTCACCAGAGACAAGGTTAAAAGTTTTATGTGTTTTTCCACTCACTAACCTTTTTTGAAAATCTTCTATGCACACAGAGCCAAGTAAATTAAGCCCTGAAATTCTGTGCCTTAGCAGTTGGTGTGATCACTAAAAGTGCTAAAATGCAGGCTAATTTGCTAGCTGTGTTCATTGTTCATCCTTATGGAATCCCAACCAGGGGTGGGACTTGAGGAATTTGAGATCTAAGACTGGGCTGTGGCTCGAGGAGTATCCAGGCTGTTGGGGACATGTCTCACCATCAGCTCCCCGGGAGAGCCATGCAGAGTGTCTGTGGGCCACCACCCGGCACAGGCTCTGGATCCCTAGAGGGACATGGTGGGAAGTTCCCAGGGCTTGGCCCAAGGTCCTAGGCACAGCCGTGAACCATGCTGGATGGGGTCCTCTGCGTATGTTTTCGTCCCCCCCTCGCCATTGCTTGGTGGGATGCGTGCTGTGGTATGTCCATTTCACAGGCCAGAAACAGGCTTGGAAAGGTTAACAAGCTCGGGAAGGTTAGGGGGCTTAGTGGGGGTCATGCTGGCTCTGAGTGGTGGAGCCCAGATTCAGAACTGGTCCTAACTTGAAGCTGTGATCCTCCTGGTACTAGTCAGATCAGGATGCCGTAACAAAGGACCGTGGTCTAGGGGGCTTCGACAACAGAAGTTTGTCTTCTCACAGTTCTGGAGGCTGGAATTCCAAGATCAAGATGCCGGCAGAGTCAGTGTCCTCTGAGGCCTCTCTCCTTGGCTTCTAGATGGACGCTCTCTTGCTGCACCTTCTCCCTCTGTCTTCAGATGGCCTTTTCTGTGTGCACTCTTGTTCTCTGTGTGTGTGCCCTAATCTCTCTCTTTATAAGGACACCAGTCATAGGATAGGGTCTGCTCTAATGAACTCATTTTAACTTAATTACCTGTTTAATTACCTCTGTTCTCCAATTATAGCCACATTTGGAAGCATTGGGGGGTTAGGTCTTCAGCATATGAATTTTGGGGGGACACAGTTCATCTCCTAACACTCCCCGGTCACTCCACCTCTGTAAAGCTCATCTTCTGGGAGTGATATGCTACCGAGAAGGAGGCCATCTGCATCCACGGACCTGCCCTATGGGTGAGCCCTGGGGCCAAGCCCTGGTAAATTCATCATTTCATTTCATGTAATCCTCAGACATCCCTACCATGTTTCCTGACACCAGTCTCGGCCTAAGCTGGGTACCAGAGCTGCGACTCAGATCCTTGCCGTGCTGATCCCAGAGGCCATGCCTTCAGCCACTGCATCCTGGGGTGTGTTGTGACACCCAGAAGTTTCAGAGCTGTAAAGGGCTCCACAGAGAAAAGGGGAATGGTCATTATAGGACCTAGTAATTTAGGGAAGTATGTGAGGTAGCACTGACCTGCCTTACTTTGCAAATTTAGTCGTGTTCCTAAGTTGCAGGATGGGCGGGGGCAGCCGTCCACCCGAAATTAGTTCTTTCTGTTCATGTTTCTTGGCTGGGTTTCCTGGGAATTCGTTGCATATTTATTTATATGGAGTTATTTCCTTTCAGAATTACATGGAGGGGGAATCTGCAATCTGGCAGCAAAAAGTAATTTGGCAATTTATTTTCAGGGCTGCCCTTCTTCCAGCAGCTTGTTTCAAACTCAGCCTCTGGCACAAAGGCATCCATCATTTTAATTGCATGTTACTGTTTAGCCAGGCACAAATTTGTTTCATTTTCTTTCTCCTTTCTCCTGTGGTTTTTTTTTTTTCTTTCTTTTCTTTCTTTTTTTATTTTCCTTTTCTGATCCCCCATTTTAAAAAGCCAAAAATATTTTCTCAAACCAAGCACTTTTTATAGTCAAGGAGTTTTTAACACTGAAATTTTTCATATTGCCTATTTGGTTCTTAACCATTTCATAGCAGAAGTGCTAGGCTGGTCTTTTTCTTTCCTATTCAAGTAATATAATGCATTTGTCTCAAGATAGTCCTAAGAAGGAAAATTGTATTGGTCTCAGGGTCAGAAGGCTGGTGTTCTATTCCTGGCCTTGTATTGGTTGTCTGACCTGCCTCTGGCCTCGTTTTTCCCCATCTGTAAAATGAGGGACTTGAATGAGCCGATTTCTGGACCATCCCTGTGTTCTTATTTGGTAACTCGGATGCTGAGTAGGGTTCTGTATGGGGCCCTTGTCACCATGGCTGTTTGGAGTTTGGCCGAGGAGCTTGTCCTGTCCCATATCACATGTTTGTATTCTGTTGGGCCACAGATGGTGGTACTTTAGTTCAAGATTAAGAATCAACCCTGGGGACTTCCCTGGCAGCGCAGTGGTTAAGAATCCACCTGCCAATGCAGGGGACATGGCTTTGAACCCTGGTCCGGGAAGATCCTACATGCTGCAGAGCAACTAGGCCCGTGTGCCACAACTACTGAACCCACACGCCACAACTACTGAACCCACACGCCACAACTACTGAAACCCACGTGCCTAGAGACCATGCTCTGCAACAAGAGAAACCACCACAATGAGAAGCCCGCGCACTGCAACGAAGAGTAGCCCCCGATCGCCGCAACTAGAGGAAGCCTGCACCCAGCAACGAAGACCCAATGCAGCCAAAAATAAATAAATAAATTAGAAAAGAGAAAAAGAATGAACCCTGTATCCCTCAGAAATGTTCTAAGGGATAAAAATCATTGTTTTCTTGAAATTAGGTAGAATGTGAACCTTGGTGTCCAAAGCTTAAAAAATTAGCTTTTACTGCTGCTCATACTTTTTATCTTGCTGTAAAAGTATGTTATTTGTGTCTGTAACATTGGGCACAAAGTACAGCAGTGCAGCCCCTTTGTAAGCTGCACCAAAGACTAGGGATGGGGATGAAATGTGACTTAAGGTCCATAGTAGGTATTGAGTTGAATCTGGACGGACGTCTGTATATTGTATTTTGTTTTAGTGACATGACAGAAAATTAGCTGTTACTGGCTTGGAGTCATCTTCTGCATCGCATAGCACCATCACCTTCCCTGTGGACAAAGGTTTCTCTTCCCAGCCACTGGCTTGGATGCTCGAAGGCAAGGCTCAGGCCAGACCGTGCTGACACCCTCCACCCTCAACTCCTTTGTAGTCTGTGAGGTTTTCATTAAGTTTCATGGAAAATTTCAAATACACAAGTTGAGATAACTTGTATGTCTCATCATACAACAGTATGATGAAACTGTCATGTACACAACACCCATATATTATTTTTTTCTCTGGAGTATTTTAAAGCAACTCCCAAACAACTTATCATTTAACCTGTTAACACCTAAATGGGTAGCTCTCTCTCTCTCTATCTATATATATCTATCCACCATCCCGTTATCACACTCAACAAAATGAACAATGATTCCTTAATGTCGTCTGATACGAAGTCCTTGTTCACCTTTCCCTCGTCATCCCAAAAATCTTTTTGTGGTCGGTGGTTGGCTTGTTTGAATCAGGAGCCAACTGCAGACAACACACTGCATTTGGTAAATAATGGCTTTTAAGTGTCTTTGAATCCATAATAGTCCTCTCCCTCCTTTTCAGTGTAATTTATTGAGTTCTTAATATGCAGTTGGTGAATGCAGAGCAAGGCAGCCTCAGACATTCCAGCCCTTGATTTTAATGTCTTTCTCCTAAGCAGAGTTTGTGGCCTCTGAAGAACAGTTTTTTGTTTTGTCTATCCTTTTTTTTTTTAAAGAATTAATATAGGGCTTCCCTGGTGGCGCAGTGGTTAAGAATCCGCCTGCCGATGCAGGGGACACGGGTTCGTGCCCCGGTCCGGGAAGATCCCACATGCCGCGGAGCGGCTGGGCTTGTGAGCCATGGCCGCCGAGCCTGCGCTCCGCAATGGAAGAGGCCACAGCGGTGAGGGCCCGCGTACCGCCAAAAAAAAAAAAAAAAAAAAGAATTAATATATTTATTATTCTAATTCCTTGTCTCCAAGCAGATGATACCTAAGTTAGCATCACAGTGTGGGGATTCCTAAGCAATGTTTTTTAAAGTTATGAAAAACTTTTACACACTAAATCTTTTATAAAGTGCGCACACATGCCACGCACATGTGTTATATCCGTGTACCTATATGGTTTTCATTCTGGTTATTTATTGAATAACAAATTCCCCCAATGCTTAGTGGCTTAAAACAACAATTATTTATCATAGTTCATGGGTTCTGTTGATCCAGAACCCATTGAGGGGGCAAGATGGGAATAAAGACACAGACCTACTAGAGAATGGACTTGAGGATACGGGGAGGGGGAAGGGTAAGCTGGGACAAAGTGAGAGAGTGGCTTGGACATATACACACTACCAAATGTAAAATAGGTAGCTAGTGGGAAGCAGTTGCATAGCACAGGGAGATCAGCTCGGTGCTTTGTGACCACCTAGAGGGGCGGAATAGGGAGGGTGGGAGGGAGGGAGATGCAAGAGGGAAGAGATACGGGGACATATGTATATGTATAGCTGATTCACTTTGTTGTAAAGCAGAAACTAACGCACCATTGTAAAGCAATTATACTCCAATAAAGATGTTAAAAAAAAAACAAAAAGAACCCATTGAGGTGGGGCTCAGCTGGGATTTTCTTTTGTTCCTCTTGGTGTCGACCAGGATCACCCAGGAGTACTTAGGTGCAAGATTGGCTGGGGTCCATGATGGCTGCACTCACGTCTGGCATCTTGGCAGGGATGGCTGGAGGCTGGGCTCAGCTGGGACAGTTGAGAGGAACATCTGCTCCTGGCCTCTTCAGCATGGTAGCCTTAGGGTAGTTGGATTTTTCACATGGTGGCTGGCTCTTCCCACAGAGCAAGCATCCCAAGAGAACTGTCACTCACCTTGGAAATCACAAAATATCACTAATGCCATACTCTGTTTGGTTGAAGCAGTGCCAGCCTCTTCCATATGCAAGGGAAAAAGAAAATGACCTTGCAGCCATTTTTTTAGTGGCCCCAGTTTAAAAGATTAACACAAAAATTAACACTGTAGGTACTTGCCACCGGGGACCTTTTAAGTCCCCATGTACTTGCTTCTCTTTTGATGTAAGAGGGAAGGCACTAGGATGGAAAGCCCCTGCCTTAGAGGTCATTCAGGGCAGTCTCCTGCCCTCATCCCATTCTCTAGGGCTGCGGGTGGACTCAGTTGGACAGAGCGCACTGTGACTGGTTCATGACTCACCAGCTTAATAATAAAGGTGAAGAGAGGCTCCCAGTCCAGAATTCTAAGAGTCATTTGTCCAGTGGACTTTTGTGTTAGGGAGGTTGTCTGATATTTTTGTCCCGGTCTGCAGGGATCGCATATGAAAATGTGCCTGATACTAGTTACCCCCAAATTAAAGAGTATTCAACATGTGCTGTTATAGTGTTTCTTATTGAGAGTGGGAGGTATAATATTTGAAGTGTTGGGTGACACCAGCTTTCAGGGCTGGTTCTCCAGAATCAAGTCGTTTTAGTATCCAGACTTCATTCAGCATCTTGAGGAGTGAAAGGGAACCCCTCCCTTCCACTAAGCGCTGAGTCACATGTGTTAGGCGTGCTTGGAAGGAGCTATAGATAGGGAGACAGAAACCGAAGTCGCTAGGAGGTGTTAGGGATCCCACACGATTGAAAGAAGGTTCATAGGCTCATGGCCGTTGGGACCATTTAATTCTCACAGCAGAAACAAATGAGAGCTTTGACTCTTTGCTGAGATATAAATACAGTTTGGCCTGAAGATGGTTTATTAGCCTGGAACAGGGGCTGATCAGTAGTTAATCAATAATGCAACACAAAGTCTCAGTGTTTTAGATTGATCTCTCCATCAGTTGAAGCCAGTGCGGTGCTCTGTTCTGGACCCCTTAAGCCTACAACCTGCCCACCCAGACCTCATGTTGCACGTGGAGAGCCCCACGCAACTGGTTGAAAGCGAACCCTGGTCGTCACTGCCTCCTTTCACTGACTCACATACCAAGACGACTTTCTTCTAAGATTGTTCTCACTTCCTTGTTGATCAAAATCAACGGCAGTTGTTTCTGTAAACTTTCGTTTTAATTAATTTATTTTATTTTTGGCTGCATTGGTTCTTTGTTGCTGCACGTGGGCTTTTTCTCTAGTTGCGGCGAGTGGGGGCTACTCTTCATTGCGGTGCGTGGGCTTCTCTTTGCGGTGGCTTCTCCTGTTGCAGAGCACGGGCTCTAGGCACGCAGGCTTCAGTAGTTGTCATGCCTGGGCTCAGTAGTTGTGACTCGTGGGCTCTAGAGCGCAGGCTCAGTAGTTGCGGCGCACGGGCTAGGTTGCTCTGCATCATGTGGGATCTTCCCGGACCAGGGCTCGAACCCATGTCCCCTGCATTGGCAGGTGGATTCTTAACCACTGCGCCACCGGAGAAGTCCCCAAGGGCAGTTGTTTTTGCTGCATCCTCTGAGTTCTAAGAGGTTGTTAGCCAGGCAAATCAGGAAATTAATCACATGTGCCCTGTTTTACCAGAATTGAATTTCCAGGAGCTGCCCAGCCTGTGGATGTCCCCCAACGCACCGTGTCTTGACTTCTGTGTTAGTATGTGAGCAAATCAATGACTTTGCGTTCTGCCATAGCTTCCCTGCCCTCCGGACAAAACTGGAATTGTCCCCCCCCACCACCATGAGATCTATTTGTGTCGGACCATGTGGCCCTGTATCCCAGCTGTAGCCAAAGCCACATGTGAAGTAGGCTCTCAGCAGCCATATGTTGAACGGGCTTAAGAAACATTTCTAGTTTGCTGGACATGGTTCATGTGTTTGGAGCCAAAGAGGTGAATGAGCTGACCAGAGAAGCCGTGGGATGAGGTGGAAAGAACTCTGTCCACCTGTCTAAGAATCTGGAAGGCTGGGTCCTGATTCTAGGTCTGCTACCTGTAAGCAATATGAAGTTGGTCATGTAACCTCTCTGAGGCTCAGGCTCCTTCTCTGCAAAATGGGGTCGTGGAACCTTTTTAAACAGGGAGATCCTCTTCAAATGGGAGATGAAATTTATAAACTGGAGAGCCTGGCCTTCAGTCCAGCAGATTAGGGATACTTCTGCACGGTCTTTGCATCAGTAGATTCCAGTTTTGAGTCACCAGATCTTGCCGATGGCTGAGATGCTATTTCTCACTCATGATGAAGTTTCAAGGTAACTTTATTGGGTAATTTCAGATATTTGTGTTTACGACATCCTGGTGTAAACAGTTTATATTTCTTTGTGATGACTTAGTAGTGGTGGCAATGGGGACAGAGACCCCTGGACCGCTTTGTGTGCGTGCGTGTGTGTGTGTAGTAGAGAGCTAGTTTCCTGCTAAGGCTCAGAGAAAACTAGCAAGTTACCAAGTTGTGGGGTGGGGTTAGGAGCTAGTAACTCACCATGAATTAGCACTTCCTAGAAACAGTTGAAAGATGCCTTGAGGTAGGTGCCTTCTGGGAACCGCTGGCCAGGAAGCCCACCGATGAGAACAGGTAGAGTTCCCAGAGCTGTTTAAACAGGGGTTTACGAACTTGGAAAGGAAGGAGTTGATCTCCAGGGACCAACAGGGATTTACCAAAAATCCCAAAGCTTCCTTAGCCTCAGTGTTTCTTTAAATGGCATTACTAGATCACAGACTTCCTGTACCTCAGTTTTTGTTCAGCATTTGGCAAAAAGTATATCGTGTTATTCCTGTGGACATGTGAGAGAAATAAGGTTTGGACGAAAGTGATAATAATTCCTTTGTGTATACAAGACACCACAGTTTACAGTGCATACTCATTTGCTTTCTTGCTTTTTTATTAACATAATGACTTAGCAAGGTGGACGGGGCGGAGGAGAGTACCCCATTTTTCGGATGGAGAGGCTGAGTCTCGGGGTGGGGCTTGCCTAGGGTCACCGTCATATTGCTAGAAAAGAAACAGAGCTGGTTTTCCAACCCAACATTTTTTTTAAATAAATTCATTTATTTTATTTATTTATTTTTGGCTGCATTGGGTCTTCCTTGCTGTGCGCGGGCTTTCTCTATTTGCAGCGAGCGGGGGCTACTCTTTGTTGCAGTGCACGGGCTTCTCGTTGCGGTGGCTTCTCTTGTGGAGCATGGGCTCTAGGCGTGCAGGCTTCAGTAGTTGTGGCGCACGGGCTCAGTAGTTGTGGCTCGCGGGCTTAGTTGCTCCACGGCATGTGGGATCTTCCCAGACCAAGGCTCGAACCCAGTTCCCCTGCATTGGCAGGTGGATTCTTAACCACTGGGCCACCAGGGAAGCCCCCAACCCAACATTTTTGCCTCTGAGAGTTCCAAGGCACGGCCCCCCTGTGGTACAACTGTGTGTATTTATAACCAGGCTGTGGCCACCATCAGATGGGTGCCTTAGTACTGTAGAAATAAAGACACCACCCCTCCGCCACCCATACCCTCCACCCTTCACCCCTTCCTGATTATCAGATTTCCCATATGTTGTAAAACTAAGATCAATAAGTGGTATATGGGATAATAACCAGGGTGGGGGTTAACCTTTTAATAATGTTCTTAAAAGGATAGATTGTGGGCCAATTTAAATAAGATGACATTTAATTGGAGCAAATGCAAAAGTCTGCACTTAGGTTTCGAAACCGTCGCCACAGTTAGTTTGGTTATTTTTTAACCCATATATAAAAAATCCAGAACTTGATAATATTTCGTAGAAGGCATAGCATTTTCATCCGCCAAAAAAGGTCAGGCCACAGTGTGGTATGGTTTGCAAAACACCGGTGTTCTAGACTGCTTTAGGACAGACCGGGAGTCGGGAGGGGGAGATGGTAGTACCAGGGTTCTCCATCCAGGTTCCAACTGGCTGTAGAGAATTCCCAGTGGAGATGAACCAGGAAGATCAGACTTGTGCACAGTGGGTTGTTTGAAGACTGTCTTGGGAACTGAGGATTCTCCTAAATCCACATCAGCAGTTATGTTTTCGAGCTTTAGAATGTCGGATGATACAGAAGCAAAGATGAACAGGACAGAGTGCCACCAACAGGAAGTTTAGTGATGTTGATTGTCACTTGAAAGTGCCCATAGGGATTGGCTTGTTGCAGGTGGGGATGGCAATGGGGATGTAGGGGAGGAGGACATCTAGGCAAAGGAATGACACAGGCAACACTTAGGGGTGGGACCTGCTGTCTGTGGTGAGTGGGCATCGTGGTTGGAGAACACGTTTGCCTGGAGCCCAGGGTACATGTGAGGCCTGTGGGAGGGAGAAGGAGTATTGGGTTGGGCGGCATAGATTATGCAGAATCCCTAGCACCAGGCCAAGAAGCCTGGGCTTCAGCCTCTGGGGGATGTTTCAGTGCAGAAGAGTGACTGAGGGGCTTCCCTGGTGGCGCAGTGGTTGAGAGTCCGCCTGCCGATGCGGGGGATGCGGGTTCGTGCCCCGGTCCGGGAGGATCCCACGTGCCGCGGAGTGGCTGGGCCCGTGAGCCGTGGCCGCTGAGCCTGCGCATCCGGAGCCTGTGCTCCGTGATGGGAGAGGCCACAACAGTGAGAGGCCCGCGTGCTGCAAAAAAAAGGGAAAAGTGACGGAGATGAGGGCTGTGTTGTATGAGGACCATTCTGGCAAACACAAGGAAGATGGGCTTTAGGAGGGAGACACTAGAGGTAGTTGCACCACTCGGGGGGCTGTTGCTGTGGTCCATATATGAGGTGATGTGGCCTGAGCCACAATGGAGAGGAAAGAGAGAGCCTTCTGGAGATGGGTGCAGAGGGGTGTGCTGTCTGATGGATGTGGAACTGGTGGATGGAAGAGAGTCTTGTGTGTCTGCAAGGCTTCTGAAATCCTTTCTCTGCCCAGATGTTATGCTTTCCACCAACTAGGATGTATACACTTGACTAGCACTTGCACGCACAGCTTATTTCCTCCTTTCAGACCTACCTGGGATGCATGGCATCTTATGCTATTGAGACTAACGAGATTTGGACGGATTGGCTTCTATCTTCTTTGTTCTTCCAGGACCACAGTCGACCTATTACATTGCAAGTGGGTCAGATTACAGTAAGATGTTGCCAGTTGCATCTATCTAAGAGGGTCAGGCTGTTTCATTTATTTGGGGGACAGTTAAGACATCTTCTGTCCAGCAGTCTTCCTTATCGGGACCGTGTCCGGAAACCAGTAAACAGGCAAAATCAGAACCTCTGACTGGCTAACAAAGATATCACGATGTCCATACCTTTCCCTGCTGGCTGCCTGCCTGACCCAGTCTTTAGCTGGCAACTCTGTACTCTGATTTTACACATGATTTTAATGCACGTGGTTATTTTTAGCTCCTCTCAGATCAGAAGGAGCTGCTATAGAGAGACATACTGTCTCCAAACCACTGGTTGCTGGTCCCTGTAAAAAATGATGTGCTGAGACGGGAGGAAGAAAAACTAGGCAACGTGGATGTAAGAACTCGAGGGTAGAGCTCTCTAGATCCTGCTGTGTTTGGGGACAGCTCTCCATACGTGTCTTGTAGTTGGTAGATTTCAGGATGGTGATGGGGACTTTGTAAGGTTTTACAATGAGTATATTCTGTTTGGGAAGGCAGGGAGGTAAGTGGTCTTGCTACTTGGGGGCTCGGGTCTTAAGCTGTTTAGGATGACGTGGCTCCGCAAGAAGGACTTGTTCTTTTTGTAGCTTCCTGTAGCTGCTCCCTTCCAGACTTTGTGACCCCAGCACACCCCGGTGCCTAGAAGGGTGGCTGGCATTTGATGAGCCGTTGGTAAATATCTGTTGAATGAATGAATGAATGGCTTCATCACAGAGGGGGAGACCCAGTTAATGATGAGGCAACAAGGATCATCTTCCATTCTTGTCACATTAACAGGTCTCCTGGTGTCATCACTAGACAGCACTTCACATAATAGCCACAAAATTGTGTTTAGGTAAATGGCCTTGGAAGTACAGCACAGTTCCCTGGATGCTTGTTCATGGAAAACTTCATTTGAACAGATTTTAGTGAGTGTATTCTCATTTCTCGCCCCGCTGCTTGTGAAGTATCAGTCTGTTTTTCGTGCTTCGGCATGGCCCATCCAGAAGGTTTGTTTCGTGGCCCCATCCATCCCCCCATCCACATATCCCCAGCCAGCCAGCCATCCAGCCATCCAGCCAGCAAACAGACATTTTTGGAGTGCCCGCTGGGTGCCAGCCAGGCATGTGTTTGGGGGATGGAGGGAAGAGAGAGTGGTATCCAGGTGAACGCAGCTGCTCTCTCCCTTGGGAGTGCCCAGTCTGAAGCAGGAATAAGACAGGAACATGGGTAGCTATGGTGCAGTGTGATAAGTGCGTATGGAATGAAGGCATGGGCCTGCTTGTGGGAACCCAGAAGAGGGGCACTTAGTGCCCTGGAGCGGGCGGGGAGAGTAGAGTTGGGGAGGCTGCCGAAGGAGGGAACGTTTGGGCCAGTAAGCCCGAAATGACAGCCTGTGGGCTTCTAGGGGCTGCCCTGAGTAAGATGTCCTGGCTGGCAGTGCAGATGAGTTATCTGGAACCTTCTCAGTTTTGAGAATGGACACTCTGTGGGCTGGGAGGAGTGAAAGATGGTTGCTTCAAGGGCTGTGGTCTTGACCCTCCTGTCTTCAACCTGCCCTTGACTCCCTGGGACCTCTGTTTCAAGGACCCTTCTGTTCATTCCGGCCCTCGTAATTTCACCAGATTCTTTTTAGAGCAGGAAAGGGCCATTGGGAATTCTTTTTTTCCAGCAGAAGAGACCAAAGAGCATGCTTAGGGGGGAGGTGAGTGGGGAGAAGTGTTTATAGGTGAGTAAAAATAGTGTTTCCTATCCACCAGACCCTGCTGTATGCCACCTCCAAGTCCAGCTGAGTGAGGGTCTGTCAGCAGAGGAGCCAGTCTGGCATTGGCCGAAGGGACTCACTGCCCCTAGAAAGGTTCTTTTCCTAACCGCCACCTTGAGCTCATTCTAAATTAAGAGCCACTTTAGAAAGACATCAGAAAAGTAAAATTTGGAATGACCTGGACAGAAACCTTGGCTAACCTCCCTCATTTTACATGTGGGGAACTGTGCTTTTTCAGTTCATACTCTGAGAGTGTTAAAATTACATACCTGGATGGTAAACCCTGAACCAAACTAGACCCAGGTGGGGAGCACGTTGGATTTGGGGTCATTTGAGTTTTGGTGGCCCTGTATATTCAGGGTGCCATGGCCATGTCTGATTTGCAGCTGCAGGGGAAGTCCAGGATGACTGTATGGATTGGGGGAAATTATGAATTGCTTAAGGTTGGAGTTAATGGTGCATCTGGGACTAGAGCACAGGTCTCTTGCTTTCTCCCAGCGCAGTTCTTTCTGCCACATCCTGCTGCTAAAGCTTTACTCTATTTTTTTCCCACTAGGAAACCCACTAATGAAGCATTGGCACCGTGATAATAGGTGTTGCATGGGGCCAATAGCACTGGATAGTAATTGGAAGAAATACATCCAGAAGATGGATTGTTATGGGCAAGGAGGAAGAGTGCCAGAATTGTGATTTTTTTTTTAAATTGTATTTGCTGCCTAACAACTGCCAAAAGACCAGTGTTAAAAAAGAACTTGGGAAGAAAACCATCCATAGTTTCTCCATGCTAACACAGCTGTTTTAGTTTCTGCCAATTTCATGTTATTTTCAAGTAGTCCATGTACAGTGCATACATATTTTTATGTAGTTGGGATCATAGCTTTCTATTAACAGAGTTAAGTACTCTGTTTACTTAACGTTTGTCATAAGAATTTTCCATATTTCTGTCTCATCTTCATAATTCTTTTTGGTTATGGCCGAATAGTATCCTGGAGTGCTGGTGGGCCCCAATGCTGTGTTCTGTGATTGGAGTTCCAGTTGTTCTTCTTTTTGCCCTCCCGTGATCCTGCCTTATTTCTCCAGTAGATTAATTTATAGAGAACACCACTGCATGTCAAGTCTTCTGCTTCTGTTGAATTGATGCCTTCAGAGGAGTGTTTCCAGGAAGGAAAGAGACTGTAATTCATTGATGTAGTTTTGATTTTTTTTTTTTTGTTATTGTTGTTTATTTGTATAACGTAAGTACAGATGTACAAATAAAACAAAGGTATGGTTTAATGAACTACAAGAAGGTAGACAGACACCCTTATACCCCCACCCACGTCAAAAGCTGGAACCCTGCCAGCCAGCCAGAAGTCCACCGTTGCCCCCTCCCTGTGCCCCCTCCAAGCCCCAGGAGCAGCAACTACTCTGACTTTACTACAGTTGCTTCTTTACTATCTTTCCAAGTTTGCTCACCCAAGTATGCATCCCTAGATATCGCAAGTTAAGTTTTCCTTTTTTAAAAAAATGTCTTTTAAGTCTCTTTTAATCTGTAGGTGTTCCCTCCATCTTTTCTCTTCCCTATAGTCTTGTTTGTTGAAGAAACTAGGTCATTTGTCCTGAGGAGTTTCTAGAATTTCCCACAGGCTGGATCTCGCCAATTGCAGTCCCATGTAGTTTAGAACATTCCTCTGCATTTCCTACAGTTGGCAGTTGGATCTAGTGGTTGAATCAGTCCCAGGGTTGATTTTTTTTTTCCTGTGGAAAGAGAGGTATGGGGAGCAAGATTATATCTTGGGTGGTGGGATGTTCTTCATGGCGAGGTACATAATGGTTGTCTGTCTGTCTCCTATTGTGATGTTAGTAGCCACTGGTGTCCAATGCTTAGAGCCTGCCATTCATTAGAAGTTGCAAAATTGTGATATTGCATTTCTGTTATTCCTTCTTCATTTATTTGCTGGAATACTACTATAAAGAAAAACTTTGCCTCTCTACTATTTTTAATTGTTTATTTATAGAGATTCACATACCATACAATTCACCTATCTGAAGCATGCAATTTAGTGGTTTTTAGTATTTTCGCAGAGTTGTGCATCTATCACCACAATTAATTTTAGAACACTTCATTAACCTCCAAAAAATCCTACTCATCTTCGCTGTCAGCCTGCAAACCTTGTAGCCCTATGCAATTACTAATCTAATTTCTGTCTCTAGACTTACTGTTCTGGATATTTCAAATAATACGTGGTCATTTGTAACCAAGTTCTTACACTTAGTGTAATGTTTTCAGTATCCATCGATGTTGTAGCATGTATCAGAACTTTATTCCTTTTTATGGCCAAATAATATTCCATTCTGTGGATGTACTACATTTTGTTTATCCATTCATCAGTTGATAGACATTTGGGTTGCTTCCACTTTTTGGCTATTATGAATAATACTGCTGTGAACATTTTTGCGCCAGTTTGTGTGAGCTTAATGTTTTCATTTTTCTTGGATACTTACTTGGAAGTGTCATTGCTGGGTCAAATGGTAACTCTAGGTTTAACCGTTTAAGAAACTGCCAGGCTGTTTCCTAAATCAGCTACACAATTTGACATTCCTGTCAGCAGCATAAGAGGGTTCCAATTTCTCCAACATTGGTTATCTGTCTTTTTTATTATAGCCCTCCTAGTGGGTGTGAAGTGTCTGATTGTGGTTTTGATTTGCATTTCCCTGATGAGTAATGATGTTGAGCATCTTTTCACATGCTTATTGGCTGTTTTTCTATCTTTGGAGAACCATCTATCTATCTATGTTTCCTTGACCTAATTTTTAATTGAATATTTGTCTTTTTATTATTGAGTTGTAATAATTCTTTGTATGTTCTAGATAGAAGTCCCTTGTCAGAAGTATGATTCGTAAAATTTTCTCCCATTCAGGGTTGTCTTTGTACTTTCTTGATATCTTGGTGTTCTTTGAAGCATAAAAGTTTTACATTTTTGATGATGTCCAGTTTGTTTTTTCTTTTGTTGCTTGCTCTGTTGGTGTTTTATGTAAGAAACTGTTGCCTAATCCAAGGTCATGAAGATTTGTGTGTACGTTTTATTCTGAGTTTTATAGTTTTAACTCTTACATTTAGGTCTTTGATTCATTTTGAGTTAATTTTTGTATATGTTGTCATCTGCTCTTTCGTTACCCAGTGCTACAGCTAAAGGCAGGATCAATGCTTGATTTTTTTCCCATTTATTTACCATTTATCATATTAAGGCATTGGTTCCCTAATCATCCTATGAAGTTGTAGTTTGGTGGGGTTTTCTTGTCATTATGTATGCTTAGATTTAATCATGAGTTTGTATTATAATAAAAATAATTACATTTTTAAAAATTTGTGTACTGTGACACATGTACGCAATAGAGAGAGAAAAGTGATTTTGTGGTTTTTTTCTTTTTTTAATCTTGTTTCTTATCCAGTTGTCACATCCTAACTTTTCATCTACCCAATTGTCTTCCAGAAACATGCCAAAGGCCAGGATTTGTTTGATCAGATTGTGTACCACTTGGACCTGGTGGAAACAGATTACTTTGGCCTCCAGTTCCTTGACTCTGCCCAGGTTGCGGTATGTATTCCTCTGATTTCTTACAGGATGGATTGGCTTTTCATGCTAATCACAGATCCACGGTTGCTAGAAATTGGTAGAGAAAAACAGGAGTAAAACCGCGATATTGTTGCAGTAAGGAGCATTGGGATGGAGGTGCTGGCGCCCATGTGAGATGATGCATCCGTGGTGCCCCACCCTGGAGATGGCCAGTACCTGGGAAAGGAAGAGGAGGATGTGTTCCCGTTACACTAGGGATGCACTAGGGGAACCTTTCCAAGCATAGAGATGCAGTGTGGGCACATCTCTAGAGTAGATAGCGAGAAGAAATATCATCATAGGAATTTTTTTAAGGATGCTGCTTGTATTTAACCAGCAGAAGAGGCTGTGCTACCCTCCTCTCCTGGACTCTTGCCAGGTGTAGCAAGCAGGTGCTGTGAACACAGCTGAATTGCAGCCGGGCTTAGTGGGCTCAGGGGCTGGGCAGTCAGAGCGGGTCTTGGCATTGCTCGAGAACCATCTTGCAGGCTCCAGCAGGTTGCGTTAGGTCAGCAAAGACTTCCCCCGCTTTGCCTGAGACAGAACTGTGTGCGGTGGAGGTGCTCAAGTGCGTGAACTCGACACAGCTCAGAACCACTCTTTCATTTAATTTCTTTATTTATTTTATAACTGACCTACAGTACTATGTTAGTTCCTGTTACACAACATAGTAATTCAGTATTTCTGTACATTTCTAAATGATCACCCTGAAAGCCTGTTTACGACCTGTCACCGTTCAGAGATATTACCTTGTTACTGACTATATTCTCCACACTGTACATTTCATACCTGTGACTCATTTATTTTGCAACTACTGGATGTTTGTATATCTTAATCTCCCTCAACTATTTCTATCTCCCTCCTTCCCTGCTGGCAACCACCTGTTTGTTCTCTGTATCTGTAACTCTGTTTCTGTTTCGTAATGTTTGTTCATTTGTTCTGTTTCTTAGATTCCACATATAAGTGATATCATACCATGTTTGTCTTTCACTATATGACTTATTTCACTTAGCATAATACCCTCTAGGTCCCTCCATGTTGTCACAAATGGCAAGATTTCATTATTTTTTTATGCCTGAGTAATATTCCATTGCATATGTATTATAGATACCACATCTTCTTTATCCATTCATCTATTGATGGGCACTTGGGTTGCTTCCATATCTTGGCTATTGTAAATAACAGTGCAGCGAACATAAGGGTGCATATATCTTTTCTAATTAGTGTTTTTTTCCTTTGGATAAATATCCAGGAGTGGAAGTGCTGGATCATATAGTAGTTCTATTTTTAATTTTTTGAGGAACCTCCATACTGTTTTCCATAGTGGCTGCATCAATTTACATTCCTACCAACAGTGCACGAGGGTTCCCTTTTCTCCACATCCTCGCCAATACTTGTTATTTGTTGTGTTTTTGATAATAGCCATTCTGACAGGTGTGAGGTGATAGATACCTCATTGTGGTTTAGATTTGCATTTTCCTGATGGTTAGTGAGCATCTTCTCATGTATCTGTTGGCCATCTGTATGTCTTCTTTGGGAAAATGTCTATTCAGATCCTCTGCCCATTTTAAAATAGGATTGTTTGGGTTTTTTGATGTTGAGTTGTATGAGGTCTTTGTATATTTTGGATATTAACCCCTTATCAGATGTATCACTTGCAAAGATTTTCTCCTGGTCAGTAGGTGGCATTTTCATTTTGCTGATAGTTGTCTTCACTGTGCAAAAGCTTTCTAGTTTGATGTAGTCCCATTTGTTTATTTTTGCTTTTGTTTCCCTTGCCTGAGGAGACATATCCAAAAAATATTACTAAGACTACTGTCAAAGAGCATACCGCCTATGTTTTCTTCTAGAAGTTTTATGGTTTCAGGTCTTACATTTAAGTCTTTTATCTATTTCAAACTTATTTTTGTGCATAGTGTGAGATAGAAGTCCAATTTGATTCTTCTGCATGTAGCTGTCCAGATCTCCCAACACCATTTATTGAAGACACTGTCTTTGCCACATTGTATATTCTTGCCTCCTTTGTCATTGATTAATTGATCATATAAATGTGGGTTCATTTCTGGGCTCTCTATTCTGTTCCACTGACCTATGTGTCTGTTTTTGTGTCTGTACCATACTGTTTAGATTACTGTAGCTTTGTAGTATATCTTGAAATCAGGGAATGTGATACCTCCAGCTTTGTTCTTTTAAAAAGCAGGAAAGACTTCAGGGTCTCCCTTCCCAACAAAATCTAGCTTTGGATTTCAAAGAGAATTTATTCAGCAATCTAAAAGTATTTATTAAATGCCTGTTATGCACTGGGTCCTATTCCAAGCAGTGGATAATGCAGTGGATGTATGTAATACCTCTGTAACATGACTGGTGGTAATAAGTGTTAAGAAAAATAAAGCAGAGTGAGGCGTTAGACAAAGTAAAGGGAGGGTGAGGGACTAGACAGAGGAAGGGGCAGCGCTATTTTAGACAGAGTATGAAAGGGTGAGTTCCCTGGTAGGAGATGTTTGAGCTGAGACCTGGAGCTCCTCATCTGTGGCTAAGCCTTTCTACCTGAAAGACACTTTTTAGAGACTTCCCAGGGGCTACCCCTGATGGTTGTAAGGAGATGCTCAAAGTCGATGCCTGGAAATTGGGTCTGCCTGAGATGGTTACTGCGATGCTCAGTCTGCAGTGATACGCAGGAGCCAGGACTTAAGTGCGCCCGGGCTACAGTACCTGCTGGGCAGACACTCCCCTCTGCTCCCACTGGACGCCCCGTCTACACCACTGACTTCTTCTCCACCTTCAGGACCTCCTGTCTGCTGACAGCCCACTACCCCACCCCCCCTGACTGTTGCCACGAACACCCCAGCTGCCTCCTTGAGTTTGTGGTTCTGATTCCTTCCTGTGAGCCGGAGACTCTCACTCTGGCCACCGTGGCCCTGGGGAGGGCAGACCAGCTTTTCCCTGTCCTCTCCCCCATGCAGTTCTGCTTCCTTTGAGTTTGGACTAGCCAATGCTGTGCCCTCTGACCTCAGCGCTCTCCTTCCCTTCCTTCAAGCCCTCTGGTGCCTGTTTTTCTCTTCCCTGGGCAACCTCAGAACTCAAACTGCTGACCCCTCTAAACATTCCAGACATGGTTTCCTCTCACTGGAAGCGTCACTTGAGCAAACCTCACACAGGTGCACTTCTGGTCCTGTCGCCACCCCAATCACTCCAAGATCCAGAATTCTGTCATTTCTCATCCCATGACAATGTCCCGTGATCACGTCCTTCCAGTTCTTCTGCATGTGGCCTTGGCCCACGACAACTCCCCCCACTCTCTCCTTCCTCCCGGCCTGGCGAAGCTCAGCTGTCTCACCTGTGTCCCCACTTGCCCGTTGATTCTCCTGCTCCCCTGACTGTCCCCTGGCCTCCCCTGACACGCACGCAGGCCCGTATGCTTCCTCTGCTGGTTCTCCCGGGCTGCCGGACGTTGCTGGAGAGCCACGGGCTGTGCGTTTTGGCCCCAGCACAAATCACAGATCACAGGTTCAGCAGAGTCCAAGCCCCTGAGCTGTTCTTGGAGCCTCATTAACCCCCAGTGGACTCTGGAGTGCCCCGGGGTTCCCCTCTGACTCTGGATCACAGACCCTGTAGTCCAGTTCCCACAGAGACTGGTCTCATGGTTGGCCTTGCCACCTACTGAGAAGACCTCAGTTGGTCTTCTGAAGACCTTCAGCGGAAACGCCTGAGTTTTCTTCCCTGCATCTCAAAGTTTCTTTTTTCTCTCTGTCCATCCTTTTTACTCCTTCGTTTTAAGGGAGTTTGCCTGTTCCTCCAGCATTTACTCACTACACCTGCATCAGAGTTCCATTTCTCGTTGCTTCCTGGGTGCTGAGTTTAAAGTCCTCCTTGCTGTCCCCAGCATCTGACACTTGCCAGCCCTCTTCATCCCGGAAACTCTTCTCTATTCTGCCTTCTCCTGTTGTCCTAACATCTGTGGTATTTTTGGCTCAGGTTTTCTATGGCCCTGGACTGAGTCAGACCTGGACCTTTACTCCTGGTTCTGCCCCAACTCATTTGATGGGCTTTAGATGAGCCACCTTTTCTCCCTTGGGCTCAGTTTCCTCATCTGTAAAATGGAGTTCTTTTATTTATTTACTTATTTTTGGCTGCGTTGGTTCTTCATTGTTACGCGGGCTTTCTCTAGTTGCGGCGAGTGGGGTCTACTCTTCGTTCCGGTGCCCGAGCTTCTCCTTACAGTGGCCTCTCTTGAAGAGCACGGGCTCTAGGCCTGCGGGCTTCAGTAGTTGTGGCTCTCAGGCTCCAGAGCGCAGGCTCAGTAGTTGTGACGCACAGGCTTAGTTGCTCCGCGGCACGTGGCATCTTCCCGGACCAGGGATTGAACCTGTGTCCCCTGCATTGACAGGTGGGTTCTTCACCACTGCGCCAGCAGGGAAGCCCCTCTTCTTTTTCTTTTGACCACCCCAGGCAGCATGTGTAATCTTAGTTCCCCGACCAAGGATCAAACCCACGCCCCCTGCAGTGGAAGCATGGAGTCTTAACCACTGGACTGCCAGGAAAATCCCTAAAATAGGGTTCTTGGACCTGTTCTCCCAAGAGCTCTTCTAGTTCTAATGTCCAGTGATTCTGAGTCTAAAGGAGAGGCAGGCGTGTCTGCCCCACAAATCTTCTCTAGTCAGGGAGAAGATACCTGTTCTTTCTGCCGTTAGAGCCAAGTACCTGTTGTTCTGGTGGCGTGTCCTCATCCCCAGGCGACTGCTTTCCAGCCACACGGGTTCCCAGAAAGCCAAGGATGTGACTCCACTATGAAAGACTCTGCTGTGAGCCTCTGCTCACTTGGCTGCCAGGCTTTCCTGCCCGCTGGTGCCCTGGCCCCGTGTGGCAGGAAGGATGTTCAGGCGTCCTTCCCAGGCCACACGCCTGCAGATGCTCAGATTCTGCGGGTGCTAAAGCCTTTCAAGCACGCAGCTCCGTGAATATGATGCGCTTTTCTTCCCCACAAGAGCAGGCCTAGGGTCCTCAACTGCCAAACTCTGAGGATTCTAGAGATGTGGGGCAGCGACAGCTCCCAGGCCTCTTCTTCTCATCGGTTTGACCTCTAAGCTGGGCTCATTGTAGGCTGGGTCTGGTACTGCCTGCACCTTGTGTGCTGGTTCCCCTCCCGGAACACCCTTTCTCATCCCGTTTAAACTTCTGGCCATCTTTGAAGACCACCTCTGATGACAGCCCTTCGTGCAGCATGTCCTGAACTCCCAAAATGTTTTTCCTCCTCTCTGTAAACCTGAGCTCATTTTGCCCTCCCTGGCAGTTTGCTCATTTGGCCTCAGGGTCATTATCTGTGTATATGAACAAACCTTTCTGATTAGATCCTAAGACTTAGGTCCTCCTCTTCTTAACTCGGTGACTATTGGTGACAAGGCATACAACCTAGAACTGTTGTCTTTAGCCCCAGAAGGGACCTTAGGAGCCATTTGTCAAATTTCTCCATCTCTGGGTGGTGAAACCAAAGTCCTTAGACCTTGGCAAGTCACTTAGCGAGTAGCACAGCTTGTGTGCGAACCCAGGTTTTGCGATTTCGGGTTTTGAGTGTTCTTTTCGGTACACTGTACTCTGGAGCCTCAGTCTTCCTAACACCAGGGTGGATGTAGTAACATCCATTTCAGAGGGAAATTGAAGGACTCAGTGAGTTAATGGAAGAAAAGGGTTTTGTAATCCAGCATGGGTGTGGGTCTCTTCTTCCCAGCTGGGCAGGCCCTGGGGGGGAGGGGACCAGAAGTCAACACGGCCCCCAGAGGTGATGCACTGAGGTTAGCTGGAACCTCAAGGCTGCCTTGTCTGTGGGAGAGACCTTAGCAATTTAGATGAGACCTCTGGGAAAGTTCGCTGTGCCAATGATTTTTCCCAAAGGCCCGGGACAAAGCAGTTGGTGGCAGGTGTGATAGATGGAGGCCAGAAGGGAATGGTCCACTTGGCCATTTGCTTATTGCCCCATAATTGAGGCTCCTGCAAGGAATGACATCCCCACCCAGCCCCTGATATGCAAATCAGAGGGCTGGGGGTTCCAGGGCTCTTGGCTCCCTGCATCCCCAGTTTATATTCCCAGCTTGCTGCAAAGAGCCAAGCCTGGTTTCCATAGTGCACAGCCCAGCCCTGAAGCAAGGTCAAAGTCTATTGGCATCGCCTATTTTTAGCAGTTGGGGCTGGGGCCTCCTCTTTCTCTTTTCCATATCAAAGCAGGAAAGCCACCCAGGAACCCACTCTGTAGCTCTCACTTTGGCACAGCTCAAAGCAGGGGCAGGGGTTCTATTTTTACATATCAAAGCTTTCTTCTGGGAGCCCAGGGCTCTGGCCTGCACCCACCCAGCTTTCTTAGACTGTTCTGATAGGTGCTGTTTACTGAGTTTCTATTCTGATGAGCTCTGAGGCAGGCATCAAACTAAAGGCTTTCTATAACTCTTGTTTAACATTCAGCATTGATCTGTAAAGCTGGCCATAAAGCAGACCCATTTCACAGATGAGGAAGTTGAGGCTCACTAGAAACCTTGTAAAGGTTAAAGTAAGGGACAGAGCCGGGATTCAGAACCTGGTCTCTCATTCCAAAGGCCAGCACTTTCCACTGGGTTATACTGATTCCATTACACAAGGGAACATCACACCCACCCACACACAGCCACACCCGCAGAAAGAAAACATTGAGTCAGTAGCCATTCAGCAAACTTTGACTTGGAGTTTACTCAGTGGCGAGCTCTGTGGCGCAGAGGTAGGCTGGACAGTGTCCCCACCTACCACATTCTGGTGAGGGAGACAGTCTGGAAAACTGTGGGCTCAGTTTTGGGGTTTGTTTTTTAAATGATAAATATAAAATTACTCAATAAAATATCCACCACAGCTAGTGTACTTAAAGTATCTTAGGACTCAAGAGTCTTGGAACAAAAAACCAATCCCAGAATTTCAGTGTTAAGATCCTGAAACCTGGAGAGTTAAGCCTCAGACTATACCGTTCACGGCTATAGACTATACTGTTCACTGTCCTCCCATCTGTGAGCCTGGACGCTGAGTGTTGCTGATGAGGCGATCAGGGTATCAGAGGGGAAGGGCGAACGTGGGGTGGGCCGCAGACACAGAGGATGAGAGGACTTTGCCAGGCAGAGGAGCAGCAGGAATTTGGGGGGCTGGGCTAACCGTAGCCTCACCAAGCAGAAGTCTCCGTCCCCATCTCGGGGTGGGCGTTCTACAGGGTAGGTAGGTGTAGCTACCCTCAGTCCCTTCCTGAGCCCCTCCCAGCGTGAAAAGGGAGCATTTCATGGTGGTCCATTTTGCAGCAAGGAATCCAGAAAAGGTGGTTTGGGGCCTTTGTCTCAGACTTGTGAGGTGTTTTTCCTCTGGTTTTTGCAGCGTGGAATCGGGTAGATGGGTAATTGGAGGCCCAGGGCTGTTAGGGGAGGTTGACAAACGGACACGGTGACTGCTGGAAGGACTCCGTGGACGCCAGAGGGACTGTTGTGGCTTCACTCTGATGGGTGCCTGGAATGTCATCACATTTGCCACTTGTGTGGACACTGCTGGCACCCCTACCATTTCAGATGTATGTGGGGTTAGAGTTGGAGAGCATAAGCACTAGTAGTGGGACATGTTAACTGTCAGAGAAAACATCTTCAACCCTTCCTTTCATTTGAACAGTTCATTACAGTTGCCACGGACACTGAGTTGATTCTTGTGTTAGGGGACCACTCGGTGCACAGATGAGGAAGCTGAGGGGATGGCGTGGGGGGCTTGCTCCTGGCCACACGCCAGGCAAGTGGCAGGGCTGGGACTTGAACTCTGATCTCCTGCCTCCTTCTCAAAGACATGTGCAACAGCTCAAGAAATGCCTCAGGCCTCCCAGCAGCCTGCTTCTGCATGTTGGCAGAGCAAGTGTTTTCCTGGCACTGAATGGGAAGCTATTGATAAAGGGAAGGGGGTCTCTGCAATTGATTTAAATGAATCCCCAAGGAAAGCTCAAGTAGCTGGCGTGAATGGGTTGACAGGGCTTCATCCTGAATGAGGACGAGGAGGGATGAGATCCCTCCCGTGGGCAGAGAAGGTGTGTCCCGGCTGGGGTGTGGTGCGGAGACCCAGAGCACCAGATGCCGACACAGCCCGAGTTAGAATCCTGCCTCATTAGCGCCGTGATCCTGGGTACCTCGAGCCCTCTCCACGGCCACCTTCCTCCGCTCGAAGCCTGAGAAAGGGATGGATGTGACATAACGTAAGGGGTGTTTTTTCCAACACTACAAGCAATGAATTCTGACACTGTCTGCCTGAAGACAGTGTCGGATTAAGGGCTCAGTCCCTCAGGACTCCCCACCAGCCCCCGCACCGCACATACGCACACACTTCAGGTGCTAATGCCAAGTCCACGTTGTCACCTGTGCTTCTGACCTACTGGCTGTAGGTGGGAGTTTCCCATGACCCCCTCCTTGGGTTTAATTTGCTGGAGCCAATCGCAGAAATCAGGGGAACAGTTTACTTACTAGGTTACCAGTTTATTATAAAAAGGATGTAACTCGGGAACAGCCAGTTGAAACACATGCATAGGGCAAGGTATGGGGGGTGGGGAGGTGTGGAGCTTTCATGCCGTCTCAACACACCGCTCCTCCCAAATCTCCATGTGTTCACCAACCCAGAAAGTCTATGAACCTTGTCCTTTTGGGTTTTTATGGAGGCTGCATTACATAGACACGATTGATTAAATCATCGACCATTGGTGATTGATCCAACCTCCAGCCCCTCTCCCCTTCCCAGAGGTCGGGGAGGTGGCAGGGGACTGAAAGTTATCTAACGCTATAATCAATCATGTGTTTGGTTCCCCTGGCAACAAGCCCCATCCTTAGGTGCTTTCCCAAAGTCACCTCATTCACGTAAACTCAGGTGTCATTGAAAGGGTTTCGTTATGAATGTTAAGACACTTTTACTGCTGTTAACACTTAGGAAATGACAAGGGTTTTAGGAGCTTTGTGCCAGAAAATTGGTGAAGACCAAATATACATTTCTTATTATGAGTCACAGCATCACACACAATAAGCTCCAAAAGTGTTCATTCTCTTCTTTCTCTTTACATCCTTTGGATATGATTATCTCTCACATTCCTTCCAGCTCTAATTTAAATGCAAAGTAGACACTTTTTACAAGCCGAGAAAATCTAGAGGTACTAGAAAGCCAGTTATGAGTTCCATCACTCAAATGTGATGGTCCAGGGTTGTACAGGCAGAGTTTTTAGACCATCTTCAACCCCTGAGCTTCTCCTGGCCATTGTGATTCAAGTGCTTCTGTGTAGACTTTAGACAATTAAGTTCTATAACCAACCTTATATATGTCATAATTCTAGAACTGATGTACTACCAGAACAGATGGGCTTTGCCAAATCATCTCACATCTCGATTTATGGGAAGGGTTTTGCCAGATGGACTTGGAGGAGCAATTCAGATCAGAAACCACCTAATACCCGTTAGAGTGTTTGAGTTAAATGTCTTGCCCTTTGAACTCAGGAAGGCACCTGTTTGTTTCCGGTGACTGGTTTAATGGTCTGTTAAGAGGGCTGGAGCCATTTGCCTTGGCCTCTGCCGACAGGCAGCCCGGCTGTACTTTGCCGAATGCAGGTGAACATCCAAGACAGGTCCTGCTGCTGCTGAATAGGGCTTCAAGCCAAGTATAGGATATAATTTATTAAATGCCACATTGGGCCTGAGTGCCGCAGTGTCTGGAAGTCCCAGGGTGGTCTTGTGGGATTAAGCATGAGTGATCAGAGTCTGGTCAGCTCCTACAGCTAAGAAGAAAAGTCGGGTCATTTTGAACTGGTTGGATACAAGATAGATTTTATCATCTCTTGTTTTAGGCTTGTGACTGGGTTTCTTATCACCTCTGATGCAGATGAGCAAACCTGATCTGAACACCACAGCGTCAAGGAGCTCTTTATTTATTTATTTATTTATTCATTTATTTTTGCCGTATCCAGGCCTCTCACTGCTGTGGCCTCTCCCACTGCGGAGCACAGACTCCGACGCGCAGGCTCAGCGGCCACGGCTCACGGGCCCAGCCGCTCCGCGGCACGTGGGATCTTCCCGGACCGGGGCACGAACCCGCGTCCCCTGCATCGGCAGGCAGACTCTCAACCACTGCGCCACCAGGGAAGCCCAAGGAGCTCTTTAAATGGAGCCGTTTCTGATTCTTTTCCCGGCTTTGTGAACCCCAGATTTTTCACAGGCCTCAATCCTGGCGGGTCCTGCTCTGGGCAGGGCTCTGTGGCTGGTGGCTAGGTGAGAAGGATGGAGGCCAGCACTCATGGATAAGGGGGCTTCTTTAAAAAAAATTTTTTTTTTAATGTGGACCATTTTTTGTTTGTTTGTTTTGTTTTTTTGTTGTTGTTTTTTTGCGGTACGAGGGCCTCTCACTGTTGTGGCCTCTCCTGTTGCGGAGCACAGGCTCCGGACGCGCAGGCTCAGCGGCCATGGCTCACGGGCCCAGCCGCTCCGCGGCACGTGGGATCTTCCCGGGCCGGGGCACGAACCCGCGTCCCCTGCATCGGCAGGTGGACTCTCAACCACTGCGCCACCAGGGAAGCCCCAGCGCTAAATATTTAATGGGCACACTGGGAGCCTTTAGAAAACACTAACCATCTGAGATTCTGTTTAATGATCTTGAGTGGGACCTGGGTATTCGTGATTGAAACACAGCCAGGGTTGAAAACCACAGCTGAGGAAACGACACAGGTTGGGCTTGGATCAAGATTAGAGTTTGACAGTAGAGGGAGAGGAACAGTGGGCTGAAGTTTGTTCTATTCCAAATACAGTAAGGAGACTTGAGAAGGGAAAGAGATGGGACAAGATCCTTTAATCTCGGAGCCTCTGGGGCTAATAAGATTAGAAGGCTGGTTGCAGGGAGAACTTTCCTGCCTGCTAAGGATAAATTGATTTGAAAGTGAGGCAAAGAACAGGTTTAGTCAAGCCATTAGCGTGATACTTACTTTGGCAGGAAAGTAAATATTATGTTTTTATCAAGTCTTTTATCTGTCCTCTCAGGGGCTGAGGTCCAGCATTTCCAGCTTGGTTGAGGGCAGCAGTGAGCCTTAATTCTAATTATACAAATTGATCATCAGAAACTGCCCGATAGGCAAGTGATGAATGAATGATGGAAGTTGGCAAATCAGCCCACCTCCTCCCACCGTGAAAGTAATATTCCCATTCAAAGGTAAAAAAACTATGCAGAAAATTAAAAAAGAAAAACAGTAGACGTCAGTCCCACATTCAGAAATAACCTCTATAAATTCTTCTAGACATATGTTGATAAGAAATAATAATTTTCTATAAAGGGATCCTACCTGCTTTTTTTTTTCCATCTCACATTGTGCCATGGATCCCTTGCCACATCAATAAATATAGGCCTAAATCAGTTTTAAAGGCTGAGTAGTATTTCATTATATGGACTAGCCATTGTTTTAATCCATCTTTGTTGATGGACATTTAGGTCATTTCCCATTCAAAGCTATGAACAGTGAGATAAAGCATCCTGTCCACGAGCCTTTGAGATAGGCATCCGGCTGTGGGGCCCCGGTGCTTTGATCACACGGCTGCCTAGCTGGGGAGTGGGGTTGACAGAGCCCACAGTCTCCCATTGCACTGCTCCCAGCTTATGGTATTATAATTCATCTCTTATTTGCTTCTGTGTTTCCTTATCCCTCTCCTCCCACACAGAGTGGGCTCTTTGGTGAGGGGTAGAGTGAACTGTACTCACTTAGTCCCACCCTGTCTCATTATTAGAATGTGCAGAGTTTAGATTGCTTCTGAAAATATCTTGGCGGTCAGCAGAATTGCCTCGGATTTTGCACAGCTAGTGAGAAACCTGCTCCAGGCTGTGTTATTCCAACATCCTAACAGCGATGTTCCACGTGCATGGAATTTATGTAAAGGGATGGAAAGGTCTCTATTTGCCTCATTTAAAAAATTACGTTGAACATTTATTTATTTCTCAAGCATCTGATAAGGGCCTGCTGGGTGCCAAACTCTGCGTTTGGCACAGGAAACTCCAAGATGATTGAGTGCGTGGTCCCTGCCCTTCGAGGCTCGTGTTTACCTGGAGGGGCTCACAGTTTCATGTTTCTAAATGTTGCTTTCCATGGAAGTCAAGCTCCTGAGGCTCCTCAGGACTGTAGTGTCAACAACTTGGATGTTATAGAGGAACGTTTATATGAGGGAAATGGTTTTGCAGTTTCCTTGAATGGATAAGACTGAAGTGGTGTTTCTGGTGAAAACTAGAGGAAGTTGAAATGCCTTCATGGACCAGAGCAGAATTCTCCCAGGCAAATCCCCTCCTGTCTTTCCATCTTCAGTGTGGGTCATTTAAAGGGTCATGAATTTTGTTTTTAAATTTTAGAGTTTAGGGCGACAGAATGCCAAGACCTGTGTATGAGCAGAGATTTTCAATGGTGGGGCTTGTAGTCATTACTAGATTAATGGAGACTTGGTTGTAACTTGAGAAAACTCAGGAGAAAAAGGCAGTTGGTGGCTCCACTGACTAGAAGGGACATTATAGATCAATGAGGTAAAGGGTGTTAGGTTATTTTAGGCACCTCTTTGGAAAGCTAACTGTCCCCAGGAGAAATGCTCTTAATGTGCATAAGCACAGATATTTTTTCTTTTTTTTAAATTGAAGTATAGTTTATTTATAATGTTGTGTTAGTTTCAGGTGTACAGCAAAATGATTCAGTTATATATATATAAATTTTTTTTTCAGATTATTTTCCATTATAGGTTGTTACAGAATATTGAATATGGTTCCCTGTGCTCTACAGTAAATCTTTGTTGCTTATCTAGTTTATATATAGCAGTTTGCATCTGTAGGTTAATCCCAAACTCCTAATTTATCCCTCTCCCCTTCCCCCTTTGGTAACCATAAGTTTGTTTTCTATTTTTGTGAGTCTGCTTCCCTTTTGTATGTAGATTCATTTGTATTATTTTTTAGATTCCACATATAAGTGATATCATGTAATATTTGTCTTTCTGTGACTTAACTTCACTTAGTATGATAATCTCTAGGTCCATCCAGGCTGCTGCAAATGGCAATATTTCATTCTTTTTTATGACTGAGTAATAGTCTATTATACACACACACACACACGCACGCACACACATCTTCTTAAACCAATCATCTGTTAATGGGCACTTGGCTTGGCTATTATAAATAGTGCTGCTATGAACACTGAGGTGCATGTATCTTTTCAAATTAATGTTTTCAGTTTTTTTGGATATATACGCAGGAGTAGAATTGCTGTATCAAATGGTTCTATTTTTCGTTTTTTAAGGGACCTCCATATTGTTCTCCGTAGTGGCTGCTCCAATTTACATTCCCACCAGCAGTGTATGAGGGTTCACTTTTCCCTTATCCACTCCAGCATTTATTATTTGTAGACTTTTTGTTGATGCCCATTCTGACCCTTGTGAGGTGATACCTTGTTGTGGTTTTGATTTGCATTTGTCTCATAATTAGTGATGTTGAGCGTCTTTTCATGTAGCACAGGTATTTTTATACCATTCCAAGCTGTTAGCAGATCCTTAGCCTAAGAGCTCGTGATCTGGTACAATCCCTGGTTTTAATTACTAAGAGTTGTAGGGCAGGGTAACTTCAAGGGACTGTGTAATCTTACTGATGAACTAATCCTAAGAAAAATTTTTTTTCTTTCTTTCAGCACTGGCTGGATCATTCCAAACCCATAAAAAAGCAGATGAAAAGTAAGTAAGCAGAATTTAGTTTACTACCTTCTTTTATCAGAGAGTAAACTCCTTTGCCAATGTTTTGAGGTATTACATTTTCATAAGAACTTGGGAGCATTTTCAAATGGATTCAATTTTAAGGATGAATTTTAATTTCCTAAGGCTGGCTAAATATTAGAGTTTAAAATTTGAATAAGAGTTTTTAGTAGATGTTAAAGAACAGACTATGCCCTCATTTGAAACCAGACACTTCTGCCAATGAGGACTGATAAATATGCTGTTCAGAAACATGACTTTATACCTGTGACATTCATTTTCTCGTGAGTTATGAAGTAGATTCAGAGAATGGGAGAGCAGGAAGGATCTTTGACAGTCTGGTCCAGCTCTCTGATTTTATAGTTGTGGTAACCAGATTTCTTCAATGTGGTTTACGTATGAGTAATTTTTTTAAATTTAATACTTTTAAGGTATTTTTACCATAGTGTTTTTAGATTACAGAACACTTGACTGTTTATGTGTCACTTTCCTTTAGCCCACTTAGTATTTTGTTAAAAGTTAATATCACTTTGGAGTATCTTGGCAATCAGGGGTGAAAGTAAAAGGTTAGCTCTTAGTAATTCATCTAGATGATGAGGATGAGATTACTAGCTAAACTATCTTTGTCAAAACTGAAGTCCATTTTAGTTTTCCAAACTAGTATTGAAAAGAACGTACTAGCTTTGTACGTTCCGTTGTTACCTCCCAGAGTCCGTGGTGGATATGTTAATAGATTTAACATGTTTTTCCTTTTGTCCATTCTGTGATCTTCAAAATTGGGGAAAAACATCTTCAACCTTCCATCTCCAAATGCTTAGTTGGACCTGCTTATGCTTTGCACTTTCGAGTTAAATATTATTCTTCAGAACCGAACAACCTTCGTGAAGAGTTTACAAGGTAGGACAAGATGCAAAACAAGATCCTCCTACCCACCCACACCCAGTAGCACTTGCCTTACTTACAATCCATGAGTCTTCTAAACTGTGGGTTTGCCGCCTCTTTCATCTGCTGTCTTTATATTCTGGGCAACTGTTATTAGCACTTTGTGTGTGCTTATCTCTGTATTCTGTTGAAAATCCACACTTTGCTTGACTGGACCTTTTTCATAGTGAATCAAAATTTAAACATTTATTTTCTTGTCACGTTCCTATTTTGTTGGACCTTGGGTAAATTGGCTAGTTGGTCTATGGCACTTTAGTTTTGTCTCAGATACAAAAAGAGAAGGCAAATATTAGAAGAGCAGCTCTCCCTCCAAAATTGCCACCTTATTTTTTTTAAGCAACTGCAAAATAGTCCCTTGATTGTTACAATATCAAAGTTGTTAGAATTGCATTACAGTATCTTTCCTCCCCACCGAATTTCTTTTATAGTGTGCCTGCCCTTGCCTGTCTCTTAGACTTCAGAAATAGTGTCAAAGCAAAAGAGGCTTAAAGAACATTTTACGTGTGGGCTTTCCCTCCAGCCACCGTTCTATCAGTGAGATTCTCTTCTCAGCCTTCTGCTGCTTTTGATGTCCCCAGAATCTCCTTGTCATTGTCTGTGATGGACAGTAGTTGTGGTGACATGTAAGCTTCTGGGTGATCCATGGTGGTGGCCACTGGCTTGGAGGTGACCCCCTAAGTAATACTTTAAAGACTGACTTTATCACCATGTCCCCCATGGGAGCGGCCTGGGGGCTTCTGTGGTTAGGTTTTCCTATAGGAATTGGAAGTTCTGGCCACGTCAGCATTGTGTCCTCCTTGATGTGGGTACTCAGTTTAATGGTGGTTGAGCATTTCTCAGAAGAGTAACATTCTGGAATGTACTAGAACCTTCACCACCACCCACATGTCTCCATCACCCACATTGTCCTGTATCCATTCCACAGAGAGTGACCGTGTACATTGTTTTCAAAGTTCAAACAAATTACATTATCCTAGTGTTTCTCTTTAGAGTCCTTTATGAAGTGTGCTGCTTCTAGCTGTCATCAAAGCCAGTGATTCTTAACCAGGGTTTGTGAATCAGAAACACCCGTGTTGCTTTTGAACAAATCAGATTCCTGGGGACCACTCTTGTGTGTAAGATTCTCATTCTGTAGGTATGGAGTGGAGCGTGGGCAGCTTTGGGTTTTTTTCTTTTTTTTTTTTTTTTTGCGGTACGCGGGCCTCTCACTGTTGTGGCTTCTCGCGTTGCGGAGCACAAACTCCGGACGCGCAGGCTCAGCGGCCATGGCTCACGGGCCCAGCCGCTCCGCGGCACATGGGAACTTCCCGGACCGGGGCACGAGCCCGCGTCCGCTGCATCAGCAGGCGGACTCTCAACCACTGCGCCACCGGGGAAGCCCGGGCAGCTTTGGTTTTTACCAAGCACTGTAAGTGGTTCTGATGCCCACATCCTCCTGGTAAAAAGAACACTTAATCTTTCACTTCAGTGAACTGCACTTGTGTTATTTGCTGCCTTCCTCCCCATTTTCCGTTACCCCTGTGACCAGCTGCCATCCAATTCCAGGATTTTTGTTTCCTCTGTGTGTGTGTGTGTGTGTGTGTGTGTGTGTGTGTGCACACGTGTACTTTGTTTTTTTCAAAGGCAGAGTCTGCAGTTAAACTGCATCAGAAAAAAAGCCTCGGGCTTCCCTGCTGGCGCAGTGGTTGAGAGTCTGCCTGCCGACGCAGGGAACACGGGTTCATGCCCCGGTCCGGGAAGATCCCACATGTCACGGAGCGACTGGGCCCGTGAGCCGTGGCCGCGGAGCCTGCACGTCCAGAGCCTGTGCTCCGCAACGGGAGAGGCCACAGCAGTGAGAGGCCCGCGTATGGCAAAAAAAAAAAAAAAAAAGGACTGCAAAAAAAAAAAGACTCCAGTGGTTGCTAACTAACTACAGTCAGCTGTAAATTTTTTTTTTTTTTGCGGTACGCTGGCCTCTCACCGCTGTGGCTTCTCCCGTTGCAGAGCACAGGCTCCGGACGCGCAGGCCCAGCCGCTCCGCGGCATGTGGGCTCTTCCCGGATGGGGGCATGAACCCGTGTCCCCTGTATCGGCAGGCAGACTCTCAACCACTGCGCCAGCAGGGAAGCCCTGTAAATTTTTTGATACAATCAGCTGCAGCCTTTCTGGAATCTGCTGGTGGTCCGGCTGAGGGCCCAATGCAGTGGCTCTACCCTGCCTGTTGGATTGGACACGTTGCACGCTGCGTGTGCGCCCTGCGTGCGTGTGCGTGTGTGTGTGTCTCTCTCTCTCCTGGAGCCCGAAGGGCATGTGGAGGTGTCATTGGACTGTGCCGTGCTCCATGTTCCATCCTCTAAGTATCTTGCGAATTCCTACATGCGCTCACCTTCCTAGCTAGATTCTGGGATGCCTTCCTGGAGACAGGAGGAGATGCTTCCACCCAAGTTCTCATTTGATTTGGACTCCCTTTTTACAATGCAAAATTCCGGGCAGTGTGTGGGGTGGGATTTGTGATGGGAAGTTGGGTACTGGAAGCGGCTGGGGAAGAGTTACCCGTTGTTGACTTTTGTATATGTTTGTCAGGTACCTGTTTGTTTTACAACTCAGGCATGACATTCTTTCAGGAAAGTAAGTATGTTTTTGTTCTAACTCTTAACTTAGGATGGATCATAGTATATTTTCCAAATAGTTCACCGTGTGTGATTTTTTTAAACTCTTTACCCTTGTTACCTTTTCAAAATTCAAAAAAAGTACGCCAGCCATTGTAAAGTGAGTCTAATACTTGTATCACTGTCATCATCATCTTATTTCAAGTGATTACTATATGGCTTGAAGCATTTCCAAGAGCATTTAATATCTTAAGTGATGTGTATCTGGGAATAATTCTCTCCCTGATCACATCACTGCCCCATTCATAACAGCTTTTGTCATATTTGCAAGCAAGATACATTATTAGTATGTAATACACTGACAAGTATTTGGATCATCCAAAAGTCTCACTCATCACCATCTGCATTTAAGTAACGTAAAGAGGTTATGTTCTGATTCTAGTAGAAAGAGGTTTAGACATCTCATCTCATTTCCTTTTCTTCTCTTAAAATATCATCTCATTTCCTTTTCCTCTCTTAAAAATTGTTTTTAAATACTAGACCTCTGGCTATACAATGATTGTTAAACACGAGAAGCACTGGCACTGAAATGGTTGGTTTCACAGGCAGTATGTAGTGGGGTTTTGTGTGTGTGTGTGTGTTACGCGGGCTTCTCACTGTTGTGGCCCCTCCCGTTGCGGAGCACAGGCTCCGGACGCGCAGGCTCAGCGGCCATGGCTCACGGGTCCAGCCGCGGACATGGGATCTTCCCGGACCGGGGCGTGAACTCGTGTCCCCTGCATCGGCAGGCGGACTGTCAACCACTGCGCCACCAGGGAAGCCAGTATGTAGTTTAAGGATATGAGATTTCAGCAGTCATAACTTTTACAGTTGTGTCATTTTTCACCAGACATATTGACTATTTTCTGTTACATGGAAAACTAAGATATACTGAATCTAAAAAGCAATACCTGCTATTACTGACAAGAATCAAAATCAAAATTTTGATTTTGAATATAATCTGAGGGAGATTTAAAATGTGATTTCCGAATTTGGAAACTCTCTGTAGAATATGTGCTATGAGAATCCTAGTAGAATGTACACTATAGAACAAGTAGATTATACAGTGTATATACGTTTGCCTTATTCAGCCATGCAATACAGATCTTTGATTGTGTGTGTATTTCTCTCTCTCTCTCTCCATACTGTGCTTCTCATACTAAAAGCCTCTTAACTGATGATTGTCTTTGGTCTGGAAAAATATTAATGGCGACGCCTTGCATTTGTACGGTACTTTGCAGTTTACGTGCACGTCAGCCTGATTTACCGCATTCATAGCAGAATAGTGTTCTGGCGGCTCCAGTGTTGTCTCTACCAGCTGGCCGTCTGTGCGCAGGACACTTGAACACTCAGTTCCTCATTTCTGAGGTGGGGATGGGGAGCACAGGTGACACCCATCCTAGGGGTTGACACACTTGATGCATTGACCAAATGGGATAATACACATATATGAAAAGGCTTTGAAAACTATGAAGTACTATACCAATGTGTATGTCATTATTATTTTTCCAACTGAATCTGTAATAGTAAATATGAGTGAGATCACTGGATTTGCAGTAATACACCTCTGTGGCGATGCCTCAGTTATTCGATTGCTCGAGCGTATCCAGCTGTCCTGGCAATCTTAGATATGGTGTCTGTTTATTTGTAACACTATGACCTCATTTCAAGAAAGAGTGAAGGCAGCTTCAAAAGATGCATGTACTAGACCAAGATAAAATAAGTTTAAAAATAATAAAGCAAAGGGAAGGCTTTTCATTCTGTTTCCCAAACTTCCCAGTTCTTGCCAGATTCAGTAAAATTGCCCACTCTACTTGGAGTTGAGAGGAACTATACCTAGATGGGGTTATTTTACCATATGATGAGAACTGACTTTGGGAAACAGGGAGTGTAAGTCAGCTTGTTTGCGTTTTTTAATGTAGACAGCAAAAATAGAAACCACCGAGAACAAAAATCATTATCTAAATATCACTACCTTCTGAGAAATGATGTTAGTGACATTTTGTATAGTTATGAATATTAAAGTTCGTATTTACAGTTAATTTCTTTTTTCCTTTTTTCCCTTCCAAGATTGAAATGCCCATATGAAACAGCTGTGGAGTTAGCTGCTCTCTGCCTGCAAGGTACATTATTCCTTAGTGGTAATTAGCATTTTAAAGTTGTTGCTTTTCATTTCAGCAAATGAGGGTCTCCCATGTACCAGGCACAGTGCTCTGCTTTGGTCTCCATCCCCAAGTAGCTTTCAGTCCCGTGAGGACCTTGTGGCCAGATCACATACTCCGTGTGTACATACAGAGTACAGTGTGGTTCCTTCAGGAAGAGAGACCTGCAGGAGGCTTGGAAGTGGAGGCCTGTCTGGGGAAGGGTAGATGGAGATGAACAGAGGAACCAAGGCACAAAGTAGAAAAGTGCAGAGAGGCACTAGCAGTTGAGTGGTGTTAGAGGGCCAAGTTCAAAGACCTGGAGCGGCGGGTGAACTTGACCCCATTTAAAGCGCATGAACTTCACGCTGTCAACATGGCGTCTTTGAAGGCTCTTGAGCGGGAGGCAGGCCTGGTCACACGTGCATTTTAGAAAGGCCACAGTGGCTGTGATGGGGAGAAGGGATGGGGGCAAGGTCAAGACTGGGGCTGGGGGTGAAGTGAGGAGGTGTAGCTGTAACAAAACGAAACTAAGCCTGGGGTTAAACACACACCCCAAAATAGCATCAGCGGTATAAGGAGAAGGAGGACCTGGTCATTAGGCTCCGTGTTGAGAGAGGAGACAGAGGTGACTCATAGGCTGCTACCAAGGATGGGAGATAGTGACAGTGAATGGTTAGAAGAAGAGTTGGGCTCCAGTGGGGGGACATCTGTGTAGGGTCTCTTGGCTGAGAGGGGCCAGTGGGGCCTCTGGGAGCTTCTTGAGTCTGTAGAGATCTGGCTCCACCAGACAGGTCAGGCTGGAAGCACTGACAGGGGAGAGTCATCAGCATGTGGGTGGGAATTGGACGGTAAGAGGGTTGCCTGTCTCTCAACGTTGACTGTTCCATCTGTCCGATGCAGTGGTGGATTTTTAGCTTAACATGCGGAAGAAACACTTGTTAAAGTTGCCAGCACTCATTAAAAGGATACTAATGTGTAACTGCATATAAGGAATTTCATCAGCACATCGGATGGACATATTGCAGACTCGTTTATCAGGGCTTCTATGGGATAATGAATTATGATGTATTCATTTATAACTACTAATTATTTTTGAGTGCCATAGTAAGATTTGGCTTCTGACTTTTGTATTTACCAAGTTTTAAAAGTTGATCTAAGTCTTTTCAAATCATAAAATCAGTGCAGGCTTATTATAGAATATCAGGACAACAATCAGACGAGTAGAAGGAAGAAAGTAACCCACCGTCCTACCCACAGACAAGCAGAGTTTCTATCTATGGGTTTGAGTTTTAAAAATGTAGTTCTGATCAGACTCATACACAAATTTTTTTGTATGATTTTCTACTTGGTAATTTTAGTACATATATTCTGTCGTGTTTTTACTTATAAAGAAGGTTTTTAATGACCAGGTTACTCCCATTCCCTGATACTTCCATTCCTTAGTCACCTTTACTACTTATTTTTTTTCATTCATATATATATATATATATATATATATATTTTATGTCTTTATTGGAGTATAATTGCTTTACATTGCTTTGTTAGTTGCTGCTGCATAACAAAGTGAATCAGCTATATGTATACATATATCCCCGTATCCCCTCCCTCTTATGTCTCCCTCCCACCCTCCCTATGCCACCCCTCTAGGTGGTCACAAAGCACTGAGCTGATCTCACTGTGCTATGCAGTGCTTCCCACTAGCTGTCTGTTTTACATTTGGTAGTGTATATATGTCAATGCTATTCTTTCACTTCGTCCCAGCTTACCCTTCCACTCCCAACCCCGCCCCATGTCCTTTTCAAGTCCATTCTCTACATCTGCATCTTTATTCCTGTCCTGCCCCTAGGTTCATCAGAACCATTTTTTTTTTAGATTCCATATATATGCGTTAGCATGCTGTATTTGTTTTTCTCTTGCTGACTTACTTCACTGTGTGTGACAGACTCTAGGTCCATCTACCACTTTAGTGCTTATTATCTTTTTTTTTTTTTTTTTTGTGGTACGCGGGCCTCTCACTGTTGTGGCCTCTCCCATTGCGGAGCACAGGCTCCAGACGTGCAGGCTCAGTGGCCATGGCTCACGGGCCCAGCTGCTCCGCGGCATGTGGGATCTTCCCGGACCGGGGCATGAACCCGTGTCCCCTGCATTGGCAGGCGGACGCTCAACCACTGCACCACCAGGGAAGCGCTAGTGCTTATTATCTAGTGGGGACTTGGCATATAATAGGTGCTCAGTAAGTGCAGAATGAAATTGAAGACACCCCCCCCATGGACTTTGACTGAAGGGCAGTCTGCCCATGTGGTCTGAAGGCACTTGTGTTGGAGGTAACCGTCTGTGCTAAATACAACGCTAAGTGCTTCACAGCCATTTTTCCTGGTATAGTGATCCTTATGGTAAGTGCCATAACGATGTGCAGTGGCTTGGGGAACTTGGAAATGGACTGTCCACTTTGACCAATCTGTATTTCACCAGTTTGCCAAGTTGCATCCACCCTAGAGTTTCTGAGCTGCCAGGAGGTCATACTGTC
Source organism: Kogia breviceps (assembly GCF_026419965.1). Classification (NCBI taxonomy): domain Eukaryota; kingdom Metazoa; phylum Chordata; class Mammalia; order Artiodactyla; family Physeteridae; genus Kogia; species Kogia breviceps. The sequence goes on from NC_081317.1 coordinate 23,922,387, forward strand.
AGGCTTGGTGGCCCAGCAGTAGATGGCAGGGTGTAGTTAATGGGATGAAAGCATCCATGTCAGACCTGGGGCCGTCAGTCCACCTGAGAGGTTCTTCCTAAGGCTATTGGCACATGTCCTAAATGATTAGAGGGTGATGAGGCACAGATATCACCACCCTGCCTTGCCCCCAAGTGATGAGGGCATCACCCAGCTCTAGGAGAACCATTTGCCTTGCCCCGCAGCCAAGGCAGACGAGAACACCAGCTGTCATTTGAGCCCTTCTTGGAGAAATTACCTATCTGAGTTGGAACCACATTAGTGTAATTTAAGATGCTGTCATTATGTCAGGTACAAAGGAAAACTGAAGGTGTAGACACAGAAATGGGGAAGTTTTTGTCACATTGTCTCTCCATGTCCCCTCCTGCCCCCAGCCCATCAGTAAATGCTTCTAGTTCAGCCACAAAGAAGCCGGTTTGCCTTGGACTATGAAGATCACTAGAGAGCCTCTGTGGGTTTGCGCAGTGAAAGGTTGTGTACTTCTTCCCATGCTTGAGCCTTGAATATGTGTCTTGCTGCAGTTGTCCTTGAATTGATGCCTCATGAGTTGTGATGCAGTGGCCCTGCTCGGAGGCTCTGCTCTTTGAGAACTAATTTTATGGTTGATTTGGAAATTATTTCAGGCACAAAGAAGAAGAAGGGAGGAGAAGAATGGGATAGTCATTTGTTGTGCGTCCATGATCTTGTCTCATCTTTGTCAGTTTCCCTTTTGTGGATAAGGCATCAGAGACCCAGGACAGTTAAGTGACTTGCCCAGGTCACACAGGTAGTATACGGTCAAGTTGGGAGTCAAGCCCTCCCGCCTCTGAGCTGTTTCCACCACGCCCCACACCCTTCACAGCTGGGACCCTGGCTGCAGAGTTCAAAGACTGAGCAAAGTGTCCTCCTGCCGGCAGGTTCTTGGAAGGCAGGCAGCAAAGTGTCCCCCTTGCCTGGTCTCGGGGGAACCTCGTCATTGGCTTCTCCCTCCTGTGCTTGATGATGTCAGAGGCACAGTTAATCCAGTCTTGCGCAGACACACCAGTAAACACAGGGCTCGCTTTGGCCCATGGGTGCAGCGTGGTTCGTATCAAGGAGGTCTCTTCCCAGACTGCCCTTCTAGCCTTGCCAGGTCCCTAGCTTCACGGTGACATCTTGGTCAGAGGTCAGTCGTGGCCCCCAGCCTTGGGAGCCCAGCCCTCACCTTTTCTGGGCAAGTGTGTCATGATCTTCACTTGTGACTTTGCCCAAGGCACCAAGCAGCTGCACATCCTGACCCAGACCACCTGGCGGTATTAGGGGTGCCGTCCAGTTGAGAGCTGCAGATGAGGGGCTGCAGTCAGGTGAGGGGACAGTCACTAGGTCCCCGCCCTGTGTCAGACACCGTCTCCTGCAGTCCTCCCACCACCCCTCCGAGTATGGTATTGCTGCTTCCTCTGTGTGGACAGGAACATTTTAACTTCTTCTCCTGCGAGCCAACTGGAGTCCCTTTCCTGAAAGGTTGGCTCTGGGACTGGGGCTCAGAAGCCACTGGAAAGGGCTGCTGGGTCCATAGTGTGTTGCTGTCACTGGGGGTGTTTGGTCATTTGCTGGCTGGTCGGTGGGATGTCATGTTAAGCAGTGATTCTCAGAGTGTGTTCCCTGGGAACATACTGCATCCGCTGCGTCAGCATCCCCTGGAAACTTGTTAGAAATGCAAGTTTTCAGGCCTCATTCCAGACCTATGGATTTAGAACCTCCGGGGATGGGGGCCAGCAATGTGTGTTCGAACGAGCCCTCCAGGCAATTCTGGCGCATTCGAAAGCCGCTGTGCTTTTCAAAGTAATGTGTGCACCACCCTCCTGGGCACGTGGTGGGTTTGCTCCAGCAGGTCCAGGGTGGGGCCTGAGATTGTGAGCAGGCTCCCAGGTGATGCCCACGCCGCTGGTCTGCGGACCACACTTTGTGCAGCAAGGTATCAGAGGTAATTAGAGTTCATAGCAAACAAGGTATAGAGGAACCCCTGGAGGATTCCTTTTTCTTCTGGGGCCTGCCTCCTGCACTGCAAGGGTCGGGGGAGTGGAGAGGGTGGACTTTCTCATTCACGTCCTGGAGGAATGGGCCCCCTGTGTCCTCGGGCCCTGCATTCCCTGGGGCACTGGGCAAGAGCCAGGACCAAGCGGCAGCTTCGGGCTTTTTGCTGGGCTCGCCTGCGTGGCCGCTGCTCCTTTCTGCACAGCCGGCTCCCTCCCAGCTTCTGCCTGAGTTGCCGCAGTTGCTCCCGTGGCCTTCTCACCCCCCTCCTCCCTCACTCCTCACTCCTTCCTTCTCCCTCCTGCCAGATTGTTTCTCCCTGATTCTGCCTGTACCGAATTCTTGATTGGTCCTCTCCAGCACTGCAGGCTCTGGAGTGCACTCAGACCCACCCTTAAAGAGAGCCTTGTTACATGGTTGTTTCTGGGTGGGTGCCCATTCCCTGCAGTTGCCTTTTATTGCAAATTCAGGCACTACAATTTTGTGGGGGAAATGTAATCAGGGCCTCCCTGGGCCAGAGAAATAGTCGGGAGAGGGACAGTCATAACTGAGATGATGGTGTATGGCCCAGTGGGGAGCGCCCTGGAGTGATTCATGGGGATTCTGAACGTACATGTGGGGACCGAGTGGGAGTTAAATGCTCCTGAAAGCGGGGAGTTGGTTATACATGAGGGGGTACCTGTGGTGTTTACAGTCAGGCAAAGTGCCTTTGGACCTGGTGCTGCAATAACCAAAAGCATTTACTGTCTCCTGTTTTCTCCCTTTTATGAAACCTGCAGCCGAGCTTGGGGAGTGCGAGCTTCCGGAACATACACCAGAGCTTGTGTCTGAGTTTCGGTTCATTCCAAATCAGACAGAAGCGATGGAATTTGATATCTTCCAGAGATGGAAAGAGTGCAGGTACCTTGATGCTACCATCTAACATTCTGATATCTGCATTGGGTCATTTATAAGCATTTGTCAGACTCTCTTATCTGACGGCAGAGTGGTTCCGTTGATGGCTGTAAAATCGCAGCTCCGGCTCTTCACTCCCTTCTCTCCTGTGCTTCAGTCCTGTTTTTCAAAGGCCCACAGGACATCTCTCTTTCCAGAGGTGTACAGTAAAAACCAAGCCACACTCCTCTTTCTTCCTCTGAAGTACAGGGCCTGGTCCTGATTTGCTCGTTGCATAGCCAGGGATGCCATGGCCATCCTGGCCTCCTAACCAAGGCAAAGGGGTGCTGCCTTGATCCACCCGGTCCCGCACACCTGGGGCTCTGTCCGTGGCCTGGACTGCTAGGGCAAACCCTTTAGAAATGTGTCCTGGGGTTCCTTACGGTGACACTCGTGTTTGAGACCGTGTGTTGTAGAGAGTTGTATTTCAGGACACGTGGTCACCACAGCTAAATCCAGCCCTGCCACTTCTCTCTTGCTTTGTCCTCTTTCCTCCCTGAGTCACCCTAGTCTAGCAGTTTGATGCCTGGATAACAGGGCCACCGCCTCTCCTCCCGCCCGGCCCATCTTCCCCAAACACTGCCTGTGCCCAGTCACTCTTGGACTCAGAAACCGAGCATGGTTTCCCGCTGTCCCACAGCCACTCTGGCTCCTTTGCAGATGGAACGTGACAGTAGCACATTCTCGTATCCCATTGAAACAACAACGTAGAAGCGGGCGGGCGGGCGGGCGTGGAGTCTTGCCCCGGTCCCTGCCACACCCCACCCATGCTCCTCCCTGCACGAAGCCGCTGTGAGCAGCCAGCTGTGTATCCTTCCAGCCTTTCTCCTTCGCACACGCATGCACGAATCTACACGCACAGAGTCGTTTCCCTAAGCGTTCCTATTATAAGCCCTGCTCTGTCCTCTTTCCGCTCAGTTAACAGTCTGTTCTTGGAGGTCGTGTCATGCTGGTGTAAATCGGTAGCCCTCATCCCTTTAATTGCCCCGAGCACCCCTTCATGTGGCCGTGCCCTTCAGGCTTGTGTGGGTGCACGCGTTGCAGTTCACATGTGTCTCGTTGGTTTTTCTAAGGGGAAAGAGCCCTGCCCAGGCGGAACTCTCCTATCTGAATAAAGCGAAGTGGCTGGAAATGTATGGGGTAGACATGCACGTTGTCAGGGTAAGAACCGTGTGCGTTTAAGTAATTGGTTTTCCCGGTGACTGAAAAACGTGTAAACAATGCAAACAAAGTAATGCGGTGAGGAAACTGTTTTGCATTCTGCTCTGTGACGACCTGTTAGAACCCTCTACCGACTGTGCCTTCGTTTATTTGTAGGGAAGAGATGGCTGTGAATATTCTCTTGGACTGACCCCGACAGGCATTTTAATCTTTGAAGGAGCTAACAAAATAGGCTTATTCTTTTGGTAATTTAGTTTTGTCCTATATTAAAAATGTCTTTTCCTATTTTGTGGTGGAATTATATGTGATGGGTGATTATCGAGGGATATTTGCAACACCTAGATTCATTTTTAAAACACACGTACTCTTGCATTTGTGGGTGTCTGACAAATGGCAGTGGCGCTTCTGGATAATCACACTTAACATGAATGAGTGATTCCTTGAGCAAATCTGAGCTTAAACGGTAGAAAGGAAACGGTGGTGTGATGGGTAGACGGCACTGCTGCAGACTGTGCTTTGAAAATGCTTTCTCTCTGGCCAGGCCAAAAATAACCAAAATGGATTTTAAAAAGAGCAAATTGACGCTGGTGGTGGTGGAGGATGATGACCAGGTAAGCCTTGCCTCCATTCCTCCTCCTCACCGTGAGTAATCCTGAGTCAGTGTTACAAATCCCCGCTCACCGGGCCCCCCGTGCTTCACCTTCGAGGGTCGGGAGCAGCAGGAACACACTTTCGTGTTCCGCCTGGACAGCGCCCGGACCTGCAAGCATCTGTGGAAGTGCGCCGTGGAGCACCACTCCTTCTTCCGGCTGCGGATGCCGGGAAACAGCAAGTCCAACAGATCGGACTTTATCAGACTGGGCTCTCGCTTCAGGTTCAGGTAGGCACCGATTTTACAACACGGTCGTGTGTCTTAAAGGAGGGCAGTAGTGATGTGGGGTGTTTTTTTTTTGTTTGTTTGTTTTTTTCGGTACGTGGGCCTCTCACCGCTGTGGCCTCTCCCGTTGCGGAGCACAGGCTCTGGACGCGCAGGCTCAGTGGCCACGGCTCACGGGCCCAGCCGGTCCATGGCACGTGGGATCTTCCCGGACCCGGGCACGAACCCGCGTCCCCTGCATCGGCAGGCGGACTCCCAGCCACTGCGCCACCAGGGAAGCCCAGCAGTGATGTTTGGTGAAAAGGAGCAGTGGCCCTGCATCTGGAGGCTTGGGTTGGACGTCCTGCCCCTGCTTCTTTCTTAGCATCTGACCTATCGTGGAGTCGCCAGAGCTCTTGTAGCCTCCGCATCCTCGTCGATAAGATGAAGCTAATAATCACAAAATCATTAACAGCTGACATTTCGCTGGAACTGTGCTGTCTCATACAGTAGATGCGAGCTACCTGTGGCTATCTAAATTAATTCATGTTCAATACCTTTAAAAATGTGGCTCCTTGATCTCACTAACCACGCTTCAGGTGCTCGGCACGAGTGAGATGGGTGACTGCCACATGGGCCGTGCTGATGTAGAACACGAGCGTCGTTTTGGAAAGCTCTGTCGACCACACTGCACTAGAGCTTTTCATGTACCAACTCGTAATCCTCCCCATGGCCTTAATGAGATGGGTCCTCAGATTATACCCATTGTACAGATAAGGGAACTAGGTCCTGGGGGGTATATAATCTGCCCAAAGTCACAACCAGTCAGTGGTAGAGCTGACACTGAACCCCAGGCAGTCTGGGTCTTATGTCTTATATTTTAACCACTACTCTTATCGCCTGTCACATGCCAACATCAAGAAATTTGGTGACAGTTAAGAATGAGAGCAGATGTCACCGTGTGTGTGAGTGACCCAGGCTGGGCTCAGGAATATTTGAATCTGAAAAGACCCTGGAGAAAGAGAGGTTTATTCCGATATATTTAACTTACGTTTCTAAGACCATGTCTCTCAAAGTGCACGAGAACTCCCTGGGTGTTTTCTTAAAATGAGGATTTAGGACCTCATCTAAGGCCTTTGTAATCAGAATCTATGGGGGCTCACGTGTGGCTGTATGAATAAGGCCTGGGAATGTGTGTCTTAAATGCACTCCCAGGGGGGCTTCCCTGGTGGCGCAGCGGTTGAGAGTCCGCCTGCCAGTGCAGGGGACGCGGGTTCGTGCCCCGGTCCAGGAGGATCCCACGTGCCGCGGGGCGGCTGGGCCCGTGGGCCGTGGCCTCTGGGCCTGCGCGTCTGGGCCCGCGTACTGCAAAAAAAAATAAATAAATAAATAAATAAAAAATTAAAAAAATTAAATGCACTCCCAGGGTCGATTCCTGAGGCGTGTTTACAGATCTGAGACTTGCTCTTATAAGATCTAAAACCTCACATGGTTTCATAACCTCTGCCCACACATGGCATGTCCTTGAACTCTATTTAAGATGCCAAACGATTTGTTCATTTCAAATTTTTCTGCTGTGCACGGAAATGTCTGTGCCCTTGTGTTTAAAGAATCGCTTGGTTTGAATGTATTTTTAAATGCTGCAGAGGGGAGTGGGGGGGGGGGACCAAGTCCTTTCTGAGAAAGAATCGACTCATGGGTCCTGCGAAGGAGGGATGGAAGGAAGAGGTCATAACTGCGAAGCCTGGCAGAGACGTTGCACGGTGTGCTGAAGTCTGCTGTGCTCCAAGTGAGCAGGGCCGGACTGTTGAGTTTGCCCAGGCGGGGTTTCCATCCTGTCAGGACACTCCCGCGGGACTTGGTCCAGCCCAGCGTGAGAAGGAAGGGAGTTTGGAGATGAGTTTGCCCCTTGGAGGCAGTTAAAGCAGGTGGCAGGTGGCTCCTTCCAAGTGATAAATCATAAGCCGAGGGTGGCTGGAATGAGGCAGTGGTAGATCAGACAAAGACAGCATTGCCTCCTGGAAGCTGTAGCTGGACGTTGGGTTGATGTAGAGCCTTGGTGAAAGCAGCAGTGTTTTTCTTGGCATAGCAAGGAAAGCCAAGGTTTAGTTAAGTGCTCATTGATAACAGCCTTTTAAAAGAGTTAAATGTCTCCCTAATATGATTTATGAAAGGTATTTTACGTGTGAATCGGCGTTCTCTTAGTCAAATATTCCACGTACTCAGACCTGCTTGGTTTGTGCAGTCAAGTGGCTGGTACCTAAATTGCAGGTTTTGTCCTTTGGCGGAAATATAACACAGCCTGGATTTGGCAACAGGGATTTAATTTTCAAAGGGAAGGCTAAATTTAGTGTGTGTCTTTACCAAACGAGTTTGAGATAAGTTGAAATTTACATTAGAGCTCTTGGAAATAAAAGTTCACTTCCAAATACATATAATGTACTGACATTCTGATATTGGTAGCATGCAGTGAAATGTTTGCTTTCCAGTGGCCGGACGGAATACCAGGCTACACATGGCGCCAGGTTACGAAGAACCAGCACCTTCGAGAGGAAGCCTAGTAAACGCTATCCATCCCGGAGACATTCGACATTCAAAGGTGGTGTGCTTTTCATTCTGTCTTGGAATTTTACATCATGGTTAAGTTGGTTAATAAGCCCCGAGGAGTTTGGTGAAGCAGTTTGTGAAGGAACCGCCTGCTCTTCTCTGTCATTCTGAAGCCTTTGACAAAACCCCAGTGGGATTCTCTTGGTGGGAATCAGGCTACTTTCACCATCCACCTGTCTATTTACTCTTTCCCATTGGGTGCGTTCATTTCCTTCTCCCCCTTTTCCTTATTTCTTTTCTTGTACCTCTCTGCTTCTGTTGGACCTGGGACCTTAGGGATATCATAGGTAAACATGTTTCTTGCCCGTGAAAGGTGATGACATGTCTCGGAGGGAAGAACAGTCCCTTCTCTCCTCCATCTTCCAGTTCTAATTGGGGACATCAGTCTCGTGCTAACCAGAATTCTGACCACTTAAAAGCAGAACCAGAACTAATTCAATACTGGACTTGGGGCCCACAGTCAATCCAAGCACACCATGCCCTTGAATTTAGCCAGGCCCCAGGATGCTTGCCCCTCCCCACCCCCCCCTTTCCCGAGCTCCCCGAGCTTTGTCTGTCCTTTACTACTGTGGCCTCGCACCTGCATGAGGCCTGGTACCCAGTTACAGGTTCAGTCAGCAAATGAGCAAGCCGGGCTCGTTTCTGTTTAAAGCCGGCCTCCAGATGCCATTTCCTAGCTCTCCTTTGTCCACACTTGATTGCTCCTCCGTTCGGGACTATCTTGTTCTTTTATAGCAGGACCTCTGCATCTCCCCACCCCACTCTTGTTCCCGCCCATATATCATTGTACTGGCCATTTCATATGTTTTTCTTGTATAACTCAGGACTTAGTGGGCCTTTGTGGGACCTGGCACCTGTGCTTTCCCATCTAGAATCTTTAACCTTGTGTTCCCCACTGTTTCCTTCCTCTTTGAACCAACGTTACAACAGCGTGGCAGCCAGAAACTCTCCAAAGCCATTCTAGGCTGCTTTCGTGGGGAAAAAAATTGCCCAGAGCCCAAGGAATGTTGTGGCCTCACTTTCAAGAAAGACCAGCGGTTGAGAGGGTGGGGCTGTGTCCAGGGAGGGTGACAGGTCCGTGAAGGGTGATTGATTGCAGGATTTGGGCGTGATGAGTGACGGGGCGGGGCCGGGGGGTGGGGGCATGAGAAAGCGCTCTGTCCCAAGGGCTGTGTTCACCTCCCTGGTGAGCATTGTTATGCTTGTGCATGTAGCCAGTTGGGTCAAAGTTGCCCAGAAACACCCAGGTCGAAGGAGGAACTTTCTGGTGGGGCCGTCCAAAGACAGCGCTTCCTCTTTACAGAGTGAGCGCCCAGTCCTTGGAGGCGTACAGGCACAAAGGGAAAGGCGCCGCGGTACGGCCGCTGCAGAGGGGAGGGCGCTGGATGCCACGAGGTGGCCTTAGAGCTCTTCCAGACTCCAGGTTCCGTGCTTCTCCTCCAACTTCCCTTCCTGGTCTTCATCCTCTTTCCCTCCTTTATCTTACTGACATTTTCTCCAGCCAGAGTTCCAGCATCTTTGTGAAACTGTTAATGATTTTCCGTGCTCCATTTTTCAAAAAAACGAAATGGTGTCTAGGTACACAAGCTCTACCTCTATCCATGGCCCCTTCCGCAGACTCACACCCCGAACCTAGTCGGAGGTGTCTGCTCCGAGCTCCCCTGCACAGACTACTGCTTGTATTTCAGCCTTTGATCTTTCACGCCTCTGTCTCTGTCTGTGTCAAGACTGTGAGCTCCTTGAGAGCAGGGACTGTCTGTCTCTGCGTCCTAGGACTCCTGGCCCTGGGAACTAGCTCAGTGAGCATGTTCTGAGCGAATTGCAGGTTGGGGCACAGCGGGAGGTGATTTACTTTTCCTCCAGAAAGGAGAGGTAGCCAAATGAAGATTCTGCCTCCTGGGGTTGGGACTGCTTTGAGATCACAGGAATCTCTTCCCTGATCATTGGTAACAAGTGGTAAAAATGGTAAAAAGTGGTAAAGCTCTCTAAGATGTCATACTTTTCTGTTTTTCCTTTAAAGCAAGCAACCCGATGATAGCAGCTCAGTTCTGGTAAGTGCCCCCAGAGTCCGGGTATGGCTCTGCTCTTGAATTACTGTATTTGTTTGCAATGTTGATTTTTCCTTAATACAGTTAAATCACAGAGTAAAGCACCTGATGGTTTCCTCTCCACCCCCCTTTTTCTGCTGCCTGGCTATACTGTCCACCTGGCTTTCAATAAGTACACAGTAGAATGTTCCAAGACAGTTTGTTTTTTTGGAAAACACAGATGCTTTGTTTGAGTGGCTTTGTGCTTTGTGTATTGTAAGTAACAGTGGGTGATAAAGGTGATAGGAATGTGTATGGCACAGTGTGCTAACGGCACTGCAGGCAGTGATGGGAAAGAAGGGCCGTGCTCTTGAGCAAAAGCTCCCCGAGAACAAAAACTGGATCCGCTCAGTGACGTGCGGGTTTCATGTCATACAACGTAGAAGACCTTTATCAACACCCAGTGAGATTCCTGTAGGAAGAGAACTTGTCACAAGACTGAAACTCTAGCGCCGGTGTCAACAAACTTGTTCTGTAAAGTGCCTGGTCGTAAATATTTCAGACATTGCAGACTCTGCTGTCTCTCTCAGGACCATTCCACTCTGCCCCCGAGCATGAAAGCAGCATAGACAGTTTGTAAATGAACGACTCCAGCGTGTTCTGATTAAACTTTACTCACAAAAGCAGGTGGGCCAGGTTCGGCCCCTGGGGTGTGGTTTGCAGCCCCCTTCTCCGGCACAGGTGGCCTTGATCTTTTCTGTACGTTGGAACCACCTGCTGAGCTTTGAAACCCTCAGCCAGGCCACACCCCAGGCTAATGGAATCAGTCTCCGGGTGGGGACCTGGGCATCTGTGGTTTTAAAGCTACCAGGTGAGTCTCCCAGGTGTGCTGCCCAAGAGGACACTGTCCCCCACCTGGTGTGTACTTCTCTTTCTCTCCCTGAAACAGTGGTTTTCTTATGTGAGTGTCGACCTCAGTGGACAGCTGTCATGCTAGAGGATCACAGACTATATGATTGTTTCGGCCCTTGTGTCCAAGCTCCAGCCACTGGTAGCCCCCTCTGGTCATCCCGGGCACAGGTCTCAGGCTACTAGAGAGGGTGGTCTTTGAGGTCAGCATCTCTTGGTGTGCCACACGCCCTGGGCAGTTGGTAGAGTGCGGCGTGTGGAGGAGTGGGTTAGTGATGAGGGATCAGGAGGCCTCCTGCCCAGCCCTGGCATTCCTCTGACTCAGCGCTGGGGCGGCCTTTTTCTCACCTGAAAACAAAGAGGTTGGGCTATAGATCAAGCGTTTTTCGAGATTTTTTAGCTTTTGATTTTGGCCCACTAGGAGAAACCTGTCATGGAAGCCCAGTACAGAGAACAGACCAAAGCGGGAGTGCTCTGGATGACACCTAGCAGGGAGGGGAGGGCGGGGCTGGCACCTGCTGCTCATCTCCACCCACCCCCCCACATCCCACAGGCACAGCCCCAAGACACCTCCAAGGACCCCAAGATTCTGGAGAACGTAGCTGGCCGTTGTATCACACAGCTGGAAACTCAGCCTGGCACTCTGATTGCACACGCTGCCTGCGGTGCCATTCGGCTGGGCGTCAAATGTCTGGCTCTTCTGTCTGGGTTCAGTTCTCAGCATCTCAGGAAGGGCTGCCGGGTCCTGTTGAACTGCTATGCATCAGGCCTGGACCCCTGAGGATGGGAGGAGGTACCAGGGATCCTGCATGGGTTAGTTTTAGGCCTGCAAGCTTGCCCTGTTTCCAGGATCCCTATGGCAGGTAGTATGCTGAAAGTATGCCTGTCAGCATGTCTTGTTTTTAATTCTCAGGGGCTTGTGGGTTCCATTTCGTTCCTTTGCTCTCTAAGGAAGTGATTGTTTTGCTTGTTTGTTTTTCCCTGATAAAATTACATTTTCCTCTTAGCATCTAGCAGAGATTATATATATTGAGAAACAAAATCAATTAAAAAAACAAATCTCCACCACACACACAAAAACAACCCAGTAAATATACGCTTTAGGAACAAATGAGCTAATAACCACTGTTTGCAGCTGTTCCGTTGCTCTTCATAGCCTGTGGGATCCTGGGGGTGGGGAGGATTTCTATGGGAGCCGGGGATAAAACTGTGCTCTGGGCGCAGAGGTGATGCCAGGAAAATAGCACCTTGCAGAACACTTAGCCCTCCTGGTAAATGCAGCCTGGGGTGAGTCTGGCCCAGAGCCTAGCTCTGTGCACTGGCCCTCTATGAAAACTGGAACACAGGGTTATTTAGACCCTAAGCAAGACTCATAACACTGAAATGTTTTCCTCTCATTGCTGGAGGAGCAGTAAACCTTGATTTTGAACACGCCACCCTAGCAGCCTAGCCCGATGATTGTGCTGGGTTGGTCTGTGGTTTTTCTGGCAGATGCCGAGCTTGCATATTAAATACATTGTGTTTTGCACCAACCGTCTCCACCCATCCTTTTGACCAGAGCAGTTATACTTCAGATTCCATCAAGATAGGATCATGCATGAGGAGCCTGGAACCTTTTCGCAGGTTCTCAGAGGGCCAGCGTGGCTTGGCGGAAAGGATACTGGCCTAGGGGTTTTGCAAATGTCAATTCCGGTCACGGTGCAGCCATGGACTAGCTAGCAAGTGTCCTAACTTCTCTGTTAGGCAACCGTTCCTTTATCTATAAAATGAGGTGGTAGCATTTATTGACCTCACAGCCTTGTTGTGTGGATTAAATAATAACAGATGTGAAGTTCCCAGTACAGAACCTTATGTGGAATGAACATTCCAGAGTGGTGGCCACATCATGGCAGCATTGTTGAGAGCAATGGGACCCACAGTGGTGTATGCTCAGAAGTGGCTGGTGGCCCTCCCTTGAGCTGGAGAAAGCCCTGGGCATCACTGGAGCTGCCCAGTACCGTGGGCCACCCAGCAATGCCAGGGCAGGCCTCGAATGGGAGCTAAAATTGTTTAGTTTGCCCAACTGAAAGGACCTCCTTTTTGCCACCAAAATGTAACATTACAAGCACGGGTCTGGAATATTACCTACATGTTTCTATTTGTGAGCTCTAAAGTGATGAATGAGAGCTGCTGTTTGGTTTCCCCAATTATATGTTCATTTAAGCTGCTAGTAACCAAAAAGAGATAGTGTTTGTAAAAGTTGCTAACAGAGTAACTAGCACCTAGGATTAGTTTACAACTGTTAAATAAATCAGTAATAATGCCGCTTTACAACCCGTTACATTACAATTTTTCTTTTCTTTTTTTAGCTCTAAAACAAATCCTGAAGTCCATAATTACCAGGTGAGCTATTGCTTTTAAAGGTTTTCATGTCATACTTCTTAAAGTGTCTAAATTTTCCACACTGAGCAGTCATTGTGCTTATAATCAGATTTTGAAGAAATAACAGCAGTACATGTGTTTTTGAGAAAACAGTAAGAGGAGAGCCTTCTCCCTGACCCCTGCTTCCTCTTGGTCTCTGAGCTGCCTGTTTTTCTTAACCTTGTACACTGGCAAGGTTAAGGGATATATGTTCTAAGTTTCTAGGCGGTCAAACACAGCCTCTCGGGGGCACTCAAGTGAGGCCATTTTTTGTCCAAGTGTGTTCTAGGCCCAGGAAGCATGAGTCCCTGGAGATGTGCCCCCAGGAAAGGATGTCTTGGTCACCTGTTTGGGAAATGCTGCATCCTTCATTCCCTTCTTGGATCTTATGGTGCCCATTGGGATGTCAAAAGTGCCGAAAAATCCTTCAAGGGAGACACGTTTTATTTTTTTAAATCCAGTGTTTCCGCAAATCATTTGACTGTTGGACAACCTTCCCACCATAAGAAAAGCTGGCTTCCCCCACCACTTCTGTTGGCGGTGTGTTCATTTCCATCAGTGGAATTGTGGTTTCTAGAACCTGCTTTGTAAAGCACTGTGCTAGGCCTGTTGCCTGCAGAAGGAGTGGAGATGGGTTTCCATGGCTGATGTTCTGCTCTTTCACAGGATGACCATCAAGGCCCGAACCTGCTGCCTGCCCACCAGCCACTGCTGTGGGTGGCTCTCACTGGCTGTTCGCAGCCTTCTGTAACCTGGGTCCAGCTTAACTTTTCTACATTTATTGTCCCTGCTCCTTAGCATACATCATGTGTTCAGTTCTTAGAGAATCACATCATTTTTTAAAAAACATCTTTATTGGAGTATAATTGCTTTACACTGTTGTGTTAGTTTCTGCTGTATAACAAAGTGAATCATCTATATGCATACATATATCCCCATATCCCCTCCCTCTTGCGTGTCCCTCCCACCCTCCCTATCCCACCCCTCTAGGTGGTCACAAAGCACCGAGCTGATCTCCCTGTGCTATGCGGCCGCTTCCCACTAGCTATCTATTTTACATTTGGTAGTGTGTAAACGTCCATGCCACTCTCTCACTTTGTCACAGCTTACCCTTCCCCCTCCCCATATCCTCAAGTCCATCCTCTAGTAAGTCTGCGTCTTTATTCCCGTCTTGCCCCTATGTTCTTCATGACCTTTTTTTTTTTTTAGATTCCATATATATGTGTTAGCATACAGTATTTGTTTTTCTCTTTCTGACTTACTTCACTCTGTATGACAGACTCTAGGTCCATCCACCTCACTACAAATAACTCAATTTCATTTCTTTCTATGGCTGAGTAATAGTCCGTTGTATATATGTGCCACATCTTCTTTATCCATTCATCTGTCAATGGACACTTAGGTTGCTTCCATGTCCTGGCTGTTGTAAATAGAGCTGCAGTGAACATTGTGGTCCATGACTCTTTTGGAATTATGGTTTTCTCAGGGTATATGCCCAGGAGTGGGATTGCTGGGTCTTATGGTAGTTCTATTTTTAGTTTTTTAAGAAACCTCCATACTGTTCTCCATAATGGCTGTATCAATTTACATTCCCACCAACAGTGTAGGAGGGTTCCCTTTTCTCCACACCCTCTCCAGCATTTATTGTTTGTAGATTTTTTGATGATGGCCATTCTGACCATTTTGAGGTGATACCTCATTGTAGTTTTGATTTGCATTTCTCTAATGATTAGTGATGTTAAGCATCCTTTCTTGTGTTTGTTGGCAATCTGTATGTCTTCTTTGGAGAAATGTCTATTTAGGTCTTCTGCCTATTTTTGGATTGGGTTGTTTATTTTCTTTGTTATTGAGCTGCATGAGTTGCTTGTATATTTTGGAGATTAATCCTTTGTCAGTTGCTTCGTTTGCAAATATTTTCTCCCATTCTGAGGGTTGTCTTTTGGTCTTATTTATGGTATCCTTTGCTGTGCAAAAGCTTTTAAGTTTCATTCGGTCCCATTTGTTTATTTTTGTTTTTATTTCCATTTCTCTAGGAGGTGGGTCAAAAAGGATCTTGCTGTGATTTGTCATAGAGTGTTCTGCCTATGTTTTCCTCTAAGAGTTTGATAGTGTCTGGCCTTACATTTAGGTCTTTAATCCATTTTGAGTTTATTTTTGTGTAGGGTGTTAGGGAGTTTTCATTCTTTTACACGTAGCTGTCCAGTTTTCCCAGCACCGCTTATTGAAGAGGCTGTCTTTTCTCCATTGTATACTCTTGCCTCGTTTATCTTTTTTTTTTTTTTTGCGGTATGCAGGCCTCTCACTGCTGTGGCCCCTCCCATTGCGGAGCACAGGCTCAGTGGTCATGGCGCATGGGCCCAGCCACTCCACGGCATGTGGGATCCTCCCGGACCAGGGCACAAGCCCATGTCCCCTGCATCGGCAGGTGGACTCTCAAACACTGTGCCACCAGGGAAGCCCTCCTTTATCTTTTAAAAATAAGGTGACCATATGTGTGTGGGTTTATCTCTGGGCTTTCTATCCTGTTCCATTGATCTATATTTCTGTTTTTGTGCCAATACCATACTGTCTTGATTACTGTAGCTTTGTAGTATAGTCTGAAGTCAGGGAGCCTGATTCCTCCAGCTCTGTTTTTCTTTCTCAAGATTGCTTTGGTTATTCAGGGTCTTTTGTGTTTCCATACAAATTGTAAAAATTTTTGTTCTAGTTCTGTGAAAAATGCCATTGGTAGTTTGATAGGGATTGCATTGAATCTGTAGATTGCTTTGGGTAGTAGAGCCATTTTCACAATGTTGATTCTTCCAATCCAAGAACATGGTATATCTCTCCATCTATTTGTATCCTCTTTAATTTCTTTCATCAGTGTCTTATAGTTTTCTGCATACAAGTCTTTTGTCTCCTTAGGTAGGTTTATTCCTAGGTATTTTATTCTTTTTGTTGCAATGGTAAATGGGAGTGTTTCCTTAATTTCTCTTTCACATTTTTCATCATTAGGTATATAGGAATGCAAGAGATTTCTGTGCATTAATTTTGTATCCTGCTACTTTACCAAATTCATGGATTAGCTCTAGTAGTTTTCTGGTAGCATCTTTAGGGAGAATCACATCATTGTTGCCCCATAATTTTTTCCCATTGTTCCTTGGCCCACACTTGTCTGCTAGGAAGCTGTCACCTCCACAGAGCCTTCTCTGAGCCGCTTGATTAGAAATCACCAGCACCAGTGGTTCTCAGCCCTGCTGCATGTTAAAACCATCTGGCAAGCTTTAAAAAATTAATTGGTGCTTGGGCCTCAGCCTGGACTGGTTGAATCAGAAACTCTAGGGTGGGTGGGATCTGGGTATTGGCAAGCTGCAGTGCCTCTCTAAGGTGGTTCTGATGAGCAGCCAGGTGGGGGCCATGAGCTAATGATGTGTCCCTGGCTTCCCAGGTTATCATATGCTGAGAGGCAGCATCCATGTCTGATGACCCCCTAACATGGTGGCCAGCTTTCTTGTCCTGGATGGGTGTGAATGTCCAAGGGACACTCCTCTCCTGAGTTTCTCTGCCCTTTCACCAGTCTGGTTTTGAATGTCACAATAAAACTACTCCATGATGAGTTCACTTTGGAGCCTTATTCTAATCAGTCTCCTTCTGGATCTAATCAGTCTCATTACTGTAGATATTAACTCCTTAGATGGGGGCAGAGATCCCAGTGTACATTATCTTTATGAGACCTCCAAATTATGTTTCTGAAGAATTTTGTGATATCGTCTTCTGTACATGAAATCTTATTCCCAATGCACAGAACCTGGACATGACTTCCGAGTTGTAGGGAATTAGTGTAAAAACTGCTTTGCACCTGCTACAGGGAAGGCCAGTTTTCCTGATATCCTTCCTGCCTTTGGGTTCTTGAATCTTCTTAGTCAGAGATTTTTTTTCTTTTTTTTGTGGGACTTTCAGGTGTGAGTGACTAGAATGTTGTTGATGAGTGATTAGTGCTTGAAGGGGAGAAAAAAAAATAAAATAAACAAAGCAAAGCACTCCCAGCTCAGCGCTGCCCTTGCCCCAGCAGCCTCGCAGGTATGCCCTTTCTCTGCATTCTCTGCTCAGAGTGAACGTTGAGGCGATTGTTCATTGAAATCAAATCCGTGACAACTGTTACCTGGATGTTGTTCTTCTCTTAACATCTTTGGCAACCACTGGCACTCTGCTCCTTGCGAGCCTTTAGAGGTGCCATGATGGGAGTAAATTGACCAGGAAGAGAACTTCCTGAGAGGTGGCCCGGTAAGCATCTGAGCGCTGAGAAAGGTTTCCAGGAAGGTAGTATTGCAGCATTGGTGCTACTCTGAGCTCAGCAAGCTTAGCTGAATGCAAAGGACAGACTGCTGTGTCCTTGATGGGAGCACTATTGGCATTTGGAGAGGGACAGTTCTTCATTGCTTGGGACTGTCCTTAGAGTTACAGGAGGTTTAGCTTCCCTCTTCTCTGTCCAAGAGTTACAGATAACCCTCCAGTCACTGTGACTAGCAAAACTGCACATACTCATTTCCAGTTGTCCCCAGGGAGATGTAATGGTCCTGGTTGAGAGCCATGTGGGTTAACATTAAAAAATACTCCTTGGGCTTCCCTGATGGCACAGTGGCTGAGAATCCGCCTGCCGATGCAGGGGACACGGGTTCGTGCCCCGGTCCGGGAGGATCCCACATGCTGCGGAGCGGCTGGGCCCTTGAGCCATGGCCACTGAGCCTGTGCGTCCGGAGCCTGTGCTCTGCAACGGGAGAGGCCACAACAGTGAGAGGCCCACGTACCACAAAAACAAACAAACAAACAAATAAAACTCCTTGACAGATTTAGAGGGTGTATAAATTACCAAAGGAGACCAAGGAAGGTTCTGGAATACCCTCCTTCCAAGTCTCTATGGATAAGATGCCCACCTCTCTCCAATGCATCTCATTTGGTTGTGTTTGAAGACAAGGTATATAGGATAGAAGGTCCACTTCTATTCTAGGTTACTCTCTTTTGTTCAAAACCCAGTTGGTAGAGCCTCTTTGGGGGCCTTGGCTGTATGGGCAAAATGCCTGAAATGGTTCAGCTTTGGGCAAATCATCTATCACCTCTGGGTTTCTAATCCCCTAAGAGAGAGAAATATGAAGCGACTATTTCCAGGAGATTCTAAATCCCTGGTCATCTTTCAGATTTTGCCACCGAAATATTTTCTCCAGGTTCCTTTTTCCAGTAGGATGTCCTTTGGGGACTGCGGACTTGCTGACAGGCATCCTTGAAGGAGAGGGGCCACTGGAATACAGAATAGTCAAGGAGGGCATCGCAGGTCCATGAAAATGGAATGAACAGAATTGCTGAGAATTTTTCATAATAGAGAATGGACTTCTGCTTATTAACCAGAACAGCAGAGAGGGAGAAGAAGGGGAAGAAATAATTAAAAGAATAATGGTGGCAAGCCTGTGGTGACTTAAATGTCAGGAGAACCTAATTTGCCCCTTAGAAAATTTAGCCTTGAAAAGCCCCAGGGCTTCTGACAGAGTCTGGGACCGCTGCCCTCTGCAGGCCAGAAGTGGACTGGCAGGCAGCCTGCCATCCACCCAGGCCAGCCTTATCTTCACCCCGGGCCGTTTTGTGAGTCATCAGTCTGGATCCATTTTCTCATGTTAAAATGGGCAAACTACTTCTTTCCTTCTGTTTTATCAGGATAATGGTGCTCTGGATGGTTTGGGGTTTTGTTTGTTTGTTTCCCGGGGCGGGGTGGGGGGTGGGGCGGGTGTTTTGTTCTGGATCACATTTTAGAAAAAATTTTTTTTAACAAGAGAGAAAGAGTTCGCCCGGAGGCGTGCTGCCTTGACATCCTCTGTCCAGTCCTTGTCTGTCTGCAGCTGTAACTGTTTACATACAGTTGTTGTCATTTTCAGCAAGGACAGAAATTGTTTCTGAAGAATCAATTACCCGCATTCTCTCCGTCTCTCTGGCCCCTTCCGTGGGTTCCCTTGGGAGAGATGAATATTGCCTTGCCTGGGCGCTCTAGGGCACCCTTTCAAGGCAGATGCCTTCCGCTTCCTTCTTGGAGGGCAGCCCCCAGCCTTTGTCACGGGGGAAACGTGATATCCTGGGAAACGTGCGCTCCCCCAGCCAGGGTTCAGTAAGAGCCTCTCCATTCACAGCCGGTGAAGACCATTGAAAGCAAAGGGCATCTAATAATCGAGTTTGGTGTTTTATTTCTAGCCTCAGTATCACCCCAATCTTCACCCCAGCCAGCCTCGGTGGCACCCGCACTCTCCAAACATCAGGTAAGTACCTGAGCTCATAGAGCCGTCCTTTCCCAAGCTCTCCTTTTCTACTCAGTTATGAATTGAAATTCTGCATCGGAAACAACTGTTAAAGAGTTGTCTTGTCCTGGAAGAGATGAATAATTTGCAAAGCAAAATAATCCGGTGATGGGTCTGGATTTACTAAAGTTATGCTTGACGAAATAAAAATGAACTGGGTGGGGTATTTTGTTTTGTTTTGTTTTGTTTTAGTCATTCTAACCTCAGATATTTTGGGTTTGGTTTTATGTTTGAAATGTTACTTAAAATTTCTAAGTAACATTTTCCTGTCCTGAGAATTCATTTACTAAAAATATGACTAAAGCTCAGGGACTTTTGTTGTGGGATTTTTTGAAAGGATTTTTTTTTTTTTTTTCCAGGGATGGGGTGGAGGGTTGCTTTTTGTGGTGATGGATCTTTTTCTAAACCTAGGGGTCGGTAAACTTTTTCTGTAAAGGGCCAGATAGTCAATATTTTCAGCTTTGTGGTCTCTTGTCACAACTACTCAACTCTGCCATGGTAGCTTGAAAGCAGCCACAGACGATACAGAAGTGAATGGGCCTGATTGTGTTCCCATAAAGCTTATTTATGAAAATAGACAGTGTGGGATTTAGGCTGAGGGCTGTGTTTACCCACCTCTGCCCTAACCTACCACAGTCCTTCCTAAGTAAACTGGCACCTGCCTTGTTGCATTTACGGTTAAGCTTGGGATTTTTTTTTTAATGCCAGCTTTGTAAAGGCAAACGTTCCTTTCATGATTTGAATTTCAGATCAGTCTTAATTGGTGTTTATGTGTGAAGCTCTTTCAGAAACATAGTTGGTGAATGCCGTTTGCATAAAGTTATTTTCTTAGTGAGATTGCTAGCCTAGCTCCTCGAGAAAGTGCGGCGAATGGAGTGATGGGAATAAATCCATTGAGAGCAGGGCAAATGAGAGCAGTTAGTTCTTCCCAAGTTTGCTGGGCATCCTGTAGGACGACAGCGCAGTTTGATCATAAGCACTTGATATTCATGTAACATTTAAAAGCAAGTTAAACGAGTGAAGTAATACTTCTAAATGTTTCTGTGTTGCAAAGGCTGTTTCTTTTCCAGACATGAGACACAGAGAGATTTATAGAAATGCTTTTTAATTTAACCTCGTGTTTACAAAGTTTAACACTTATTTTTGCCTGTTTTACCATATTGGTTTCCTTGTGAGGCAGACCTGGCTGGGAATGCTAGGGAGGCTGGACCAGTGCCGCTTGCAGGCGGCCCCGCTGCCTGGCAGCATCAGTGTCACCTGCAAACTTGTTCATGCAGAGTCCCAGCCCCACCCAAGACCTACTGCACCAGAATCTCTGGGAGTGGTTCCCAGCACATTGTGTTTTATTAGACTCTCCAGGAAAGGAGAATTCTTTGGTCCAGCACTTTTGGAAAATGCTGCATGAGGCATTCACAGTGTACATTCACATGGCAACAGTGCTTGAGAATTCCCGTAGAAAAGGAACCTTTTTCACCACCACCTAGCTTTCCCCAGACCGACTTGATCCTCAGACACCCTTTGAGGGATGATGGCACAGCCATGGGCAGAGCTGTTCTCAACTTGGAAGTTGATAGAGGACCCACGTCTGAATTTTTTTTTTTTTTTTTTTTTTTTTTCTTTGCTGTACGCGGGCCTCTCACTGTTGTGGCCTCTCCCGTTGCGGAGCACAGGCTCCGGACGCGCAGGCCTAGCGGCCATGGCTCACGGGCTTAGTTGCTCCGCGGCATGTGGGATCTTCCCGGACCAGGGCACGAACCCGTGTCTCCTGCATCGGCAGGCGGATTCTCAACCACTGCGCCACCAGGGAAGCCCTGAATTTTTTAAATACTTGAAAGTAGAAAAATCCATTCCTTTCCACCTGAAAGCCATCCCCATTTATGTGGTTCATGGTTTTTCTTGTCCGTTTCCTTTGTGCTTGTGTCGTTTCACTCACCTCTCTGAATTATCTTCATACCCCCACTGACCACTCACTCTGCGAACAAAACAGGCCATCCTTTCAGGATGACAGGCCGCATTGGAAAGCATCGGCCAGTGGAGATGACAGCCATTTCGATTATGTCCACGACCAGAACCAGAAGAACTTAGGAGGAATGCAAAGTATGATGTATCGAGATAAACTCATGACTGCACTTTGAGAGACTGAAGCGTCTTACTTCCATTCACCATCATAGTTTTGTTACATCCCATGGCAAGTGTCTTGGCATCCCGTGGGCGTGTTTGTAGAAATGTCTTCTAGGAATAGTTCTGAAAGGCGTTTTCAGTGTCTGTGTAAATATTTGAAAATAAGCCCAATAGGTAGTCCTAACTTACTGTTGACTGCATTCTCAAAAAATGAAGGTAGTTAAAGGCTCAGGAATCGTTTTGATATTCTGATTTTTAAATTGGAGTATAAGTCTGTGTTTATCGTATTGCTGTGTACCTGATGTTTCTTTGTTATTTAATGAATGGGACCAAAGAAAACCAGAAAAACTTGGGAAGATCGCTCCATAGAGAGTACCATAGAGTACAGTGGTGGGAATTGAGGTCACTGGGGCCCAGCCTCTGCCATTGTGTGATCTTGGACAGACCATCTCCCCTCTGTTGGCCTCATTTTCCCTGTCTGAAGAGAAGCAAGTTGGACTCAATGATCACAAGGTCCTCTCTAGCTCTACAGTTCTGTGCTTTATCAACATTTAATATTCTTAGGCTGAGGACATAACATTCACACCTTCTTTAACAGAGGGTTTACCTCTTTCAAAAGCTGAATAAAGTATATAACATGTTAAAGGTTATATCAATACAGGGAGATTTTGAATTTCCTATCTTAAAGCAGTTCAGTCGTTTTGAATTCTTTCAGTTTTATTAATCAGAAATCACACAGCCTTTATTTTTATAGAAGTTGCTGCTCAAGTACAAGAATAATTTTTTAATGTCTTAACGATTGGTGCTGCTAACTTGCGTGCTTTCAGAAGACATAATTATGAATGCACACTGGCAATATATAGAGTTCGAGGGTTGGTTTTTATCCTAGGCTTCATTCTTTTCAGAAGCAACATGCAATATGAGGTGCATTTATGGCTCAAATTGAAGCATCTAAAATTTTAGTGAAGTTGTGCCAAAGCATCCCGTGCAAGAGGATTGAAGTGTGTTGCACAGTCTTTCTGTAGAACCAGAAATCAATATGTTGCCTTTTAGGGTAGAACTCGTACCAAACTCTTTATTTCCCCTCCCCACCCCCCGCCGTTTCAAGCCCCTGAGTAAGACCTTTTTTTCCTCCTGATAGGTAGGCCTGAGATACTTTCCTTAGTATTTTTGTGAAGTCAATTCTTGTGCCATTTTTTATACACGTAATTGTAATTTGGCCCTTTTAAGCCTTTTTAAAAAAAAATGTGTTTCCCTCCCTTGAGATAGTTTATTGCCAAAATCTGATTTTTTTTTTTTTTTTTTGGTTACCACAAAAATCTATCCAGAAGGAGGGAATCAGCTGCACACCCTACACTGTGGAGTTGATCACCTATAAACGCTCCCTAAGATACATGTTTACAGGTGTATTTCCTTTTAGCAGATGTTTTGGTCCTCAGTTTACGTGCCGCATACAGATGATTGTGTTCTGAATCTTTTGATTTCATTGATACATTTTTACAGATGTGTTTCTGAGGAATAAAGATTATTCTTGCTTTTTTTTTTTTTTTTTTTTGACTCCATCTTCCTTTTATGCTGCAGAAGAAGTATCATTTGTGGATGAACTAGGTGATGGGACTTTGGAAGTCTGAAGGTGAACATTCAGTTAGGTGGCATGGAGCAAACTCATCCTGGAATGAGGTTGCTCTTAGGAAGGGATGCCCTTTTTGTAGGCTCCGTGGCTGAGGTGTTTATTCATCTGGGGCAGCTTTGGTGAAGGTTCTGATCACAGGTGGCAGCGGGGTTTCCTCTGTAACAGTCCTGTGGTGAGGGTGGGTGTTTGCCCTGGCGACTGCTGCTGTTCCCGGCAGAGAGACCTCTAAACCTGTGGCCTCCTGGAGATTGTGTACGCTTATCTAATAACCTCTAATAAATACCTTTCTGCCTAAAGTACCTTGAGTGGATTCAATTGTCTGCAACCAAGAGGTCTAACCAGTGTGCATACATATTGATTGTCAAAGGAAGCGTACGGTTTTTATCCTTCAACTTGGCGGACCTTTCTCTACTGCATTTGACAGTGGTAACCACTCACTCACAGCTTCTTGAAACTAATCCCTTGATTTCTGTGATCTCTGCTTCTCTAGCCCTTGGACTTTTTCTTCTGTCTTTGTCACAGCCTGTTCTTCTGTCTTCCTGTTAAATATTGGTGTTCTCCCAGGATTCTTCCTCTGCCCACTGCTTTTCTCCCTGATCACAGTCTACCTGCCCTTCTCATCTTGTCTAGATTTTATAAGTGCTGTTGACTCTGAAGCTGTTATCTCTAATGCAGACTACTCTGAGTTTTTATACTGACATTTCAACTTGTATATCCTTGTACACCTCACACATCACATGTCAAAACTTAAATTCATCCTCTTTTACTGAAAAAAAACAAAACAAAATAACTTCACCTGAATTCTCTTCTTTCTCACCATGGTAAGCATTTATACATCATCCACAGCTCCTCTCCCTTTTGCCACCCATGTCCAGGCAGCCCTCAGACGTGTTCAGCTTGCCTCCGTAGTATTTGTATGTAGCCCTTCCTCCCTCCTTATCAACACTGATCTTGTAGCAGCATCTTCTGTCTGGCTGAGAGGTGCTCTTACTGATCTCTCTGACTGCAGTCTCCCGACGAGCTCATCCTCCTCACGACCACTGAAGCGATCTTTCTAAAACACCATCTGATTGCGTCCTTGCAGTCCTTGATATCTGCCAGAGTTCTCCATGACCCACAGGGTGTGAAGTCCAAGGCCTTCTCTGGAATTCCCCCGCTATCTGCTCCTGTCCTGTTGCCCTAGCTAGCGTATTTTTCCCCCATTTCTCACCCTCCCGTTTAAACTCCTACAACACCAAACTGCTTGTAGTTCCTGGCATTCACCATACCCTGCTGTTAACTCCCATCTGTGCCTTTGCAAATACCGTTCCTTCTGCTGAACGTGCTGTCACTCCCATCCTCTTCACCCAACTCCTGCTCATCCCTTACGCCTCTGCGCAGACGCTGGCTGTCTTCTCCCAGGGACTCTGACTGCCTCCACCCACCTCTGCAAATAATTGGGCTAGTTCCTGTGCTCTGCTCCTCCACTCCCCCCAGCCCTCGTGTATATCTGTGATGTATTCACTATTTTGTGTTAAAACTGCCTTTCTTATTCATCTCATCTTGGAGGCTGTACGTTCCTTAAGTGTAAGCTTTGTGTCACACTCTCCTTTCCTCCCCGGTACCTGATGCGTAGCAGGTGCTCAAGGAATGTCTGCTCAGCAGATGAATTATTCTGCATTCATTCTAAAGGAAACGTCTAACCAGATAACAGGCAGGAATACATCACTTCTGAGCTGATCTGAAGGTATCTGAACCACTGTATCCAGCCGAGAGCATCATCTTTTGGCAGGGCTTTGCCCACCACGTACGTTCTGGATTCCTCTGCTAAATGTAAATATTATCGCCTGTGCTCATGGCGTTCTCACTGGAGGCGTGGCTATAACTTTGAGCGGGACAAACGACGGTCCAGCCGTGTGATACTGGAAACGCCGGTAGGTTAACACTGATCCACAGAGACGTACAGGGGCTAGTAGCCAGATGTGCACTTCAGACTCTGCCTGTGTCACTTCACTGGACCTTCCCAACTGCTCTGTGAAGTGGGTGATAGTCTTTTCACACGTGGGGAAGTTCAGGCTTCGGGTCTAGCCAAGCAGCTTGCGCAGGGTCACTCAGAATTCTGACTTCAGAGTCTGTGTTCTCCGCTCCCGTGCTTGAAGGCCTCTCACCGCTAATTATTCCACCGTTTGGGACCCTGTCGAGCCACACCTCCAGGAGACTCTTACTGGGTGATGTTGAGGAGTTTACTACACCGAGATCCAGAACTACCAGAAAGCCACCTTCCGCCACTCTCAGTGTAGTGACTGTCCGTCTCTCCTCCACACCAGTGGTTTGTAACCTTGCTCATCACCATCACCAGTGAGCTAGCAACCCTTCCCAATAGCCCGCCCGTCACCCCTCCTCCAGCAGTCTAGTCACCCTGTCCACGCAGGCATTCGTGTCCCAACCAGCCCCCTTTTCAAAGGAGCGGAGATTGAGCGTTATTTTCTTAGTGAGCCACTCATTTGAGATGATCCCCTTCTTCCTTCCCGAGAGCTCACAAACTGGTCATTTCTTCTGTAATAGTACCTGCCAGCAAAACCAAACTCAGGATTCCATAAACTAATGGGATTAGCTTTTTGCATTTTTGAAACTCAGTTACTTACTGGTCTTGATCATCCACTGTTTTTCTGTGACCCCTGAGAATATCTAACAGTGAATTGACAGTATCGTCAGATTGATGTAATTCATGTGGACTGGAAGTCTTGAAATCATGTCAGGTGATTACCTTGGCCTTCAAAACCCTCTTGCTTGTTTCATTTCTTGGTCCACCACTTCCACTGAAAACGGTCCTCCTTAACGGTGAAGATGAAGGAGTAAGGACGGTGCAGGAGTCCTTTGTTTTTCTTGCCTGTTAATATCCCACCATGCTTCCAGGTCAGTGACTCCAGCCTCCTGGGTCCTGCCCTGAACACAACAAATGATAGATCCTTTTCGTTGCCCTTAATTTTCCAGCTTTTTTTTTCTCTTTTTTTTTGCAGTAGGCGGGCCTCTCACTGTTGTGGCCTGTCCCGTTGCGGAGCACAGGCTCCGGACGCGCAGGCTCAGCGGCCGTGGCTCACGGGCCCAGCCGCTCCGCGGCACGTGGGATCTTCCAGGACAGGGGCACGAACCCGTGTCCCCTGCATCGGCAGGCGGACTCTCAACCACTGTGCCACCAGGGAAGCCCTTCCAGCTTTTAACTAGTCTTTTAAGATCTGAGCTCATCAAAGAGCTCCTTGAGCAGCCGCGTTGATCCATTTGGATCAGTATTTCCCACACATGGCTCTAAGTGAATTCCCTGACTGACTGAATCTTCCAAAAGTACCAGGTAAATACCCTAAATAGCCCTAGAATGATTTGCTTCCACCATTTTGCTATAGGAGGCAACAAATGCCTAGGCAAGGTATAAGGGGGGCAGAGATAGAGAAAAAGCAAACTGCAGCTAAAGAAAGGAAAGTCCCTTGGCACATGAAAGGTGGCACATTTTAAAAAGCCCCAGCGATTTCTAAAAGGTGAAATAGAGGTGAAATTGACATTCAGCTGAGACTCCACTAAAGAAGAAATCCTCAACAATTCTGCAAAAAGGCCCATTTCCCCCCAAATTAGGAAGCCAAATAATCGCTTGGACAGCTTGTTAAAAATGGAGATTGTGAGGCTCTATTTAGGTGGTCGGGGTGAGACCTAAGAACCTCCCTTTTAGTGGTCACTCCAAGGAGAGTCTGAGGTGGGCAGGCACAGGACCACACTTTGGAAAAGCACAGCTTCCTGTCTTGTTATGTTTGCCCTTGTTTTAGTGGCTCAATTTTTAACTAATTAGAGGCCAACTCTTTTTTTAACATCTTTATTGGAGTATAATTGCTTTACAATGGTGTGTTAGTCTCTGCTTTATAACAAAGTGAATCAGTTGTACATATACATATTCTTAAAGAGGCATGATGTTCAAAAGTAAATGAATGGGGACTTCCCTGGTGGCGCAGTGGTTAAGAATCCGCCTGTTGGTGCTGGGGACACGGGTTCGAGCCCTGGTCCGGGAAGATCCCACATGCCGCGGAGCAGCTAAGCCCGTACACCACAACTACTGAGCCTGTGCTCTAGAGCCCGCGAGCCACAACTACTGAGCCCGTGCGCCACAACTACTGAAGCCGCCGCAATGAGAAGCCCATGCACTGCAACAAAGAGTAGCCCCGGCTCACTGCAACTAGAGAAAGCCTATGCGCAGCAACGAAGACCCAACACAGCCAAAAATAAATTTAAAAAAAATAAAAGTAAACGGACGGATACATCATACTAAGCAGCTACATCTGTCTGCTCAGCATAGCTTTGCACTTCCTTGGGCTCATGGTGAAGCAGAAGAATGTAAGAATTCTAGTGGTTCTTTATATGGCTTTAATTTCATCACAACCTCCCTCCCACAAAATCTGTCAAACCAAGACTTAGGTCATTGTTGGGCCCTCCTGCTAAAGTGAGAGGCTAGTGAATTCCAACCACTCGAGTAGGAGAGGGCATAGCACACTCCAATCTAAGGACCCGTGCCAAGATTAGAGCCCATGGTGGGGTAACAGGTGGAAGTTTACAGAAGCAAAATGGTAGGATGTTGCAGGCTGATGAGAGAAGACTGCAGAATCCAGTGTGGAGTGGTGATTTTGTTGGAGCAACAGCACCTAGTTCTCAGACTAGGTGAAATGTGGACACGCTTGGGAATCTCAGGTAGTTTGAATCCCAGCTTTACCCCTCACTAGCCACGTGACCTTTGGCCAGTTTCTTCTCTTGTGCCTCATTTTCCTCATCCCAAAATGGAATTTAACAATGTCTCACCGTTATGAGAATTAAATGGCACTGTATGTGTAAGGTGCTTTGCACAATGTTTGATGCTAGCTGGTGGCAATTTTTAGCAGTGTTTGAGATTGAAGGCCTTAGCAGTCCATGTAGTGAGAAGCGGGACAGGAGATTCAAAGTCTAGCTCAAGGAACGGTGTGTCTCCTAGGTTGATGGGTTGAGATGTATGGTCTAAGTTTAGCAACAGAAAGGGGTGCTCCAGTCCAAAGGAAAGATCACATGGGAGAGAGTTCACACAATAGGTAACGACACAGCTCTGAAACTCTTAACAAGCGAAAAGCAGAAACAGCATGGGGATGTTTTGAGAGGAGATAAAAGGAAATAGGAGTGATATTTCTGTCTGAGAATATGAAGAAATAACCGTCCAGGCAGAATGTGGGCAGTGCTTTCCGACCTGCAAATGGGAGAGTGGCCCTAGAGAAGGAATTGGTGAGACCACAGAGAATCCATTCTGCTGGGACATTTGGGACTCAGAAGTTG
This sequence comes from Kogia breviceps, assembly GCF_026419965.1. NCBI lineage: Eukaryota > Metazoa > Chordata > Mammalia > Artiodactyla > Physeteridae > Kogia > Kogia breviceps. Next base: position 23,950,698 of record NC_081317.1, read on the forward strand.
AGAGAATTGAAACAGATCTTCTTCTGCCCAGTTCCCAGCCTGTCCCAACTTGAGATTTCATCTTACACAAAGCAGAGGAAGCTTTTAACTATTTGGAGACTAAGTAGAAAGTAATAAAGAGAACTGCTGTGCTATTCAACCTTTTCTAGTAAGTAATACAGACAGTGGTAAAAATTCAAAAATATCCAAAATTTACTTTTCCTTTCCACCCTCTTATTCCCTAGTTTTCCCCAGAGACAAACATTGTTAGCATTTCTTGTCAATCTAGAGCTGTTCTGTGTTTAAACAAGCACATATTTATTTAACCAATCAATGCTGATGGACATTTAGGCGGCCCTGAATCTCTAAAATGACAGCTTTGCCGCCATCCTTATACACGTCGTTCACTTGAGCAAATCCATCTGTAGAATAAATTCCTTACAAGTAGAGATGCTGGGCCAAAAGGAATGTACGTACTTAATTTGGATATTGCCTAATGAAGTGTCCCTCCAAAGATATTCTACCTGATTATGCCTCTCCCCACTATACACACAACAGCTATTTGACAGGGCCTCTGTGATCCCACAGGAAGCATGCGCCTAGCCTTCGCTAACTTTTTTAAAACCTTGTTAGTCTGATGGGTAAAAATCAGAATTTCTGTTTCAGTTGTATTTCTCTATAAGCAAGGTGGCACACCTTTTTCTCATTTTGAACGCCATTTGTTCCTTGTTTACTGTGAAACATCTGGAGGCCCTAATCTTGAGTCATACTCTTTAATGAAGATCAGGCTGATGAAGTAAAATCCGTCACCTTAGCCTTTTTATAGTGAAGAAAGGGATCTTTACCAGACCTTCTGTGAAAGCAGCTTTCCAGAAGCTCAGGTAACAATCAGCATGAGATCTGAAAAAGGAAAAGGGGCAGCATAATAATAGCCAGTATGAAGGAATTGATTTCTGATATCCTTGTTTCCCTTTTGGGAGTTGATTAAGAACTTTACACTCAGACGCTATGAATTTCCCTGGTGTATTTGATCAGGGAAGGACGGATTTACATTTAATTACAATTCAAATTCTAATATATGGAATCTAACATCACAGCCACATCCCAAGACTCGCCAGTGGTTTTATTGGGGAAAGGCTGCAGAATTTAAAATACCAAACGGCTTAGTCTAGGCAATCTACTAAAAGGGGTTAGAATAATTAGAGGAACATCCCCATAGGCTCATGTTACAAGAAACCTGCAGAAACCTACCTAATCATCCCCTACTGAATAGTGAATGGTTTAAACATCCGCTTTCTACAGCTGAGACCTCAAAAGCAAGAGGTGTTGCTACGCTAATGGCTCCACTAGCCAGTTGCATTCCGTGGCTGGATAAAGACGCTGTAACTATATTAAAGGCAATTTTAAAAGCCCTTAAAATTAGGCCCAGTGTTTGGTTTCAGAGGCTAAGCAGGGAAGTTTATAATAGAAGCTTCTGAAGAACCTACAAGAATTGGGGAACAGAGAGGACCATTTGAAGAGATTTTTAAGCACGAATGAAAACCAAAATAGATTAAGCCCCATCTGTATCCCCTCAGAACCTCATACCCCACATTCAGCTCCTGCGCATACTTGGTCTTGTGCAATTAGAATGTCCAGGACCTGCCCTGAACAGAGTGTGCATTTTATTCATCCAACTTGAACTTCTTTCTGGAATGAATAATAATTTCATTCATTTGGGTGAGTCGGATGGTGTCTGCCGAGTGGAAAAATAACACTCGCAGCTCATGCCCGATCCTGCCATAACTCTTGCAGAATGCAAAGGGTGATAAAGAACGGGCTCTTTCGACATTATTTTACACACTTAGCAGCTGTGCTTTCATGGCAACGATAATTTCGTCTTACTGTTCCTTGAGGGCTCCCGCGTGATGCTATTGGGGTATGTGTTTAAAGCAGTGACTAGGGGCAAGTCTGTTAATGCTGCTGTCCCCCACCTGAAGAAAGAAAGGAAAGAAAAGGAATCTTCTTTTAAGGCAGAGAGTGAGCATTGAAATGCAGAAATGAGAAGCAAAAAGAAAATCTGTAAGAAATCAAGGGGAAACTGTTGGATTTGTTAGAAGTGAATGCTGTAAAGGAAAACAACAATATTTATGTCAGTATTGTTTTCCTTAAGGCAGGAAAAAGATTGAATACATTCTTAGTCATGAGCCTCTGTGCAAAAGTGAACTCATGAAATATTTATTCTTTGGACTCAGATCCTGAAATTTATCTGGAATTGCTAAAGTCCTAGATCTCACCGCAAAGTTACAGAGCCCTTCCTCACAGCTTCTTGCTGTCTCCTACACAGACAATTAGAATAAGACATCGTAAAATTTAGCAAGAACGATATCAAGGTAAAATGGATTTTCTGGCAGAAAATGTTCAAGGCCTCCTTGTCTGCTTACAGCCATTCATTGACACCAATGGGTACCAGTTTCACCAAAGGAAAAGTCCAGACTCAAAGATGGAGGCACACATCCTACCGCAGCTCACACGGGACAGAGACCCTATTACCACTGAACAAATCGTAAAGGCTCTCGTCATTCCTTAAGATGTGGAATAGTTTACTCTGCAGTTTTGCCGAGACCATCATGTATTGTTAGGAACAACTGGGGAATTCGTGACCAGAGTGAAGCTTTTATGAATTGACACGTGATAAATTACCTGGGGAGAGTTCAATTTCAATGCACTACACCATTCATCCAACAAATATCTACTCCGCTGTCTCACTGTGCCCTGGGAATTGCTATTGAGGAAGACACCGTCTTTGGCTCCAGGCACCTAGTAAACTAATGAAAACAAGAGCTGCCAGTCTACTGTGTATTCAGATATCACCTGTGCTAACACTAACTGGACAGTTCCAAGTTGATTGCCTGGAAAATGTCTTGAAAGAAATACAAATTGGGAAAAAAAAAAATTTTCTGCCAGTTAGTATATTTTTACTCCATATAAAAGAGTAAATAATGCCAAAAAAATGTAATTTTGACCTTTTCAGACAAGAGAAAAATGAGGTAGGGGCATTGTTTCTCTCTAGTCACTTTTTAAAACATAAAACCCCTAAGTTAGTGTAAGAAATCATCCCAAATTAATAGACCTAACATTCGTAATGTGTCACATTTCTAGATGTTGGTACAATTTTCTTCTCAAACCCATTATGTAAAAGGTACAGTTTTTCAATTATACTCTTACTGTCAGATAGTATGTTTGCACTAAATTCAATAAGAACTTGTAGTGTAATGCCTACTCTGTTTAGTCTCTGCTAAATTAAAATGGAATGGTATCCTGGAAACCAGGATGGGTAAATGCACCTTCTCCTGTCTCTCATCCAGACGTGGCAGAGACCAAATTATTTCATTGATCTGTAGCTCCTGAGGTATAAATGCTTAATAAATGATTGTCTGAAAATGCGGTGTGTGGGCAGATAAGTGAAATCAGTTACCTAAGGTCATAGCTAAGCAGCAGCACAACCAAAGCTAAGTGCCAACCAGCATCCTTTTAATGTCATTATGCTGCTGCTTTCATCATCCACATGGCAAAGCAGTGTCACTTGGCACTGAAGAGAGCACAGGGCTCTATAGTCAGGTTGCCTGGGTTCAAATTCCAGCTCTGCCATTTACTGGCTGTGTGTCTTTGGGTAAGTTAGTTAGTCTCTCTGTTCCTGTTTCCTTATCTGTAAAATAAGGATAGTGATAATTGTTCCTTCTTCAGATGTTGGAAGATTAAGTAAATTCATAGGTGGCATAGTGCTGGGCCCTCAGAAGTGTTAGCACATTTTTTTTCTCCTCTGAGGGTTATTAATGCACTAGTGTTCAGTCAGGAGGTATGATTCTGGCTGACGCCATCTGCTGTGATAACATGGTACTTGAGTGGATTCTGCTAAGAGAGTCCCAATCAAGAGCCACAGTTCCAGGCTAATGGACTGAATTATGAACTAGTAATGATGCTTCCCAGCTTTATTTACTTATTTATTGAAATTAATTTATTTATTTGTTTGTTTTTTATTTTTGGCTGTGTTGGGTCATCATTGCTGTGCACGGGCTTTCTCTAGTTGTGGCGAGCAGGGGCTACTCTTTGCTGCAGTGCGTGGGCTTCTCATTGCGGTGGCTTCTCTTGTTGCGGAGCATGGGCTCTAGGCGCACAGGCTTCAGTAGTTGTGGCACATGGGCTCAGTAGTTGTGGCTTGCGGGCTCTTGAACGCAGGCTCAGTAGTTGTGGCGCACAGGCTTAGTTGCTCCGTGGCATGTGGGATCTTCCCAGGCCAGGGCTCGAACCCATGTCCCTTGCATTAGCAGGCAGATTCTTAACCACTGCACCACCAGGGAAGCCCGTGCTTCCCAGCTTTTTCTTGTCCTCGGCACCCATAGGAAATGTGTTGTTGTGTAGCACACTGGGGTAAGCAGATGAGGGTGCTTGAGGCTCCCGGCGCCCTTGGTCCTGTCCCCTTGCTCCAACAACTGAGAGAATGAAAGTTTCAACCCACTTGCCACCTTCTGAGGCCTATCAGTTGGGAAGCTTTACTGTTTGTCAGCGACTCTCTGATGCTTTAGTTCTGATTAGGAACATGGAGGTGTCCCCACTTAGGCTAAAAGTAAAATAGGTGCCAGTTTGCCCCAACCAGGCTCTTCTGGAAGGTGTTTAGAGAACTTATATGCTGCTGTGTGGGCTGCACAGAAGCTGTTCTTGCCTCGAGGAACCCTGCTATGAAGTTGAGACATGTGCCAGGATAGGTAAAAGAGTAACTGAGTACAGGCAGCACCTAAGGGTGAACTGAGCAATCCAGAGAAGATGCCAGATGACTTTGGACAGAGAGGATGTCCACTGTGCTCCCCTAAGAGACTTCAAGCTGGCACATCACATATGGGGGACTTCTTGGCCATCCAGACATTGGCGTTCTGTTAAAAGCAGAGTGTCTGTTGAGGCCTTGGCCTTTCTAGCTGATGATCTGGTTGTTTGGAAGGTAGAAGTAACACTGCCCTGCCGGTGTTTTGTTAATTCTGGTCAGCAAGGAAGACTGGGTTGGAAGTGTATAAGTGACAAGACCCTTGGAAGAAAATGACCCTGGTATCTTAGAATCATTAATAGGAAATGAGTGGAATTCAGGGTTTAATCTTCCATGTATTCTAATCTTTAGAAGATCAGATTTCAAAAATGTTAAACAAGGGTAGATCTCAAAGGGAATATTTTTCACATGGACTATGAATATATCAGATAGTCTGAAAGGTGAAGGCATTCAGAACCCACAATTTAAAACAGTATTTTAAAGAGAAGGAAGGTAGAACATATGACCAAAAACCAAGGAGCAGGGACCTTTTTTTAAAAAAGGACTTCTGTAGATGCACACTTTGGTCAGAGCAAAAAGATGAACAGTTTAATAGCGGAGCCATCTTGAGGATGGCATGTGAGATTAACAGGACAGAAGAAGAGCTGCTTAACTTCTGTTTTGTTTTTCTCTTTTTCAACAAGGAAGCCAGTCAGTATACTAACTACAGAAAGGTGAAAAGAACAAAGAGAATGAAACTGAAGTCCAAGATAAGAGAGAGAATAGTCAGGAAATATTTTACTGCTTTACAGGTAAAGTCTTCAGGTTGAGAAAAATGACCTTGAAGAAAATTTGCATATGTCATTGCTGAGCCAGCACCAGCACACTTTGAAAAACTATGGAGTCTTGGGAAAATGCCAGAAGAATAGACAGGGAAATGTCATACAGATTCTTGAAAAATGAATTCTAAAACCTGGAGTGATAAGCTTGATGGTAATACCAAGAAAAGTTTGAGAACAGATTCTTTTTTAAGCACTTAGTAAAGTAGTGTTCACTTAGGAACAGAATGGATTTGTTCAGAATAAGTCATGCTAATCTTTCAAGATTCTTAGTAGGCTAACAGTAGAAGGACTGTCTCTAACCTGATAAGTAGAATTTGTCACAAATCAACATTTATTTTAGATTGTAGATTTAAGATAATCTACATACTTCAGAAATAAGACAAAGATGATTACTAATATTTAATATCATTCTAGAGACCTTACCAATGCAGTAAGCCAGGAAAACGAAATAAAGAATAAATGCTGGGAAGGAAGAAATAAAATTCATATGATTATCCTAAAATACAAGTGAATTCCAATTAATAAGAGTTCAGCAAAGTGACCAGAGGTAGAAATACCTTAAAATGGGGCTTCCCTGGTGGCACAGTGGTTGAGAATCTGCCTGCCAATGCAGGGGACACGGGTTCGAGCCCTGGTCTGGGAAGATCCCACATGCCGCGGAGCAACTAGGCCCGTGAGACACAACTACTGAGCCTGTGCGTCTGGAGCTTGTGCTCTGCAACAAGAGAGGCCGCGAAGTGAGAGGCCCGCGCACCGCGATGAGGTGTGGCCCCCGCTCACCGCAACTAGAGAAAGCCCTCACACAGAAGCGAAGACCCAACACAGCCATAAATAAATAAAATTTTTTAAAAAAGGAAATACCTTAAAGTCAGTAGTTTTATATATCTAGTAGTAAAAAAAATTAGAGAAAATATAATAATTAGTGAGATCCCATTTTTAATTGTGACAAAACTGATATATGGATAGGAATAAAGTTAATAAGATATGTTCCATACCTTTATGGAAAAGTTAAAAATTCTGACTGAACGACATTTAAGAAGATCTAAATAAATGGTGAGAAATACCTTATGAATACATTCTCCCAAATTAATCCATTATATTTAATGCTGCAAATCATAATTCCAATGGGATTTTTTTGGTAGTAACTTGAATTGTAAAGTAATCTGGAAGACTGAGTGCATGATAATAGCCAAGAAAAAACAAAAGAAAAAGAAAAACGATGTGTGAAAGGAAACAGGATTTGTCCTATCAGATATTAAAAAGCCCAAATATTAACACAAAAGTAATTAAGACAGTCTGGTGCTGGTTTAGCAATAAATAAATAGTTCAATAAAAATATGAAGAATCCAGGGCTTCCCTGCTGGTGCAGGGGTTAAGAATCCACCTGCCAATGCAGGGGACACGGGTTCGAGCCCTGGTCCGGGAAGATCCCACATGCCGTGGAGCAGGTAAGCCTGTGCGCCACAACTACTGAGGCTACACTCTAGAGCCCGCAAGCCACAACTACTGAGCCCGCGTGCCTAGAGCCCATGCTCCGCAACAAAAGAAGCCACTGCAATGAGAAGACCACTCACCGCAACAAAGAGTAGCCCCTGCTCGCCACCACCTAGAGAAAGCCCACGTGCAGCAACGAAGACCCAACGCAGCCAAAAATAAATAAATAAAATAAAATAAAAAATTTTAAAAATCATTTAAAAATATGAAGAATCCAGAAATAGATACAGGTAGATAATTGTGTATCAGTCACGGACAATCAGAACTGAAATCACTCTAGGCAGGTTTTATACAGAGGGAATTTGATACAGGGAATTGATTACACAAGGGATAAAGAACTAAGTAGCTAAAGTGACCAGTGAGGCAACCCAGAAATTAGCAACAGTAGAACCTGCTTATCACTCCTAGAGCTGGAAAGACAAAGAGACAAAGAGAGATGGCAGTATTCCAGAGCCCAGGAACTGGGGCCACAGGGAGTCAGTCTAGTGAAAGCTGAAGCCCTAGGGGACTCAACTACTGCTGAAAACATCCCCTGAGGTAGAAAGAGATGAGGGAGAAATACTTAGCTCCTTCTCCTACCCTGCAGTCTCTGTCAGTACCTCCCATTGGTCAAAGCTACATAGAAACCAGAGGGCAGGGAAACTGGGAAATGCATTTCCTTGGAAACAGCAGGTCAGGGGCACTCAGGGAGGGTAAGGTAAAGGTAAGGACAGAGGTGTCCAACCCAGCCTGGGGAGGAGCCAATAAAGAATTTATGTAGATATTGTGAGGCAAAGGTCTCTTTTTTCCTGAAATGTAGAACCAGTTGTCTTAACATCACCCAAGGACATGAAAACATGTGATATGACAGTCTCTATCATTGGGAAGACAAGATGTGTACACAAAGATGTCTTAGGCAGTGGGGTTCTAAGGAGGTCTTGGGATTTTCCTGATGAGTGCATTTGCTGCCTTAAATAGAAGCCGAGGCAGATGGGAAGATGTAGCAGATGGGCAGCACTTGGCGAGCAGAGAGGTAGGAGTCCTGGATTGTGTCCCAGACTCAGCCAGTTACCCACTGTGTGACCTGGTCACCTCATCCCCCCAGTGGGTCCCCATTTCCCCATATGCAAAATGAGGAGGTTGGACTAGGGCCTTGTTTCTCAGCCCTGGCTGCACGTTGGATGTAGAGATAGATGATGTAATTAGCCAGGGTAAGGGTTGTACATTGATAGTTTTCAAAATCTCCCTTGGTTGATTTTTTAATCAGCTTTATTAAGATATAAATTAGATACCATACAATTCACCAATTCAAATTGTACGATTTAATAGTTTTAGCGTTTTCACAAAGTAGTACAGTCACTACAGTCTAATCTTAGAGTATTTGAACTTCTCCTAAAAGAGACCCCATACCCATTAGCAGTCACTTCCTATTTCTCCCCATCCTCCCACATCCTAGGAAACCACTAATCTACTTTCTGTCTCTATGGATTTGCCTATTCTGGACATTTCCTATAAATGGAATTATGTTTTCAAGGTTTATTCATGTCATAGCATGGATCAATATTTCATTCCATTTTATAACTGAATAACATACTGTTGTATGGATATACCAGATTTTATTTATCTGTTCATCAGTTGGTGGACACTTGGGTTGTTTCTACCTTTTGGCTCTTGTGAATAATGCTACTGTGAATATTCATGTGCAAGTCTTTGTATGGACATGTTTTTATTTCTCTTGGGTATATACCTGGGAATGGAATTTCTGGGTCGTATGGTAACTCCATGCTTAACCTTTTTGAGAAACTGCCAGGCTGATTTCCAAAGCAGTTGTGCCATTTTACATTCCCACCAGCAGTGTAGAGGGTTTCCTCTGCTGCTTTTAATATCCATCCAGAATTTAAAACCACCTAACTAGATGACATCTGAGTGGCCCTGTTTCTACAATTCTTTGATTTTTTTTTTTTTATCCAAGATTAGATCCCCAGGGCTGCCCACAGAAGCCCACGTCACCCAGAACTTGGCTGAGCTGTAGAGTGTATGATTGGTTCCTCAGAGCACCTTGATCACTCCCAGCCTTAGTTTTAAGAGCAAGCCCTGTAAGTTCTGTGTTCCAGCTCAGAACCCTCCCCCATCCCTGCCCTGCACACGTCATAGTTCTGGCGATGGATTCTGGAGGATTATTCTGAATAATCATGCTGTTATTATACTAAATACTGTAACTATTATAATATAATAATTAATATAACAATGGTATAATAATATTATAATGATTATAATGTTATAATATTATAAACCTCAATCATTATCCCATTTTTCAGTATGCAACGCATTTTGATTGAGTACCACGTGTTTGGCCTACTTGGATCCCAGAGTCAGGGAGGGGAGAGACTCTGGTGGGATTAGGCAGGGCTGTAAAAGTCCCCCAACCATGCATCTGCAGAGCTGTGTCCACCCCTAATGCAGTCAAGAACATCCCATATGACACAGGCCCCCCGAGTAGGAACACTAACTTTTCTAGAGTTGGAAGTAGAATGGAAGTAGGGGCTTTCCCCAAGAGAAGGGAGGAGAAGAAACTAGATCTGGTTCAACTTCTCACTTCACATCTACTAACAGGGCACGTTACTTACCTTCACTGAGTCCCACTGTAAAAGGAGGTGGCACCAGCTTCCTTGCAGGGTAACTGAAAAAGAATACGATTAAAGCGCCTAGCATGTGCTAGGCACATAGCAGCCCCCTTCTTCCACAGCAGATCCTTTCAACTGCCAGCTCATGGAAGCAGGGGCTGATGTCTACATACCCCTCGTCCATCACCCTCTGAAAACCAGGACTTGTGACCTCCTTTCCAGAATGCCAGAAGCCTGGTGAATCTCAGTCTCTATTGACGGTGAGCACAGAGCTGGCCTCATCTCCTAAACCTTAGCCACTGGGCCCTGAGGCTTGTGGGCTGCTGAGTGCTGCCGGACCCTCTGGGTGGGCTTGACCTTCTCTGAGGTCCCTGTGGACAGGACAGCGGCACAACTCCAGTGGATGCCATTTATATCATAGTTGATGTGAATGTCACCTCCTGGAGTTCTGCAGGGAACAGTCCACGAGGCCAGGAACAGGGATTTCCTTAACAGACCCATAACCCCACACAGTGCCATAAGTTAGGATCTCCAGGATGGTCTTCCATGTGTATGAGCTGAGAAAACACCCAGGTCATACCACGCCTGCTTATGAATCTTTGCTCTTCTAGAAACGCTTACTCTCAGAGATCCAGGCAGCTTCTCTGACCCTCTATTTCTTTTCCCATTTGTCTCTTTCTCAGTCTATCCCCAAACGTCACGGTAAAGTGAAAATCACACATTATTAAATACGATTTATCACTCTCTGCACATATATTTATTTCCCTGTTTAACTTTGCACTCTGGGTTTCCTGGAAATAAGACACACACACACACACACACACACACACACACACACTTTTAACTTGGAAAGACAAGAAGGTATGTGAGACTACAGCTTCATTCCAGGTGTGCGGCAGACATCAGTCATCAAAAACAGCACTCTTGCCTCCTGAGCTGGCACAACCTCAGAATCCTTTTTCGTCTTACATTCCAAGCAGAGAGTGAGCATCGGTTGGAGATGGCATGGGAGGTGATTGATGTCTATTTACCGTTCCTCAGAAATTCTTGCTCAAAACTTCGCAACACTACCTACAGCCCCGAATGTACACCAGATCTCTACCAAAGGACATCTTGCTCCTTGGGTGTTCATTCTCACATTCAGTGTAACCCGTTTGAAGCTCAATCATAGTTTTCCCTCCTCCAAGCAGCCTTCACCCCCAACATCCTTTTTTCAATTAATGGCATGCCATTTGCCTGGTCCTCCAGGCTAAAAAATTCAAAAATTTCTGACCCCCCCCCCCCGTGTCTCTGTGTTCTCCCCTTCTCAAATCCTGCCAATACCCCCCATCCTGTCACTCTCTTCCTTTCATTGTTTCTCTGGTTTGTCTCTGCTGCCTAGACCATTACAGCCCCCATTCAGACCTTTCATAGGCTGGCAGCAGTGTGGAAGATGAGCCTTGAGATGTAAAGTGTCCCAGGCTGTAGGGAATTTTCTCTGTTCTGAGCTCCCAGTCTCTGTGCCTCCTTAGGACAGATATTCTTTTCAACATATTTGAGACACAGGAAAATAAGGCCCATGGGATTTGCAGTTCACACCTTTGTCGTCACATCCCAGCTCCGCAGCCTCCATTCATCCTTCCTCCCTGTCTCCCTGCTTCTTTCCTTTTCTCCCTCCCTCCTTCCCTTCCTTCCTTTCACCATATATTTATGGAGCACCAATTATGTGCTCATCAAAGTCTCTACATGTATACAATGGGATATTTAATGTAAAATAGGTAGCCCAGTGCCTGGGATAGAGCAAGTACTGGATAAGTAGGTGGGGGAAAGGCTGATTCTCAGACCTGAAAATGCACCAGAAATCACCTGACCCTGTCACGTCACAGAGGAGGAAACTGAGGCCCAGAGCAGCTGTCCGAGGTTCCTGCACAAAGTTGGGCAGAACTAAGACAAGAAGCCAGGCGTCTCGATGACAGCTTGGTGCACGTTTTGCTGCCTCCACGAGGGGTGTGGCTACCCTTGGTTATGTTTCAGGTTGGAGAGGTGAAGCTGGACTCTGAACCCAGAAGCCAGAGTCACACCTTCTTCCACATTCTTACACGCGCGCACACACACACACACACACACACACACACACACACACACACACACACAATGTGAGACTGTCCTGAGCCAAGTCTCCAGAAGGCAGCCAGGGTGGACCAAAGACCCAGCTCACAGGACAACGTGAGGGACAATGGTGCTGTTTCTTCCGGAAAGCATCCTGCATCTGCAGCAGAGGCCTCCTCTGTACCTCCTTCCCCCAGCGCCCACATGCCAGGCCTGCAAGCCCTGCCAGCCCTACTTCAGAAGCAGCTCAGAGGGCTCCTCTTCCATCCACTGAGTTTGTCTGACGCCACCCCGTCACAGTCTCCTAGTGAAGAGACTGGGGTGTCTGTCCTCCGTGCAGCCCTCAACACGAACCTTCTAAAACGGAACTCCAATCATGTCTCGCCTTTGCTTAAACCCTTTCCACCCCTCACTTCTGCTCCAGCCATCCTGTTCTTTCAAGCGTCATTCCTTTGCTCAGACTATTCCTTAGGCCTGTAATAGCCATTTCTACCCTTTTACTTGAAAGACATTTCACAGAACAAATAAACAAAAAGCAGTAACAAGGTAACACACCTTCACTGCTTTAGAGCATGTGAGTTATAAATGAGAGAAACTCAACCACATCAAACAAAAATAAATAGAATTTATTGGGCCTTGTAATTAAAAGGTCAGTGGTAGAACCAGCCTCAGGCAGGGCTGGAACCAGGGGTTCAGATGATACCACTGGGGTTTTTTCTTTCTTTGCATCTAGCTTTACCCTCTGCTCGTCTCGTCTCCGTTTGTGCATTGACCACTTCCCACAGATGCTCCTTTGTGTCCAGGGAATATGGTTATAAAGTAGCCTCAACTTATATCATCCTCATAGCCAGATCTGACTTATTCGTGTGTCACAGTAGATACAGTGCCTTGGGCTCACAATAGTTTTAGGGGCCCACAAAAATGGTTTCATCTCTTTTAAGTCAGAAGAAAAAAAATGAACTTTCAGTTGAGGAAAATGTATCCGATAATATATTCATTTTTATACAAATGCAGTCATAGAATATAATTTTAAATTTTTTATGGAGAAGAGGTGAAGGTCAAAGTGCTTAGGACCCACAAAAGTCACAATAAGGCCCTGTTTGACTCTTAAGAAGGAAGAGAGACACTTTCTCTCTGTTTCCATATGTTAAACCTATAGGAAACTCTGTCCCTGATTGGATCATATCCCAGAATAAGTCACTCTACCTGGAGGGAGGGAAAAGTCTGATTGGCCCGCCCTGAGGGGAAATATCAACCTCATACAAACACAAGAAATGTGGTTTCCTGTAAGAACAAGGATTCTGTTTCAAGAATGTCCACCAAAATTTGACTCTCTCTCCCAATTGATCCCCCCCTTATGATTCCTTGCCCAACACCTTCACCAGCCCCAGAAAAACTAGTTGCCATTACCTCTATGCTCACTTAGCGGCTTGTTCTAGGGTGATTGTAACTAATTGAATGACAGAATTTCCTACCCTGAGGTGTGAGCTCCTTGAAGACAGAGTGAAGGAGTGGGCAGTAGAAATCTGGTCTACAGGAATGAGCAGAAAGAGGTGTTAGCTCTGCCTAGCGGTGTGAGGAGGAGACCTTTGATCTGGGTCTTAAAGTCCGGAAGTCTTCCTGGAGGAAGGGGTGTTTTAACTGGGTTTAGGGCTGAAGAAGGACTCCAGGGGACAGAAAGAGGTGAAAGGCACAAGGGTGGGAAGGACTAGGGTATAGGGAAGAATATAGCAGGAGATGAGCTGAAAAGAGAATGGGACAAGATCACAGAGGGGCCGTGAGTAAAGGAATGTGGATTTTTCCACAGAGGGTCTACAGAGGGCCGAAATTGAGTGTGAAACGGTGCATCTTGGTGCCTTTTTCTGCAGAGAAGTTCTGTAGTTTTCTAGATTTCCAAAGGGTTCTCTATCTTAAAATGGTTAGTAATCACTAGTAACAGAGAGGTATTCCTGCTCCTGGAGTGAGGGAGGAGTGCCACACTCTAGAACGTAATCACAACAGCTCTCTGGCTAGTGCTCTGTGGAGAATGGGCTGAAGGAGGAGTAGAGGCTGGGAGAGCTTTGGGAATCTGTTTCAAGAGCCTTAGGGCAATAATAACAGGAGGAGCAGTTGGAATTAGAAGATGTCCTAGCAGTACCACTAGTAGGTGCTTTCTGCCTGGTGGGGGTGATGGAGAGGAGGAGAAAGTGACTCCAAGACTTCGAGTTTCTAGCATGATCTTGTCGTAGGATGTTTAACAAATTATTTTTTAATTGGATGATTGCCTTTGACTTCCTCCTCCCATTTAGATGATGTCTTTTTTTTTTTTTTTTTTTTTTTGGCTGTGTTGGGTCTTCATTGCTGCACACGAGCTTTCTCTAGTTGCGGCGAGCAGGGGCTACTCTTCGTTGCGGTGCGCCAGCTTCTCATTGTGGTGGCTTTTCTTGTTGCGGAGCATGGGCTCTAGGCGCGCAGTTGTGGCACGTGGGCTCAGTAGTTGTGGCTCGCAGGCTCTATAGTGCAGGCTCAGTTGTTGTGGCGCACGGACTTAGGTGCTCCGCGGCATGTGAGATCTTCCTTGACCAGGGCTTGAACCCGTGTCCCCTGCATTGGCAGGCGGATTCTCCACCACTGCGCCACCAGGGAAGTCCCATGATGTCTTTTTAAGAATAGAAATTATTTATTTCATTTGAAACTTAAGAATTTTTTTAAGGGTTAACATCCCTGATATATACAGATTTCCACTTTCTGCTTTTCCTTTGAGTGCAGTGTTGCCTTTGTGTCCTGTTCTACAATAGCCCTGTGGATCTGTTTGTTGAACCTATTTCTCCTGGTTTTCCATGCTTGGAGAACATCTTTTAAAGTACGGACAGGAATATCAAGACTCTCTGCTTTTCTAAATCCTGACTTTTACACCCTCTGCAGCTACCCGCTCCCTTCCCCAGGGCGCAGCAGCTCGGACCGGCTGCCTTTTGGCCTCGAGGAGAATGGGGGCACACCGTTTGCCACCAAAGCTTCGGGAAGGCACCACCATCACCACCACCAGCACCAGCACCACACTAACTATGGCCTCTCACTGACCCTGGAGAGCAAGGAGGGGCCTTTGAGGTCCCCAAACTCCAGCAGTAAATCGCTTACAAGTGAGTAGGGGTGGAGGGGGCAGGGTGGGGTGGGGGAGTGATGCTTTCCTAGATGCTCAAGACAGCCCCCTTGCAGTGCAGCTCGGAACAATGGTAATGCCTGTGCTGGGTTACCAGGTCTGGGCAAGAGCTGACAAGAGCCTTGTGCATTAGGCAGGGGCCACTTAGAAATTATGGTTTACCAGCAAACTGTGATTTCGTTACAAGAGAGCAAATGTCTCTCCACCTCATTCTGTGCCGGTTCTCTGCTTCTGCCATACCCAGCACTGGCTCAAGCAATGGAACAGAGGCACACGGGAGTGAGGTGGCTGGAATCTCTCATCCCCAACCACAAGAAAGCCCATTCTGTCCCATTTCGGACATCCCACTTTTCTGAGAGCAAGGTGTCAAGTGGATCTAGTGCACACTGTTCAAGTTCCCAGCGAGAGAAATTACGGAAATGCAGAGTAAGCAAATTAGAAACGTTTCTAGCAACTTGCCAGAGTGATTTTATATGTGTTAAAACTAATTAAAAATGTGGGCTTGGATTTTGTATGACTGTTTTCTTTTTCTAGAAAATCATTTTTATTATGTTTTACCAAAGAATTGGTCTGTGTTAGGAGGTGGGGGAAGAACTTGTTCTTTATCCCACATGGTTTGAAAAAGTGCCAAGGTAGAGGCAAGAGTCAAGAGGCTTCGATTCTAGTTCTCACTGTTGAGCCAAGTCCCCACTTGGATCCTTGGTTTTCTTGTCTATGGAATGTGGTGGAGGGTATTGAGAAGATGGCCAAGGAGTCTTCTGGGTCTGATATTTCATGAGTCTGTGGGCTGGTGAAAAGGATGAGCCATTGAGCCTTTACCTGCAGGTCACAGGTAGCAATTCTGGGTTGGCGGAGCTAGAAATGGGACCTCGTCATCCACTTGGTGTTGAAAAATCAGTCCCTCATCACTATCCTCACTGCCCTGGCCCTGGGCCAGGCCTCATCCTTTTGTATCTGGACAACTATAACGGGCCTCTACGGGCACCTCCTCCAGTGGAGTCTCCAAATTGTAGCTGCTAAAGCGAGAGCACTCACCAAATAGCTCTGACCAAATGCCTTAAGCCCTTTCCATGGTACTTCACTGTCCTGGGATAAAGCCAACACTTCTGAGCATGGCCACACACAGACCTTCACAGCCTGGCCCCTGCCAAGGTCTCCAGCCTCCCCCAACACTCCTCACTACACTCTAGCTGCGTGGAACTCCTCTCCTCTCATTAAACACTGTGCCACGTCCCAGCTCTGTCATTTGCACCTGCTGTTCCCTCTGCCTGGAATGCTTTTCTCTACCCTAATGAACTCCTATACATCCTTCAGGAACCAGCTCAAAGGTTGTCGGTGAAACTTTCTCTTACACCCCTCCCCAATTCCTGGCTTTGGAGTGCCCTCCCTCTTACTCTATATAATTAAATAAATCTTTGGTCGCTCTTATTGGGGGTATCTGCACAGGCATCTGTCTCCCCCACTGGACTAGAATTGTATCTCGTTCATCTCTTTATTCTAGCTTCCCAGGTCTCAATTGCTATCAGTACTTGGCACAAACTTTAATATGTAATGAATATTGAATATTTAATGTATTAATGGATAAAAACAAGCTAGTGGGAGGAGTGGTGGTGAACTAATCCAACTTTCAGAAATGAAAATCAGTGAATTTGATTTTAGAAGCATAACATGGTTTTTAAGGGCACATTCATCTGTCTGTTAGCCTGAACACTAATCTTTCCCATTTGCATAGTGCTTTTCCATTAATAAAGCATTGGCACATGAATTACCTCACTTAATATTCACAGCAACCCTGCAAGGTAAGTAATTTTATTTTCATTTGAAAATGGCTGAGAGGCTCAGAGAAGTAAAGTAACCTGCCCAGGGCCACTGCTCATATTTGGGAGAGTTAGGCCTTGACACCTCGACCTTAAATCTTCTCACATCCCATCTGCTAGTGCATTCCTGAGAGATTCAAGCTGCCAGAGGAGAAGCCAGGCAGAAAGGCCCTGGGAGTCGGGCTCTGGCAAGCATCTTTTATCACCTATATCTCTCTGCCCTTTCAACCTTTCCTTATTCACTTGCAGAACTGAGTCCAGGAGCACCTGCCCTGTTCAGCGAAGCCGCTGCCCATCTAAAGAAGCTGGAACTGGAAACTGTGAAGGCTGCTGGACCCTGGCCTGCTCTGCACATCAACATAAATAAGGTGCCAAGGACTGGAGCTGGGCAATGAGCATGGACCTGGGGTTCACTCAGACCTCTCATTATTACCCTGCCTGCCTCCTAAACTATGTGCCTTTGTCTTGGAGGGATTTCTACTCAATCTTTTTCTGCTCAGCATGTCTCTTAGGAGCAGAAATTCACTTACATTCTTTTTGGGTGGATTACAGCACTAGGGGCTGCCCCCAGTGCTGAGGCCCAACAAGCTGGATCTGTTAGTGGTCTCTCCATCCTTCTGACTGAAAGTTCCATGAGGGAAGCATCCACATTTACCTCTTTCCATTTTTAGCCTCTGTATTAGTCTGCATTGGCTACTATAGCAAATTACCATAGACCAGGTGGCTGAAACAACAGATATTTATTTCTCACTGATCTGGAGGCTGGGAAGTCCAAGATAAAGGTGCCAGATGTCTTGGTTCCCTGGTGAGAGCTCTCCTCCTGTCTTGGAGCTGGTCGCCTTCTCACTGTGTTTTCACTTGCCAGAAGAGAGGGATCTTTCTTCCTTCCTCTTTGTAGAAAGCCACTAATCCCATCATGAGGGCCCCACCCTCATGACTTCATCTAAATCTAATTACTTCTCAAAGGCCCCATGCCAAATACCATCACAATGGTGGTTAGGGTTTCAACATATAAATTTGGAGAGAACACAGTTCAGTCCATAGCACCCTCTATGTCACTCAGACAGTACCTGGCACATCGTAGATGTTCAGTAACTGTTTGCTAATGGAAGGAAGGGAGGGATGAAAGTAGGGAGGGCGGGCGGAGGAGGGGACAGGGCAGAAGCCAAGCCCTCTTTTGGCTAGACCTGTTCTTACATCCAAATGGGTAGCCTTATAAAAGCCAGGTTTTATCTTAGAACTGTAGAAAGCTGGTGCTGAATTCAATCTGTCATTTAGTTCAGCCTTTTCAACATCTGAGACCAGAGAAAAGGCAATGGCTTTCCCAAGGTCACAGAGCAGTGGTGAAGCCTTGGGCTCCCGACTCCTGGCCCAGTGCCTTTTGCACTCCAACATGCTTCTTCATTTTCTACACCAGGATTTCTCAGCATAGGCTCTAGTGGCATATTGGCCTGATAATGTTGTGTGGGGGGCTTACCTGTGCATTGTAGGATGTTTTACAGCACCCCTGGCCTCTCCCCACTCGATGCTAGTAGAACCCCATCCAGGTGTGACAACTAAAATTGTCTCCAGACATTGCCAAATGTCCCCCGAAGGGCAAAATTGCCCCTGGTCGAGATCCACTGTTGCACACATATTTAAATTTTGAAAATCCCCATAGAAATAGTATTCTTTACTCATGGGTCATTTTTTTCCACTCTAATGCTTAGCTTTGCCCCTTTATAAGAGGGAATAGGAGGAATTTGGAAGATCTGGCCTGGAAAGCTCCCCCTCCTTACCTGCACTGGTGAACGTGGGAAGGTTATACCTCCTATCGGGGCTCTTCCTCCACCCCAGACATCCCTCTAGCCTGCACTACACTTCCAGCATTTCTCAGAAGACCCTCCACTCCCTTGCAATCCCACACCCCAGCAGGGCAGCCTGAAGTCCCTCTGATCACTAAAGGGCCCCAACCTCAAGACCCTGTTCACCCACTTTTTCTTTGATACTACCCTCCCTGATAGCCAGCTGGAAAAAAATTCCTCCTGCGGGATGGCACTTATATTCTTTCAGTCAACAAATCTTTATTGAGCAGGCCTTTGCTAGGTGTTGGGAGTCAGCCTGATGGATTGTGTGCCCCTGGATTTGTCTTCTCTCTCTTAGTCTCTTGATTGTCAACTTTTCTTCTGCAGTCCACACAATACATTGTTTTAACAGGGACTTACCTGGAGTTAGGCAAAATCCAAAACTATTTTGCAGGGAAGTATAGCATATGGTAGCAGAGAACTCACAAGCTCTAGGTAATTTGTAGTTGCATGAATATTGGTGGGACATCAACAGTAATGGCTTGCTCTGAGTTAAGATGTAGCTGAGACAGCTGTGAGTTATTGTGCATTTCCCTGGCTCTCAAGCAACAATACCCCTCTTTTCTCCTCCACTTGAAATGCATCAGTGAGCAGGTAGGCTAAAGTGGTGTCAGATAACCTTGACTTTGTCCTAATGCATAAGCAAAGTATATTACTTCATATTATGATTCTTTATCATTAATAAAACAATCCTCACAACTTATCATGATACCACAGTTGGGGACTAATGGTTTTGATGGCTTTTAAGGTTTTTTGCAGTCTGAAGAATCCACTGATTCTTCTAAGGTTTCGATATGTTAATGGTGAGAAGACACTTGGTTGCCCAATTCCAAAAGCGTATCCCTCATAGAGATACCTTTTATGCAAACATATTCATGTAATAACACTCAAATTTTCCAAAATTTATATTGGTCTTCACCTGAGTCAAGTCATAGAGTTGAAAGGTAGCTCCTTCTTTTCAGAACAAGCCAGCTTGAATTTTATATCCAAAAAGCATTTTAGAATTAATAAATTCAAGGGGAAAATCAATGCTAAATTCTCTTATTTTAGCAGCATTCAATTTTTTTTTTAAAGTAGGTCTTCAGTCATTACTGTCGGTATAACTATATCCCCTTAAGCAATTGTCAAAAATCTCAAATGGTCTTTAGAACCAGTTCAGTTCTTGTATTCCGGCATATCATTCCAAAAAATTAGATCTAATTAAAAAATTAACTCATCATACACCAGTGAAAACACCCATGCTAGTATATATCTTTTCAACAATTATCTTAATGTAACAGGATTTACATATACAAGATAAATTATACTAAAACTATACTGTAAATAATAAATAAGTTACTTGTTTTGTTTTGTTTTAGAGAATGCTAAGTCTCTTAGGATCCTGACTCCGTTCAAAACAGTCTATTGTCTTTATACTCAGCTTGATGGCTTAAGATCATTAGTGTCCTCATATCCGATGCTCTCTTTGTAGTTATATATTTTTTTCTAACCAAAGAATCTAACGTGAAAGTGCCATTCATATCCTTTTTTCCCATGTGATTGTCATGATAACCTTGTGAAGAAAGAAACAGCCTCAGAGAGGTTAAGGGGAGCCAGTGTGGCTGGTGGTCAGGGGCTCTAGCTTTGGAGTCACCCAGTCCTGGGTGTGAATCGTGGCTCTTCTGTGTACTTCCTGTGTGACCTTGGGCAAGTGACTTGCCATCTCTCTGCTTTGTTTTTCTCATCTATAAAATCGGGATGGTGATAGTATCTACCTTCAAATGGAATGGTTAAATGAGAGGATTCAATGAGATGTGCATATGAAATCCTCCTTCCCCCCCGCCCCCACCGCCCCTTACCCTCCTTCTCCTCCATCGCCATCACCACCACCATCATCATCATCTTCTTTATGGTGCTAGTAAGGGAAAGAGCTGAGATTCAAATCCAGGTCTTCTGTCTCTGCTTATTTTACTGTTTTGTGAAATTGCTGGGTTCAGCTTGTTCTACCAAATTCCCTCCATATGTTTGGAGGTCCTGCTGGGAAACTGCATTCTCTGCCCTCTTTTCTTTATTCAATGATGTCAACCAGCCAATTGCCCTGTGCTTCCTCTGGAGCTTTCATAAAACCCCTACTATGTGTATCAAGGTGCTCAATAAGACTTGTGAATTAGATTAATTTTGGAACTTGCAGAATTGGAGGCCTTTAGAACATTTTATTCTTGCCCTGGTACCTTGTGGCTAATGTGCCATATTAAGTCCTGATGTCACTAAACTGACCTTTAGAAATCATATGGTCTTGTATCTTTCTTATTAAACACATATCTTCCGATAATAACTATATATTATTATAATCTTCCTCAGTAGACATTTATTAAGCACCTGCTATGTGCTGAGCACCATATTAGCACTGGGATATACAATGGCCACAATAGGCATGCTTAACAATACGACATTATTTCCCAGAGTGTGATGTGTGTACCCTCAAAGATGATTTCAAGTTATATACATGGATGAGTATTTTTTAATAGTTACATAATTATCATAATTTATGTCATAATAAATATAATAGCCACCAAGTCTATGATTTCAAAGATACTGTTGCTTAGGACACACTTAAAATAGGTAGCCCCAGGGAAATCCACCTTAACTGGATTGTATGAATTATAGGTACATGTTTAGTTAATACATGAGAAATGGCAAAAATAGCAAAGATGGTACCAGATTATTGAAGTCTGAGACACTCTAAAATGAGGCCACATAGATACAAATTTCTCATTGAGAATCACAGTTTTCAGCAAGATTATTGTAAAAATACCAATTACTATTTTGTACTCTTTCCGTTAACCCAGCAAGTCACAGAACTGGGTCTCTACATGTAAGAAGTAGCAGTTATGGGGGAAATAGCACTGCAGCTGGGTGTAGGAAACTCGGAGCTTGAGTCCTGGCTTTACCTGCATGAATATTGGAGGAGTCTCTTCTCTTTGGACCTTCCCCGTCTTCTGACTCATGGGCTTCCTAATACAACCTCTCCCTGCTTCACCTGAGAATGAGAGGATGTGCTTGTGAATCCTTTGCAAAGAGAAAAAGCACTGGTACAAACATAAGAAGTTAGTGACACACTTGTCTATATGTTTATGTCTTTGGGTTATTTGCAGTGATGATTGATGGGAAAGATTAATGTATGTGTATTCCTCGTTCTTTGTTTACACTCTGTTGTGTGTATTTTGGTTCATCTCAGGCTGAAGAAAAAAAGGTTTCTGAGAAGACTCTTCAGACCCCACTTTTGCCTTCCCCCGTGGCTGATCACGTGAAGTGTAACATTTTAAAAGCCCAGCTGGAGAATGCTTCCCGGGTGAGTACCCAGGTGCATGCCATGCATGCAAGCCTTTGATTTCATGTTGCGGGATTTCCTCTGTGCCACGTAGAAGAAAGAGGCATTCTAGCACTGAGATGCTGTGTCAGTCAGGGTGCAGCCAGGAGACAGGAGCCACACCTGTTATGTGCACAGAGCTTTTAATATAAAGAGTTATTAACTGGTATAGCTATAACTGGGTAAGTGAAAGGGCCAGCCCTGTACGCCGTGGTGGGTCTGAGGACCACAGGCTGCTGCATCTCCTGTTGACCTCCAGTGTGTGTTCAGCTGGCCTGGCCAGGCTGAGTGGGTGTCCTTTCCTTCCCTATCATTCTTTATGGGACTCGCCAGAGGGAAGAGGACAAGGCTTCTATCAAAATCCTATGACATAATTCCTCCCAGGCTCGGTACACTGATGTGAAAGGACAGCTTCTAAACTCTTTTGTAAGCTGTAAGTGCTACGTGAGCATAGAGCTGCTTATTATTCCTGGTCTAAAATGTGAAGTGGGTGTGGCTTTAGACTGTGGGTGTGGCTTTTCTCACACCATCCTTTTCTCATTCCAACATGAGCTGGCACATAGCAGGTGCTCAATAAGAGCGCGAATGCGAGCACTGATTTTATTTGAATGATTACGTGTTAATCCCTGCGATGGGGAGTGACTCAAGAAAACACTTTTTGTTAAACACTGGAAAATTTTGTTATTGACTGAGTACTTGATGATCTACCTCTTTGATACACCTTCACATTTCGGTAATCCTTTGAATGTAGGAGACTTGGAAGCATTTTTGCATGCCAGGATGTCCGGTTTTGACAGACCTGCCTGTTTTCTTTAACAGGTTGGAAAAGAGGAATCAACGTTTGTAAATATCAATAAGAAATCCAGTCTTCAGGACGCTAACGTAAGGTCTGTTGCTTCTTGTTTGAATGGGGAAACAATAATACCTTCAGCATTATCCTCAAAACATTACTCATGAGGGCATTTGCTAATAAAATAAAGAGGAAAAAGAAAACCGAGAGAATATGAGCCTGAAGCAAGAGAAAAGGACTGTCATAAACAACTTCCTTTATGCCTCAAAAATGCCACTTATTCTGTTTTAATATTTCTACCTGATGTACCAAAAAAGAAATCACTTTTGAGATGCTTCTCAGGCATGTAGACCTGACCTTGTCATTCATTCCCCTGCTTAAAGTCACGGTGGAGTCCGGACTCCTTCACAGAGCATAGGGAGACCTTTATGAGCTGCCTTCTTCTCCCTGTCCCAGCTCAGTTCATCAGTCTTCCCGTGGTCCATTCACACGCTCCTCATCTGAGCTCCTTGAAGTACTAGAACCACAAATTGTTCTTTAAAGCCTCCAGGCTACCACCAACCCAAACCCAGAGGGAAACCTTCCTTTCCTGATCTCACAGAAAGCAGACACTCTTCCCCTCCCAGCCCAAGTGAGTAACAGCCTGTAGATCATGGCAGCCCCACTGACACCTTGGCAGCCTGCTAACATTGGTGGCGGTCTCCCTAGGATAGAGTCTTCCAAAATGGGTCCAAGGAGCACTGCAACCGTATCTTGCTAAAACCAAAGACTCAGGTCCTACTCCAGACCCTTCAGATCCTTTGGTGGAAGGCGGGGTGGGTGTTGTTGGCAGGGGAGGGGAGGGAGGGGGATGGGATGGGGGGGGTGCGTGGTTGTGGTAGGGGAGGCCAGGAATGAGAATTTCAAAAACACCCAAGGTGACCTAGAAACCTCTACCCTTGGGAACAGTTGATACTAAAATAAAGACTAGTATTTCTCTATGTCATCTCATGATGCCTGGCCCATGTTCTTGGTATAAATTCGTCTTCCTCCCGAGACCCATACCCAGCTGCCTCTTGGACTTTTCAAAACCTTAATTCATCTCTTCCCACCCTACCCTACTGTCCCTTCGCCAGTTTTCCTATCTTGGTTAGTGGCATTGTTACCTACCTGTGATCCAGACCTGAGGCCTGGGAGTCCTTGACCTTTACCTACCTCATGCCCTCATCTAATTGGTCACCAAGTCCTGCCAATTTGACTTTCATATTATCACCCACATCCATCCGCTCCTCTTCATGACCCTCCTCCCGGCCTATCCCCGGGCCTCATCCTGGATAACCACTACTACAGTCTTCTAAGATGCTCCCAGCTGGCCTGCTCTCACCAGCATCCTTTGTTGCTCTAAGGGCCTTTCTAAAATTCAAGTCTGACCTCGCCACTCCCTTGCCTAAAACCTTCAGTGACCGCCTTTGCCTTCAGGGTAAACAGCTCATCCTCAGGTGCCTCAAGCCCTGGCCCCTGCTTTCCCCTCTGGTCACAATCCCCTGCTCTTCCTCTGGGACCTTACCCATCAGCAGTTCCAGGTCTCCACTCTGTCTCCCACCTTGGAAGTCTTACCTCCATCTGGTTAAGTGTAAATCCCTCCTTGAAGCTTTCCAGACACCAACCGTTTCACCCAAGCAAAGTTATGTGCTCCCCTAGGTGTTCTTTCGGGGACCACGTTCCGTTGACTCTGGGGTCCCAACTTGAGGAAATCATGAACCTAAAGTATGTTGACTCCAGTTTCGTATTTGCTTATTCACATGTTTCTTTAACAAACATTTCCTGGGCACTGGCCACCTACCTATCACCATATTAGACATTGAGCAGAAGGGAAGATGGAGGTCCAGAAGTGTTAACTGACTTGCTAGAGGTCCCTTGCTGAGAACCTCAATTTGTTTTGATGGCTGTTGGTCCCAGAAGGTAATTTCTGGTGTTTTAAGTGAAATCAGTCACATACAAAAATGTGTAAAAGCTTTACCTTAAAATCACTGGTTTTGAGTAAGCCCATAGGTTATCTGGCATATTTTCTTCAGGAAATATAAAAATGAAACTTAATTTTTAACATTTTCACCTAGACATAGAATTAAAATTTCAGAGTAACTCTTAAAGGTCTTCTGATTATGCATTTTCACATGAAATACTCTAATCATTATTTATCTCTCTTTTTAAAAAAATATATTCTGTGCTATGTTTAAAATAACATAGCTACCAGATTCCTTGGAAGTAAAAACTGGTTATACACAGGTTTCTCTTTACTCATTTTACTGTCAAAACCTGGTTATGAACCAAAACCTAAAGTTGGGAGTGGGTGTTTTTGGCAGGGAAATGTTATGTGGTACCCCAGTTATGTTCACTTCCTGCTTGCTGTATTTTCTTCCCTATGATTTTTTTGGTTTGGGCTTTTCTGTGGTATTTTAAAATAATTAGATGTAATAAGTAAAGAGGAGAAAAAAAAGGATATCTTGACTATCAACGTTATTAAGGTATAAATTAACTGAGAAAGCAGTCCCTACAGTCAAAATCAGACCATAAACCTTTTTATTGGTGGTGTTCTGCTTTTCTGGTGTGTCTCTAGAAGTCCTATTCCTATACGTGTGGAAACTACCCAACCAGCTGTGGAAAAGTCAGAAATCAAGCCTCCCCGAGTGCGGAAGTTAACGAGACAATACAGCTTGTGAGTTCTATGCTGCAGGTTTTTCAATTATAACAACAAAGGTGATGCTAAATGTCCAGTTGTAAATGCTTCTTAGCCCTTCACACCATTCCCAAAGAGCTATCCCAAAAATACAGTCTGTTTCCAACTTAAGTCATAGTGGGACTGGATCTTTCTCCCTGAAAACATGACATGATTGGCATATGTATTGTTTTTTTTTTTTTTTGGGTACGTGGGCCTCTCACTGTTGTGGCCTCTCCCGTTGCGGAGCACAGGCTCCAGACGCACAGGCTCAGCGGTCATGGCTCACGGGCCTAGCCGCTCTGCGGCATGTGGGATCCTCCCGGTCCAGGGCACAAACCCGCGTCCCATGCATTGGCAGACGGACTCTCAACCACTGTGCCACCAGGGAAGCCCCGGTATTCATTATCGATTGCTGTGTAACAAATTACTCCAAGATTCAGTGGCGTAAAACAATCCAGACTTATTACCTCACAGTTTCTTTGGGTTGGGAATCCAGGCATGGCTTAGCTGGGTCTTCTGGGTTAGAGTGTCTCTTAAGGCTGCCTTCAAGGTGTTGGCAAGGGCTGCAGTCTCATCTGAAGTCTCATTCATGCCGTGTGGGACAGGATTCAGTTCCTTGAGGGCTGCTGGACTGAGGTCATCATTCTTTGCTGACTATTGGCTGGAGGTTGCCCTTAGTTCCTGGTCATGTGGACCTCTGCCCCTTTCTCCATAGGAGAAAACACACAAGAAGAGCCAGAGAGAGCACTAAGAAGGTGACATCACAGTCTTTTATAACCTAATCTCAGAAATGACATCCCATCACTTTTGCCCTATTCTGTTCATTTGAAGCAAGTCCCTAGATCCAGTGCACACTCAAGGAGACAGGCTTCTTCAGGGACACAAGTAGCAGAAGGGGATCAGGGGGAGCCATATCGGATACTGCCTCCATGGTGCCGTGGTGAAATGGTAGCATTTTCTGTCAACAGAGCCAAAGCTAATCCCTGAGCTATAGGAGGAGCCATATTCCTGTAGGAAAAGCCATATTCCTGTAGGAGGAGCCATATTCCTGTAGGAGGAGCCATATTCCTGTAGGAAGAGCCGTATTCCTGTAGGAAGAGCCATATTCCTGTAGGAGGAGCCATATTCCTGTAGGAAGAGCCATATTCCTGTAGGAGGAGCCATATTCCTGTAGGAGGAGCCATATTCCTGTAGGAAGAGCCATATTCCTGTAGGAGGAGCCATATTCCTGTAGGAGGAGCCATATTCCAAAATGTCCCAGAACCGCCAGGACCTGTCCAGTTCTATTCAGCTTAACAAAAGTTTTTTTGGCTACCATGTGCACAGGGATATTCTAGGCACTGTGGGGGAAGAACAAAGTGACTTTGACAATTCCCATGCAAGGGCTCACAATTTATTAGAGGGAAAGACAGATTCCCTCTAATAAATTATAATTATAATCCAAAGAAGACAGGCAAATGCTACAGTAAGGGTGGTGGTATATTAACATAATCACAATGGTAGTTAGAATTTCTTGACCTTGGCTATGGCTCAGGTATAGTGCCTGGATGTATAATTGGTCAGAGAGCTGCAGGGAGATCTTTGGGCACAGTGGAAAGCGTGGGGCTCTGGAGTTAGAAAGGCCTCTAGTTTACTGTTACAAGCTCTTGGGAAAATTACTCTTTGAACCTCTCCTTCGTCTGTAAAATGGGTAAGGATTTTGTGAGGGTAAACATGAGATAATGTGGGTAAAGCCCTAGCTTTCAGCCTAGCCCTGGCTGAAAGATGAGTTAGTTCCCCTTCCTTTCTTCTTATGGACCTGAAGCCTCTGAAGAGGTCAAGTTTAGGAGGTACTGAGAGTACAGAGTATAGGACAAGGAGTGTAACTCCAGATGCAGTTCTCAAACAGCCAGCTCAGGCCTGCCACTTGCACCTTGTGAAAAGAAGAAAGGGGAGTGCAGTTTCAGGGCAGACACATCCCACTTCACTAGCCTTAATAGAAGTTTCTGGACGGTATAGCAGCTGTATTAC
This sequence comes from Kogia breviceps, assembly GCF_026419965.1. Taxonomy (NCBI): domain Eukaryota; kingdom Metazoa; phylum Chordata; class Mammalia; order Artiodactyla; family Physeteridae; genus Kogia; species Kogia breviceps. Next base: position 23,978,128 of record NC_081317.1, read on the forward strand.
CTAGGGAAGCCAAAACGTGTAAGAGTCAAATAATTAACAGTCCTAATGATCTCTGGGGGACAGATTAAACCATGAAAAATCTGCTCCCCTGAGGATAAAGCTGGCAGGATTAACCTTTCACATTTCAGAACTCAGAATGTTATTATCACCCATTCGCGATATGTAATCACTTTGGAAACAATGACTAATACATGACCTGGAAGGAAAGAAAATTTAGCTAACTCACCAAATTGCCTCTTTTAAGGAAAACATTTTTGAACCTCTAACTTCATGTGTATTTCTTAAGATACCCCAAAGTATTCTGCTTTGAAAATCAAAGAATGGCAGCATTTTTCCCATTAGTAATAAATAGCAAAATTGATGGATGAGATTTTCCCAGTTTTAAGTTTTCATCCCATAAATAATAATGGTATTGTTGACACTAGTTACCACTTCTTTACTCACCTCTTCCACTCATAGATATTGATAAAGTTAATAAACACTTGGTTGGGGATACAGATTGGAAAACCTCAGATTTCCCATTTCCTAATAAATAGTTCCGCATCATTAGTTTTGAGATGCAAGGATATGTGTGCCCTTTTTAGCAGTTGCAGTATTCCTAGTTCCTAGGCCAGAATTACGTGTGCTTGTTTGGGTTTTAGGGTACTCCATCAAAGCGTCATGATATTCAGGTGCTCTGAAAAAGTTATCAAACTGCTGCTTTTTAGGATATAAACAAAAATCTCAGCTGTGTTCTTTTCTCGAAGTACGGCATAGGGAGGAAAGGTGTGGCTGCTGTGTGCAGAGTGAAGGGAGAAGCAAGCTCTGCAAAGAGTTGAAGGCAGGTAAAAGCATCATCTTTATATTGATGTCAGCTGGTATGTTTAGAAAATGATGAGCTGCTTAACTTTTACCCAGATATATAACTTTCCTATGTATTTCAACATAGTGTAAAAATCTAAAGGCGTTCAGGCAAGACAGAAAAGTCCAAAGAGAAAAGTAACTAATTCCCTAGAATCACACCATCAAAAATAACCAGTGGGGCTTCCCTGGTGGCGCAGTGGTTGAGAGTCCGCCTGCCGATGCAGGGGACGAGGGCTCGTGCCCCGGTCCGGGAAGATCCCACATGCCGCGGAGCGGCTGGGCCCGTGAGCCATGGCCGCTGGGCCTGCGCGTCCGGAGCCTGTGCTCGGCAATGGGAGAGGCCAGAACAGTGAGAGGCCCGCGTACTGCAAACAAAAAACAAAAAACGAAAAACAAAACAAAACAAAACAAATAACCAATGTTCACATTTATGACTATTACTCTAGACATTTTTCTATGCGTATATATTGTTAAAATAGAAATCATTTCAAAGAAAAGACTCATACTACTACATAAAATTTTACTTATTAAAATGCTTCATGAATTTACCTTAGACACCAGGTGTTCATCAGAAATCACATTGATAGCATAAGCTGTCTGGCATAGCTCAAGGTCTTAGGTGTGCAAAGACACACTTATCCAGCAGGATATTCCAAGGGTCCAGGGGTTCTCTCAGGAGCTTGTCAGTGGCCAATGGTTCCTTTGGAACGTACAGGGTTTCAGCATCTGGGGCCTGCTGAGTTAGCCCTTTCCTGTGCAGGCAGCAATCTGGCTGGCAGCAGGGGAGAGGGAACTTGTCTTAATTTCTATAAATTTGAGAAAATACTGTCCATGCTAAGAGTGGGGGATTGATGGTGCTGCTCTGTGCTGGGATGATCAGATCAGAAGAGTTTCCAGCCTTGACGTACCTTGTGGGAAGTCAAGCCTTCCCCACAAAGTCAAGCCCTGGAGATAAGCCCCAGCTGCCGTGAGGGAGACTTCTCCCACATGGTGACTTCCTGTCTAGTGGCCTTTCCATCCTGGGTCATCCCACTCGATCAGAGAGGGTCGAAGACCAGAGCTACTTGGCCCCAAAACAATTGTGTGCAACTCCTCCTCTATAATCAGTTTATCACACCAAAGAGACAGTTGCTGTTAGGCCACTAAAGGAGTCATCACACCCTTCGCTCAGAACAGTAGGTTCCTACAAGTCTTATGCTTACCCTCCTAAGGGAGGCTCCTCAGAATAACATCCCTTGGTTTGGTGGTTCCTCAAAAAGTTAAACATAGGGGCTTCCCTGGTGGCGCAGTGGTTGGGAGTCCGCCTGCCGGTGCAGGGGATATGGGTTCGTGCCCCGGTCCGGGAAGATCCCACGTGCCGCGGAGCAGCTGGGCCCGTGAGCCATGGCCGCTGAGCCTGTGCGTCCGGGGCCTGTGCTCCGCAATGGGAGGGGCTACAGCAGTGAGAGGCCCGCGTACCACAAAAAAAAAAAAAAAAAAAAAAAGTTAAACATAGAACTACCATACAACTCAGCAATTCCACTCCTAGGTGGAATTCCAGTTCAAAAGAGTTGAAAGCAGAGACTCATACAAATGTTTGTACACCAGTGTTCATAACAGCACTATTCACAATAGCTAAGAGGTGGAAACAACCGAATTGTCCATCAACAGATGAAGGGATAAACAAAATACAGTCTGTCCGTACAATGGAATGTTACTCAGCCATCAAAAGGAATGACATTTCGACTTATGCGATGACATGGATGGACCTTGAAAACATTATGTTCAAACAAGCCAGATACAGAAGAACATTTACTGTATGATTCCACTTATATGAGGTACCTAGAGTCGTCAAATTCATCCAGACAGAAAGCATCGTGGGGGAGGGGTGTGGAATTTCCCCTTTACCCTTTTTGAGTTCTTGTGGCTGGACTAATAATAAACTAAAAAGGTTAAAAAGAAAGAAATTTTAATTCATGCACATGGAGGTCTCATAGACATGGAACTTAAGAAGTGCCCAAAGCAGGCAGCTTTTCTACTTTTCAGACAAAGAAAGTTGTGAGGAATTGACAGGACAAAGAAACTTTGGTTTTGGGTGCTCATTTAGTGAAGAATCTAAACAGAGTTTGGGCTTGGGGTAGTAACTTAAAGAAGTAACAGCGTTTGTTTATACAGGCCTCTAGGCCCGAATCCCCTGTCTCTGATGATAAAGGGGTCCTTCTATCTTCAGATGTAGGGAGTATACCTTTCACACGAGAGATTTATTTCCCGCTTTCAGGGAGACAGAAAGGAGGGTCAGAGTGTTGGCCATTTCTTAAGTAACTTTAATTCAAAATAATCAATATGACAGACCTTTACACCATGTAACAAGCAGAAAGGAGAAAGTCTGTCAGAAATTAAGGAATAACTGGGGCTTCCCTGGTGGCACAGCGGTTAAGAATCTGCCTGCCAGTTCAGGGGACACGGGTTCGAGCCCTGGGCTGGGAAGATCCCACATGCCGCAGAGCAGCTAAGCCCGTGCGCCACGACTACTGAGCCTGCGCTCTAGAGCCTGTGAGCCACAACTACTGAGCCCGCGTGCCACAACTCCTGAAGCCCATGCGCCTAGAGCCCGTGCTCCGCAACAAGAGTAGCCACTGCAATGAGAAGCCCACGCGCCGCCAGAAAGAGTAGCCCCCGCTCACCGCAACTAGAGAAAGCCTGCGCGCAGCAATGAAGACCCAACGCAGCCAAAAATAAATAAATTTATTAATAAAAAAAGAAATTAAGGAATAACTTTTTACAACATTTTAGGTTATAATTTACCATCATGAAGAGGAGAAGAAAACTTGAGGCCCTAAACAAAATTTCAGTATCCTCTTGGAAACCAGTACAAACTATATTGATAAATATTTATTTCTAATTTAAATGCCCAAAGTAATTACTTTTTCTTACTAAATACCACAGGAAAAAATTACCCCTAAGTTGTTTTTAAAATGCAAATTTTCAAAACTAGGATATTACATCTCATAGTTAATACATATTTTGCTTAATAGTAAAACTATCTCTTACTGGATTAATTTAAAAATCCTGGGCCCTCGGGCCCTCCCCCAAACCTGGAAAGCGCGGGCTGCCCCAAGGGGGCAGCTTGGCAGATTAGTGAGGGAACGAGGAGAAAAGCAGACAGCCATCTCTTCCCCGCTCCAGAGCGTGCGCGCGTTCCTGCTGGGGCTTTCGAGAATCTCGAGGCAATCTTGCAAGCCGTATTTGAACTGGCCAAAGACAACTTCAGACCTGTATAATGTAACAGAAAAGGTCAGAAAACATTAGGCGGTACAAGTGTGAGCATATTCAGTAAGACGAACGTCTCGGGAAGCAGTTGTGGAGGCCCCAGTTCTGCAGATGTATCTAATGACTTTAAGGATATTTGGACAAAACTAAAGGAGTATCATGATAAAGAAGTACAAGGTCTACAAGCAGAAGTAACCAAACTGAAAAAGGAACGACGTTTAGATGCACAGAGACTAGAAGAATTCTTCACCAAAAATCAACAGCTGAGAGAGCGACAGAAAGTCCTTCATGAAACCATTAAAGTTTTAGAAGATCGATTAAGAGCAAGATTATGTGATCACTGTGCAGTAACTGAAGAACACGTGCGGACGAAACAACAAGAGTTTGAAAGTATTCAACAGCCGAATCTTAAGCTTATCACAGAGCTTATGAATGAAAAGAATACAGGAAGAAAATCAAAAGCTTTCTGAACAGCTGCAGCAGCAAATTGAGAATGATCAACCACATCAAGCAACCGATCTTGAATCTGAGGAAGGTGTTATTCCAGATTCACCAATAACCACCTTTTCATTTTCTGGCACTAACCGACTACGAAGGAAGGAGAGCCTCCACGTCCGATACGTAGAACAAACACATGCTAAACTGCAGCACTCTGGGTGTGCACATGAATTGAGAAAATTACCCAAGTCTTCAACTCATCCACAACATGAACATAACGAACGTGAAATTCTACTGGCTGACACTTGTGATCAGAGTCAAGCTCCAGTGGCTAATACACATGGAAAAAGCAGTTATCCTCCTGATAATTTAGCTACAGTTGTTGCTGAAACACTTGGACTTAGTGTTCAATATGAGTCTGAATCTCGAGGTCCTATGAGCCCTCTTGGTGATGAGCTCTACCACGGTCTGGAAGGAGATCACAAAAATCCTTTTGAGGAATCTAGAAGAAATAGTGAAGATAGTTTAAGATTTTCAGATTCTAATTCAAAGACTCCTCCTCAAGAAGAATTGACTACTCGGGTATCATCTCCTGTATTTGGACCTACCTCTAATGGGAAAAGTAGTTTAGGTTTGAATACAAGTTTATCCCCTTCTCTTTTAGAGACTGGGAAAAAAAACCCATCTGTAAACAACGCCTTTCAGCAACACTTCTGATTCTAGATCAGAGAAACCTAGATCAAAATCTGAAGATGGTGCCCTTTTCACACATCATAATATTGGGGCTGAAGTGAAGAAGATCACTAAGCAGTCATCTTCTAGTAAAGCAGGTGCTTATAAATAAAAATACAAGTGAACAGGATAGTATTGATCACATTAAAGATACTGTTACTGATAAAGATAAACATGTGGTACCCCTGAAATCACTGGGAGGCTGAACCAAAAGGCAGAAAATCGAGGAAGAAAGTGGAGATGCAGTAAGCTGCCCCCAAGCCTCCTTTGACAAAGAGAATGCTTTTCCTTTCCCACCAGATAGTCATTCTTACATGAATGGAGACTATGTGATGGATAAACCTCTGGATCTGTCTGATCCATTTTCAGCTATTCAGCGTCAAGAGAAAAGCCAAGGAAGTGAGAACTCTAAAGTCGGATTTGGGCGAGTGACTCTCTATGAGGTTTTGAAGCCTGTTCCAAAGGGCTCTTCCTCAAGCCGTAAAGCCTTGAGCGGGAGCTGTGGGTTAACCAGAGATTCCCCAGAAGAGCCCAGCAGTTTACAGGAGTCCCTCCTCCAGTCCTTGAGTAAATCTCCGGATAATAAAACACTGTTACAAATAAAGGAAGAAAATTCTATCTTTAAAATCCCTCTACGTCCGCGTGAAAGTTTGGAGACAGAGAATCTTTTTGATGACGTGAAGGATTCTGGTTCTCGTGAGCCTCTAAAAATAAAAACCAGGTCAGTCCATGGAGCATGTGAACTTGCCTCAGTTCTTCAGTTAAATCCGTGTAGAATTGCTAAAATAAAGTCTCTACAAAACAACCAAGATGTATCCTTTGAAAACATCCAGTGGAGTATAGATCCAGGAGCAGACCTTTCTCAGTATAAAATGGATATTACTGTAGTAGACACAAAGGATGGCAGTCAGTCAAGATTAGCAGGAGGAGAGACGGTGGACATGGACTGTACATTGGTTAGTGAAACTGTGCTTTTAAAAATGAAGACTCAAGAGCAGAAGGGAGAAAAAAGTCCAAATGGAGAAAGAAAAATGAATGATAGCTTGGAAGATATGTTTAATTGGACTACACATGAAGAATATGAATCCTGTTTGGTGGATAGCTTCCCCCAAATAGCAGATGAAGAGGAGTTGTCAACTGCTACCAAAAACCCAAACTATCCTGGTGATAAGCAAGATAAAGTCAAACAGAAAGCATTTGTGGAGCCATATTTTAAAAATGATGAAAGAGAGACTAGCTTACAAAATTTTCCTCATATTCAGGTGGTCCGGAAAAAAGAAGAAAGAAGAAAATTGCTTGGACACACATGTAAGTAATGTGAAATTTGTTATGCAGATTTTCCAGCAGAAGAAAGAGAAAAGAAGTTGGCTTCCTGCTCAAGACACCGATTTTGCTACATTCCACCCACCACACCAGAGAATTTCTGGGAAGTTGGTTTTCCTTCCACTCAGACTTGTATGGAAAGAGGTTACGTTAAAGAAGATCTTGACCCTTGTCCTCGTCCAAAAAGACTGCAGCCTTACAATGCAATATTTTCTCCGAAAGGCAAAGAGCAGAAGACATAAATGTTGAAGCAAAAACAGGAGAGATGACAATATTCTTTTTATTTATAGTTAAAGTTGGTATTAAACATTGATTTTTTTTTGATTTTCTGAAAACTGATTTATAAATCATTTTTCTATTGAAAATGTTTTTAAATGGCATTTACCCATCACACACATGACTATTTAAAAATGGATACGTTTATGTCGTATTTTCTTGCTTTTGCACCTTTAAAATAATGAAGTGCTTTCATTTTGCACTCGAAGTAAAAGTTGTTTATTACTTTATTTGGTAATACCTAATTACAATTTTGAAAATATGAAAAAAAATCCTGCAGATGTTTCCAGGAATATCGATGATGATGGTAATTCAATCTTTCCTTCAGGGTCTTCAAAAAAATGCTATATAAAAAACATATTAAGCTTTTTCTCCATGTTTTTTTTTTTTTTTTGCGGTACGCGGGCCTCTCACTGCCGCGGCCTCTCCTGTTGCGGAGCACAGGCTCCGGACGTGCAGGCTCAGCGGCCACGGCTCACGGGCCCAGCCGCTCCGCGGCATGTGGGATCTTCCCGGACCGGGGCACGAACCCGTGTCCCCTGCATCGGCAGGCGGACTCTCAACCACTGTGCCACCAGGGAAGCCCCTCCATGTAATTTTATTAAAATACAAACAACTCTATCCTAATAAAAAAGAATCAGTATGCCTTGTGGCATATTTGGGGATGGCCCACCCTGAGCCTCAACAGCAGAGCAAATGTTACCAGGGTCTGCGGAGAGGGGGCCACGGGGAGCTGTTGTTCAATGAGTACAGAGTTGCTGTTAGGATGATAAAAAAGTTTGGCGTATAGATAAAGTTCTTGTTATACAACATTGTGAATGTGTTTGAGCCCTTGGATTGCAAACTGACAAATGGATAAAATGATAAATATTATGTTATACATATTTTCTCATAATAAAACATTTTTGTAATCCCCGGGCAAGTGACAGAAAATCCAGCCCAGACTTGCTTTGGCTGAAGGTCAATATATTGGCCCCTGTAAGCTGGATATCTGGTAGACATCTGTTTGGGGGAGCCCCCAGTCCCCCCCACCAGCCGTCCCAGCCCTCCTCACCTCCCTCCACTCCCCACAGCCTGTTTATTATTGTAATGAGCAGAGCTTCATGTGCTTCTAGTAACCGCAGTGATGAAGATGACCTCCCTCCAGACCTGGCCGAGGCAGCGGGAACGACCACAGCTCCAGCCATGGCCACCACCCTGGCCACCGCCACACAAGTCTCAGTGCCGCTGGCATCCCCCAAGGTCCACAAAGTCAGCTCGCCTCAGAATTCGGAAGGCAAGGGCCAGCTGTCCCCAGGGGCCAAGGTATGGCGGACAAGCCCTGAGGAGTAGCTATACTTGCCGAGAACTCTGCATAAATTGTGTGTGGCATCTGTATGCATTTAAACTTTGCATCATCAAGTCTGTGCACTTGTAAAACAACAGTAATAACCACCAAAGCATGTGTTTTCTATAACCTGTCCCTGATAGATAACCACGTATGAGAGACAAATGGTATAATATAAAAGCATGTACTTTGTACTTGAAGGGAAATTTAAGAGATTTTTGAGGGCAGTTTTAGTTTTAGAATATCATCCCTGCAAAAGCTGTTACTCTACTGTGAAGACAGAAAGCAGGAAATGGGTTTTTATCCCCCCTAATGGAAAATTTGGAGGAGTAAAAACAGAGGTATCCCTATCCCATTCCTTATATGGGGTAGCCCGTGTTAATAGTTTGAAAGTGGGAAATATTATTCTATTTGTCACTTGGAAATTTCAGGAAATTGCCAATGATGTGAATGGGCTGCGACTAAGGCACAAGACATTTCTCTTGGTTTCCTCTGAGTGACGCTTAGCTGTGGTCACTCATCAGCAATTGGTCCAAAGGCAGTCTCATGTCTTGCTCTCCAAGCAGTTGCTTTAGTCAAAGGTTGCTTGGTCTGTGGACCCCGCTGACGAACACTGTGTGCATGAGGTGGGGCCCCTAATGCAAGATTGGAACCTTAGAGTCTCGGGGGCCAAGACTTGGAGCCCAATTTCTCCTTTCAAACACCTAATGGCTGCTTGAAACAAGTAGTCACTCCGCAGCCCTTGTTTCTCCGAGCCTCAGTTTCCTCTTCCCAAAAAAGAGAATAAGATCTGCTACGATGCCCCAGCTCATGGGTCCAGCAGAGATTAAAGTGCTTGTGCAAACAGGATGCCCAAGGCTTCTGTAGCTCCAAGAATCATGATTCCTGGTAACATCTAAGTAACAATAGTCCAGGCCGCATCGTGTATGATGGAGGCCAGTCTTTCACGGGGTCCCTTCCCGGGGTTTCTGGGAATACCTCCGTGTTCAACAGACTCCGCTGGATCCTTCAGCCAGTGACTGGCCCAGACTGAGGCTCCCCGCTTTTCTGTAGATCACCCCCTGGGAACTGGAGTTGGGTTCCCCTCCACTGTGTTGAGTCCCTAGCACTGCTTGGTCCCAAGGGTGGACGCAGGCTCCTCTGTATATCCCAGGCCATGGTTAAAACCACGCAAAAACATTTACAAAACAGAAGGGAATTCAGTGGAGACGCAGGCAGCATCGTACCAGAGGCCACAAGGCTCCCTCTTTCCCACCATCTCTCTCCTTAGGGCCCTGCTTGCACCAAGTAAATGTGACTTATTTTTTTCCACAAAGGTTTTCAAGGCCCCCCATGCTGCTGAGATACCCCCAAGGCAAGGCGAAAACAAATTTTTCCCCCCAAATGAACGTGATTTTCAGAGGTACCATCTGAAAATCACTCTCCTACCATAAAACTCTTCCTCATTATTGTGCCAGATGAGTTTAGCTCCTTGAGGTCTTGATCCAGGATGAGGTCTTTACTCTCTGTTTATATATTCAAAGGGACTCTTTGAAGTGTTTTTTCCCCCAAAGGCCAGTCAAAGAACACTCAAAGCATTTAAGAAAAATTGTTTGCAGCTTCAAAAAAGACAGTTCTCCACCCTGTACCCTACTTCTACCCATTAAGAGTTCAGAAAAACTCGGGGTTTGGTCTCAACATTTTGTACACTACTGAGTTAAGAGAACTCTGGGGCAGGGGGGTGGGGTTGGTATGATCATGAGTTCAGTGTTAGAAAAGGGGAGGAGGAGAGAGGTCAGGACCGTCTGCATTTTCTGTTGAAATTTCACAGTCAGTCCAGAGCCGACACTAACTGGGATATTTCTGTCTGCCTTTGTAGAGCCCCTCTGACCGAGGAGGTGCCTTTACCTTGGAGCCAGGTGATCTCCTGATGGATTTCACAGAAGCCACTCCTCTGGTAAACTTCCCCTTTTGCTAAAACCAGAAAAGCCACAGGCCATAGAAACATCTTGGCAGTGGGACGGATGGACAGAGGTGGGCATCGCTGTTGAGAAGGCTCTTCCTCTTGTCCTGCTCACAGCCTGGAGGCTCAGGGACCAGCTTTCTTCCAGGGTTCAGGCATCCCGGGTCCTTCCACCTCACAGAGCCCCCGAGGGAGGGCCGTGCTCACTGTGCTCTGAGGGTGGCTGCAGGGGCCCCACCCTGCCTGTCTGCTGCCCCCCCACCGTGCTTCAGTCTCGGCTTCTTGGCTTCCTGAGCTGCATGCCCACCATGCATGCCCGCCACGGGGCATCTCTTGCTGTCTCTTCCAACAACATGCTCCGGCCTAAAGTACCAGCTCAAGGCCTCACCTAGGTTTCTAGGCCCCTTGTGCCTCCCTACCATCCCCCGTCCTCTGCACAGAGGTCTCTCCTTCAGGATGGGTTGCGTGCAGCGGGGAAGCCCTTTCAGGGAAGGGAGCACTGGACCAGGAGTCATGCAGGCCAGACCTGGCTCCACCCTCTGCTCCTCACCTGAAGATCCTTGTCACTGGATAGTTGCTGCCCCATCTTCTGTCAAATGAGGATGTCATTGTTTGCCCTGTCTGTCTAAGAGTATTGTAAGGATCGCATGAGAGGAAGAGAGCCCCATATATAAAGCACCATAAATGTGTCCAAGATATTATAACCATGATTAGATGACACAGACATCTAATCATTAGATGACATGATTAGATGACACAGCCCATCTTAGGCTGGGCTCAGCCTAATAGCCAAGTATACTGGAGCATAAATCATGGTCCACAAATTTGGCATGTGAGTCAAAACGTGAGCCAAGTCAAAAACTATCTCCTGAGAACTTACTCTGCGCCTGGCTGCGTATGAGGCTCTGGGAATGGATAGGGCAGCTAGAGGCTGGAGGGGGCTCAGGTGGGTAAAGGGTCAGGATCCACAGGAGAGCCATGTGGAAGATGCTTGGGGAGAAGCCAGAAGTGGGAGTCGTTCAGGACTGGCTCCCTGGACAAGGGTGTGGCAGATGGGAAGGATTTCTGGAAGGCTTTCAAGAGGGGACAAATGAGGCAACATGCTGTCCAGGCTTTAGGAATGATCACCGCTCCTGCCTCAGCTAGCACAAGGAAATCGTGTGTGATTTATGCAATTACACTTCTCTTCTGGAGAGCTGGTACCGTCTGAGAGCTTCGAGTCAGCGCCTTCAGATAAACTGCTTGAGAACTGACGGTGGGCATCACCCAGCTCGGGGACCTGCAGAGTTACTTCCTTCCCGTGCTCAAGTAAATGGAGCTGGTGATTCGTGGCCTTTTTGTGAGACAGATTGCCAAGATAGGGTAACCCAGAAACACCTCATTGCCCCTTTGCCCAGATGGGAGACTGAGTCCCAGAGTGGGGTAATCATCCAGGGACTGAGCTGGAGCTGGAGCCCAGATGTTCTGGCTCTTTCTCTGGTGCCCTTTGCATCCAATTGAGCTAAATCCGGCCTCCTCTTTAGGGAACTTGCCATTTTGGAGAAGAGCAATGCCTGGAAAAAGGGCTGTGTTTCAAACACTCTAAGAGAGTCTGTATAAACTGCCACTGCTGTGGGACCCTGTGCCTAACCCTGTCTGGGGGCACTAGGAAAAAGAAGGCTTCATGTTGCTAGGGTTTTAAGTTATGAGTAGGAGTTTGCCTGATGGAGGAAGTGGACCAAAGCATTCTATGCAGAAGGTACAGCATGAGCAAAATAATGATTATTTATTATTATTTAAAAGGTCTGTTGGATCTGAGAACTAGGGTTAGTTTACCAAAAACTACATCATGGCTTTGACAGGAGTGATGGGATTCCCTTAAAAACCTTTGTGTTGCAGATCCAGCTTGTGGATTTAGTTGCATCACCTTTTCTGTGTTTGGCATAACAGATTGAGATTAGAAAGGAAGCAGCATCTGGCAGGGACCCAGAGGTCCCCTGATCTCGGGTGCCAATGCCTACCAAGTTACTGTCCAGTCTCTGCTTGCACCCCTCCAACAGCAGGGAGCTTATTCCATGTCCCCAGGACACTTGTGTCTCTGGGCAGCTCTGACCGAGCTCTGAAACAGGGTCCAGGTGCTGCACTGCCCAGCCACGGGACAGCTGAGGTTTTTGTACAAGACACAGTTGCCCACTTCAGAGCTGAAGTTTGCAGTGAATACCTTTTTTCAAGATGAAGCATCCTTCTGATTTGTGCAGATTTGAGGCACAAGTGCATGTTCACAGAGCACATGCACACAGAAGGTATGCTGGAGGGCTAGTATTTGGGGCTTTCCTTGGCATCATTGGCTTTGACCTTACTTCACTCCAGAGACCTATCTCCATGAGTGCCGAAGGGTTCTAGAGGTGAAGAGGGACTCCAGCAGCCTGCTTCTCCCTTTGTCTGGTCCCCTTACCTCCATCTCCTCCATTTGTTCTTCCCAGCATCAAAGAAATGCAAGCTGCAGCCCTTTCTGCCCTTGATGTTAGGGTGATGGAGGGGCGTGGCATCTGTGTCTAAAGACAGCCAAGGAAGGCTAGACTTAGGGTCTGGGGCTGGAAGAAAGTCTTAAAGCTGTGTCCCTGCCCTGGTTCCTCGGGCCAGAGCTGGAAGGACAGGGAGCTGGAGAGAGAGGAGTGGGACAGATTTTCTGGCCTTCATTAAACCAAGTTCCACCAAGACACTAGTGGAGCTAGTTTAACCCTTATGACTCTTTACCCTTATGATCGAGTCTCTGCATGGAATGAAACATGGTCCAAACAGCCAGGAATAATAAAAAAGATTCAATCTTTAACTGGCGTCTCTTAAGATAATGAAAGAAGATTAAATGAACAGCTCCTGGTAACAGTTCTTGAATCTCATTTTGCTTCTCTCTTAATTCCCTTGCACCTTGCACTTCCCCAAGGGCTTACATCCTCAAACTCTCCACAAAAACATTCTTTCTAGCTTCACTCTTGTAGCATTTCCCCAACTCTTTTCTTCTGTAATCCCCAACTCTTTTATTATGTAGCTCAATTTAGCAACCCAAGTCCTACAACCTCTGCAGCTCTGTTGTCTGCCCATTCCTGGAATCTGCATCATAGACTCTTCAAGATCAGATAAGAGTTTCTGCCTGGGAGGGAAGCTTGGGGGTGTGAGGATGGGAAGGGAAGAAGGCAAGTGAGTGAAGACAGCACGCACTCTCCCTCTGGTGTTCTCATTTGGTGTGCAGGGGGGTGTGGGTGTCGGTAGAGCGTGGGGTGTTAGAAGGTGGGCATATGAACACATCAGTCATGTTGACCTTGGGATGCAGAGTCCCACCCTCTACTCCAGGTCAGTCATGCCAGCTTCCTTCCCCAGGTGACACAGACCGTGAACACCCATACCTTCTGTGTCCCTGATGCTCTCTCTTTGGGGCTTGTCCCTCCCTGATCCCTGTACTGCAAGAACCGCTCACCCAACTGCAGAGCATCAGAATCCAGGTCTTGTCTGGGTCACAGGGGACATTATTAGTCAGGAGTTCATGTGTCAGGGAGGAGATGGCCTGGCCAAAGGAAAGTTGTGTAGGGCCCAGAATGGGCCCTGGGTTGGGTGTCAGAAGAACTGGGTTTCCATCTGTCTCAATAACTTAGTTTTTATGTTGAACCTCATTCTAGCAGGAGAGCTAAAGCTTAATCTCAAGTCAAATCAGGTGCCTCTTCAGTCTTCCTGGGGTTTCATCCGTGTTCTTCAGGGCACGGGGAGAGGGAGGGAAGTCTCTTTAGTTCGTGAAGTCACCTGTTTGCTGATACATCTGGGACACCCGCTGCTTCACCTATGCCCCTTTAGGGTGGGTGGAGATGGCGGTGCCGCTGGGATGTGAATCTCTATCTGCTGGACACACCACACAGCCGTTCTGCTCTGCTCTCCCATCTCTACCTGAGTAGAGGGGTGCAGGTCCCCACTGCTCTTTAATCCCTGTCCCCCAGCCTCTGCCTATGAACGGGGGCGGCCCAGGGCCCCTTTGTGCAGCACTCACTAATGTCTACCCCTCCTCCCTTTCCTTCTGACTTCTCTCTCTTATCCTCAAGCTGGCAATCTCTTTTCTTATCTGGATGAAGGCTTACACATTTTCACTATCATTTATCTGTGCCCAAACCTTGTTGTTCCCCAGAGAGTCAGATTTTGAAACTCAAAAACCGTATAGAACCTAGCTGCCTGAATGTAGAAAAGACCCAAGGAGGAAAGGAAATACCAGGAGAAAACATAAATGGCATTTCAAAATAGTATCCTATTACATGTGAAATCCCGTTCATTTACTACAAGTCAGAAGTGCGGGAGCCCCAGGGATGTTCTTTTGTTTAAATCCGCTCAGATGCATTTAGAAATCTGAGTTTGAAATCTAAGATCTAAATCTCCATTTAGAAAGGTCAGAGATGCTTGTGGGATGGACCAACATTTCTTTACCATGAAAGTCCAACGCTGGGCAAAGCTTTAAGTCATCCATTATAATCTTCAATACAGACACTGGTGGCCAGTACACATTTTGGCCTCAAGGAGAATGTCCCTGTTTCTTGGTGATTTATGCCTTGGTAGCATCTTATAGAGCATGACATTTATCCTGAGGACCAGAGGGGGAGGGGGAGTTTAAGTCGGGTGGGAAAACCTAACTGCACATTAGGTGACTAATGTGGCCTCCCTTGTTTCTGAAGAATGGATTTAGAAACAATCAACAAGAGGGTCTAGACCCATGGATTTAGACTTTGCAAATGCAATTTCTGCATCTCCCACGTCTGAATAGTAAAACAAGGCTATTATGGAGGCCATTGTGAATAATGGTTGTAAAGGCCCCTTGGAGATCATCTAGGACTGCACAATAGTTAAAAGGATGGAGTTAGATCAATTTGGAGGTGGAAAAGAAGACAACTTTCCTGATAACTTTTCAGTGAAACTTTCCCAGAGGCTCTACTTGATTCATTACGGCAGGGTCATACCAACTACTTAAGAAAACGCTCATGAGCTAAAAGATGCACGTATTTGTTCCCCGGAGTAATGGTTCTTTCCTGAGACCATTCTCATCCTCACCAGCACAAGCTGTTGGATGTCTGCTGGGTGCGTGGCACTCTTTAGGGCTGGGGCCAGGGAACCCAGTATCCCAAATGACATGGCATTTTCTCACAATGCTTGGTATCTCCTAGCTGAGCAGCCAGCCCCCTCACCCCCCAGTGCCAATATGAGGTGCCAAGGCCTGGGTCCGTAGATGTGGGAGGAGGGCCACGGCCAATATATTTTCTGAACACAGATAAAGAGCCATGACAGATTAAATGTTAAACTCTGTGTTCCTCCTCACTGATGGACCTCTTTCTTGTAGCTCTCTGTTGGGCATCCACTCACTTATCCACTTTTCATGTGGGCCCTTACTTAGCAGAGTACAGGAGGCCATGGGGCGTGGGAGGCAGACTCTCCAGTATGTGGCCATTGCTCATTTTGCCCCCATGACTGGCTTCACTGGCTCATCTGAGCTCTTTCTGGCTTGGCCTGGGCAATGCTTCAGACTCCTCCACAGCACACCGGGTCCTGTGCACTTGGCACAGGACGTGGCCCCTACCTGCCAGCCCCAGCAATGGGGTTTTTTTGATCTGTCGTTCTGCTCAGATAGCGGAGAAGACAGAGGAGGGCCGGAGAGGAGGAGAGAAGGTGGAAAGAGGAGGGAAGGGGGAGGGGCCAGAAGCCAGGTGGCCAGAGGCTGGAAGGAGGCTGCGGGTGAGGCTGGCTTGAGAGCTGTCTGGAGTCCACAGATCCATCTTGCACTGTGCTGTCTTTCTCTCCTTCCCCTCCCTTCTCTCCTCCTCCTCCTCCTCCTCCTCCTCCTCCTCCTCCTCCCCCCCTTCTCTCCTCTCCTCGTGAGCAGGCAGAGACCGCCAGCGCCCCACACTGTGCCCACTCTCGCTGTTCTCCTCCACTCTCTCTCCCCATGAAGGAAGAGACCACTGGAGTTTGCATGCACCCTCCAATCAAAACGAGGCTGGTAGGTACCCTGGCAGGGAGAGGGGCCCGGCCAGGAGAGGTGAGGCGGGCAGGAGCCACCAGGAGGCAGCCCGTGGGTGTGCACAAGCACCAGACAGACCTCCGGAGGAGCCCGGGGCCGCAGGGGCTCTCACTCCAGGATGATTGCAGAGTTTGGAGTCCAGCCATCCCTGGTCAAACTGGGACCCACGGCTGTGGTCCCGCCCCTTCGTCTCTAGGTGTCAAGAACCGTGAAGCGTTTGTTCTCCTAGAGCCGTGCTGAGGATAGATGCTTTCCGCAGAGTGAAAAATTCTTAGTTGCATTTCTATTGAAAACAAAAGCTTTTAACTTGTGTTTTCCTGCTATTTATCAAGATGACAATATGAGAATTATATAATGACTTGAAGGGAATCACCCGTAATCCCAACGTAGCACAACCTTTTTTCATTTTTGCACGTTTCCTTCTAATATTTATTTGTATTCATTCATAATTTTACATAGTTAAATCAGAGTATCCATATCATCTCCTGTTTTCCTCTTTTTGCTTAATGTTTTATTGTTTCTAGCTTGTTCTCGGTACCACATGCTGTATATTCCATCAAGTGAATGGTCCACCATCTACCTAACAAACTCTTTACTGCAGGACGCGTGCTTTGTTTCCAGTTTGTCACTATTCGAGGGAACACGTATAGCTTGTGTGTCAGGTATTTTATTTTCTCAGGCCAGACCCTGCTGGGTTCAATATTGCAACTTTTGCTTTGCTAAAGTCATTCTAAAGTGGTGATACCAGTGACCATCAGTGCCATCATCAGAAGAGTGAATGTGCTTTGCCAGAGCCCGGCAATCCAGAGTGTAACTGTTGGAATGTCTTTTTCTTCTTCTTCTTCTTTTTTTTTTTTTTTAACATCTTTATTGGAGTATAACTGTTTTACAATGGTGTGTTAGTTTCTGCTTTACAACAAAGTGAATCAGTTATACATATACATATGTTCCCATATCTCTTCCCCCTTGCATCTCCCTCCCTCCCACCCTCCCTATCCCACCCCTTTTTCTTCTTTAGAGCAGGTATAAAATGATTCTTTGAAGTTGCCAACTTTCCCATTTCTTTACTAGTGATAATAATCCTCTTTTCCCCTTTTATTTCATGATGGTCTGAGTCTTATCTGTATGTTACTTTCACTTTGCTTTTGGTCTCAGAACACCATGTTAGGCCCTAGGAGGAGAAAGGCTACCCCCAGTCCTTCTCTTGCTATGCTACAGGCAGTCACTACCAGCAACCTGAGTTGGCACCTGAGTCCCTGGGAATTTTGAGATATTTAAAGAGACTAAGGAGAGTTTGCAGAAGGGGAGCAGGCTTGGGCTGGCCATCTCAGTGCCCACGGCAAGGACATTGTCATTTCTAGATTGGTTGAGTTGAGACCTACTCAACTCATTCAGAACCCTCAGCACATTTGGGTCTGGTCTGATGTGTTCCTGCTCCTCCCTGCCTTACCCTCCATTAGAATGACTCAAGGCCATCAGGTAACTACTCCAGGGTCATAGGCAAGACTCTGAGAGACACTAAGGCCCTCTCAGCGGCCTCTAGTCCATTCTCCACAGCTGCAGGGGAGCCGTCACCTGCCTTATTATACACCCTGGTCATGGTCAGGGCGAGGAAGACTCCAGCCTGTCTTCCTTGCAGCGGCCTGGCCCTATAGCACAACAACACGCACAGATACGAGCTCTGGGCAACGCTCCTAGCAACCCTTGATGTATTTCTTCAACAAGTAATGAAGGTTCGGTGTGTGTTCCCCTGAAATCTTCAGTTCGGTTTAAAAATGCACTGCCAAAGATTTCAAAACTTTGTTTTCTAATCTGAAAGTAACACTCTTCTCTGTCTCTTTTTTGAAGATAAAAACATTCCCGGCTGATACAGTGACCCCTTTTCCTGATCCTTTCATAACAGGGCCACAGTTTACCGTAAGTAGATCCGGAAGACAGATCTGTGTCTCGAGACATTGTTCCCAGGTGGCGTGCTTACCTGTGGTTCACCGGCCAGCAGTGCCCACAGCTTCTTTTGATCACTGTGAACTCTGTGAGGCAGGGAAGGAGCTGGGGTTTGGGGGTCTGCATCTTCTAGTTTTATTTTATTGAGGTGAGCTTCACGTAACGTAAAATGAACCATTTTAAAGTGACGATTCAGTGACATTTAGTACATTCAGTGTCATGCAGCTACCACCTCTATCTAATTCTAAAACCTTTTCATCACCCCCAAAGGAAACCTCATACCCATCAAGCAGTCACTTCCCATTTTCCCCTTCCCTCTGGCCCCTGTCAACCACCAATCTGCATTCTGTCTTTTTGGATTTGCCCAGTTTGGATATTCCATAAAAATGGAATCGTATACTGTGTGACCTATTGTGTCTGGCTTCTGTCACTTAGCATAATGTTTGTAAGGCTCGTGCACGCTGTAAGATATATCAGTACCTCATTTCTTCTCATGGAGGAATAATATTCCATTGTACTTATATACCGTAACTTGTTGATCCATTCATTTATTGATGGGCATTGATGGGTTGTCTCCACCTTTTGGCTAATGTGAATAGTGCTGCTATGAACACGCAGGTGCCTATTTTGTCTGAGTCCGTGTTTTTAATTCTTTTGGGTTGGATCTGCATCTTGATAATGGTAAGATTTTTAGGTTAAATTATTTTACCACTCTGAGCACCAGTCTCCTCTTATTTAAAGTGGAAATAGGAATAAGAACATCCTCCTCCTTATATCTGGGTGAGGCAAGGATCAAAAGGGATCAAAGAACTTGAAAGTACTTCACCGACCACAGACCACCCCCACAAATGTCAAGTACTGACTGTTGTTTCTCAGTGCTGGAGAGGCAGGTGGTGTACTTAACAAGAGCAGGTAGTCATGACAACTGGCTTTCCCGTTACCATGGCTCTCTGTGTCGCTGAGCAGCTTATTTAAACTCTTTGCAAACTGCTGAAATGTGTTTAAACATTTAAATGTAGTTTTCTCATCTGCAAAATGAGAGAGTTTGATGATTTTCAGGATTCTTTTCAGCTGCTCAACTTTTTTTCTTTAACTAAAGGCTTCTGCAGAAGCGCACCATCTACTGAGCAGAAGTGGGGAGGCTCAAATGGGGGGGCAGAAGAGACTCCCTCCTCTTTCCCCTCACCCTCTCCTCCTCCCAGGGATCGGAGTATACGATTCCTAGAACCAAGAACCAAGTGGTCCCTGAGGCTCCTTCCAAAGGCCCATCTAGAGGACCTGTGAGGTGGCCTAGGGGAAGCTTGAAGTACAGTCTCATGGGTCAGGTGATGGTCACTACCTGAGGTGGCCAGCCACATGAACAGAGAGGGTGTGAGCAGTGGCTGATTCATGTCTTGGAGGAGGAACAGAACTGGGAAGGTGTTCAGCATTCCACGCAGAGACAAAAGCAGGTTTCTAGAACAATCCATGCTAGGGTCATGATCTGCTTCCAGAACCTGCCTTTTAAGAACAAGAGGGCAGAGACACAGGGGCTGGGCCAGGCTGTTCGGTACTGCGGCCCCAGCATTCATCTGGCCCCTGCAGTTTGGCTAGGCACAGCTCCCCAGCTGGAAGCTCCGGCTCCACTTCCTCTGCTGGCCACGGTGGGCACTCTGGCCTGCTCCCCAGCCTTGGCAGTGCTGCGAGACACCCAGGGAAGCCCTTCCTGAAAAGCTGGGGGCCAAGATGGAGCAGGAAGCCGATGTCAGAAACCATGCTGGGACTTTTAAGAACTGGGCAAGAGAGACTAGAGGCAGCTGGAGCAGGCAGGGCAGGGGAATAGCATGAACCAGGGTCCTGGGGCAGAGGAGTCCTCCCACATTCAGGGCACTGAAATGAAGGCCAGTGGGCCTAGAAGGCAGAGAGCAAAGGTGTGAGGCATGAGAGGAGGAAGGGGAGGAAAGCAGGGACAAACCCTATAGGACAAAACCATGCTTGGCTTTGTAGGCCAAAGGAGGGGCTCTGATCTGGACCCTACGAGCAATGGGAAGCCTTTGAAGGACTTTGAGCCGGGTAGTAACAGGGCAGCTGCATTTGGAAGTGATCCCTGTGCTGGCAGAGTGGGAGCAGAGCTGGGTTCAGGCGGAGTGGGCTCAGGGAAGTAGCCAAGAAATCTAGGACAATAGTTCAAGGGAGAGAAGGCAGAGACTGTGATCCGGAGAGGTGTTGATGGTGGAGGTGGAGAGATGTGCACAGATCAGGGGGATATTTAAGAGGCTGGTAAGGGGGACTTCCCTGGCATTTCAGTGGTTAAGACTTCACCTTGCAGTGCAAGGGGGTGTGGGTTCAATCCCTGGTCGGGGAGCTAAGATCCCACATGGCTGGTGGCCAAAAATCCAAAACATAAAACAGAAGCAATATTGTAACAAATTCAATAGACTTTAAAAATGGTCCACATCAAAAAAAAAAAAATCTTAAAAAAAAAAAAAGAAGATTCAAGGGCTTCCCTGGTGGCGCAGTGTTTGAGGGTCCGCCTGCCGATGAAGGGGACACGGGTTCGTGCCCCGGTCTGGGAAGATCTCACATGCCGCGGAGCGGCTGGGCCCATGAGCCATGGCCGCTGAGCCTGCGCGTCCGGAGCCTGTGCTCCGCAACGGGAGAGGCCACAACAGTGAGAGGCCCACGTACCGCAAAAAAAAAAAAAAAAAAAAGAGGCTGGTAAGGAATTGGATTGGATGAGGGAGAGGGAGGGCCAAAAAGGGCTCCCAGATTTCTGACTTGCAGAATGTGGATGGAGAGTGGGTCCATTCACTAAGATAAGGAAATCTTAGGGAAGAGTGGATTGGGAGGGATAATGAGTTTGCCTTTGACTTGATGTGTTAGAAATGCCTTGGAAGCATCCGAATGGAAACAGTGAATGGGCAGTTGGATATCCAAGTCTGTATCAGGAGACAGGACTAGACTGGAGATTATAATTAGGGAGTTACTAACAGCTGGATGGTAACAGAAGCCAAATTCATGAGCTTCAGCTCCCTAATTTTCTTACCCCCCCCATGTGTCATATTGTCTTTTCCTCCCCTCCAAGGTCAAGACACTTGACCTTGCTGCAGGGTTGGCCTCTCCACAGGCCTCCACACCTATCCTGACCACAGTCATGGGGGAGCTCAGCAGCTCCAGGGAAGTCCACACAAAGTTATTCTGGCTGTTGATCCAGCATTGACCTTGGGCCTGGTTTCAACAACAAGGCTCCTTGCTTAATCCTGAGACCAGTTTCTGTCTTGTATTTGGGCCTGTTAACTCTCCCTGGTACTCAGCCCAGGGCCTTGGTCTGTCTAAGATGAGGGCCCCTGCCTGGCTCCGGTCAGATTTCTGTCCCATGTTCTTCTGCCTAACCTGGTCTGTCCCTGTGTTATCTGCTTTGTTCCAGCAGAAGTTCATTCATTCATTTCTTCATTCAACAAATATTAAGAAGGCAAGTTCTCAGGGTTGAGATTTAATAATAGTAATTTTCACTGCTCCCTAAGGTCATCCTTAAGTGAAGCTGGCTCTTTGTTTTTCTACTTTGAGTGCATGGCAGTAAAGAATATAATGACCATTAATAAAGTCTGGTGCCACTGCCTTGATTCATGCTAAGGCCCTGGTACTTTTACCCACTTTTGCCTTTGTATGTAAGTGTAAATTTCCTTCTTTTATCCAGAAAGGATCAAAATTGGCATCAAAAGCCCAACCTCCACCCACTTCACTGAAACAACAAAATAACTTCTTACCCCAGCTCCTGTATCAGGAAGGCTGGGCTAAGTCATGCTTTAAAATGACAAATTGAATTTCCTACTCACGCTGCATGTCTGTCAGGGATGGGCTACGCATTCTGCTCTGTGTTGCTCTGTTTCTGGGACCCAGGCTAATGGAGCAGCTGCCATCTGAAACACTGCTGGTCACAGTGGCAGAGGGGAAAAAAAAAAGGAGGTGACAAATCACACACTAGCACTTAAATCTTCCAATGGAAATAAAACATGGCACCACATTTCTTTGGCCAAAGCAAGGCACATGGTCATGCCTAACTTCAAAGTGGGGTAGGGAAGTGTAATCCTACCATGGAAATCAACGAGCCAGGATTATCTGGTAAATCACACAAGTGACCGCTACAGCCCAAAGTTTGTGAAAGCTCCCTGTGGCAAACATCACATGCTAGCAACCCTACGATGCTCCTGTTCTCGTGGTCAATTCTTTGGCATTGCTCCAGCCCAGGCCAGGTCAGTTCTCTCTCTAGAGGCACTTGTAAAACAAACAAGGGATTGCATTTCTTTTTTTTTTTTTTTTTTTTTTCAGTACGTGGGCCTCTCACTGTCGTGGCCTCTCCCGTTGTGGAGCACAGGCTCCGGACGTGCAGGCTCAGCGGCCATGGCTCACAGGCCCAGCCGCTCCGCGGCATGTGGGATCTTCCTGGACCGGGGCACGAACCCGTGTCCCCTGCTTCGGCAGGCGGACTCTCAACCACTGCGCCACCAGGGAAGCCTGGGATTGCATTTCTCAGCAGTAGTCTTTCAGGACCTCTCAAAGATAAGATCCTCCCCATTGCTCAAACCAGATATACCCTTACAGAACTACAACTAAACCTGGTATTTTTGTGGTTTTCCATGTTTCCCTAGGAGGGACAGCTCATCGTCTGTCTAATCACTAGAAATATATTGCTCATTTGATGATCAAAACCTCTTCTTTAGAAAGCCACGTGAAAAATTTCTCCAAGTTTAGGGCCAGGAACTAGCATGAAAACTCAAGTTATAAAATATATAGCTGGTACTACTGAAAGGATATAAAACAAACAAAAAAGTATGCATAGAAAAAATGCAATGAGGAAATACACTGGCAGTGATAGTAAGGGATTATGGAATTTCTTCATTTATTTACTTTGATATAATCTTCTGAGTTTTCTATGTAAAGTAATAAGCATATCTTGCTTTGTAATGAAAATAACAATAAATTATCCTCTCCAAATGAGGCAGTGTACTCTAGACCAGTAGTTCTCAAACTCTACCGTATATCAGAATCATCTGAAGGTCTCATAAAAACACAGATTGCTGGACTTTGTCCCCAAACATTCTGGTTCCAAAGGTCTTAGTTGGGGCCTGAGAATTTGCATTTTCACCAGGTTTCAAGATGGTACTGATGCTGCTGGTCTGGGGCCCATACTTTGGGAACCACTGTTATAATGGTAAAAAAGACCAATTATGAAGTCAGCCAACCCTGGTTCTAAATACTGGTTCTTAATACTTATTAACTGTGTGCCCTTGGGAAGATTACTTAACCTCTTTGAGCCTCACTTTCCTTTTCCATAATATCAGTTCCAAGATGTGCATTTTTCCACCTTCTATCATCTCTGAAATCAGAATGTTTATTACAATAGTGTACATGACAGAGTTCGAATGGTTACTTTTTCTTTCTCTGTGGCACATGCAAAAATAGTGCATCTTACAAATGATGGTGTCTAACATGTGATGAAACATGACCTCTACCTTTAAGATTGTCCAGAGGTAATGTATGTCAAGTGCTTAGCATAGTGGCTAGCACTAACAAAATCATTTAATAAATGGCAATTGATTAACTATTATTAAAAAATAACAGGGACTGGGCTTCCCTGGTGGCACAGTAGTTAAGAATATGCCTGCCAATGCAGGGGACACGGGTTCGAGCCCTGGTCCGGGAATATCCCACATGCCGCACAGCAACTAAGCCCGTGTGCCACAACTACTGAGCCTGCACTCTAGAGCCCACGTGCCACAACTACTGAGCCCACGTGCCACAACTACTGAAGCCCATGCGCATGGAACCCACGCTCCACAACAAGAGGAGCCACCGCAATGAGAAGCCCACGCACCGCAACGAAGAGTAGCCCCCGCTTGCTGCAACTAGAGAAAGCCCATGCGCAGCAACGAGGACCCAACGCAGCCAAAAATAAATAAATAAAAATTTCTTAAATAAATAAATAAAATAACAGGGACTGTGTGGCAAGGCTTAGGGAGCAGCTGACAGTGTGAAAATGGGACCCAAACTGAGATTGATTTCCTCTTTTCTGTTTCCTCTCCAGGCAGACTTTAGAGACAGTAAATTACAGTGCTGTCCTGGCCAGTCTTCCCCACTGATTCCAGCAGCAACCCTGAGGCCTTTGACAGAGACCGTCTCCACAGTGCAGACCATCTACACCATTCGGAAGCCTGTTTCTCCAGTGGCCAGGTGAGTCAGATCAGCAGGTACCAAGAGATAACTCTGAGGACAGGAAAACCAGGCACAGGCTCTAGGTGCATTGTGTTTTTGACATCTACCACTCTCTTATTCATTCTTTTATTCATTTATTCTCTGAATATTCTCTGAATATTGATGTTTATTGAAATGTCATCAAAAAGGCTGGACACTATTCTAGGTGCTAGGGCTGTAGAGTGAACAAAACAGATGAAAGTGCTACCTTTATGGAGTTTACCATTTAGTCTTGGGGGAGGGGAGAGAGACATTGAATGAGTGTGTGTGTGTGTGTGTGCGTGTGTGTGAGATAGTGACAAGTGTTAGGGAGAAACATAAATCCATGAAGGGCAATAGGGCATGCTGGGATGGTGTCACCCAGGTGGCATTTAAGCAGAGAGCTGAAGGTGTTGAGGGAAGCAAGCTGCAGATATGTAGTAGTCAGAGGGAACAGCTGGTGCCAAGGCCTCTGAGGTGGAGTGAGCCTGGCATGGTTAAGGAAGAGTTAAGGGGGCTGGTGCAGCCAGAGAGGTAGTGAACGACAGGAGGGGAAACCCATGAAGTTGTAGGCTGGGGCCAGATTGTGTAAAGCCTTCTTTTTTTTTTTTGCGGTATGCGGGCCTCTCACTGTTGTGGCCTCTCCCGCTGCGGAGCACAGGCTCCGGACGCGCAGGCCCAGCGGCCATGGCTCACGGGCCCAGCCGCTCCGCGGCATGTGGGATCTTCCCGGACCGGGGCACGAACCCGTGTCTCCTGCATCGGCAGGCGGATTCTCAACCACTGCGCCACCAGGGAAGCCCTGTGTAAAGCCTTCTTGGCCATAGTAGAAACATTGCTTTCTACTCTGAATGAAATTATTTTAAAAATTGATTGTGCCTTTCAAGACTTGTACTTCCTGTGTGTGTGTGTGTGTGTGTGTGTGTGTGTGTGTGTGTGTGTGTGTGTGTGTGTACCTAAACAGTGGAGATAAATTCCTTGGATAGGCAACTGGGCTCGAGGGCCAAGAAGTCAGCAGCAGCCTCTTAAAGCAGCCAATTTTACTTCATTCAATTTTATTTATTAAAATATTGGAGGTAATTCTGGGAGAAAGTGCATATGAAACCAATTGAAAACACGATTTAAAGAAATCTAACCCCTGGACATTTTCCCATTCATTTAAATGACCTTTACTGAGGGGCTGCTATGTGCCAGATCCTATGCTAGGCTCCAGGGTTTCCGAGAGGAAATGGCATATATAACAGTCAGTCCTCTCAGGAGCGGTACCTTCAGAAGCTCTCCGTCTGGTGGGGGAAACCTATAGGCAGCCTATTTCAGGTCACTGTAATGCTAGCAAATGTAGGGGGTCCTTAAGGAGCCTGAAAGAGAAAGTCAGGAACTCAGATTGGGAAAGAATCTGGGAGACGACATTTAAACGGAGACTGCTCTTACCATTTTTGAGCGTGTATCTCACCATTTTGTCACCTTATTCTTTTTCAGTGCCGAGACGCTCCGGCAGGAACTGGAGAGAGAGAAAATGATGAAAAGACTGTTGATGACCGAACTGTGAAATTCTCCCCTTGGTGCCTGGAGGATGGCATGGTGCCTTCTGTCCGTTTTCTTTCTTCGGGCTTTGTGTGATCACTCTAGCACAACATACAAATGTGTGCTCTGTTGGCCCAGGTCTCTGTGGTTAGTCAAAGCCAACTTCTGGCTTGACTTCTATCGGAAAAGATATTTTATGTCTCCTGAGTATTAGAGGTTTTCTGCTACTCAGTGTAGTTGAGACAGGATTTGGTAAGCCTAGAAGAAAACTGGGAAAACCAGGATTCCTTTTCAGAAGTACCTGTGTGTATATATTAATAACCACAGGGGTTAATATGGCACGGAATCCTTTGCTGTCAATCTCAACCATGTGGTTTTGTATGATTGACACTTGCACCAAGCTTTGACTGTTTGTTAGAGTCATTTTTAATGAGAGAATAATTCTTTACTGCTGGTTTTTCATTTACACTGGTAAATACACAGATCTTATAAAGTCTTTAACATTCATTTTTATTCTGACACAAGTAGGTGAACTAAAAAAGGGAAGTTGCAGTCACCAGAGCTGAACGTGCTTCAGCTTAATCTGAAATACAGTTTAACTTGTGAATTTATGGTATATGATATTATTTGGGATATATAAAATTTATTATTGAACCCCAAGTAAGGCATTATAGTTTAAATTGTCTGAACATCCTTACAAAGTGACTTGATATCAGGATTCATTTGGGTGTTCGTTCCATAAAGGAAAATTATTTCTAAAGTTGATCAACTCATGTCCTGTTGATAGAAACTTGACCAGAAGAAACTTTGCTCTCTTTTTATATAGTTTCAAGAAATGTGTTTTTAAATTTTTATTATGCATTTGGACAACTTTGCAGGAATAATTAAGAACCCCCTAACCACAAACTAGCCCTCTGAAGTGTTTCCCATGCTTTGTCAATGAATATGCACACATTTTAACATCAATATGGTCAGTGTGTACATGCTCTTTGATTACTTCCTCCGTCTAACACACAGCTCCTCTTTTCAACACTGATCCTGCTCTCACCAATTCTGATTTCTTTGTATCCATGTAACATGATTAACCTCACTTCTTGTCATTACTAGATATTTGAGTTATATCTAATTTTTCACTCTTATAAATAGTGCTGCTATGAATGTCTTTGTAAAAAATGTTCCTTCCTTTGGATTCACCCCTTGGGAATATCTCCAAAGAGAGATTACAAGGTCAAAGAGCATGAGGTATTTTATAGCTCTTGTTTCATACTGCCAGATTGCTTTCTAGAAAGATCCAGTCTCTGGGTTGAAAAGACCTTAAAGGTCATCAAGTTCAACCCCCCATCCTCTCTGAATGCTTGAATCCCTTCTACAATTTATGATACCACCAGCAATGTATAAGCATTTCTATTTACCAATAGTTCTGCCAGTATTGGGTTGTGCCATTTTTATTTATTTTTGCTAGTTTAATAAGTGCGTATAGTCGTTTCTTGAAAGGTTGTTTTATTTCATTAATTGCTAGCAAGGCTGAGCACTTTTCCATGTGGTGACTTACTAGCTGTATTTCCTTGTGTGTAAAATGTCCATCCATTTCTTATGACCACTTAAGTGGAATTGATCTCGTATATTTGTATCAGAACTGTATTTTTATGTTGTATAATTTGCTCTCCTGTCCCTATCCTTAAACCTGAATGGTGCCAATAATTTGATACTAATGATTATAAAAAAAAAAAAAGTAATGCCTCATTGACTAGCATTGTTGTAAAATGAGGTAATGTACGCAAATATCCAGATAACAGAGGATTAACCCTTTAAGTGCTGAATCTATACAATTTTAATATTTTTTTGAGGGAAATCTTTCTAAAATATATTACACACTTCCCTGCCTTAGTAAACAGAGTATACTGGAGAGTATTTAACCTTTTCTTGATGAGTCATCGTCATCATTACAAACATCAGCCCCTTTTGTACCTTGGTGTGGTGTAGTGATGTCATCAGGAACTATCCAAATGTGCAGGGCTTGGCTTGCCTTTCACAGACTGACGCTTTTCTCATTGATGGTTTGCACTGCTGTCTGCTCTACTGGTGAAGCTGTCTGGGGGCAATTGTGGTATTTGGGAACTTTTACCCCCCACCTCAATACTACATGACCCCGGCTGTACTTTTAAAACAGCTTTAGCCGTTCTTTATGTTGTGTACACGATACAAAATGTATTCCTGTACAGTACAGGGGAAATATCTGTTTCTGGGGTTGTCACCTCTTGCCAATCCCTCCTCTTCTAACCTGCTTTCTCAGTCTTCTACTCTTCACTTCCGGCTCTCTGATGGAAACCTCCAGGGCAAAACTGAAGTTTTCTTGAGGAAGCCAGGAAACTCAGTGTTACATACGTGTCAGGTTGGCTTTGCTTCCGAGGAGGGATGCATGGGCTTTTTGGCCATTGTTCAGGAGGCTCTGAGCCTGCTGCTTCTTCCCCATGTCCCCCTGGGTTCACAGATGTTTCCGAAGGTTGATGTCACTGGAAGTCTAATCACAAACAAGTTGGCTGTTACTGTATATGAAAACCCAGTACCTTTGGCAGCTCACCTCTAACCAGTAAAATCAAGAGGATTCCATTGTTTCAGCAGTTGTCCTGGTTATTTGCCTACGTACATGTATGTTGGGTGCTTGGCATTGTGACCTGAGAAGATGACATTGTGTTGGGTGGATTCATAGGGATAAAAATGAATTGGTACAATCACTTTGCCTTTTTTTTTTTATATACTTAAAACCAAAATAACAGTACCATACGGTCACACAACACATATTATGTCCAGGGAGAAAAATCAGCTTGCTGACATAATCATTCCGGAGCAAGTGTTCCAGACTGTGAGCCACAGACTCCTGGTGGGTATGGGGGTGAGGGTTAATGCAAGTGGCCTGGGAATCCTGCAGCCCCAGGTTTGTGGGTTGTAGATTGCATAGGAGATCCTTATGTTTAAAGAGTTTAAAAACGAGGTCCTAGAGCATTCAGAAGATCCCACCTGAATGTGCCCCAAATTTTACACTCCCAGAATAGCACAAGAATATTCTGTTACCATCTTTATCTTTCTTTCATCATCTCAAAGATCACAGCTTTTAAAAAACTTGAAATTCACCATGTTAACCATTTTAATGTATATAATTCAGCATTTTTTAGCATATTCATAATGTCATACAAATATCACAACTATCTAATTACAGAACATTTCCATGATTCCAAAAAGAAACTCCATATCTGTAGTCACTACCAATTCTCCCCTCCCCCTATCTTTTATTTTTTATTTTATTTTTTATTATTTTTTTTTTTTTGGTGGTATGTGGGCCTCTCTCTGTTGTGGCCTCTCCCGTTGCGGAGCACAGGCTCCAGATGCACAGGCTCAGTGGCCATGGCTCACGGGCCTAGCCGCTCCGCGGCATGTGGGATTTTCCCGGACCGGGGCACGAACCCGTGTCCCCTGCATCGGCAGGTGGACTCGCAACCACTGCTCCACCAGGGAAGGCCCATCCCCCTATCTTTTAGCAACCACTAATTTACTTTCTGTCTTTGGATTTTTGTCTATGGATTTGCCTATTCTGGACATTTCATAAAAATGGAATCACACAGTATGTAGTCTTTTGTGACTGGCTTCTTTCACTGAATGCAATGTTTTCAAGTTTCATCCATGTTGTAGCATGTATTAGTACTTCATTCCTTTTTAATGGCTATATAATATTCCATTGTAAGGATATGCCACATTTTGTTTATCCATTCATCAATTAATAGACATTTGGCTTGCTTCCACTTTTTGACTCTTATGAATAATATGAACATTTGTGAACATATGTTTTCAGTTCTCTTGGGTATATAACTGAGATGGGAATAGCTGCATCATATGGCAACTCTATGTTGAACTTTTTGAGGAACTGCCAAGATCACAACTTTTATTTCATAAACAATCAAAAGTGAAAAAAAATCACATATATTACTAGACAGACAGAAGCGTGGGCAAATCTGTTGTTAAACTGGTCAGATACCGAGATGCAGCACTGATTTGTGGGGGGTGAAGTTTATAACAGAAAAAAAATTGTTTTAGAGAAATGGCTTTGAGAAGAGAAAATAAAGGTGCTATCTTTTTTTAAAAAAATGCAAATGAAATTAAACTCAGGTTCATCTCTAAGTTCTTGTTTGAATACCCAGCTCTTGTTCAGGCAGTGGTCTCAGCATGTTCAGGAAACGTTCTGCCTTGAAAAATATGTACAAAAGAGAAAACCACAGTATTGTGGATTCACATCAGCGGGGAGCAGAGGGTTTATGCAAAACCTGGGATGTAACAAAGGGAATATGTGCTGAGGGTGAGAACAGGTCTCCCTCCAGGGCTGAAATCTTGTAAGAAAACGAAAAGAATAAGAAAATCCCCAAAGCAATTTAAGTGGATGAAAGAGAACCTCGTGAAAGGAAGCAGCCAAGCCCGCAAAGAATTGGAAACCAGAGTAGGTTCTAAGGCCCTGGGGTGGCGTGCAGACTTTTAAGTGACCCATGAAGATTATGGGTATTCTTCCTAGAAAAAGCTATACGTCACACATCATTCCAGCACTTTCTTTGGATCCTCACACCACCCCTGAAACCCATCTATGTCCACCTTTGAGTCCATGGACCCCAGGTCCTTGATCATGGGTAGGTCATTGAAATCTGCAGTTTACCTACAAGCTTCATTTTAAGCTGTGGATGCAAACCCTCCTCCAACACCAGCACCCGACATCCCCTGCCCCCCCCAAAAAAAAACAAAAGCCCACCTGGTTTTACCAGACCAGTTTACCAGAAGAATGACCTGGTTTTAATTTGCCTTATATCTGGCACCATCACTGTTAATTGTATTAATTAAAATGAAAGGAATAAAAAATAAAGTAATAGATAACAGCTTGGATTCCCAAACCAGTGAATCAACACCAGAATCAGAAGTCCAATGCTTGCTTTTTTTGCTAAACATTGGTCCATTTAAAATTGCCCATATCTTTCCTGATAAACAGGAAGATGAAAAGAAAGACATTTCAATTTTTAACAATAAGATTTTTTTTGGATTTTTTTTGTTCTTGTAGGACTACTCTAACAGATTTTCAATTGATTGGATTTCTTATATTTTAGAATTTTATCCTCTGAAAGCTATGTTTTGGGGAAAGACATGTCTTCGTTTTGATTTTTAAAGTAATTATAGTTCATCTTACCTTTTTCAAGCTGTAAATCTGACATATTTCTTACAACGACTGGAATATTGGGAGACCTAGTGAAGCCCAGGGTTTCCATGAATTATACCTGAATCACCTGTCAGGATAAACACGTTTAAACTCCAATTGGACAACCCACCATCAGTGTTAACTGATACCTAAAATCAAACATATGACCTCTGGGTCACACAAAACTTCTCACTTTCCACAGCAGTCCCCTGTCTCCCATCTCTCCTGGGCCAAAAAAGGTTGTAATCACTAGTTTCTTTTGAATTTTTGTGTTTCATAACCATAGGCATATTCATTCGTTCATTGTCATAGGGTTTAATACTATAAATTTAGGTATTCATTCAATACCACTGAGCCTCACCTCTATCATCTTACCTAACCTGCAGTGCATCATGGAGGTTACTGATCACCACACGGCACTGCCTGACTTCTGGGCCTACGTTTGAAACCTCTATGCTTTTCTGCCTTCGTAATTATTTTGTTTGTTTATGCAATAAAATAAAATTTAAAAGCCAGCTCGAATGCTGGATCTGCAATACTAGCATAAAAAGAATTGTATCCATGTTTTCTAGCGGAAAACAGCTTAGCAGTTTGAATGTGTTATCACTCCAAAACCATCATTTGGAAAGGCCTGGCATGTAGTTAAGTGCTCGGTGTGAATGAATGAATGAATGAATGGCTGAGTAAATAAACGGAAGTGAACTGATACCGGCAGGAATGGATTTGGGAAAGTTGGGAATTCCACCCTCTGGGCCTGCCGAGGCCTGTACGTGCTCGCTGTGGGGAAATCAGTAAACCAGGTGCCCGGTGTTGAAGGGGGCGCGTTACGCAAGGGCACCGACAGCCTCTGCTGACTGCACACGCCAAAAATCTATGTGAATCCAGCCCAATCTAGACCCTAAGGACCTCGTACCTCGGTTTACCTATGTTTAAAGTGGCCCTAGGGACCTCGGTTTACCCATCTATAAAGTGCGGATCTTGCAATTTCAACTTTTTCAGTGATGATCCCAAGAAGTAATGGATATAGTAAGTGCTTTATATAAACTAAAAAGTGCTGGAACAAGGTGGGGGAAGCAGTGACTCTGACAAGGTGTGTTCAAGGTGAACCCTCCGGGGAGCACTTCTTAAATGTGAACGTATACTGGGGTCTCCCGGGGATGTTGGTAAAATGCATCCTGAGTCACGTGTCTGCCGTGGGGCCCGAGATTAGTGATGCTAACATGCTGGCCTCTGGGGAGGGAGGAGAAATGGGAGAAGGAACGCAAGCAGAGAAAGAGAGTTCGGGCGAGGAGGAGAAGATGCTAGGAAGAAGGGGAGGCTTCTGGCGCAAGCGAGGATGCGCAGACCAACGCTGGGAGGCGGCGGGTGCGGGCGGCTCCGCGGCTGCGCGGGCTGCGGGAGGCGGCGGATGCGTGCTTGCGGCAGCGGCGGCGGCGGCCGCGCAGTCCCGGCCCAGCGCCCGCGGCGCCCCTGCTACGGCCCGAGCGGCCTGGCTGCGGGATCGGTGGATAGCGATGGCGCGGCCGCGCCGGCAGCGCCCGGGGGCCTGGGCGCCGCTGCTCTTGCTGCTGCTGGCCGGGCCTGTCGCCTGTGCCGCCAGCCCCGCGGACGACGGCGCGGGCGCCGGGGGCCGGGGGCCCCGGGGCCGCGCGCGGGGGGACTCGGGCTCCGACGAGGTGGTGCCGCGCCACGACTCCTCCTACGGCACCTTCGCGGGGGAGTTCTACGACCTACGCTACCTGTCCGAGGAGGGTGAGGCTGCGGGAGGATGAGGGGCTGCGGGAGCGGAGACCCGGCACGGGGGCCGGAGGCGGCAGGAGCGGGGGCGGGGGCGGGCAGTTGGTTAGGATGCGAATGGAGGCAGCGCCGGCACGGCCGAGGAGGCCCGGACGGGGAGCGCGTGGCTCCCACTCCCCAACCGCCTGGACAAGTGGTCCCAAGAGCTGTCAGCCCCTTCCACCCGCTGCTGGCTTTACAGGTGGGGAGACTGAGGCCGGGAGAGGCAGGTGGTCAGCCAAGTCCTGCGAAGCTGCGGACAGGTGGGGCCGAGCCTAGGCTCCCCCAGTTTTCAGCATCTGGCCTCCATTCTCTGTCTCTGTCAGGGGTTGGGGTAGGGGGTGGTAAGGGAGGAGGCCGACATCTGGCCTAGCGTGTGTGAGATAAGAGCAGCCGGTGGGAAGCAGAAATCGCAACTTAAGGAGAGATGTTGCCTTGTTTCCTCCCTGACTGTATGGACCTAAATTGGCAGTGGCTGGTGTCCCAAGCTCAGCGTTCTGTTCGTGCTCACTGCCCTACCCGTGAGAGCTGGGTCACATCTCTTTCCCCACTTCCATCCCTCTACTGTTTTCCCACATGTCATGTGTCCCTAGTGTGAGCCACCATTGTTGGGGCCTGGTGGGCCCAGAGACAGGGTGTTTGTCCCTCAGTGACCTCCCTGTAGAGGCAGTTTTTCAGTGAGCACAAAAGCCAAGCCGATTTTCTTCAGAAGGAATGGAAACTGGCTTCTTACTTGTGCAATTTGGAAAGTGATTTTCCTTTTCTTCTGCTAAGAGGAATATCCAAGAATCAAGTTGGGCTTTGAAATGTTGTGTGTCCCAGCAGATGATATGATGCTGGATGTATCTGTTACTTAAGATTAGGTTTAGCTACCTACAACAAACAAATATTAATAGCTTGAATAAGATAGAAGTTCCTCTGTCACATAAAGAAATCTAGAAGTAGGCAGTCTAAAACTGGTCATCGGAGACACTAATCCTGGTCTTCTGCTTCTTCACAACTCTTAGAATGTAACTTCATGGTCCAAAATGGCTGCTTCATCTCCAGCCATTACATTCACTTTCCAGACCAGGGGAAAGAGGAGGTGGGAAGAAGGTCACTGACTACTTCATAAGGAGATTGCTCAGAAGGCCCATGTAACAATTCTACTTACACTTCACTAGCCACAACCTAGTCATATGGTCACACATAGGTGCAGAGGAGGCTGGGAAATGTAGCCTTTATCTGGGAAGTAATATGCCCAATTCAAAAACTGGACCTACTGTATTATATGGAGAAACGGATTTGGGGAAATATATTAGTTGGGTAGATGCTTAACTGCTGAAACGGGGTCCCCCAACATACAGTGGCTTAAATAATATAGTTTATTTTTCTTTCACTTGAGTCTGGCTGGTCTGGGCAGGTGGTCCAGCTCTCTTCCACAAGGTCATTCAAGGACCTAGGTTCTTTCCCTGATGTAGTTCCCCCACCCTCTAAGGCTTTGTCCTCATCTGTGTGGAAGTCAGTTTGCTTGCACATCTTTGTTCAAGCTTGAGGAAAGGAGAAAGCGAGGAAGTTCAGGACAAACGATTACCTTTTAGGCTGGTTGCACAAATCACTGCTGCTCACATTCCTTTGGCAAGAACCTAATTACATGACCTAGCTGCAAGGGAGGCTGCAAAGTGATTTGTGCAACCAGCCTATGAGAGCTGGGTCACATCTCTTCCCAGCTAGAGTCTTCTAGCTGGGCAGCCATGTGGCCAGGGAGAAGGAAAGAATGCAGGGGCAGAGTAGGGGAACAACAAGCAGAAGTAGAATCTGTCACTCTATAAAAGAATAAATAGTACAAAATCCATCTCTTTTTGAAAGCGTGTAACACGTAGTTATTCTATTCATAGTCGGCCTAGCACACTGCCAGGTGACTCAGAGGTGGCACGTGAGAAGTTATATTCTCATTGGGCACATGCACCTAACAAATGGAGAACAAGGTCAGATTCTGTGTCAGTTTGTATATATAGAGAGAATGAAGTTAGCTGTAGAGTCCAGGCACTTTTATGAACACGGACGTCAGGTGGGCTGCAGGCCAAAGGAAAGCTTTATAGAGTTGAACCAGGAAGTGTGAGAGACTTTGGTGAGACAAAAGGGGGAGGGCACTTAGGTGAGGTGACCCTACACGGGGGCCTGTGATATGTGTACAAATCTCTAGTTTGTCTGCTTGGCACTCTCACCCATTCGGCACATACAACCTGAAGCCTGGCTCTAACCCTCAGAAATCTGCAATGGTTCCAACCTCCTCCCTGGATGAAGCTTCAACTCCTTTATCTGGAATTTTCTGTCTGACCCAAATTTCATTTACAACCATCTCTCCTTCCTTTCCCTCACTCTGAGCTTTCACTGTCCATTCTACTCTTCTCTCTGATCCTTTCACTTATCCTCAAAGGCTGATCCTACAACCATCTGTTGGGTGCTAGTGGGGATGTTTGTGGGGTGAGCCTCCCAGGGGAAGCACGTCTGCTAGATTAGCCTGGCCCTAGGCTTTAGCCTTGTGGGTCCTGAGTAGAGACTTTCCCAAGATCCTTAGAAATAATCAATGACACTGCCTTAAAAGGGTACTGCCAGAGATGGAGAAGCAGAACCAGGAAGTGTCCCAGAATGGTTTCCCACCCAGGAGACGAAGGAAAAAGGCATCACGAAGAGTGTCCCATACCATGGGGAGTCCCAGTGAAGACTTAAAATAGTTGATGGATTCAGGAAGTGAGAGGTAATGGGTGGATTTTCCTGGGATGAATTCAGTGGAGCAGGAAGGAGGGAGACCAGTTGATTTTGGAGGAAGTGGCAAATGAAGAGGTAGAAATAGTACCTTTAAACTATTCTATCTTTCTATCAGTAAAGTGAGGTTGTCTTTTTCTAGTGATTGGGCTGTTTTCTCTATGCAGGGTACCCCCTTCTCAGGTTCAAAGTTGCCGACAAACTGAATTTTTAATGAAAAAGTAGCCCAGTGATATGAAATCAGAAAAAGGGAATGAGAATAATGGGGTGGGCATGGAGAATTCTCTGAAACTCTGGTTGAGCCCAATGACCATTACCCACCTTGTCCAGAGACCATTTCTCCAGTGTCCAGGTCGCCCAAGACCTCCAGGCCACAAACTGAACACTGGCTGATTGGATGTTTCTCATCACCCGCTAACATGTTCATTTTTTAAAATTTAAATTATATTTTGGTTTAATGATGCTAGTTTTCAGAATTCTTGGGGGTTCCCACTGTCTTAGCCTATCCTCCTCAGCCTTACAGTCCCAGCTCAATTGCTTCCTCTTTCAGAGGGCTTCTCTGCTTTTCTCCTCCCATTCCCTGCCATTAGGCAAGATATTCTCCCAGAGTACACTGTCTCACCATGCTGTGACCCTTTGTGCTCTCTATGGTTAACAGTTTGGATAGGTTCTTGGTGCTTGACTCCTATCCCTCAGACCTCTTACCCTTGAGGTTCTCAAGCCAGAATCTATATATTCAGAACAACAGTAGAATATAAAACAGATTGGCCACATGATTATGGGCAAACCTCCTATTCTGAGGGTTCCCTGAAAAACATTGAGTTGGGTGTTGGCTTAGGGTTAAGTCCTAAGTGAAGCCTGCTCCCTTTTCCTTGCTGCTGGGATTTACAGACCAGGTCTGAGGAGCAAACCCTGAGACTCATCAGCCAGCCACTTGGATGATGGTAGCTGGCTTGCCCTTGGGCCATACCCTACCTAGGAAGGAAAAAAGGAACACCGTTCAAGGTTGCTTATCTTTAAGGCATAGTAGTCTGACCACTTGTAAAACATGGCCCAGTCAATGAGTTTCTGACCATTGAGTTCTGACCACAGTTTTTCCCATCTTGGGAAAGAGCTAGTAAGGCAGTAGAGGAAAGAACAGAGCTTGGGGGGAAGGGCAGGAGTTCCTTCATCTGCCTGTATTCTTCCTGCGTCTGCTGTGTATTGTATGTGGATACATAACTCATCACCATACATATAAACATTTGGGATGCTTTTCCCCTTGTGGTGCATATATACGTACTGAGAATAAAAAGATCCCCACCCCTCACTCACACACAGAGGCACATGCACACTTTTTTTTTTTTTTCATTTATAGTATCTCTTCGTTTGTACTTTGGTTTGAACAAAGATAGTATCACCTTGTTCAGTGACACAGTAGAAACAGCATATATATATATATAGTTTTGGGGCGGGAGAATAAAACCAAAACAAATCACAGAAAAGGTAAGTAATTTAAAGGTAAATAATCTACATCTAATTCACATCTGTGAATCTAACCCAATAATAACACTAACTGGGGCTAACTTTTAAGTGCTTACTTAAAAGTAAGGTACTTCCTAAGTACCTTACCCATATTAACTGTAATCTTTATAACAACACCCTGACTTAGATACTACTGCTATTCCCACTTTAGAGTTAAGGAAACTGACCCCCAGAAAGTTTAAATATTGTAGCTAAAGTCACACAGCTAGAAAGTAGCAGAGAACCGGGTGGGTTTGTTGTTGATTGACTTTATGGATCAGGTGGTGCGAGGCGTCCCGCTTGTTTACAAGAGAGGGTCCCTGTGGACCTCCCTTCTAAACACATGTGCTAGGAAATGCAGTGGAACAGACGGGATGGGGCATTTTTATGGGCAAACTTGAAAAGAGGAGCTTGGACTTGATGGGGTAGTCAGTTGGGAACTGCAGGTTCCTGAGTGGTGGAATGCCATAATGAAAGCTTTGCTAAACGGGCTCCACGTGGGTGGAATGTTCCATTTTACAAAGTCCCTTGACGTTTTTGCTTCATTATATGGTTCTGATAAGCATAAACGATTCAGGCAGTCCAGAAAGAGAAATGGGCTGATGCAGTAGCTCTCAGAGATTTGAACAGATAATTTCT
The DNA here is from genome assembly GCF_026419965.1 of Kogia breviceps. NCBI lineage: Eukaryota > Metazoa > Chordata > Mammalia > Artiodactyla > Physeteridae > Kogia > Kogia breviceps. The sequence continues at coordinate 24,015,854 of NC_081317.1, forward strand.
GGTTAAAACTTCAAGGAATTAAGTACCAAATTAATACCTGAGGGCTGTGATCCAAGCAGTTAATTAGAAGCAATAAATAGCAAATGAGAAGCCATTATCCACCCAGTGGAGTATGGCAAAACAGGCTCAAGGGATTGCAAAAGAGGAACAGATAGTGGCTGCGAGTTAGACAAGAATGGAAACAACAAAAGCATGTTGAGAACCTGGAGAAATGAACCAAGCAAATAAGTGCCTCTTGAAGGGAGGAAGAAATGGCTTTCATCCTCCAAAACAGAACAGTTTTTGGAGGGATTTACAGGGCATATGTGAGAAGAAGGAAAGGGAAGGAGAAAAAAAAGGTATTTTGCCTCAAACCAATATTATTTGGTCTTCGTCCAAATTTTGATTTTCGATAAAGAGAAAGAAAGCACTAAAATGGAAAGTGGAGGGAAAGGAACAAACAAACAAAACCACCAAAAACCAGTAATAAAAAGGTGGGAGCAACAACATTCTAAATCAACTTATACTTCAACAGAAAAAAAAAAAAAAGTGGGAGCCTGGGAAAAGCAGAAGCTGACATGGCTGGGTGTCTGACTCATACATCTCAGGACTAAGACGCGTGAGTGTAGGAGAGGTAGGAGGGGGTGGGGAGACGCCAGTAAAGGTCTTCAAATGGCGTTGTGACAAGATCTGATTTCTGTTTTAGAAACCTGGCGCTGGTGGAAGAATTAGAAGGGAAGTGGGGGAATCAGATAGGAGGCGGTGCAATAGCCAAGAGGCAGGCTCATGTTTCGGGGTGGGAATGAAAGGAATGGTGACGGAGGAAATGTTCCAGGTGGAGGAATCTAGGGTTTCAGGGTTGGGAGACTGGGGGTGGGTGGTGGTATTCTTCACTAAGGTAGAAAACACAGGAGGAGGGGCATTTGGGAGGTGGAGGAGCTCAGTGTTGGGCTTCTGGAATTGTTTTGCTTGTGGAATGTCCAGGCAGAGACCCCTGGAGGCAGTTGATTGTTGGGCTTACACGTCGATATAAGAAAAGGAGAAGTGCCAAAGAATTGTGAAGTTAGAGAAAGAAAAACTCTAAGGAAAGTAGGAGGAAAGAAATAACGAAATAGCAGAATTTAATGAAATAGAAACCAAATATTCAGTAAAGGGGATCAAAAAAGCCAGAAGTGATTCTTTGAAAATATGAATGAAGTAGATACATGTATTAGTCAGTGTTATCCAGAGAGACACAGCCAATAGGATGTGTATGTATATATAGATGAGAGACAGAGAGAGAGAAGTTTATTTTAAGTAGTTGGCTCACGCAATTTTGGAGGTTGGCAAGTCCAGAATCTGCAGGGCGGGCTGGCAGGCTGGAGACCCAGGAGAGAGCCGATGTTATAGTTCAAGTCTCAAGGCCATCTGCCACAGAATTCACTCTTGCTTGGGGAAGGTCAATCTCTTTGTTCTGTCCAGCTGGGGATGAGGCCCAGCTCAATCTGCTTTACTCAGAGTCCACTGATATAAAATGTTAAATGTTTATCTCATCCAAAAACACTCTCACAGAAACATCCAGAATAATATTTGACCACATATCGGGGCACCTGGCCTAGCCAAGTTGACACATAAAATTAACTCTCAAAATAGGATTCTGGCAAGATTTATAAGGAGAAAAAGAGAGAAGACAAATAATATTAGGAAGGAAAAAAGGGAGAAATAACCCTAGACACAGCAGAGATTAAAAAGCTAATACATTACAACTCAATAATAAAAAGACAGCCTACCCTATTAAAACATGGAGAAAGGCTCTAAATAGACATTTCTCCAAAGAAGATATACAAATAGCCAATAAGCACATGAAAAGATACTCAGCATCATTAGTCATTAAGGAAATGCAAATCAAAATCATAATGAGATACCACTTAACACTCACTAGGATGGCTGTAATTTAAAAAAAAAAAAAAAAAAAGGACCTCCCCCCAACCCCCCTACAGTACATTGCTGGTAAGAATGCAAAACAGTGTGGCTACTTTGGAAAATAATTTGATAGTTCCTCACAAAGTTAAACGTAGCATTAACATATGACACAGCAATTCTATTCCAAGAGAACTGAAAACATATGTTCACGCAAAGACTTGTACACAGATGTTCATGGCGGCATTCATAATAGCCCCAAAGTAGAAACAACCCAAATGTCTGTCAGCCCCTGAATGGATAAAAAAAATGTTGTATGTCCATACAACGGAGTGTTCCATAAATCAAGAAATATCGTTAATTCTGTGTACCTAGGGTATTTAAAAATTAAAATTCTACAGTAAACATAATTTTCCAATAAAATTGTACAGTGCACGTAAAACAGATCCAATTGAACATCTTTATTCTCTAGGCTTCAAGATGATAACTGCTAATAAGATATGGTTTTTCACAAACATTTACATTGTATTGCTATTCAAGGATTAATGCACTTAGTCTCTACCCATCAAGGTTTAGTCAGAAAGACAGAGACCAATTTTTTAAGCTTTTTAAAACAGGATAACCAGCCCAGGGAGCTGTCTGAAAAGGTATTGAGGGGACTGCAGAAGCAAAAAGGGAGCTCAGAGAAAGGCACTTTGGGAAGCGGCTACGTGCCCTGGGGCTGAGAGAGCAGAGAAGGGCTTGAGGTTGTGAGAACCAAGAGCTCAGACAAGGGACCTCCCACTCCCACCCCCACCCCAGAGGTGCAGCCCATCCTCTGAGAATGGGCTGTCTGCCCAGCTGATGCTGGTTCCTTTGAAGAGGCTGGTCCTGGGAGTCTAGAAAAAAGCTGTAAACCCAAACTGACTGCCAGTGCAAGGATGAAGGAGAGTTGCTGAGGACTTGCATATTGGACAGCAATCGAACAGGAACAAATGGTCTTTCCCTCCTCCTGCCTCCCAACCTCCCTTTAATGTTTTCTTTTGGCAGAACCTAGCCAGCTGGCAAAGGAGAGATGTGGTTTGCAGAGTACTAGCCCATCCTACAGCTGGCTGTAGAGGCTGGGTTGTAGCTGAGATACAGGAGCTTAAATATTGGCATGTGGTCCAAACTTATCTTATTCCAAATAGTGAGATCATTTAATTTCAGGGAAAAAAATATAATACTGCTTTGCTTATATTCTGATACCAACACCGGTTGGTGTCTTGAAATTCAGTTCTGGCACTCATGACCCCACAGGTTAAAGGGCATGGTCCACAACAAGACTAGCCTCACTTCAGACCAACTGGCTACCAATCCAGGGGCCACTCACACCCCCCCCTGGGTTCTATAATTCACTAGAATGTCTCAAAGGATTCAGGAATGGGCTGTACACACAATAACAGTTTTAGTATCAAGGATACAGCTCAGGAACAGCCAATGGACACACACACAGGGCAGAGTCTGGGGGGCTCATGAATGCAGTTTCCGTGTCCTGTCCTGGAAGGAGAGGATTCGTCTCCATGGAATCATGACTTGTCACCCTCCTGGCATATCATTGTGTTCACCACCAGGAAGCTGCACTGAGCTTCAGTGTCCAGTGTTTCTATTGGGGTCTCATTACCTAGGCATGGTTGATTTAATAATTAGCTACAGAACTGAACTCAAGTCTCCAGCCCCTCACCCCCTCCCTGGAGGCAGGGCTAGCTCAAAGCCCCAAACCTCTAATCACGTGGTTTGTCTTTCTAGTGACCAGTCCCCATTCTCAGTCATCTTATCTCTTAGCATAACCTCAGGTGTGAACCCAAGGGGCTCAGGAATAAGAAAGACCCATTGGGAAATTCCAAGGATTTAGAGTCTCCCTCCCAGGAACCAGGGACAAAAACCAATCAAATTCTTTATTACAAAACATCTTACAGGGACTTCCCTGGTGGTGCAGTGGTTAAGAATCTGCCTGCCAGTGCAGGGGACATGGGTTCAAGCCCTGGTCCGGGAAGATCCCACATGCCACGGAGCAACTAAGCCCGTGCACCACAGCTACTGAGCTTGTGCTCTGGAGCCTGCGAGCCACAACTACTGAGCCCGTGTGCCTAGAGCCCATGCTCTGCAACAAGGGAAGCCACCGCAATGAGAAGCCCGCGCACCGCAACAAAGACCAGCCCCCGCTTGCCACAACTAGAGAAATCCTGTGTGCAACAATGAAGACCCAGTGGAGTGAAAAATAAATAAATAAATAAATAAATTTATACTTAAAAAAACAAAGCATCTTACAAAATGAGAAGAAAATAAAAATAAGTAAAAAATGAGAAGAAAATGTGATATTATTAAATGATGCCCAAATTCATTTGACAACAGAAGTTCTCATTCCAAGATTTAGAAGCATATAAAATAGGAAATCAGTGCTAGAAAAGCCCTGAGAAATAAGCCATTTACCAACATTAATAAACTAGTTCAATACATTTATAAGTGAGCTTTGTTCCAAAACTTGCTCTTATGTGGAGCTTAGAAACCCATTCTTCTTCTAGAGACGATCTTACCCAATGGTTAGTTTAAAAATTTAATAGTAATAATAATCCAATAGTAATAATTACTGGCATTTATTGAGCTGGAAATTTGCTATATGCTGATGTATTATTCTAGATGCTAGGAAGTAGTAAGGATGATGGAAGGAAATGGTGTACCTGCGTCAGAAGCAACATTACAAGAGATTGTCTTTTTCAGACACCTATAGAACCTTAAAAACTTAAGTAGTCATTGCATTCCTGGATAAATACTTTGAGAAAAAATAGCCACAGCATTGTAGTGAGAAATAAGAGGAAGAACATATAGGATGATGCTTAACATAGTAGCATCGAACTCCATAAATATTAAGAGAAAAACGAAAAACTCATCCAAGGTGGGACTCAGTCTATAGTACTTAAGTGGATTTATGACTTAGCATAAAATAAGCATGAAAATAGGAAAAGTAATGCGTATGGCCCAAGTACTTAAAGATGGTGAAAAGGTAGGGCTGTACTTTAGTATGTGATCAAGATCTAGGGTAGTAGAGGTGAACTGTCCATAGAGCACAGATATGAGCCAGGAAAATGTGGCCTGGTGACTTTTTTTTTATTGACGCGTAGTTGATTTACAATGGCGTGCTAATCTCTGCTGTACAGCAAAGTGACTCAGTTATACATATATAGACATTCTTTTTAAAATTAATTAATTAATTTATTTTTGGTTGTGTTGGGTCTTCATTTCTGTGTGTGGGCTTTCTCTAGCTGCGGCAAGCGGGGGCCACTCTTCATCGTGGTGCGCAGGCCTCTCACTGTCGCGGTCTCTCTTGTTGCGGAGCACAGGCTCCAGATGCACAGGCTCAGTAGTTGTGGCTCACGGGCCTAGTTGCTCCGCGGTGTGTGGGATCTTCCCAGACCAGGGCTCGAACCCGTGTCCCCGGCATTGGTAGGCAGATTCTCAGCCACTGTGCCACCAGGGAAGCCCTAGACATTCTTTTTTTAGATTCTTTTCCATTATGGTTTATCACAGGATATTGAATATAATTTCCTGTGCTATACATTAGGACCTTCTTGTTTGTTCATTCTAAATGTAATAGTTTGCATCTGCTGTTGTCTTTTTTAAAAAAGTATAATTTAATGAAACAAAGTAAACAAAACCTCATTAAAAAAATTACAAATCACAAAGGACTTCAGAATAGTGAGAAAAGAAAAACTAATACAATAATTTTTTAAAGTGTATTTGCACTGCCTAATATCTATGGGTGATTTTATTTATTCATTTGACAATCATTCAATGTCCAGTGTCAAGCACTGTGCTGGGCAGAGAATACAAGATGAATCACACATGGTGCAGGGAGTGAACAGCCTAGAAGAAAACTATTTGTGTCACAGACTGGAAGCATAATGCAGGCTTTCCTTTGATGTGTGGTTGAATGCATTATGATGTTAAGAAAGATGCATGAAATGATGTGTTTAAAGAATTAGTGAGATAAGAAAATGTTCTATACGGCTTAATGAAAAACGGAAGTTCCGAGAAACAGAAAAATCCTATTATAACATATCGATATAAATGGAAAACCTCTGCTATCAAATATAGAAATGTTTCATTTATTTTTTCTCTTAGAACATGTGTATTGTATAAAACTGTGATTTTCACACTCTCAGGGGACAGTGGGTATGATATTAGGCCCTCTTTCAGTGCCTCAGGCTCCTTACCTGTAAATGAGGAAAAAGCCCTTTCTCAGCTAACACGTAAGGCTGGGTTCAAAGATGTGTGCCCCTACCTGCCCCTCATGAAAAGGGTGATTAGGCTTCAACAAAGCTCTTTTCTGAGGCCTTCACCATTTCTAGACGCGTGCGCTAGAGAATAGTCAACCTACTAAAAAGAAGCATTTCTCATTGGAAACGTTGTTCCTGGATTTTCTAACCATTATTTATTCTCACTGGCCAGGTTACCCTTTCCCTACTGCTCCTCCTGTGGATCCATTTGCCAAAATCAAAGTGGATGACTGTGGAAAAACTAAGGGATGCTTTAGGTTGGTAGATCTGCGAGTTGGATAACTTTAAAGCCAAGACTTTGATTTTACTTCTCAAGGTAGTATTTAAATTGCATGCAGTTCACTCTAACCAGGGACCTGTACCCCTCATAACTTCAGCAGGGATGCGGCTTGTTTCTGATGGCCACCCCAGGTTTCAGTCTTCCAAGCCTTGAGCTGTAGCATGCCCGTGGGCCCTAGAACGTTCTTCTCTAGTTCCTCATTTATGACCGTACGCCATTGGCTCAGGTGTCTAACCAGTTGGCTGTATGAAAAAGAATCACATAACACAGAATATGTCTCTGCTTATTCAGCAGGGGTGTGGATGGGACAGGCAATAATAGATGTGCCTAAGACCCAGTTCCTTTTCAAATCAATAGTCATGACTTATGGGTAGCTGTATGATGCTAACTAGTCATTACGCATTGATTATTGTGTCTAGCTAGTTGTCTCAGATCTAGTGAGTTCCTGCCTGATTATTAGTAGTATTCTGTCAAGACGTGATGGGCTGGAGCTAGAAAACAGTAGTGTAGACAGTGGGCCTCCCGTCTAGACAGCTGTGCTTTGTTGGGAAAGCCTCCTTTTCTTTGAATCTTTTATTTTCTAAAACAAATTGTCCTTGAGTAAAGATTTTGATGGCCACTGCACTGAATGTTTTGATTTTTTATTTTTTGGTTCAGTGCTCAAGGAGAGACAATTGAACCATGGGGGTTTTGCATTTTCTTTGGATTACAAGTGTATTTCTAAGGAATTTTTAAAAATCTAGTTATATGATTATTGGGGAAGATAGCCAGCAAAGAATAATTCTGGTGATTAGGGGACATTTTTGAGAAGGGAAGGTATTTTAGTGCCCTGCTGGCTTCAGGGAGACTTGCTTTCTGGCCCATTCACCCCTCTTTTAGCTTTCCTCACCCTTTTCAGGTTTTTCAGCCCAGTTCCTGTGGTCTTGAGCTTACACCTCCTGCCAGCTTCTCAGGGTCTCTGCCAGCAGAGCTGCATGTTCCTTGTCTCCCTCCTCCGTCAATACTTGGCAGCCTTGCATCCTGTACTTTTAGATACCTTCCATCTGAGCTTAGATTATCCCACCCGTTGCTACAATTTTCTGTCGTTTCTGAAAATGGTGTAAAGCAGTGTTCCTAAAACTAGGGCTTGCTCATCCTTAAAGGATCCACAAGTCCTCTGGAAGAAAATTTAAATTCATGTTTCCATCTCAGTGATGCTCCTTAAACAGATTAACAAATGCATAATCTGGTTATCTGGATAACCACCTTACAGTGCTCTATACTTTAGTGTCTGAATTGTATTAGCACCAAGTAACCCGATAGAGCAAAAGCAAATTTTATGAATAAATGATGCATTCGCGCCCAGTGAATACCAGATGAGGCATTTGTTTGGTGCCTTGTATGTATAAGTGTTGTGGAGCAGTCCAGATAGATAAAAGTGGAGGGGAGTGGAGTCGTGTCTAGTAGTAAGAACATGCTCAAAATAAAGACCCTGCAGAGTCCAGTCAGACACACTACATGCAGGTAAGCAGAAAGTCGCTTTCAGTGAAATGACATCATTTATCACGTGACTGCTATGAATTTAAAAGTTCCTGGTTTTGTAGTTTAATCTATATTTAATTTGCCCATTTTTGTTAGTTTAATTTTGTAGTTTAATTGAAAAATTGTAAGTGAAAAGAACTGGTAATTTAAATTATTAACTCAGAGAATTTTTCTTCTCTAAAAGGGATGCAGAAATAATTCAGTAATAATTAATATTTGAGAAACTCTAATAACACGTAGAGAACCTGGCTAGGCCTGGAGGCCCAGGTTCAGTCCTGTTGCAGCTTGATTCACTCGGTAAGTTCCTTCCCATCTCTGGACCTCAATTTGCAGGTAGATAAAGAGGAGCGGTTCATCTCCATGGTCTCTCCTGAGTGAAACTGGGGTTTTGAGATCCCAGGTAGCAAAGATCTAATTTATTTATTAATGTTGCTTAGCGTCCTGCCTGACACACAGATGTTCTGTTAATGTATTTTGAGTAAGTGGCTGAGGAAGCAGTAATATCTGTTTTGATATATCCTATAGATATGGCAAACCGGGCTGTAATGCAGAAACCTGTGACTACTTCCTTAGCTACCGGATGATAGGGGCTGATGTGGAATTTGAGCTGAGTGCAGACACAGATGGTTGGGTAGCAGTTGGATTCTCTTCAGACAAGAAAATGGTAAGACACGAAGCACGATAGAAGCTAATTTTTCTCTTTAGTTTGCTGCGCTACTTCAGACTTTAGAGAATGAGCACGGTTGTGTGTCGCTAAGTTATGACGCCACTTTTAAATGGGAGAAGCCGATTTCTGGCATTTAATTTTCTTTTTCAAAGTAAAGCAAGTAAATTGATCAAATCCTTATAACAATTATACTAGTTACGGCTCTCTGATTACAAGTTAAAAAAAAAAAAATTCAAGCTAGCTTAAACGGAGATGGAAGGGTTGGTTATGAGAATACAAGGTGTCTCGTGGTACCTGTATTCATTAGTTATTTCCATAGTACTTCTGCAAGAGAGCCCCCAAAACTACACGGCTGATAACAGGAAGCGTTTATTTCTTGCTCACATGTGTGTGGATTGGCTGGGACTCAGCTGGGCTTGGCTCCAGGCCATGGCTTGGATTCAGGTATTCTCTAATCATTCTGGAACCAGTAGCTACCCAGGCATGTTTTTCTCATGGCAGAGGCAGAAGCACAAGAGCCATCCAAGCTTATTTCAAACCTGTGTTCACATCACATCTGCTGATAATATTCCATTGCCTGAAGTAATTCACACAGCCAAGCCCAGAATGAAGGGGCAGGGAAATACACTCCCTCTAGCAAGAAGCCTTGTGAAGGTGTATGTACATAATATAACAACAAGGGAGTGAAGAATTGTGTCCAACGATTCAGTCTTCCACAGTGTGCATGGGCAAGAACACGTCTGGTCCTCAGAAAGGACTGTGAACGGGGACAGGCAGGAACCCAGGTAGCTGACCATCACTTACCTCTGCTTCTGTCTGTGCCTCTGCTGCATTCTCTTTCCTCTGGAGTGTCCTCCTTTGCCATTCACCGTGCCAAGGTGCTTCCCAAGTAGCCAGACTTTCTTAGGCCTTTGAACCTTTGCGTGTGCTGCTGCTTTTTCTGCAAGACGCTTCTTCTCTTCCCATGGTCTGTTTTGAGGTTCTTCCAATGAGAGGAGGGCAGCTCAGACCAGGGTTACGGCAGCAGGCGTGGTGGGAAGGACTCAGATTTCAGATATGTTTTGAAGGTAACGCTGACAGTCTTTGCTGGTGGATTGGACATAGGTTGTATGTGGGTGGTAAGAAGAGACTGGGGGATCAGGCTAAGCAGTCAGAGCTCTAGTGAGTTTGTTCTTGGAGAGTCACTAGAAGAATGCACTTCTCAGTCCAGGCTGTAAGACAGTGGGTCCACCTGGTAAGATGGCATGGATACTAATTCATATCACTTATCTCCTACTTTAGGGTCAATAGGAGAAACAGCAGGTGTGTGCCATCCCAGAAGCTGGCTTGCAGTGCAATTGACCATTTCTTGTCCTGGAATGCATTTGCACTCATGAAGCAGCTGTTAAGATTAGGGGGCTCAGAGGAGGGAGGTCGAGTGAGGAGCATTCAGATTTTATGTTTGACATTTTGCTATCTAGAGGCCTTTAAAGTATAGGTCTCAAAAAAATATATATATATATAGGTCTCTCTTTTCTTCTCCTATTACTCCAAGAAGCACAGATTTAAAATTTTTCAAAACCTGATGCACAGGAAAAGCAAAATGGAACCCCTTTTTAATAACCTTTAACGTTTTTTGAAATGATGCATTACTGTTTTCTTCGTTAGAGTTTATTTTTTAGAGCAGTTTTAGGTTCACAGCAAAATTGAATAGAGGGTACAGAAGATTTCCATATACTCCCCCAACACACACATGCAGAGCCTCCTCCATTATCAGCATCCCTCACAGAAGGGTACATTTGTTATAACTGATGAACACCTATAACTTTTTTGGTTGGTTTTTTACGAAAATGTTAAACCTACAGACAAGCTGCAAGGATAGGACCATAAACTCCTCTATGTATGTTTCACCTAGATTCACCAAATGGTAACTTTTTAAATTGTGGCAAAAGGTACATAACCTAAAACTTACCATTTTAAAGTATTCAATTCAGTGACATCAGTTACATTCATGGTATGGAACTGTCACCACTATTACTTTTTCACAAACAATACCATTTGCCACGTAGGCTTTATGTCTCTTTACTGCTGCTGCTACTACAACAACTCTGACTGCTGCTACTACTTACTATTTTTATTATTTTCTGGAAACTTTGGAGGTTAAATTGAAGATATCATGACCCTTTAACCCTAAATATTTAAGTGGGTATCTCCTAAGATCAAAGACATTCTTTTTCATTATATAGTTTATTAAATTCAGGAAGTTTAACACAGATACAATAGTATTATCAAATATACTTGTCCATTTTCAAATTTGCCCTTTGTCCCAATACTGCCCTTTACAGAAATTTTTATTTTATGACTCAGGAGTCTGTCTAGGAACACCATTAGCTGTCATGTATCTTTAGTCTTACTTATTTTGAAATAGTTTCTTTTCTTTTCTTTTTTCTCTTCTTTTTGGTCTTTCATGACATTGACCCTTTTGAAGATTACAGGCCAGTTTTTTGGTAGAATGACCTTCCATTCAGGTTTGTCTGATTGTTTGCTTATGATTAGGTTAGTGTCTGTGTTTTCGGCAGGACTGCTGGAGAGCTGGTGATGTATTCTTCTCTAAATGGCTCATTAGGAGGCACTTGATGTCAGCTATGGTGATACAAACTCTGGTCACTTGGTTAAAGATTTTTTTTTAAGATTTTTTTGGGGACTTCCCTGGTAGTCCAGTGATTAAGACTTTGCACTCCCAATGCAGGGGGCCCGAGTACGATCCCTGGTCAGGGAACTAGATCCCACATGCATGCTGCAACTAAGAGTTCACATGCTGCAACTAAGAAGTCTGCATGCTGTAACTAAAAGATCCCGCATGCCGCAACTAAAGATTCCACGTGCCGCAACGAAGATCCCATGTGCCACAACCAAGACCTGGTACAGCCAAAATGAATAAATGAATGGATGAATGAATGAATGAATGAATAAATAAATAAATATTTTTTTGATGTGGATCATTTTTAAAGTCTTTATTGAATTTGTTACAATAGTGATTCTGTCTTATGTTTTGGTTTTTTTGGCCGCAGGGCATGTGGGATCTTAGCTCCCTGACCAGGGATTGAACCCGCACCCCCTGCACTGGAAGGCCCACTGGACAGCCAGGGAAGTCCCTGGTTAAAGATTTTTAATGACTTTTAGGACAATTTTGGGGGGTGGGGCTTCCAATTACAGAGTTAATGGATCGTATACTTCGGAGTGAAATTTCTTCCTAGCAGAAAAGTTTGCCAAAGACACACCTTTGACTTTTTTCTCCATCATCTTTCGTGTTAGGGTGGTGATGATGTCATGGCCTGCGTCCACGACGACAACGGCAGGGTGCGTGTACAGCACTTCTATAACGTAGGCCAGTGGGCAAAGGAGATTCAGAGAAATCCTGCCAGAGATGAGGAAGGAGTTTTTGAGAATAATCGGGTCACCTGCAGATTTAAACGGCCTGTGAACGTTCCCAGAGATGAAACGATTGTTGATCTGCATTTAAGTTGGTATTATCTGTTTGCCTGGGGTCCAGCCATTCAGGGTAAGCTTACATTTTGGTATCTGCATTAAACACCAGACACTGCTCTGCTTGTAGTCCTTATTTACTGGGCGAGAGAGTGCTAAGCACTTGCCTGACATAAGAGAGAAAGGCGATATGAATGTTCTGCCTTCAGAATGTTATAATGGACTTATACACATGAACACAGAAATGGACAAGTTATACACATGCATAGTTAGAGGAAGATATACAAGATAGTATATGATGAGCTCTGTGCTTAATCAAACAGATCATATGTCTGCTGTATATGGTATGTGGACTCTAATTCTCACACTGGTCTCGTTTACTCCTCACCACGTCCTCCAGAATTGTAGGAATTATCATCCTCATTTTAGAGAGATTAAGGGACTTGCTCAAGGCTATATAGTTAATTAATGGAAGAACTGAAATTCAAACCTAGATCTGTCTGACTTCAAAATCAGTGAGTACTCTTAACTCCTACACTCTAAGTAGAAAATACTGAACAGGAAAGGGCCTCTGGTGGCTTCTCTAGAGATTGACACTCACTTTGTGACTATTCCGGTGGTCCTAAATCTACCAAATTATCCTATTGTTTAGCCCATCCTCAAATTTTAATGTGTATGGGGATTGCCTGGCTATATTGTTAAAATGCAGTTTTCAGTAGGTCTAGGGTGGGGCCTGAGATTCTGCATTTCTAACAAGTTGGTCCACTGATGACCTCACTCTGGGCGGCAAGGCTCTTTAGCATTTCCCCAACAGTGACCCAAGCATATCATGAGGCCTTTGAGAGGCTGCTAAAATCAAGTTACACTGTGTCTACAGCATTCCTCCTGGTTCATCAGCCTGATGGCGTGACCAAGGATGGAACTGAGCTGTTCTCAATCCCTGTATGAGAACTCATTCTGGGAATTGCATCTTTCTCATCAACTATCCGTTGCCTAATCTGGATCTTTTTTTTCCTCTTCAAATTGTTCCCATTGATCTCCGATTGGAGATTTTATACCCCCCCCCCTTTTTTTTTTTTGCCTGTTTCTAGTTGGGAAAACATATGGAAGCCACCAGATTTGTGACACCTTTTACATTTGCGTATTTCCCAGGTTACCGACAGTGGACCTACAGTTATACCTTTGAGTACTTTCAATGCCCTGGGAAATAAACTATGTCTTAGGCTGGAGAAATGAACTCATTTTAAATGATGGGATTTGGAATCTAAAACTCTGGGTTTGAGTTTGGTTCTGCCTTTGGTAGCTGTATCTAGCCTTTCCCTCAAGAAAGGTATGAATTGGAGGTACATAGTTAAGCCTGGGAATTTATGTAGGTGACCAATGATTGATGAGGTTAGGGAGGAGAGGTGAATGGGACCAGTTGAGAGAAGAACTCTTGCCAGCCGGAGGAGTTTGGTTTGTGTTAACAGGAGCCAGCTCGGACACTGCAGCAGGGGCTTGACATGTCCAGTTGGACGCAGCTTCTCTAGTACCTTAAAAGCCCTCACTCTGAGCCCTATTTGCAAGGAGATCTTTGCTCTAAATTCATATGCCTTAGTCTCCTAAATTTCATATGGGTTAATCCAAAGGTCAGGCCCTTCCTATCAATTTCAGCTTATTAAGCAGCCTTTGCATACAGCCTTTCCCCTCTTTCCTCTTCTAACCAGGTCAAAAAATGTTTCCCATCCAAAGACTCGTTTGGTATCTTAATCCTCTTACTTTCTATACCATTCCACACCACTCTGCCAGACAGACGTGCAGACATACAGACACACAGCACACCACACCCTCTCTGGTCTGGCCTGGGCAGGCTACCACTTTATATCTCATAGACTTCCATCTGCAAGGGAGTCCATGTGGTCAGGAGTGGTTAATGAGCCATACATAAAAAATATATCTGGAAAAAAAATAGTAGCTCTTGTTCTTTGAAGTTTAGTTTTTCTGTGGTTTGCATGTATCATTTTAAATCTGTTCCTTTTTTCTATTGCCCCTTCCTTTTTATTTCTTTCCTCTTTAAAGGCTCCATCACCCGACATGATATAGACTCACCACCGACTTCAGAGCGTGTTGTCAGTATTTACAAGTATGAGGACATTTTTATGCCATCAGCTGCCTATCAGACCTTCTCCTCTCCATTCTGTCTGCTTCTCATTGTTGCCCTGACCTTCTACTTATTGATGGGAACCCCTTAACCACAGCTGCAAAGCCAACAGATTCAATGCATTATTAGAAAGTCTTTAGTATATTTTTAAAAAATATGCAGTATAATTTTAGCTTCTATTATGTAAAAAAAGACATACATTCAGCTTTCTGGAAGAAAGAGCAAGTTTCTTTTCTAAGCGAAGAGGATTGTTTAATAATGACCCCATACTTTGGGAAAGTACTTAAAACTTTTCTAAGCATTCACTTTCAAATACGTTTTCTTATTTGAGCTTCTCAACATCTCTGAGTTGGCTTGATGAACATTATTATTGCCATCGTACTGAATGGGATTTGAGACCCAGGAAGGCTCCCTTTTTATGACTCTCGTGCCATGTAGCCTTGGCTACTTGGTCAGATAACACATAGCGAGGTAGAGAAAGCTAGGCATAGAAACCATGTCTCTAAACAACCTTTACTCTTCCAACTACAGCTCAAGAGAGTTACTTGGAGTAATACTAAGGAGAACTTCACTGGATGGCCCAAGTTCACAGTCAGCCTTTTAGGCAGAAGAACTTTCAAATTTTCATAAAGCATGAAGGCATTTGGATACTTACACAGCTAATGAGGAGAATGATGGAGATAATAGTGATATGAAAATGGTTCATATTTATTTGAAGTGCCTTCTGGATTAGTAAGTAGCTAAAAGAACACATTTTTTTTTGCTGCTTGGAAAGGTTAGAAATGGAACTGTGAGTGTTCCTGAAGATGTAAAATTATATTAATGATAACAAAAAATATGGGCATTCTTAGAAGTTAGAATTTGGACTCTACTTCCACTGTATTTAATAAATTAAGGTGTTCCTTTGTGGTTACAGCTAATTCTGTTGTCAGTCACCACATATTGAGTATGAGTAAATGTGTATTATAATAGACAAATCATCTTGAATATTCAAGGCATTTTGATAACAAATTAACATTTTTGGAGATTGTGGAGATTTGGAGTAGAAACATTTTAAAGATGACATTTTTTTTTTAATTAGCAAATGCAAAATGACCCATCAAGTGAATTTACTTAGAGTATCCATTCAAATGTTCAGACTTGTAAATTGGATTGGCAGTCAGCATAATTTATAATAATGTCTTGACTTGATGCATTTTCTTTTTTCAAAGGAACCCAAATGTTCCTTTATTCCAACTGACTGAGTTAACAGCCCATTTAGAGGAAAAGAGTCTCTGGGTATAATTATGCTGCTGAGGCATTTCCACTGTAGAGTTCTGGAGTCTTCTGGCTCCCCCCCAAGTCCCCACCCCGTTGCTTTAAAGCTGGCTCCAACTTTGTGGTTTTTTGTGATTAACAACACTGGAGACTGTGATTTCTAATGCCATCCTTGGAATCCATGTCAGAAGTGAAAGGCCACCTCTCCTATGGGGGAAGCTTTCGCATTCTTCTGGCACTGAACAAAAATAAGGAAAACATCCAGATTCTGTGACATTTACTGCGTGCATCCAAGGGATGTAGGAGAAACAATCCTCATTGCAGGTGGACAGAGGTGAAATGACATCAAACGAGTGATGGATTCAAACTCAAGTCATCGGATTCAAGTCCCTGGCTCCACCTGACTCATAACCAAGCCCTCCAGCCTTGGCTGAGGATGGCCTGTGCGTCACCTTCTAAGCTACAGTGGTTGTGTAGCAGTGAGGACACTGAGTATGCAGGCACCCACGTTGTAAATAAGAAAGCAAATATTTTTATATTTCACCCTCTCATGGGTATAACATTTCTGCCATAAATAGGTTAAAACTAAATCGAGACTTGAGCTAGTCTCTGTAGCAGGCAGGGAAGGAATAAGTTAAGGGATTTTCCTTCCGCTTACATTTCAAGTCAAGCTAATTGTTTCATGAATTGTTTTTCCTTGGATTACCAGTTTTGCCTATTTGTGCTTAGAACTTTCAGCGACTTCTCATTTCCATTAGTGTGAAATGCAAACCACTTTGTTTACCTCCGGTATCATCTTTTGTCACCACTCCTCACCTTGCTCTGTCCCAGCAAGACTGACTTGCTCTCAGTTCCTCAGACCTGCTTTCTCACCTCTCATGACGTTCCCTGTGGCCCAAACATCCTCCAATTCCTGGGCTTGCTGAACTCCTATGCACCTGTCAGGTCACAGAGTAAGTATTTCTTCCTCCAGTCCCCTGGACTAAGTATCAATAGGTTCAGGTCCCTGCCAAACGCTCCCAGAGCACACTCGGCTTTCCCATTATTTTACTCATCACACTTTCCTGTAATTGCTGGCTCGTCCTCCCTGCTAACTCCCTAATGCAAGGACCATTTCCTGTTACTCATCCTTATAACAGACACGACTGCATAGTAGGTGCCCAGCAAACATTTGCTGAATGAATAAATGGACGAAACTCTACTCCCATGGCAAGTTTGGTCCAGAAAGCTTGTATTCCATATACATTGCTAGACTGGCCGACATTTTTTTATTCTTCGACCTGTGATCACTCCTTTAGCAAACACTGAACTTTTGTCTCTTGAAACATAAATCGAAAGATCTTCCTTAACAACGCTGTTTTGCCCTGTAAAACAGAGTTGACATTTATTTTTAACAATGATCATTGTTCAGAAATGGGAATTCAACAGACCAGGGATGCAGAACAGCATTTAACTGTCATCCCAGAGAATCATCAGTTTATAGACATACTGAAGTTAAAACTCTATAGACTCCAATTTTATTCGTTCTTACATAATGTAGGAGAATCAACTTGTATTTTATCTCTGTATTCCATTTTCTAACATAGTACTTGTTACAGGGGAGAAACCCAACCAGTGTGTTTTTGTAAATGCCTAAGTAGAATAATAATGTCTGCTAAATGTATTTAGTGCTTTTCTTAGCACTTTACAAGGATTAACTCATTTAATCCTCACAACAACCATAGGAAGTAGATTCTATTATTAGTCCAATTTTAGAGATGAAGAAACTGAGGCTAGGCATTTGGCCTAAATTACCAGTGTTGGCAAGGACTTTAGATGACATTTTATCCAATGCACTTATTTTAAAGAGGGGCAGCTGAGACCTAGGGAGGTGATGTGATTTCCATCATGCACATTCATTAAAAATTTTATTAAGTGGAACCTGCTATCCACACTCAAATTAGCCAGGTGCTTTTTTTTTCCCCTTTAGCAATTTATAATGAATAGAAGGACTTTTTATAGTTATATTTGGGGAAAAGGGTACATTTTACTTTCAGTTTTTTCTCTTCTCAAAAACATTTTGATTCTTTATTTTACCAGTCATTTTAGTGTGTTTAGTAGTTTTAAAAAATAATGCACAGGGCTTCCCTGGTGGTGCAGTGGTTGAGAGTCCGCCTGCCGATGCAGGGGACACGGGTTCGTGCCCCGGTCTGGGAGGATCCCACATGCCATGGAGCGCCTGGGCCCATGAGCCATGGCTGCTGGGCCTGCGCATCCGGAGCCTGTGCTCCGCAACGGGAGAGGCCACAGCGGTGAGAGGCCCGCGTACCGCCAAAAAAATTTTTAAAAAAATATACAGATTGGACAAGACTAGAATGTATTTGTCTTAGTTAATTTTTAAAAGTGACTTACCTAAAACCCAGGTCTTCTAACTTGGAGTCCAATGCCCTTTTCTTGCTCCACTGTAGTTTCAAAGATGCATTTGCAAACATGATTTCAGACAAAATGCAGGAGCCATATTTAATTATCGTAAGTTGGCTTTTGTCATCAAGGAAATCGGAAAGTTTGGACAACTCAGGGATGGATTTCCATCCCACATATTTTTTACTATTTCTGTAATTAAGTTTACAGTCTATATTCAGGATTTTGTGCTTAAGAGGTATTACCACTGAGGTTGTGTATTATTCTTAGTACTAGCCTATGGGTCAGCAAAGTTTTTCTGTAAAGGTCCAGATGATAAATATTTTAGGCTTTGCAGTCTTTTAGCTGTTCAACTCTGTTGCAGACAATACGTAAACCAGTGAGCATGCCTGTGTTCCAATAAAACTTAATTGACACAAATTTGAATTTTATATAACTTTCACATGTCACAAATATTCTTCTTCAGATTAAAAAAACTTTTTAAATGTAAAAACCATTCTTAGCTTGCAGACCATACAGAAACAGGCAGCCAGGTTGGGTTTGGCCTGTGGACTGTAGTTTTCCTACCCTTGCTCTCAGCTAAGAGGCACGCCCAGGTGTCATGATCATTTGTATAGGACACAGCGAGTAATGTATTATAATGTATTACTGGTTAATTATATCTAATTATATAATTAGATATAATTATATCTAATTATATAATTAGATATAATTAACCAGTAATACATTATATATTATATATTAGTTAATTATATCTAATTTATCTAGTAAAATAAATTATAGTTGATGGATTGTTATCTTGATAATGCATTCCCAGTAGAATTTGCATTCTAATATGTTTTCCAGAGTTGATGTGAAAGAGGTGTCAGTAAAGTCAGAGCTGGGTAAGCAGCAGTTTTATTTTATCTAAGCTGTGCCAATCGTGAACGACTTTCACTGTGCAGTTGGTCTTCGTGGTGTGGATTACAGTTGATCCTTAAACATTGCATGAGGTTAGGGGCACTGACTCTCTAGGCAGTGGAAAATCCACCTATAATTTACAGTAAGCCCTCCATAATATGTGGTTCCCATGTCTGAGGTTCCTCCTATCCATGGTCACATGGTCCAAGGATGCAACCAGCCTTACTACATGTAGCACTGTAGTATTTACTATTGAAAAAAATCCATGTATAAGTGGACCTGCACAGTTCAAACTTATGTTGTTCAAGGGTCAACTGTACAATGTTCAGACTAGTTTATTTTCCTCTAGACAATTTTAAAGTATTATCTAAATCTGTTACATCCACGGGATGGGAGTGTTTTACTCGTGACTATGGCATCACCTTGTGTATCATAATGGAAACATGTTGGAGAACCACCGCAATAGGTCAAATGCTGAGATGTGAATACTTTGCTGTAAATAACTGTATTGTTCTCTAAATAGAATTGGTTATGTTTAGTGAACAGTTTGATTATTCTCAGTGTGTTTGTATATATATTTGTACATACGTGATGAGGTCTGTATGTGTTTATACATAAATGCCTATATATACACATACCATGGCCATTTGAAGGTCTTTGTCAGGATTGTTTCTGGTTCTGATCTTGTAAATACTTCAAAACCCAAGAGAGAAAACATTGTATGTATTACAGGCCAAACTACCCTTGAGTTTATAGTCATTTCGTTTGCAGAAAGGGTTCCTGGATCCATTATTAAACCTTGCCTCCTCCATTCAACATTCTATAACTTGTTAAGAACATATAAAATAAAGTATCATTGTTGAGTTTGACTTTTCTATACCATTAGTTAAGAAACTAAGTCTAGTGTGAACTGAGTCAATGGCATGTAGATGCAACCTATCCACATTTTATATTTAATTAGATTTCTTGTTCAGTTAATCAGTTATTTAGTTTCAAGTTGTACTTGGTTGTTTTCATATTTAATAGATAAATATAAATTCCTTTTCATGAAAATAGTGGCTATTAACGTGATTTTAAATGTGACTAAAAATGTAAGTGAACCATCAAGCACTTTGGGGTTTTTCACTTAAAGTATGCTGATATTCAACTAATGTTTTCCGTTTTCCCCTGGATATTGGCTCTTAGGCAAATAGCTGTTCTGTTCTTCTGGAGGGCCGTGGATTCTCGAGGGTTACGAGGTGCGTGGCGGCTGTGCCATTCACCCAGATCACTAAAGCCGTTAACATTTCATCACACAGAATGTCCTGACCACCTGGAAGAGTAAATGCACCTTCTCCACCTGCCTTATTCCCCCAGATGCGCTCATATGCTGGAACAATCTGGCTCCAGGAGTATTAATATACTTTTTTGCGACTGTCTGTAAAATACTATTTTGTAAGAACTATGCCTTTAGTTGGACATTGATGGGTTATATTTGTTTTATAATAATTGTGTACCTAATGTTCAATTGTGGTTGATTTTGAGATTTATGTATATTTATAAGCCTGTCCTACGTGGATTTTTACTCTACGATGTGTGGTACCTTACTAATAAAGACATGGATTTCTATTTATGTAAAGTAATTGTAGCAATATTCCTAGATGCTACCTAAATGATTGTTCTGCCCATGTGCCGTCACAAGTACTTCTATCTTTAGAGGGCTATGTTAGAGTTAGAATATATTGACTGGATTTAAATTTTAAAATATAAATTCTCAACATGGTTTGAAGTTCTTCCTGTTGATGTAATTAAAGTTTATAATTCTTTATTGATTTACTCTGGTGCATCTTTGGTTTTCTGTTTGTTTGTTTGTCTGTTTTACATCCTGTCATCAGTAAAGTCTCCCTGAAGTCGTAAACCTTGGAGAAGATGACAGCCTGTCATTCTACCAAAGAAGAAAATCATGTCGCAGTAGTCAGGTAAAAATCCCCGCAGAGAAACAATTTGCCAAAGGAATCTTTATTTATAGCTTCAGCTCAGTACCTTTATCAAGTAGTAAATGGAGGCCTATAATCCCATGTAAAGTGTATTAGTGGGCTAATAGTGCATAACTAGCTCTAAGAATTTCAATTATAGGCCTTACTGGTGACTAAATCATATTATATGTTAAGAACAGTTGGTTTAGTTGTAAAGGCTTATGAATCATCAAGGTGGTATGGAAATTGTGGAATGCAGTAGCTGAGCTGGTTGAGAAACTGGGGCTAGGATGAGAAATTCAAGGAGTGTCATGTTAAGAAAGAGTTAGTTATTACCACATTCTGCATTATAGGCTCTAATCCTCACCCCGCCCCTCAAACAAGTATTTTGTTATTTTTTGGTATCCTAGGTGTTTGCCGTGGTATTTATTTTGCAGTATTCTCAGTGGGTAACCCAGCTGTCAGACCGGACCCTGGCTGATGTTTGACTTGGAAGTTTCTTAGGGCTCAGTCCCAGGTGCAGGGGCCAGGGGATGAGCTGTAAGAAGAGACTGCTGAAGTAGAGTGGACATGAAAGTCACTTGCATCCAGGAGGTCAAGAAGCTTTAACCGCTTGTTCATTCATTCATTCATTCATTCATTCAATGAATACTTATCGAGGACTCTTACGTACTGGTCCATATGCTAGAAACTACACATGGAGGACTCCAGGAAGAACAGCTCTTGATTTCTGCCCCTAAGAGGCTCATAGCCTACCTGGGGAGTCAGATACCTAAACACCATGATAATCCTTTTGGGTGACTGCAGTGTAAGGAAATGCTCAGGTGTGGTGCAGACCTGGAGTAGGGATCTTCATCCAGCCTGGGGCAACCAGGTGAAAGCAGGTGGTAGTACTGAGGCTGAATCTTAAAGAAAGAATAGGAGTAAAGCAGGCAAAGGATGTGGAGAGGCATCTCCAAGAAAGGGGAGGGCAACCCCAGAAGAAAGGCCAGCAGGATGTGTTTGGGAACCACTGTCATTTGACAGGGTTTGTATTAGTTTCCTTTTGCTGCTATAACAAATTACCATAAATTTAGTGGCTTAAAACAGCAGAAATGTATTCCCTTGCATTTCTGGAGGCCAGAGGTCTGAACTGAATCACACGGAGCTACAATCATGGTGTGGGCAGGGCCGGTTTCTTCTGGGAACTCCTGGGGAGAGAATCTTTCCTTGGTTCTTCCACCTTCTGGTAGCTGTGGATATTTCTTGGCCCATGGCCTCATGGCTCCAGTGTCTGCCTCTGTGGTCAGAGAGGTCAGATTGCTCTCCTCTTCTGTAGTCTAATCTCCCTCCCTCCCTCCCTCTGATATAGATACTTGGGATTACATTTAGCCCCCATCCACATAATCCAGGATAATCTCTCCACATCAAAATCCTTAACTTCATCATATCTGCAAAGTACAAGTAAGGTAACATACTTCACAGGTTCTAGGGATTAGGACCTGGATATCTTTGGGGGCCACCCAACTGCTAGAGGATAAAGGATGAGGCAGAGAGTGGGGTGAGCATGGCCCCATCACAGAGGACCTTGGAAGTCACAGTAAAGAGTTTGGAACCTTCCCACAAAGTGAGGAGGCTTTGAAGGGATCAGGTTGTATTATAGAAAGATCACGCTGGTTGCACTGTAGAGAACTGATTGCAGTGGAGCAAGAGGGCAGACAAAGGGACCAGCTAGAGGCTGCAGTGACATCAGTGTGGTACCAAGAGTGTACAAACAAGTAATGCTTAGGATTCAATCCCATCAGGACTTGATTCTCAAATGAAGACAGTTTATTTATAAATAGAGAGTGATTAGTCTGGCCAACTTGAAATGCATCCACCATCTCCTGGTTTTTAGTCTTGCTCTGATTTGCAGCAGAAGCCTGGTTGTTTATACACTGCGTAGCCTCAGCTTTAGTTGGAGTCTACTGTTGGGAGTAGAGCCAGGGAAGGGGTGGGCTGGGAGGCCCAAATCCTGATCCTTAACTGTCACACTTCAACAGCTCCAGATAAGCGTTCCAGACAAATCACGTCTATAAAGATGAGGAGCTACCAGCAAAGGACATTTACGGCCAGCCACTTTTTGGACAGGCAGTTCTGGCTTTTGGTAATAAGTGTTAATTACAAAATCAGCTTGCAGATGCCAATCCCCCCTACCAAACTTCCTCCCACCCTAGAAGAGAAAGGGGAAGCTATTTTGGTTGCAGACCTTACCCCCCCGCCGCCCCCCGCCCCCCGCGGTACGCGGGCCTCTCACTGTTGTGGCCTCTCCCGTTGCTGAGCACAGGCTCCGGACGCGCAGGCTCAGCGGCCATGGCTCACGGGCCCAGCCGCTCCGCGGCATGTGGGATCTTCCCAGACCGGGGCATGAACCCGTGTCCCCTGCATCGGCAGGCGGACTCTCAACCACTGCGCCACCAGGGAAGCCCTGCAGACCTTTTTTTTTAAAGGGAGATTTTGTGTGTGTGTTTTCCCCAAAAGAACTGCCCAGCTTTCTTTTACTCATCTGGTCTTTTCCTGGGTACATGGGTCTCAACTGGGTTGGTTGAATCAATTTGATAATTTCTTCACTGACCTTTTTACGAACTGGTAAAATTGTCTTTATTGACATGGTTTGGAAGGTTAGCTATAGCTGGATGGTACAAACCAGAAGGACAGGAACCTAGACTGGATGAACAGGAGCCTGGAGGCAGGAAAGGCGATACTCCACTCAGTGAACTGGCAGGACTCATGCTGTAAGTGGGGGCATGTGTCCTAGTGCAGGAATAGGAGAGAGAAGTAGGAGTAATGAGGAAGTCAGGCAGGGCCTGATGGTAGCAGACTTGTTTACATGATTTGTTCTTCAGCCATTGAGATGTAAGAAAAAAATCTCTTAGTAATTGCTCACGTTCATACTAACCTTAGCCTCCCAAACTCTTTTCTTCTAAACCACTTATTTATGTTCTTAGTCTGCCAATTTTATCTAGTTTCAGACGCTGGATGGTTAGTTAAGTGTAGAAAAGGCAAATACATTCCATCTTGTGTGCTTACTTTGTGGAGTTGGTAGTGGTTCCCTAGAATGTTTTGCTGAGAAGGATTTTGAGGCTGTGTCTAGGCTCGGTGAGAAAGAGTTGAGTGGTTGATTAGCAATGTCTTCTATGGGCTTAGTAAAAGAGAGTGGTAACTCATATTTGGAATCTGAATGCATGTTGTACGATTACATTTTCACATGGCTTCTCCTCCTGCACTGTACATACTGCTTTATATGTGATGTACACACTCCACTGTAAGCACTGGACTTTGTTTAAAGTAAACACTCTAAGATAAACACAATGCCCTGGAGAATCCTCTCCCCACCTGTGTTTGTTTTACCTCTGGGGCTGTTATCTTGATACCTTGGGAGTCTGTGGACATTGACTGATGTTTAAGAGATGCCTCTTGGCTATTCTAGGACAAAATGAAGAGTTAACCCTGAGAGCCACGATCAGATTTTTACCATGTCCCAGGTACTGTGCTGCTGCTTTAGACACACTCTTCTGTTTCATCCTCACAGCAACCAGTGATGTAGGTGTTATCATTTTATCAGCCAGAAATCTTTCTGTTGCAGGAAATGTAAACCTGAACTGAAACTGGCTTAAATGGTTGGAAAGTCATTGGTTCATGCAACAGGAAGGCCAAAGGCAGTGTGGTCCCAGGGTCAGCTTGATTCACTCCTCTGAATCTATTTCACCTCCATTGTATCCTGGATGCCCATGGAGGCTGTTCTTCCCTGAGGTCGTTGGAGTGAGTTGCTGTGTGGGACCAAAGAAGAAAACCCAAGTAGCCTTGCATTTTGGAGGGGATGCCTAAAAGCATATGTCCTGTGAGCTAGAGATTTGAGTAGACTGTGTGTACTTCTCTCAAATTTAGTTTGTAGGTCCTACATTCCAGTATTTTTTCTCTGCTCTCAATCATAGGAATACGTAGCAGAAACATCCCCAGTGTTTCAACACTATTTCTCATAGGAAGCACAAACAAGCTTTTTTGAAAGGATAGCAAATCATCCGTTCACTTGCTCAGCAAACACTGAACTTGTACTATGAATGGCCCATGCTGTGTCAGGTGCTGGGGACACAGAAATGAAGCAAACCCATGAGAATCTCTGACTTTGACTGTAGTGTAGTAAGTACAATCATAGAGGGGTGAGCAGAATCCTGTTGGAACCCAGCCTTGCGTTAGGCCATATAAATGTAAGCCTAGTGAGTTTCTGGTGCTTCAGCCTTCATTTTTCTTAGTTCCATTCTTGACTAGAAATTGTGTCAGAGACTTGGCAGTTCTATTGCTTTGGCCATTAGAACAGTTTTGAAATGCTCTGCAGTTTTGCCTTTCATTGAGACTTGGAAGCAGAGCACCATGACAGGGTTTTTTTTTTTTTTTTTTTTTTTTTGTGGTACGCGGGCCTCTCACTGTTGTGGCCTCTCCCATTGCGGAGCACAGGCTCCGGACGCGCAGGCTCAGCGGCCATGGCTCACGGGCCCAGCCACTCGGCGGCATGTGGGATCTTCCCAGACCAGGGCACGAACCCGTGTCCCCTACATCAGCAGGCGGATTCTCAACCACTGCGCCACCAGGGAAGCCAATGACAGGGTATTTTTGATTTGCTGATCTGGGAGCCCAAACACAATTTAGGCAACATTACCCTGGTCCCTTCCTATCCAATGCATATGTATGTCAGTTTCTGTTTGCATCCATTGATAGATGCTTTTGTTTTGCTACATGGGATCTTTGGGTTTGTAACTAGAGGAATAGAGTCAAATCTTTGGTTGGAGAAGGACAGAGGGGTTGGTTTGGTCTTTGTTCCCTCACTGACCCTTTGTATGGGTTCTGAGCCCCTGTGGTTAGAGGACTGAAGGTTGGACATGGAAGGAACTCTTCATGAGAGGAATTATGATACACTGAGCACAAGAGACCCGGTTTGGAGCTTTGCCGACAAAAGGGCACAGAGCCCTCAAGTCAGGGAGGATTTCTTCCCCGTCTCTGAGTGGAACCCAGCTTTGCTTTGGCACCCTGAGGATTAGGAGTTTGGGAGTATCCAGGACCTGGGAATAATGGCACAGGCTCTGGCAATCTTGTGACGGGTACTGAGCTCAGGGAGCTGTGTGGGCAGAGGGTGGACATAGGGGGGTTGGTGGTTAACTTATGTCTCCAGGTATATATGTGAGGCAACCCCACTGGAACTCCCTCGAAATTACTAAGGACTTTTTGGGAGGGAGATTGAGGCATTGTTGTTATATAAATGGGAGCTTAAGTCAGTGTAAAATGGTTACTGAAAGCAAATGTGACCATAATTTGTCATAATGATCTCAGCAGCCCTAGATACAGTAGTTAAGAAGCAAAGCAAAATGTAGGACAACTGATGCAAAATATTTACAGAGTCAAAGTCCAAAGACCACTTGAAAAACAAGAACTGTGACCCGAAAACCCAAAATGAGATGTTAAGGAATTACTTTTTCTTTCACTTGAAAAAAATTTGAAAACAGAAGAGGGATAATTTGCAGAGTTCCAAAGCACTCTCATATTGAGTACTCAATAAAGGCTGCTTCTTCTCTTCCTTCCTCCCTCTCTTCCTCCCTCCCTCCTTTCTTTCTTCTTCTTCCTCCCCTTTCTCCTCATCCTCCTCTTCTCCCCTTCCTCCTCTTCTTCCTCTTCCTCTTCTTTCCCTTCTTCCCCCTCCCTCTCCCTCTTCTTCTTCTAAATAAAAATTCTGTTCGAGGTGTTTTACAAGTAGTAGGCTTGGATCCCAGGACCTTTCCAACAGGAAAACACAAGTACCGTGTATTGCCCCAGAGCTTCCTTTTTCTCTTCTGACAGAAGAGTTTCTATTATCACTCCCACGTGACGGAGAGGAAATTAGGGTTGGGGGCTTATCTGACCCGACCTCAGGTCTCAAAAAGGAACAGTGGCAGTTTGAGACTCTGACCTAGTGCTCTTTCAGGAGTTTAGACTGCTCCAGCACTGACATCTACACACGGTCGTTAACAGTAGCTGCGCCTAAGAGTCTTCTGAAGAGCTTTAAAAAATATGCTAAAAGGATCCCTTGTCAGACCAGTTAATTAACATAGTACGTAAGAATAGACTTAGGAGCCAGATTCTGAGTTGGAATCCTGCCTCTGCCACTTACTAGCTGTGTACCTTGGCAAGGTACTTGACTTCTCTGTGCCTCAGTTTTCCTCTTTGTAAAGTGGGGATAATAACACCACCTTCCTTGTAGGGTTGTTCTAAGGATCAAATGAGTTAATGGGGATGAGACATTTATAACAGGGTCCGCCGTATGGTGATCGCTATTTAAAATCCTGCCAAGCACACCAGAGCACACACTTTAAGTGTTTATTAAATACATCAATAAAATAGAATCTGGTGATCGGTCTTTCATAAGTACTCCCCCACGGATTCTAATGTGCAGCCTGGGTTTTCAATCTGTTAACGTCGTGCCTCTTTGGGGATTCCACCTCCCCCCAAATTGACATTAACCAGTGAGTGAGGCGAGTTGCTTTTCTCGTTTGTTTTGTTTTGGGTTGTTTTAATGACAGTTCAGGGTGTTTTTCGGAAAGATTATCTGACATTTTTCCCCCCAGTTTGTGTCTATTATAACACTTTAATTGATGGGAAGGGGGAGTTGGCTTGTTTGTTTGGTTGGTTTTTGCCTCTTCTAAGATGCCGAGCCCAGAAACCTGTTACCTGGATTCCTCAGGGACCAATGAACGAAGGGAGCCCGAGGGCGAAGGAGCGCTCTCTACGCTCTCTGGGAGTTGTAGTTCCCCAAAGGCCCTGTAAGCCTTCAATGGCCATCTAGGAACTACGACTTCCACAATGCTGCGGGCCGCCCGCCCTGCCTCCCGCCCGTGCCTCTCGCCAGGCTTCCCAGTACCGCCTCTCGGCAGCGTCGGCGGCGGCAGGGGTACCATGGCCGACGACTGTTCCCCTAAAGAGCCGCCCAGTCCGCGGGGCTCCCCGGGCCGGGCGCCGCGGGTTCAGCGTGCGGTCGGGCCGGGCAGCGGCGGCAGCGGCGGCAGCGGCAGCGGCTGCGGGGAGACCCCGCGGACGGCGGCGCTGGCGCTGCGCTTCGACAAGCCCATCAAGCAGGCCTTCTACAACACCGGGGCCGTGCTGTTCGTGTGCCTGTGCTGTGGCGCCGCCGTGCTCGTCTACTTTATCCTGGAGGCCTTCCTGCGGCCGCTGCTGTGGGCCGTGTTGTGCGGCACCTTCTTGCACCCCTTCAAGAGCTCGCTGACGCGGTTGGGCCGCCACTGGCTGCAGCGGCTGCACCGCGCGCACACGCCCATCGTGCTGGCCGCGCTGCTGTTGCCGATCTGCTTCGCCGACTACGGCGTGGAGGCCCTGGGCGAGCAGGCGCTGCGCCGCCGCCGCCTGCTGCTGCTGCTCGGCGCCGGCGGCCCACTTCTCTACGGCCTCTACAGCCTGGGCAGCTACCTGGGTGTGCAGGTGCTGCTGGCGCACGCCGGCGCGCTCATCTGCCGCGGGCTGGACTACTTCAGCAGCCTGTGGGTGAGTGAGCCTCGGCCCGGGCCCTGGGCGGTCCCGGCGAGCGCGCAGTGCCCCTCACCACACCCGCAGCTCGCTGGGGTGCGATCCTGCCAAGCCCTCCTCACGATGCAGGGGCGGCCAGAGGTCCAGACCTGCGCTGCAGGCAGTGTCTCAGCCTTCCTTCCCGTGCACCCTAGGAACTTGGCGCACTTCCTTCCAAAGTGAGGGCGGGTGTGGTTTGAAACAGTCTCCCCGTTCCCCGCCCCCATCCTAACGGACCCACTTAACGGGGCGTGTGCCCTGTGAGGAATCGCTGTTCCCCTTTGCAGATAGGGGCTTCAGTGCCTCGGCAGGTGGACATGAATTTACTCCTGGTCAGGGAGAGTGGGTGCTCCAGCGTCTTAGTTTTGCTCACGTGGGACTTTCCAGGAAGGGACCTTAGAGATCCTAGTCCAGCCTGTCATCCTACAGATAGGAGAGGTGACTTCTTACCAGGCTAAGGCTAGTTGGGCACAAAGAGGGCACTGGTTGACGCAAGTTTCTCAAGTCCTAGAACAAATCTTTCTTAATAGTTCAGAGCTGCCTCTCAGTTCAGGTGTTTTCAGTGTACTTTGTGGCAGGCACCTACCTGGTTGCTGAGCCTCGTGGGCCTCTTTCTCACCACAGCCTATTCTTGGGAACTACTTAACGTTGTGCAGGGACTGCTGTGCAGCATTCTCCTCCCGCCTGTATTACTTCGGCAGACTGGGTGAAGGAAAGGTATATTTGTGATTCTTGGATCATCCTGAGCTTATTCTTGGAAAATCATGGAGCTTTAGAGTTGGAAGGGATTTCAAGCATAATCTAGTGACACATTTCCTAACTCAGACCAGATTGTTGACCAGTTAATGATCCAGATATTTCACTGGGGACTGTTAAAAACAAGTGGATGTTTAATGCATAAGAATGCTATTTCATCAATAAGCAGTACCATTTAAAAATAAATTTATTCACTTTTGTCAGTGTTCAACGCACCTTGATATCAAGTTGCAAAATAATTCCCTTTATCGGTCAAGCAAGGTTTTGACTTGCCTGAGGTTATCGGTAGAGTTGGTGATTGATTCCAGAACTCCTGTCTGCTCTTGCTCTATCCATACAACCTCTCAGTTCAAGTTAAAAGTTCATTGAGTATGTTGTTAGGTACTGGGCTTTGTGAGGGCTTTAAACGGAGTAAGGTGCAGGCTCTGTGTTCAAGGTACATGTAATCATATGTGAGCATATTCTTATGGCGATGACAGACACACAGATAAGTGTTCATTACCCACCAATTATGGGCCAGCAGTGTATTGCAAGGTATTGGGGAGCACCTCATCCATAATTTTGGGATGCTGTTTGTGTGTGTAACTGCTAAGTTATCCGACAGAATCCTTGGCTTCCAAGAGGCCTGCTTATTTCAGTTGTGGTAGGAGGGAGGGATGTGGAAGCACCCTCTTTCACCTCCTGAGGCTTGACAGATTGTCAGGTGGAAGTGATCCTACTCTTTATTGCCTGCTTGCCTGGTGCTCTTCAGGAGAGGTTTCTGCGATCCGGAGAATGCGATGGTCCCAAAGTCGCTCAGACTTTGAACAAACCCAGGGTTCACTTTATGGAGTCCCAGTTCCATGTTATTTCTCCTTTACCTGTTGTTTCACAGTTCAGTTAAGTGGACTGAATGCCTCTTACATAGAAGGCAGAATACTATATGATGTTGAGAAATATAAAGATTACTATGACTTGATTCCTATCCTCAAGAGATTCAATCTTGTCAAATTCAGACATATTTCTAGATTCTGCTAACATTTTTGACTGTTGATAATGCAGTTTACTGTAATTACTGTAGGCAAGACCAAGTAGCATATCGACCAAACTGTAGGAAATTAGGAAAGAAAGCCCTAGCATATATGAACACTGTATTTTCTTAGTAAAGTAAGAATTCAATACATGGGCAAACTGCCATGATTAGCAGAAACTGGGCCATTTCTACCAGTCACTCTCAGATAGTGGAAAGAGATGAGGAATAATTGTGAAAAAGTGCCTGCAGCCCAGTGTATAGAGCTATGAATATCTTTTTACTGAAGATACCCCCCCCCCCCCCCCCCCCCCCCCCCCCCCCGCTTCCTTGTATTTTATTTACATACCCTTGAATGGGTTGTGGATGAGCAGAAGAGAAGTAAGGGCCAAGATTGATTAGGTTAGAAGAGGGGAAGGAAGGTCAAGCCAATTAATAATTTTGAAAAGGCTTGAAACTCAGCTGTTTGCCTAAAGCGATGGGGGCAAAGGAGGAAGGGGTAAAAAACCCCATTATAAAAGACACAGTGTAGAAGTGAGTAGGGCCTAAATTGAGGTTGATCTGAGTTGGAGAGAAACTTGCGCTGTGTTTTCTTGAAGCAGTTCTTAGGAGCGGGTGCTTGGATGGAGGTGAGCTAAAAGTGTACCTGGGAAGCGGGGACAGGGAGTGCTCACTTCTCAGTCAGGAGCGCTGATTAAGGCCTGACAAGAGGTGAAAGGTCATGTGACCGGGCAGGGCACCCTCTCTATAACTTTTCTATCACAGTTCACAGCTGGTTTGATTTTGTGAGCCCAAGAAGGGCTGCCTGTCATAGAAAAAGAGTCGTTATGCTTTTTAAACAACCTGTAAATTGGAGCCTGCTGCTGCTGAGAGGTATGGCTGGGGGAGGTAGAGAGAAAAGTGAATTTAAGGAAATCTACATTTTGGAGAGCTGACAATTCATGCATTTAAGATCCAGCTTTTGAGCATCTACCATGTACTGGTAGGCGCTTTCATGTGTGTTGTTTCATTCTCACAACAGTCATGTGAAGTAGGAGGGAGGAATTTCACAGGTGAGATTGAGAGATTGATCTGTTCATTCTGTCGGTGAATGATACTCAACAGACCTATCAGCAGTTGAAGGCCCTTTGTCATCAAAACCTTCAACAACGATTTTTAAAAGCTTTCCCCCAATACATTGTGTCTATTTATTTATAGTATAAATTGATTTTAGTTTTCAGGAAAAAAAAAAATAGAAGAATATCCGGATTTGGACTAACCACACATATTCCCTCCCCCAAAGGCCCCTGGATTCTAGTCATCTAGAAACCTTAGTCATCTCTCTTATCCTTGTATCTGTTATTTCCAAGTCCTATCCCGTTTTCCTTTGTAATGTCTTTACTACCTGTGTTTTCCTTTGTTACCAGTTTATCCTTCCAGTTCAGGTCCTATTCACCTCACTTTGGGGTTCCTTCAGTCTCCTAGCTCTTTTCTGCTAATTCTCCATCCTGCTTGCAAGTGAAAGAGTAACCATCCATGATGTGAGCAATTTTTTAAAACAGTTTCAAATATATTAGAATATTGTACTGACTTAGTGATTTCTAAACACTTAAAAAAAATCATCTGTTGCGGCAAACTCACATATAACTCAGTCCTTAGGGTCCTTGGCATCTTTCCTTGGTGTAGAGCTGTCCAGATAAATCTGAAAATCTAGCCTTCCTGCTCCACCATTTTTCTTTGCTGGGAGTGTTTTGGGTCTTCCTCTCTCCTTTAGTTCAGACTTGTTAGAACGTTTGGAAGACATTTACAGTTTTTGCAGTAGTAATAGATTTGTTTTCTCCATGGTCTCTGATCACATTGTTTCCATTTTACTTTATAAAGAAGCATGAAGTGGAAGGAACAGTGGCTGAAAGATAAGAGTGTAAATTCTAAACTGAGCTCTGTTAGTAGCTTGCTTTGTGACTTTGCACAGACCAGGGCCCGTCTCTGGGCTACTCAACTCTAGTTGCGTGAAGTGTGGGGTTAGTTTGGATGATTTCTAAGGTTCCTGGATATTCAGTTTTACAGATCCCCAGAGTTTGGCAGTATAGTTAGTAAGGCTCTTGGGAAATGCATATCAGCCAACCGGTCAGGCCTACTCCTGGTGTGTTTTACTTGCCTGGCAACAGTAAGGAGGAAAGTTTCCGGTACTTAGGTTCTTTCTCAGTTAAAGACTTTGATTATAAAAGAGTCTTGACTCTTAAGTTGCCACGCCATGAAGAGAACAAAGTTTTCAAATTAGAATAAAGGAGAATGAAGTTTTAAAGGAGAATGAAGTACCTGAAGCAGTAGCTGATTAGGGCTATGGCTCCATAAGTTGGGAAGAAATCAGTAGTTTTATTCTCTCTGTAAAAGACTTAGGAAACTGTTCTGCAAAATCATGCAATGGAAGCAAGACAAGTTGTTCTTCCAGTTAATACCCAGATGACAATAAATAAAGACATAGTTTACAGGGCAAAGTCTACTTATGTTTTATGCATTTAATATTTAATCAGAAAAGTATATGTGGTTAATAAGTCAAATGAAAGGAAAATGTGATTGTTTATTAGTTTGCTTTACTTGTAGTGCTAAATAAATGTTGCCAGTTTTTATGGACAGTCTTTAGTATCTAGCACACATTGGTGCTTTAAAATGAATACTGAATGTATATTTTGAAAAGGACACATTGCTCTGAAGAACATAGTTTGGGAAAGTATGCCTTCTTCTGTTTAAACTGTGGCTCGCTGATTTATTCCTGGAAGAAAATTCATACTTGAACAGGTTTTCTCAGAGGCTAAACATATCTCTCAGAGAGAGACAGAAATAAAAAGCTCTCATAAAGTCACACGTATAGGAATCCATACTGGAAATTATGTATGAAATTTGAATGTACAAATCCTTATTTTCAGTAAGTTAAAGAATATTTAGTGATTTAAAATATTGACTCAAGTAAAACATGCTTGTTATATATGTAAAAAAATTTAAGCAGTATGTAAGTTTATATGGTAAAAGTGAATTGTCTCTTTTCTCTTCCCACTGTATAGATGTTACTGTTGTTAACTGTTTGGTGAATAGCCTTCTAAATTTATTTCTACACCTATGTAAATGCATAAAGTATAGGGGTTTTGTTTTTTAAAACAAAAATTTTATATATATATATATATAAAATTCTCTTTTATCATTGCTCTTTCATTATCATTGTATTGTGGATATCTTTCCTTGATAGTACTTTCAGATATACTTCTTTCTTTTTAATAGTAGCATAGTCTAAAGTTTATTTTTTCTGGATGCCTTTTAGAAAGTGTTCATACCAAATTATTTTAGCACTGAATTTGTAATAGTATCTGATACACATTTTAAAACATTGGTAACTGTAAAATCGTAATGGTTTAATAGAAACTTTAAAGTGTTTTTATAAATGGCCATACTTTTTCAACTAATAATATTCTGTGAATTTTTTCTGAGGAAACTCTTGAAAATACTGAAAAAAAAAGTCAAAAGATTTTTTTTTTTTTTAAGTAAAAGACATTTACTATTTATAAAGATAATACTACTCTTAGAAGGCAATTCAATACTTGAAGAAAAGTGTAAAGATGCAACTTACCCCCTGAAATCCAACCATTCAGAGACAATATTTTTTAACATTTTAGTGAGCATATTTTCACCATTATAAATTTGCATATGCATAAATGTACACTGTGTCATTGAATAAAGTTATTTATCACTTTTGAAAGTCTGAATAATTATTTCATTTTTGGAGATACCATAGTTGAAACAGTCTCCTATAAAATGACATTTAATTTGTTATATTTAATTTGTTTGTTTAATATTTTAAACTGCCACAGTGAACATTTTTATATCTGCACAGTGTGTAGTTCTTCTGTAAACCAAATTTCTAGAAGGGGAGGTGGGGAGTATATTTAATAAGTTGTTATTTTAAACTGAAATGAGGTTATCTGTGAGTTTCAGGTTTACTGGGTGAAAACACATACCTCTCTTTAGACCATGAGTCTCTTTGAAAAAATCTGAAGTATGCAGTCTCTCATTTTTTTTCCTCTCTTTGCAAGTGATACTCATTCCTTATGACTACAGATAAGAAACAAAAACTTCTTGGAGATTGGTTGAAAAGTATCGTAGGCTCAAAAATCTGAAAGTATATCCTTCTGTGATCCTCTAGTTCAGCTTCTCACCGAGGGCACACTCCTACTTTGTCATCCCTGACTTCCAGTCAGCTTTTGCTCAGACTTTTAGCGATGGTAGCTCATTCAGTTTTTAGACATCTACAGTTTATTAGAAAAATTTATTACATAAAGCTGAAATATGTTTCTTCCTAATTTCCACCTATTATTTCTACCCTCAGAACCACAGGAAATTAAGTCTGTTGCCTCTCTCAGATGACATTTCCCCAGCTATTTGAAGATAGCTATCAGATCTTATTTCCTTCTCTTTTCTAAGCTGAACAGTATTTTCCCCCAGCTGTATCTGTATCTCCTATGTTGTGATTTCCATTTCCTTTCCCAGTCTGAATTTTATTGTCGATGTGGTTTGATAGTGTAAGTCACTGAAACAATCACTTTCCCTGATGTATTGTACTTTTATTAATAGGCATTCATACCAGTTAACATTTCTGACCAGCTATCCTCTTCCCATTCTATACTCGGATAGATGAGTTTTGAAGCTAAAAGCAGAACTTTGCATTTCTCTCTGTTAAAT
The DNA here is from genome assembly GCF_026419965.1 of Kogia breviceps. NCBI lineage: Eukaryota > Metazoa > Chordata > Mammalia > Artiodactyla > Physeteridae > Kogia > Kogia breviceps. The sequence goes on from NC_081317.1 coordinate 24,050,650, forward strand.
TTAATCTTATTTGATTAGCCCATTGTTCTAATTTCAGGATATCTTTTTGAATCATTTATATTGACTATTCCCAGTGTTGTGTAATCTACAAGTTCAGCTATTATGCCTTCTAATCTTTCATCTAAATTACTGACTACATGATTAATAAGGCAGGGCTGGTTACCCCTGTGTAGCATACTGCTGAAGACCATCCACTTGCTGAGGATCATTTTTTTTTTTTTAAATTTCAGCAATTTGTAGTCATCAAAATCAACTGTTTTTATTTTCCCTTGTGAATACTGGAGCAGCTTTTCCTCTTTATTTTTCTGGCACTACCCTTTATTCATTCTCCTTATTGTTGAGAAAGCAGATTCTGGAGCCAGGTTCCTGGGTTCTAATCCTGACGCTGTCACTTCTTTTTCTTTGCTTTAAAAAAAAAAATAGTATTTATTTATTTATGTATGTTTTATTTTTTGGCTGCATAGGATCTTAGTTGCAGCACGCGGGATCTTCATTGTGGCATGCGGGATCTTTCGTTGTGGTGCACGGGCTTCTCTCTAGTTGTGGCGTGAGGGTTTTCTCTCTCTAGTTGAGGTGTGCGGGCTTAGTTGCCCTGCAGCATGTGGGATCTTAGTTCCCCGACCAGGGATTGAACCCATGTCCCCTAGAGGCAGGAGGACAGGGTTCTAGAAGAGAGACTTCTGGCTGATTTCTCTTCCATCTTTAAGATATTGATTGGGTGGTATCCTTTCAAAGCTTTTTGGCCTTGGCTCTCTTTCTACCTGGATTTTCCTCCCGTCTTGCTGCCTGTCCGAGGCTAAGTCTGCTGCCCCAAAGGCCTTGAACCCATCTTTCCCGACTCTGTCACTTTGTAGCTGTGTGACCTTGTGCAAGTCACTTCTCTGAAGTATCAGTTTCTTTCATCTCTAAAATGGGAGTGATAATGGTGCTTTTTTCCTGGAGTTATGAGGATTAAATGAGTTCATGTATTTAAAGTATTAGAACAAGGCAAAGTGTTACATAAGTGTACTGTTATTACACTCAGATTTTGTTCTGAGCTCTACAGTCAGTCATGTCTCAAATTCTCTAAATTCCTAGGGTTAGATTTGTGTGGTCCTACAAGCTTGAACTTTTTGGAAGCAGCTGTAGTCTCACTTCTCATGTGCTCATATATCTGGGGCTTAAGATCTCTTTAATATTTCATCTTATTAGCTGATTGAAGGAAAATATTTTAATATCCTTTTCATTATAAAAGAACTAGTGCTCATTAAAGGCAATTTGGAAAATATAGAGAAAAGGAAAAGGGAAAAACAAAATCTTATCACCTAAATACAACTTTTTAGTACATTTCCTTTCCCTCCTCCACCATACAGTAGATATACTCAGGTCACATGTGTTTTTTTAATTTTGCGTTTTCCTTAATAATGTCTTAGGGATATTTTAAGTTATATAGTCTTTGTTTAAAAAAGCCTATTTTAATGATTGCATAACATTTTACTGAGTGGCTCATCCAGAGTTAACCACTTTGCAGTTATTGAACTTTTAGGTTATCAACTTTTCAGTGTTCTAAATTAGTCTATGATGAGCTTCTTTATTTTTAACCCTTCTTCAGAATTTATCATTATTTAGTAAGGTCCCAAAGCTGAATTCTCAGGTCTGAAGCTATAAACATTTTTAAGACCTGAAGAGTATTTTGAAGATATGATCAAAATAAAATAGGAGGTAGTTGTTTTCTGGCTTTTGTAGTAACCATATCAGTTCCTTTTTCTTCATTCTCTGAATTACAGCATAAAGTCCTTTATTTGTTGTAATTTGCCTGTTTTTTTCCCCAAGGTTCAGGTTGTTTTAATAAATTCTTGGTGCTCACATTTGTTCTAGGTTATGTATTCTTTCCATCTTTTGTGTGTGTTCTATTAAAATATGAGGTTATTAGAGAGTTTCTGTGTAGGATGCTTTGTGTGATTACTAGAGTCATTTAGTTTTACTGTAAGGAAAACTGAGGAGGGGGACCCTGGCTCATTCTTCTGTTTTCAAGTCTCCCTGTTTCTTCCTCTGGTAATATTTTTTTCAGCTACACTTCTTCAACTGAGTATAACTCTGGACTAGGTTCTAACCATCTGTTACCGAGATTATTTCAGCAGGGTCACACTTCAGCTGGCTGCCTTCTTTTTAGCTTTCAAAAAATTCTTTTCATGGTAACACCGGCTTGTGAGATCTTAGTTCCCCGACCAGGGATGGAACCTGGTCCCCTGGCAGTGGAAGCACGGAGTCCTAACCACTGTACCACCAGGGAATTCGCTCTTGTTTTTTCTTTTCTTTTGTAAATATTAATCTACAGAGAAAACTTTAAGAATTCTACAAGGTGAAGCGCTTAATTTAAATCCATGGCTTAAAAATTGAATATTTTATTGTAAGTCTCTTTATGCATATAATAGCTTTTGAACTTTAACATATCTTAAATTAAAACTATATTTATGTATTTTTTGTTAAAGCTATTTAAATAATACCACTGCATGGGATTTCAAACCTGTTTATTTCCAAACCTTTTAGCACCACCAACCGTCATCTGTGTTGTATCCACAGCTCTCATGCTATGTAGATGCTTGCAAGTTTTGTATAATTGTATGTTTATTGCATGTGTATATATTTTACAACTGTGTCTATATTTCATTTATTTAAGATCTGGACCTTGGTAGTTGGCTATGTGTTGACTGTTTCATTCAAGTGGAATGCAAGCACTGAACGCTACTTGAGAGCGGTTTCAATTCCTGTCTGGATTATATTGCTTTTTCATTTAGGTGGGTCCCTTTTCCTAAGAAAGTCTAGCTTAAGGTCAGCGGAGGCTGACTGTGTGAATCAAAGTGAATTTTTTGAAGTTTTATGTGTTGCATTTAAAATTCTTTAAAATAATCCTTCAAAATATTCTGCTCTAATCTTTCGTTAATCTTGAATGAAAATATTGTACTTTAAAATGTCTACTTGTCTACTTGTAATTATATGGAATGTTCATTTTCAAAAAGGTCTTTTAAAAATAAATATATCTTAAAAAGTAGAGTACACTTGGACTATCATGGCTGTTTCTGAGTGTCTTAGGGAGGATATAGCTAAGCAGTCAGGGATGATAAGAGGTGCTCAAAATCATGTGAGAGAAATTGTTAAGGGAACCAGAGATATTTACTCTCCATAAGAGAAGGGCACTGGGGCTGCAGGGCTGGGGAGGAGGTAGAGGTGAGGAAGATACCAAATACGGAAGCTGGTTTCAGGTATTTGAAGGATTGTGAAAGAGTGGTTTAATCTCTGTAGCCATTTGGGAGAGATGTCAGAGCAACGAGCAGCTTCAGAGAGACAAGTCTCTGTTCAACATAAGCATGGTCAGTGTCAGAGCTGCTCAGAGTAATGAGTTCCCCATTATTTGAGACTCTTTCACTGTTAGCTGAGTGACTGCCAGGATGTTGTAGAGTGATTTTTCAGGGACTCATTTACCTCCAAGTCTTAACTGTATGGAAACATCAAGTTCTAATTTTAAAACAAAATTCAGTATAACCTAGAGCAGTAGGTAGCCTATTAGTAGTAGTTTTTAGAGCTACTTATTGTTAAAAATAAAATAAAAACCAGAGTTGGTTGAAAGTATGCCTTTACTTAGAGTCTGATATGGAACAAAGCATTACCCTCTAGCTCTGCTGACTTGGAATGCTAAAGGAGTTTCTCAATGAGATCCCCTAATGTCTGATGGGACTCATTTCGAATTTGGGGAAGGTAGAGGAGGGAGGCAGGCAGGTATGTTCGTAAGGCTGTAGACCAACTCAGGGAAATGCAAAGGCTTTTGATCCTTGGCCACTTGTTAGCATTTTTGCTCTGTACACTGAGGATACATTAAAGCTTTTTGCCGTGCTCTTGTGGGCCATTCCACCCTTACTTGAGAGGTAGAGTTCACACCCAGTTGTATTTCCGGGAAATCAAGTCAGGCACCATGACTTAAAGTTCTATGCCTGATGCAGGTCATTCGGGGGTTAAACAGCGGGTTTGATGGTCTTAAACACTGGATGTGCTTTAGAATGGACTTGATTCTTCAGGTGATACAAGCCTCTTAAAGGTAAGCTGGCACATACCCAATCCTTTAGACCAGGGCCTCTGAGAGCAGGGCTGGACTTCCTGAGAGGAGCCCTGAATTGAGGTTTCAGTTGCCTTTAAAAAAACTTTTTCCCTGTGAAACAATTTTGTTATTAACATATTTGCCAAATTGTTCTGTCAGTCTGCTAAACTGAGTCTTTTAAAGACAAGTGCTAGATTTTTATTTCACTAAAAATGTTAATTCTTAATAATTTGCAGCATCCTTGGCTGGCTCATGGAGAATTCCAGTATTCCTGGTTATTGTTTTCCTGATGTCTGTGGGCACCCTCTATGAAAAACAGAATGGAAAAGAGTCTTCTGGTAAGAAATACGGCATTCTATTAATATTACTCTTAAGAAGTATTTGGGAGAATAGCTTTATTTAAAAAACATACTATGGGGCTTCCGTGGTGGCGCAGTGGTTGAGAATCCACCTGCCGATGCAGGGGACGCGGGTTCGTGCCCCGGTTCGGGAAGATCCCACATGCCGCGGAGCGGCTGGGCCCGTGAGCCGTGGCCGCTGAGCCTGCGCGTCCGGAGCCTGTGCTCTGCAACGGAGAGGCCACAGCAGTGAGAGGCCCGCGTACCACAGAAACAAACAAACAAACAAAAAAATACTATGATGAACTGCTTTAAATTGGTGGTATTTTCTGAACAGAAAATAAATTTCTTTAAAATATTTTAGATGGTTAGACCATTTCCACACCCCTTTTTTTGCATTTTTAATTGAGGTTTAATTCATATAACAAAATTAATCATTCACCATTTTAAAGTGGCATTTAGTACATTCACAGTGTTGTGCAACCATTACTTCCTTCTAGTTCCAAGACATCTTCATCACCCTAAAGGAAAGCGCTGTGCCCATTAAGCAGCTACATAAAGTTAGGTTATTTATTTGAGATCTTTCTTTTTTCTTAATGAAGGTATTTATTGCTATAAACTGCCCTCTTAGAAGTGCTTTTGCATCCCATAGGTTTTGATATGTTGTGTTTCCATTTTCTTTGGATCAGATACTGTTTGATTTCTCTTTTGATTTCTTCTTTGATACATTGGTTAATCAGAAGTATTTTGTTTAATTTCCACGTGTTGTGTCCCACCTAACAAACCATCGCCAAATCCAAAGTCATGAATATTTACCCCTGTAGATCTTGTATCCTGCAACTTTGCTGAATTTGTTTAATAGCTTTAATAGTTTCTGTGGCTTCTTTAGGATTTTGCATATATAAGATCATGTCTCTGCAAATGGAGATAGTTTTACTTCTTCCTTTCTAATCTGGATGCCTTTTATTTCTTATCTTGCCTGATTGCTCTGGCTGAAACTTCCACTACAATGTTGAATAAAGATTAGTCTTCTTTAAAAGATTATTCTTTAAAAGATTATTTTAACCTTTTAAAATAATCTTTTTTTTAAGGATTGTGTTTGAGGTACCCTGGTTGCACGTGGCCTTTATCCAGAGCGCTTTGTTAAAGGTACAGGTTTCTAATGAGTTGTACGGGGGTTGCGGCGGGGTGGGGTGCAGGGGCAGATACAGTCACCGTGCAGAGATCATCAGACTGGACTTCTAGTTAGCCAGCCATGTGGGAATGGCTGTGGGCAGAGAGGTAGGTTTGAACACCACACAGTTTCCACAGTAATTGACATTTGTCCCTTGCTTCTTTCTGATAGTTATACATAAACTACAAGAGCAAATTACTAATTGCAGCAGATGTTTTAGAGGAAAAAAAAAATTCTCAAATGCCCGTGTGTTACAGTTAAGTTAGAAAATAGAAAGAAAAAGAAGAAAAGAAAAATCACTAAAAATCCCACTGCCCACAGATTATATCGAAATGTTAACTAATGACTTTTATGCCTTTGGACTTTTTAAGACCCAAGAAAACTGGATCATAGTGAAATTGTTTTGTAAACTGCACTTTAAATTTAATTATGTCACGAACACCTTTCTATGTCCATGAATGTACTTCTGCAATGTTATTTTTCACATCTCCTTTTCATGCTAATCACAAGGCTATTTGTGGCACTTCCATGTGTGTGTATAGCTATGTTACAGAAGTTTTTTTAAGTTAAGTTGCTGTTTGTTATTTTATTTGGTAGATGAGTAGTGTCTGACAATTGTAAGACATCTTTTATTCATAAATATTTGTTGAGAATTTTATAATAACTATCTGAAACAAAGAAACTTTAATTACTTATCTCTGACAGTGGAAAATATGGAAGATTTTAGTTTATATTTTGCTGTCTGTCTAAGTTTTCTTTGCTCAGCCTCTCTTTCTCGTCACAATCTGTTAAACTTTGTGGTTATATATTGAACCAGTAGAAGTAAACTTCCTGATTTGGCAACTACTGTAGAAATCTTGGTGGTTTCCACTTGTTCCTCTGATTAGCTTTGTCTCTTTTTTTTCCCCTTTCTCCTAATAGTAGTGGTTCAGACAGCTCTGCTTATCCTTCACCACTCACCCCAGGACAGTTTTCTCCTTTTTTTTCTTCTGGCATTTCTCTCTCTCTCTCTCTCTTTTTTTTTTTTTCAATTGAGGTATATTTGACATATATCATTATATTAGTTTCAGGTGTACAACATAATGGTTCCATGTTTGTATATATCACCACAATAAGTCTAGTTAACATCTGTCACCTTACATAGTTACCAAAAAACTTCCTTCTTGTGATGAGAACTCTTAAGACCTACTCTCTTAGCAACTTTCAAGTCTACAATTAAGTGTTATTAACAATAGCCACCACACTGCACTTTACATCCATTTATCCCACCCCCACCATCAGTTCTGGCAGCCCCCTGTCTGTTCTCTGTATCTTTGAGCTGCTGTTTGTTTTAAGATTCCACATATAAGTGAGATCATACAGTATTTGTCTTTCTCTGACCCTTTTTACTTAGCATAATACCCTTGAGGTCCACCATGTTGCTGCAAGTGACAAGACTTCATTCTTTTTTATGGCCAAATAATATTCGTGTGTGTGTGCACGTGTGCACGCGTGTGTGTATATATATGTATGTGTGTGTATGTATACATACACACACACACTACACCACATTTTCTTTAATCATCCATCAGTGAACCCTTAGGATGTTTCTGTATCTTGGCTCTTGTAAGTAATGCTACAGTGGACATAGGGGTGCATATGTCTTTTCGAGTTAGTGTTCTTGTTTTCTTCAGATATATATCCTAAAGTGGAATTGACTGGATCATATGGTAGTTCTATTTTTAATATTTTGAGGACAGTTTTGTCCTTTTAACTGCTTTCGTCCAGGGCTAAGTAAGTACTTTACTGCAAGTATATGAATAAAGTAGGTCTAAACCAGCGGTTTCAGATGGATTTTCTCTTGGGTATAAATTATAGTCAGCTGGTGATGGCAGCCTAGGGAGCCGTGAGGACAGGAGTTCTAAGACCAAGTATTGAGCTTGGGAAAAAAGAAGACTGTTTGATTTTTATCCCCCATAAGCCCAGGATAGTGGTGTGTTGGCATGCACGCCAGATTTCTGGTATTTGTATTCCAGACTGTTACAAGAAAGGAAGTCATAGAGACACAGAATAAATGTTGAGAGCAGATTTGGAAATGTTGGTTTTCCTTGTTTTGTTTACTCCTATTCCAGCCTACTTCAGAATAGGTTATTCTTGATTTAGAATCTTTTTATGGACTTCTAGTGCAGATAATCCTCATCATAAAATAAATTTGTTTAACCTTTTTTTTTTCTAAATTTCTGAACGCTTTTTTCCTGTTGTCCTTAGTACCTTGTTTCTTTTAGGCATCAGAACTCAAGCCATATTGGGACAACCGTTCCCTTTTTTATAGTCAGTTCCGTCCTGTAGATGTCACTGTAATATAGTTAGGCACGGGAATGCTTCTGTGTACTGCCATGGCAGTGTGTGCATTTATTCCTTCCTTGTCACCTCCACTGTCCCATTGTAGGACTGCTCTTGTATCCTAGTCACTTGTGTAGGCATCTTTCTCTATGTCTTCTGAGCTTTGAATTTTTTGCTGTTTTACAATCTGTGGTTTGCTGGATTCACAGAATTAATCCTTTGGATGTCATAATACTTCAAAGCATGAATTTGTTTAGTTCCTAGATCCAGAAAACTCTTCTTATGGATCATTGCTGAGTTAGTTTCAGTGGTTCTCTTTGAACCCAGGGACCTTACTCAGTGGTTTTTTTTCTTAAACCTTAGGAACTCTTACTTGGTATTTCCTGGAACCTCAAGTTAATGTAGGGAAAAATGTTAAGTGTCTACCATGCTTTTAAGTATACTATCTTTTTAAATCCACAAACAAAACATTCCCCCCACAACCTTGTAAAATAGATTTCTCCATTTTGCAGATGAAGACGTTTAATAACAGGTTAACTGACTTGCCCACAATCCCACGGGTGACTGGTGGAGCTAAAATTTAAGCCTACGTCCTTGACTCTAACCTATGCCCAGTGTTCTTTCCTTTCACCAGGCTCTTTGACAAGCATCAGCCATCCTGAAAAAGTATCAACTGCTGATCCATCTTTTTTTTTTTTTTTTAAATAAAATTATTTTATTATTTTATTTTATTTATTGTTTCTGGCTGTGCTGGGTCTTTGTTGCTGCACATGGGCCTTTTCTAGTTGCGGCGAGCAGGGGCTACTTTTTGTTGGGGTGTGCGGGCTTCTCACTGCGGTGGCTTCTCTTGTTGCAGAGCACGGGCTCTAGGCGTGTGGGCTTCAGTAGCTGTGGCGCATGGGCTCAGTAGTTGTGGCTCGTGGGCTCTAGAGTGCAGGCTCAGTAGTTGTGGCTCACGGGCTTAACTGCTCCGCGGCATGCGGGATCTTCCTGGGCCAGGGATTGAACCCGTGTCCCCTGCACTGGCAGGGGGATTCTTAACCCCTGTGCCAGCAGGGAAGCCCTGCGGATCCATCTTGCACTCAGTTGTAGTTGTCAGCTCCTTCAGTCTTCATGTTGGCCCCAGTGGCTTACGACAAGCACAGCACCCAGCTTCTCTGCCTCCCAGGCCCCAGAGGTCTTACTTGGCAGAAACCTGGAATCCAGCTTTGGTGTGTTCCCTGGGCCTGTGAGAAAGGAGGAACATAAACATTGTTGTTCTCCCCTATGCGTGAGGCCTTGTAGGACTCTTAAAACATGCTATCTCATTTAATTTTCATAGTATACCAGTGAGATTAGTATTATACTTGTTTTACAGATGAAGGAACTTAGGCTCAGAGAGCCGTTTACTATGAGTATGAGAAGTGCTTCTTCAAAAGCTAGGCAAACAAGTGTCAGATGTATCTTTAATAGCCAGGACACCCAGGATGAGGAGTACAGGCAATTACACCTGGGCCTGACCCTCTTAACATTGGTAATTGTTTATGAGCGACCAGAAATAACTTGGTGAGGAAGGCTTCATTTTGTCTTAATTGTTTGGGATAGCATGTGATATGAATGAACAAGTTTGGTCCAGTTAAGCCCAAATTGGAGGAAGAAAAAGGGCAAAGTGAATTTCTTACTGCTTATCTGTCATTCCCCAATTCTGCCACTGTCACTTAAATAGACCTAGAGAAACTCCTAGTGGTCCATATCCAAACCCCTGTTACTGACCAGTAGTACAGTGAAGTGATACTAGAAGCTCTTGAGGAGGAGATGTATTTTCCACATTAGTAGTGGAAACAGAAGCCTTCTTCAAAGGGAACTTTACATGCTGGGGAGATTTTACTTGATATAAAGGGCCTCCTTCCAATAAGCATCTTTGGGTGTGTTCCTGGTAACTTCAACCGTCCCTGTGAAAGAGAACAAAGTAGATCAGTATCTCCTTATTTAGACTGGCTTCAAAATATGTTTCCCTCTATTATTAAAAAAAAATTATTCTGCCCATTGTTGATTTAGCCATATCAACAGATATTATCTGAACATGTGATCTATTTCTTAGAGTATGAGTTTCTGCCCTTGGTGCTAGGCTGCTAGTGTCAGTGGTCTGCTTATTTGGACTTGTGTGGATTCCTGCTGTTTGGCCTTCCAGTTAAGACTGGCCCTTTCCCTGGGTAGATTGACTCTTGAAACCTTGGATGCTCTTTCCTTTCTTTGTTTATAGTTCTTGGGTCCCAAGATTATGTTCCCTTGTCTATGTGCCTATTTTTAGCTGGGGCTTTTTTCCCAGTACCATGAGTCTGCCTAGATTCTGGGTCCTGGCATTCTTCTGTCTAGTTTATCATCTCTCTGCCCAAACCCTTGGGGTTTTTGAAGTGCAGAAAGATATCACTAGACAAAAGTCATTCAAGTACATATCTGTTTGATGAGTAAGAGCAGTTGCCAAATCTTTTTTTTTTTTTTTTTTTTTGCTGTACGCAGGCCTCTCTCACTGTTGTGGCCTCTCCCGTTGCGGAGCGCAGGCTCCGGACGCGCAGGCTCAGCGGCCATGGCTCACGGGCCCAGCTGCTCCGCGGCATGTGGGATCTTCCCGGACCGGGGCACGAACCCGTGTCCCCTGCATCGGCAGGTGGACTCTCAACCACTGCGCCACCAGGGAAGCCCCCAAATCTTATATCCATAATTTTCAAATACTCTGTTGATTTTTTCTGTGTGCTATTCCTTTCTTTCCTTTGTGAAGTTTCAGGCATTCTAAAAATTTGCTGAATCATTTGTGTATTAACTAGGATGATATTGCATAGTTTTCACTGATTTAGCTAAGATTTGTTAAATATTTATTGTATATTTTAGTGATATCAGCAAGTTGGAGAAAGTTTTTAAACCGTAGTTGTGAAGATTTAATCTGTTGATCTTAATTTTTCCTCAAGTCTTTCAGTGATGACTGTAAGATGTTTTGCATAGCTCTGAGGGGAGATCTAAAAACGTAAGGATAAGACTTAGGGAAACGGCTGTAATACAGAGCAGGGAGGGGATGAGAGGTACAGGCAAATGCTGTAGGAGTGCTAGTGGCTTGTGCTTATAGTTTATCCTGTCAGAGCCAACAGCTTTGATAAAGATGATGGTGATAGTAATACCATTTATTGAGCTAACTTCTGTTGAGTCCTACACAGCAGGCATTGTTCTAAGCATTTTATATGTATTGTTTCACTTAATTCTCACGTGAGATAGGAATTTCTGTATGCTGCATTTTACACTTGAGGAGACTAAGGCATCTAGATCCTAAGTAACCTGCCTGTGGTCATCCAACTAGTAAGAAATAGACCTGAGATTTGAACCTGGGCAGTCTTGTTTCCTCTCCTGTGATTCCAGCCACTGAATTGTACTGCCCCTGTGCATAGTAAATATGAGCCCTTCCATCCTCTGGTCCCATTCTCCCTCTGTATCCTCCTGTCTCTCCACTCTTACCATTGTACCCTGTGTTTCATCCTTATTCGACTTCCTAGAGTTCTTTGAACAGCACGCTCTGCGTTTTCTTGCCTTTTGTGTCTTTACACCCGCTTTTTTGTCTTTCTGGAAAACTTTTCTACCTCTGCCCTTTAAGATACCAGCCTCTTCCTTTCTCCCCAAGATAAACTTGTTCCGTCTTCTTTATCTGGCTAACCTGCTTAAATGGATTTAAAGGATGGCATCTTTTACCATTCTTGTCAGATAGCCCCTTTGGAAACTCTTCCCTGTTCTCCCAGGCATGGGTTAGGTTTCTATCCTCGATGCTCCCCAAATATTCTACACTTATATCTACATTAGCTCTTAACATACTGAATCATGACTGATAGTTTAAGTGTTAGACTGAGCTTGAGACTAGGGTCTTAACTTAGTCTCTCATCCCAGCGCATAGCCTAGTCACCTGTTTGGTGAATGAATGAATGCTCAGCGGGAGTTTAGAAGTATAAGCCAAAATGCAGCCAAACTGAAAGCCCGTATTTGAGGAGCTATAAAATGATCTCGTTGTTTTGGAGCTACCTAACCATCAGGGGACTTCTTTCTCTGACTCTCTCAAGGATAAGTTACCACTTCACTAAATTACTTGTGAAGAGGTAGGTTTAGTAATTGAGGACCCTGAACTAGTCTTTACTCTTATATGAGAGAATACTTTGTTTCTTTGAGTTTTGATTGGAAGCCTCCCCGTTCCCCACCTTACTGTGCTGTCCCAGGCCATTAGTCATTAGGCGTTCCCAACCTTTTCTCTTGAGTGGAACCCAAGAAATCTCTTGTGGGCCCACAGGAACCTAAGGCCTCTCTGGTGTAATCGGTTTGTGTTTAAATTTCTATTTGGAAGTCTAAAAAAGAACTTCAGTATACCCAAAATCTTCATCCATTTCCCCTACATGTTCTCTGTCTGATCATAATCTGGAAACTTGGGGGTCATTCTTGAACCCCTTATTGTTTCGTCACCAAGTCTGGTCCACTTTGACTACTCCATGTCTCTTAAATGCAGCCGCTTTCCCAACATCTTTCCTGTTAACCACTGCAGACCATGCTGTCATCATGTCTTGCCTGTAGTAATTCAGTGACTTATCTCCCTCTACCTACTCTTGGTCTTCTCTAATCTGTTCTTGACCAAACAGTAGGAATGATCTTTTTATATCTCAAAACTGATTATTTATTTACAGAGTGGGGAGATGTGGTCATAAAAGGGCAACGTGAGAGATCTTTGCAGTGATGAAACTGTTCTGTATCTTGTATCCATGCTGATACTCTGATTGTGGTAATGTACTGCAGTTTTGAAAGATACTACCATTGCAGGGTGGTGGGGACTGGATAAAAGGTACACAGGAGTTCTCTGTATTATTTCTTACAACTGCATGTGATGTTACAATGATCTCCATAACATTTCAGTAAAAAAAATTATTATCCTATTTAAAACTCATCAGTGCTTTCCTACTCCTTTTGGGATAAAGACTAAAGTCCTTAGTATGGTCTTCTGTGACTTGCATCATCTGGCTTACCATCTCCAGCCTTGTTTATTTGATACCAGTTTCCTACTGTGTTCCAAACACACTGACCTTTCACTGTCTTTAACATGCCAGTTTCTTCACTTACAGCCTTCCTATTTGCTTCCATCATCCAATATATTATTACTTACCTTCCTTTGGTTAATTCCTCCTCATTCTTTGTATGTCAGCTTCATTTTTCCTTCTTTTTTTTTTTTTTTTAAAAGGAATCATTTGGGAAACTTCTTGTTTTTTAAATAAAACCCCATTTAATTAATTTATTTATTTTTGGCCACTCCTCATGGCATGTGGCATCTTAGTTCCCTGACCAGGGATCGAACCCACGCCCCCTGCATTGGAAGGGTGGTGTCTTAACCATTGGACTGCCCAGGAAGTCCCCATTTTTACTTCTTAAAGAGAAGCCTTTCCTGATTCTCCAGACTAAGTCAGATTTCTTCTGTTAGGAGCTCATAAAATACCCAGTATTTTTCCTTTATAGCAATCATCACAATTTGTATACATTCATTTATCTGTGTGGTTCTTTAATTCGTATGTCTCTTCCACTCAGCTCCGTGGGGGCAGGGTCTGTGTTTTCATCCCCAGCATTCAGTACAGTGAGTAATGGAAACATGTAAGACATGAAAGACACTGTGTTTTTCTGTCAGCCCTTGTTCTCTTACTGGCATCAAAAAAGCACCTTAGATACCTAGGCCAGGAGAAGAGGTTCCAATCCAGATATCTAGCTTATGCTCTCTTCCCAGATCATGAGTTTGAGTTTCTCTTGGATTGCCTAAAAATTAAACCTCTTTCAGGTTACAGAGGCATTTATTAGAGGAGGGATAGGATATGATTGAGCAAGATGAGCGTGCTTGATCCTGATGGCTGAGGCTACCAAAGAGCCATCTCAGACCCCTGGCCTGCTTACCTCTAGGAGATGGCCAGCCTTGAATTTGTTGGGTGTGCAGAGTTTATCTGAAGCTGTAAGTTCATTGACCTTCCGAAGGTCATGGCTCTCTTCACTGGTTTTGCAGAGCGTTATGTTGTCACATTGAATATTGGCCTACCCAAAGGTCCCAGCTGCATGAGTGTGGGTATACATATGATTTGGTGACTGAGAACACTCAGCGTTCTCAGTTGGACAGTGGAATCCATGCCAGCTAGTCTAAATAGAAAGAGGTATTGGTTAGCATAAAGAATTTGTACATACAGAATTTTTGGAAGGGCCAGACAATTAAGCTTGGATCTGACATGCAGAAGCAATGCAACCAGGAGAAATGCTCAACGACACCAAAGGACTGTTTGAGCAGAAGTGCCACAGCTGCTGCTGCTTGCCACAAAGTTGGAGATCAGACAGCAGAACCTCTGGAACTTCTGCTAAGTACCTGCAGAAAAACCATATGACTGTATTTGACATGAGAGCTTCCAAATTACAGTGAGTCACTTAGGGCTTCCAAGTCTGCACGGGCATGCCTGCACAAGTGTTCTGCTGTATCACATGTGGAACTGTAGCTGCAAAGGAGTCCAAGAAATACAATCCTTAGCTTTCCAGTCTCTAGGGCACAAGAAAGCACACTAGAATGAGGTGTTGTGTGAGCTAGTCTGTGTTGTCTGCCATAGCAAATTAAAGGCTGACCATTATAGACAGACCTCATTGACCAGTGAATGTTTTTTTTGAATCTCGTGCAAATGGTTAAACTCGGTGTACTACCTATTAGGAACTTAACATGAGAACCTGTAACGTGGAACAGGGTAGTGATGATCTTTTAGATTTTCAAGTGGTGGATTTCACCTGTGCTGAATTATGTACTTTATAGATAGTCAGTTGACTCTTGAACCATGTCAGGGTTAGGGGCACTGACTCCCCCATAAAGTCAGAAATCTGTGAGCTCCTGTCTCTGCCTCAGAAACAAAGGAATTGATAAATGACTCACCCGAGGGCAGGAAGCTGAAACAGTTTGGGTAGAATCAGAATTCAAATCCTTGTTCTTTTGATATTCCACATGTTGTGATCTCTCATTGAACAAAAACTTTTCCCCACGCTTAGTTAATTTAAAGATCTGTAAAATGAAAATACAGATACTATATTTATTGAAAATATCTGCGTATAAGTGGACCTGCACGGTTCAAACCCGTGTTGGTCAAGGATCAACTGTATATGGTTTTGCATGATACCCATACATTTGCGTATTCACTCATGGAATGTTGTTATTGAGAGCAAGTATGGGCTGTTCCATGCTGTACTAGGAGCTGGTAATACAAAGGAAAGTAAGTCTGCATTCAAGAAGCTCACAGACTTGGTGTGGCAGTCTATTTCAACAGAGATGTGCAGTAAAATTAACCTGTGAAGTAAAAAAAATATAAGCGTGGCACTCCACCTTTATATATCTACTATCTGCCACATGCACCAGCATCAAGTTCCCAAATGAGAGAGATATACAGAGAGTCCAGGAAACTGCATTTTTAGCAGACTTTCCTGTTGCTTTTCTTTTTTCTTTTTATTGTAGTTAATTTACAATGTTGCATTAGTTTCAGGTGTACAGCAAAGTGAATCAGTTGTACATATATCCACTCTTCTTTAGATTCTTTTCCCGTATAGGTCATTACAGAGTATTGAGTAGAGATCCCTGTGCTGTATAGTAGCCTGTTGATTCTTTCTTTTTTCCCGGTACGCGGGCCTCTCACTGCTGTGGCCTTTCCCGTTGCGGAGCACAGGCTCCAGACGCGCAGGCTCAGCGGCCATGGCTCACGGGCTCAGCCACTCCGCGGCATGTGGGATCTTCCCGGACTGGGGCACGAACCCGCGTTCCCTGCATTGGCAGGCGGACTCTCAACCACTGCGCCACCAGGGAAGCCCGAGCCTGTTGATTCTTAAGCATTCTCTCTCGGTGAAGAACCACTGGTCTGGTGGGTCAGTAATAACCATTTTGTTTTATTGCTGTTGAAAACTTGGGCGTATGTTTCAGTTTGCAGGTTATTTCCCATTTTGTCCATTGCCTTTAAAAAGTTTAAAAAATGCATGCTTGTTTTACAGGAGCAGAGTTACCAGGGCAAGTTATCTCCATGGCAGCTTCTACTCTAGCAACCTTGGCCATCTCCATCACAGGGTATGAATCGAGCACTGAGGACCAGCCCTCTACCCAGCCTGCAGGTGACTGACGTTGTGAAGGAGTGCCTTCAAAATATTCCAGAAAATGAAATACATGTAGACTATAAAATTAAGAAAGACACTAGCACCACAAAATGCTACTTACTGGTCCTTCATTTTTCTCTCTGGTTCCTATTTTTACACTTTTTTCCTTCTCATCTTTGTTCTCATATATCGCTTTTTTCATACATATAATTATTCTTTCCTTTTTTTTTTTTTTTGCGGTACGCGAGCCTCTCACTGTTGTGGCCTCTCCCGTTTGCAGAGCATAGGCTCCGGACGCACAGGCTCAGCAGCCATGGCTCATGGGCCTAGCCGCTCCGCGGCATGTGGGATCTTCCCGGACCAGGGCACGAACCTGCGTCCCCTGCATCGGCAGGCGGACTCTCAACCACTGTGCCACCAGGGAAGCCCTCTTTTTTTTTTAATTGCTTTTCTTATTTTTCTTTTGTTATTCTCTCTCACTTTCCTTTCGTGTTATTTTCCTTTTCTTAGTGTCCTATTTACCTTTGTCCATATTTTCTCCTACTTAGTCCTTTTATTTTCCATTTCTTCTGCAACTGTCAGTTCTCCTCCATTGTTCTATTTTGCTCTGACTCTTTTTTTTTTTTTTTTTTGTGGTATGCGGGCCTCTCACTGCCGTGGCCTCTCCCGCTGCGGAGCACAGGCTCCGGACGCGCAGGCCCAGCGGCCATGGCTCACGGGCCCAGCTGCTCCGCGGCATGTGGGATCCTCCCGGACCAGGGCACGAACCCGCGACCCCTGCATCGGCAGGCGGACTCTCAACCACTGCGCCACCAGGGAAGCCCTGCTCTGACTCTTTATGTTGCTTTTTTTGTTGTTCCCTTTCTCCAGCTCTTTCTTTTGTTTTTTATTTTCCATCTTCCAGTCATTCATTTCTCGGGCATTTCTTGCTTTTCTTCTCAAAGTTTGCTTTGCATGCCTCATGCTGTTAGTATATTGACTGTTTCCCTTAAAACAGAGCCCTCTGGTTGTTCTGCATGCAAAGCTCCTCTAAGATCCAGCTGGTAGGTTTATACCAGCTTTAAAGTCACACTGTACTTGCACAGGATTCAGGAATGTAAAAGGCCTTCCCTGTCTGCCAAGAGGTCCATCAGTGCCAGAGGTTTGGGAGTTAAGGAATGTTTTTCATGAGCTATTTTTGAAGAATGGACTTCAGAGAAGTCTTGAAAGAGAGATCGGCTAAGAAAAAGACATTTGGGGCAGTAGGAAAACGTAATTTTTCTTGCATATCGAATCATGTTTTCAAAGTGGGACGGGGATGATGTTTTAGTTATGGACTTACTGTTCTTCTAAATATCTGCTACATCCACCAACGTGAAGTTTCCAAATTAGGAAGTTATTCAGAGAGTAGAGTCAAACAGAAGCATATTATAATTAGCTTGTGTTTAGCCCCAAACCCCAGGGTAGAATGTTTGTTCTGGTGAGGTGGGCTGACTTACCATGGTGCTAGTTACATCAGTAGTAAAAATACTCACAACTAATCATTTAACATTAAAAAGAAACACTAAGGAAATTATGACATAATGCTCAGAAGGCTACTGTGTGGTTACTTATGAAAATTATGAAATAACAGGGAAGGCATTGTTAGAACAAATATTTAGTGAGTACGTTCCATATGTCAGGTACTATTGTGTGTGCTAGGAAATCAGTGGAGGGGAGTGCAAGACAAGACAAGGTCTGAGCTCTCCTGGAGCTGACACTTAACTGAAGGGAGAAAGTGGGAAAGGTCATAAGTGGAGCATGATACAACTATGTAAAATATGTAAAGACAATGGGGCAAATAGGGCGTTGAGATTAGGGGTGTTCATGTTTTTTTTTTTTACCTAGACTAAGAAATATGGTATACTTTTATCATTAACTTTTTTTATGGAAGGCAAAATGTAGGTTTTAGGATCTTATGCATTTCCATCATCATGGTATATTCTGAGTAATAGTGAAATGTAATAGTAGTCACACTGTTAGAAAACAGTGCCTTGTGAAATAATTGAGTGGTGATATCCTGTATTTGAAAATTCCTCATCCCCAGCAGTCTGTCATTTTTTTTTTTTTTTTTTTGCTGTACGTGGGCCTCTCACTGTTGTGGCCTCTCCCGTTGCGGAGCACAGGCTCCGGACGCACAGGCTCAGCGGCCATGGCTCACAGGCCTAGCCGCTCCGCGGCATGTGGGATCTTCCCAGACCGGGGCACGAACCCATGTCCCCTGCATTGGCAGGTGCACTCCCAACCACTGCGCCACCAGGGAAGCCCATGTCATTTTTCATATCTAATTCTAAGAGAAAGATATGCTGCAAATCCCTGGCTGGTTCTTGTAAGAGCAGTTGGCTCCATTTAGGTAAAATGAGGCTGAAAAGCCATATTGTTTCAGAAATATATATAAATACATCTACTATAAAGTTAAAAGAAGAGGAATTTTTAAATAAAGAATTCTGTATGTTAATATTTGTTGCTTTATATGGTTTGGGTAATTTTATGGGCTAACTATAATTCTCAGTTACTTTGTCATGTGTTTTTCTTCAGTTTTTTGTCTAAATGATATATATAAAAATATAAATGGTATATATGTCATTAAAAAACTTGAACAATGTTAAGTGTATAAAGTAAAAAGTAAAACATTTCTCATACTCAACCCTACTCCCCCCAAAACTTAATTTCCTTAGATGTAAACACAGCATTAATTCTCCACACCTTTTTCATTGCATATGCAAGCATATATCCAAGTCCTTTTTTCTTTTTTAACCCAATGTAATCATACTGTCAGAATACATTTTGAAAGCTTAAACTAGGATAGCCTAGCTAATTGCTTTGTATTACTGTTTATTAATGTGGACTAATATGTGGGTGATTTTGTTTTTTTCCTTCTTCAGGGACAGAAACCATGGACAGAGGAGAACCCCCTCCAACACTGTCCTCATCTGCTTCACCCTCCTCCCCGTCACCCAACTTGGGCAGACAAAGGCCTGAAGTTGGAACATTTCTTAGAAAGAAGAAAACTAGCGATATCTACTTTGTGTCTCTCCTTTGGGCCATTGTTGGAGTCCAGATCTGGTTGAACCTGTGGATTGTACAGTTGCTACCAGTGCCTATTGCAGGTAATTGGTTAATTATGATCTTGTCTTGCCTTTGAAGACTTTTTTCTTTAACTTTTGGATTTTTATGTTTGAGATAACTTTACTGTCTTTTTTTTTTTTTTTTTTTGCGGTACGCGGGCCTCTCACTGTTGTGGCCTCTCCCGTTGCGGAGTACAGGCTCCGGACGTGCAGGCTCAGCGGCCATGGCTCACGGGCCTAGCCGCTCCGCGGCATGTGGGATCTTCCCGGACCAGGGCACGAACCCGTGTCTCCTGCATCGGCAGGCGGACTCTCAACCACTGCGCCACCAGGGAAGCCCTGTCTTTTTAAATAAAAAGGGGGAGCAGGCTGTGAGCAAGGTGGCCCCTTAAAAGTTTGTACAACTATAATTACCCTGGTCTTATTCTTGAGACCATAGAATCTTTCCTAGGACCTCTCCAGAGATTTAAAAATGCTGATGAAGGAATTGTTGAATTGGCATGTAACACTGACCTCATGGTTCAAATAGTAAAGTGTGAACTGTTAAGATTATAAGGCCAGGACTAAGGACACAAAACTCCCTTGAGTTAGGGAAATGATGGTGGTTGGGATCCATTATCTAGGGTCCAATCTTCAAGGCAACCCTCACAGATAAATAGCACTTCCTTCTAGTCCCTCCATCTTCTTCGTTGGCCTTTAACAGAAGGCTTAACCTCTATTTGAAGGGCCACCACACCGCCCACCTGCAGAGGGGTACTTTCACATTCTAGTCTGTGTGGTTCCCACTGAAGTTATGTAGTACACAGCTGTTTGTGACAGCCCTGCCCACACTCACCCTGCTTCTCTACCGAACCCCGGTAAAAGACTCAGATGTACAGAGCAGCATCGAGTAGAGAAATAGAAACAAATGAACATGTTGCCCTGCAGTGGTATTATCATGATGCATATGGAATACCTTATACTTCTCTGGTCACTAAACATCAGACATCTAAGGAAAAGAACAAAATTTGGCAAGAGCAGCTATAATAGCCGAAGAGATTAGGACATGTCAGGGGTTAGTATTCTTTACCCTGGAAGGGTAAGGCGTGAGGGGCCAAGATTGTAGTCACTGAAATCTTCATGATCAGGGTATCTTATGTTTATATAGGCTGTGAATCCCTGACCCCTTCAAGGATTAAGACTTCACAGAGAAGGAGGGATATAGGTGGGTGGGGATTGTGTGAAAATTGTCCCAATTACATGACTTTGGAATATTTTGAACTTTCTTCTCTCCCTCCTCCTTTCAAAAAAAAAAAAAAAGCAAACTGTATTTTAGCACTAGCTTTACTGTTTTAGGAAGTTATATGAAATTGAGGAACCTATTCATGTTAAAACTTTGTAATATCTATCCTTTTTATGTGTGTGTTTCTCATCTTCTTATAGTATGGCTACTCAAAAAGCTTGTTATTCACTTTGGCGTTGTGAACTTCCTGGAGAAGCGCTGCTCCACGTGGTGGCAGGTTATAGAGCACTTCCTGAAGGAGCGGCAGGAAGCCCTGGCACCGTGGCCAATTATCGGGCTTGGAAAATTCTTGTTAAAAGTTGACAGCAAGGTATTGTATTTTAAGAACTTGAGCTATTTTAATGGGGTTTATGTATTTCATTGTCTAAAATATTCCATTTTATGGTATATTGGTATTTATGTTTTATTTGTGGATAGCACATTTAATGTCTAATTCTATGATGAAATTTAGAGTTTAGAATTATGGTTTATATAAGGATGGGATAGATTTAGTTTCAGTAAGTATTGTGTTAGTATTTTTACATCTTAAAAATGGGAGACAAGGAGCACCTAGTTCAACTCTCTCATTTTATAAGGACCAAATTGAAATCTAGAGGGGTTAAGTGACTTGCCTAAAATTATATAGCCAGGTGGTGGCTCAGTTACAGTGAATATTTTTGGGAAAATTCTCATGTGTCAGATATTATGCTAAGTCTTAGGGAAAATCAGATGAATCCTGGAAAACTAGGTACAGAAGCTGTGTTTAGTGGAGAGATAGCAATCCCTTAAAATTTAGAGGCCGAGTTAGATTCAGAGGCTTAGTGGTTAAGAGCATAGGCTCTGAATTCAAACTTTGGATTCAGATCCCTTTTCTACTTATTAGCTGTGTGACCTTGGATGAGTTTCTTAACCTTTCTGTGCCTTGGTTTTCTTACCAATGCAATGAGTATAATAGCAGATATACCTCATAGAATGGTTGTGAGTGTTAAATGAGTTAATATATGTACAATTCTTAGATCAGGATCTGGTACACAGTAAGCTCTATATAAGTGTTAGGCTGTTGTTGTAATTTGGGGAGGAGAAGTGTGTACAGGATACAGTGGTAGTACTGAGCAAGAAATGACTCACTGTCGGAGAGAGGTGGGAGAGGGGAGGTTTTGCAGCAGAGGTGATGCCAGAGCAAATTTTGAAGCACAAGCAGGAGTTTATTAGGTAGACATGGCAAGAAGAGCAGGTGGATGGAGCAGTGCAAGGACACAGAGACTCCCACAGCATGAGTTCTTAGGGAACACCAGGAAAATGGCAATGGCTGGGATATGTGAAATGGCAATTAGTGGGAGGCAAGGCTGGAGGGTCAGGTAAGACTGGATCACGGAGGCCTTTTTGTGTGCCACGCTGTGCAACCTGGACTTCATCACAGGGCTAGTGACTGCTTCCTTTAACAGGTCCATCCATGACTTATGGTTGAGAAACACTGTTAGTTGAAACAAATGTAGATATAGATGAGAACAGTAACTGGAGTTCATGTGAGGGGGGAGGAAGTCGAAGGAGATGCAGGGGATACATTTTCTTACATATTGCCTGATGGTCTTCCAGAAAGTTTGCCAGTTTTAATTCCCACCACTGCAACATGTGGGAATGCCCATTTCCTTGAGCTCTTGCCAATACTGGATGTTATAGTGTAACAAAAAGTCCATTTTAGTTTTGTGAAAAGAAGTACCTCAGTGTTGTTTTAATTTGAAAATTTTAAAAATAAAAATTAGGTTGACCATCCTTTTATTTGCTTATTGTCTGTTTATATTTTTCTTTTGTAATTTGCCTGTTGTGTTCTTATTAATTTTTTTCAATTTTTTAAATAAAAAAGAATCTAAAACTTCTCACAAATTTCAACATATTTATCACATCTCCCTGATTAAGGTGAAGCTTTATCTTATTAGAGCAGATTTATCACTTCAAACTGTTTAAAGAGAGTAACTCTTACTTCAATTAATTTCTTTGTCTCAGCACTATCGGATGGGATAGAAACTGAATCCCCTTCTCAGTGTTCCCACGTACTTGTATTTGGAACCCTTCATTTAGGAAAACTCTACAGTCGTGTCAGTTGAAGTTCCAGGGGTGTCAAAAACTATTTGTTATGGAGTAGCCTTGTAACAATTTTTCATTTTTATTCTAATTTATATGTCAATCTGTCCTTCTTAAGGAAGAGAGACAGTAAAATGAATAAAACCAGCATTTTCTGTTGTATGTAATACATACCAGAATAAGTGGCTGTCTCAAACTGAATATTTAATTATAACTGATGTCAAAATTATGTTCTGTGTAGTATAATAATATATGTGGGCTCCTGCTTTGGGGAATAAATCTATTTTTCTGTTTAATTTCAATTGATTGGACCAGTGTTTTTGAAATGATCCATATACAGGAGATTGTTTTAAGTATGTGTCTAAACATGTATTGGGTGTACTTTAGGGAAAGCTCTGCAAAGAGCGTTTACAGTCACTCTGATGAAATTATGTGTCTTAGTTTTTATGCTTTTTATGTCACTAATAATGCCTTAAATCTTATGTTTACTGATTTTTAGATTATGTATACACTAATCAGCATGAGTTACTATAGTGCTAAATATTGTGAGGTGTAGATGACATAATGTTTATGTGAAAAAAAGGATATTATATATGGTAGAAAAATGTGTGCCTGAAAAATTGGAAATGTAAAGAAATGCACCAAATCTGATCAGAATCTTAGATATGTCTGCTTTTTTGCCAGGTGTTCACTGTTGCAAATGAGCACTGAAATGTTTTACTCTAGGAAATGTGAAATAAGTAGTATTATAAAGCTATAACTACAAAGGTCAGTGAAAATGTAATATATGAACATAAATTAGTTTATACAGGGACTGAAAATCCTTTTGGTGTATGATATGTGAAAAATCTTAATTATCACTTTGATCTTTGGAATTTGGTGTGAAAGTTCTAGCCTATAAGCATTCAAGTTATTTTTATGTATTTTTAATTATTGAATTGCCAACAAAGCTTGTGGTTGTCATCATTTCAATCGTGTATCTTAAACGACTACTACATTCACTTGATTTAAAAACTTTGTTAATGCATTACAATTTTTTTTTCCAGTTTTTCCTTTGTCTGAAATAATTTCCTCCTCATGCTCTCAGTGATTTTCTTTTCTTTCCTTTTCATGCTATTACTGTATTCTCTAATGATATGCCACTGTTCTTATCTTCTCTCTCTCACCTTACCCCCTATCCTCAAGCTCTGGCACTGGCTAAATAAGAAGGTAAACAAACACCCGGATTTTGGTTTTTACTGTTGAATTCTGTAACTTCCCCCCAAATCTCCGTTCTCACCCTGTTTCTGTCCATTTGTCAAACTAAGTTTTTGTTTTTAAAGTTCTAATTATAAGCTATGGAAGGTCATGAAGTATTAATATTGTCACAGTACAATTTGCTAAAAACTCAAAGCTATTTATTTAGGATGTGGATGATATCTCCTTGCTGAAGTGTGTGTAAGTTCTGTCTTGTGGTCCTTTTGTCCACTGTGATTTCCATTCCTTTTTAGCTCTGTAACGTTACCCAGTCTGATACTCTAATCTCCTTTGTTGTGTGACAGCACATTAGGCAGAAGTTACTAAAAAGGAAAGAGAACTTGTTATGGCTACTTTTTCTATAAATAACACAGTAATTTTTTAAAAATATAAATTTGTGAAATATTTGTCTGATTCTCTTGGCTGGTAATGTTATGTTGTCCTTTTTAATAACTAGTCTTCCAAAATTTTATTTTTATCTTTAAAAAAAATGTAGTCATGGCCTATGATACCTGATTTTATGTATTTCCCAAAGTGTGTGGTATCTGTGGTCAATGCCTCACATGATCAGCATGGAATTTTCAATAACTTCAATAAAGGCTAATGCAGGTATATTAGGAGTGCTATATCTCTGATATATTGTCCACATACAGTAGTTCTGACTTAATATCATCAGATCCCTAGGGCAGATAGCAAAACATGACATCATTCATGTGCATTGTCTGTTTTTCTTTGCGGTACGCGGGCCTCTCACTGCTGTGGCCTCTCCCGTTGCAGAGCACAGGCTCCGGACGCGCAGGCTCAGCGGCCATGGCTCAGGGGCCCAGCCACCCCACGGCACGTGGGATCTTCCCAGACCCGGGCACGAATCCCGTGTCTCCTGCATCGGCAGGCGGACTCTCAGCCACTGCGCCACCAGGGAAGCCCATGTGTATTGTCTTTAAACACAATAAGACCTTAAAAATCTTCAGTGAAAAAAAAAAAAAAATCTTCAGTGAAAATATAGCAGGCCTTAAGAAAGATGTGGTACCTCTTGGAAA
The DNA here is from genome assembly GCF_026419965.1 of Kogia breviceps. Taxonomy (NCBI): domain Eukaryota; kingdom Metazoa; phylum Chordata; class Mammalia; order Artiodactyla; family Physeteridae; genus Kogia; species Kogia breviceps. The sequence goes on from NC_081317.1 coordinate 24,075,400, forward strand.
TAGATCAAAATGTGACTCTTGGGTGTAAAGATTAGGGTTTCATTCTTTCTGTTGAAACAAGAAAGGGGAGACTCTTGACAATGCTTACACTTTTAAACGTTGGATTGAAAATAAGAAGTGTGTGAAATAAATAAATACACATACCACCACCACTACACACACACAAACACACATACACAAATGGCTATGTATACCTCCACTCTCTAAAAAACTGGTATGAGTAAATGAGTTCAATCCTTGGCAAATGATAGTGCTGCAAATACAAGTTACATTTTCTTACTTTGATTAAAGTAGGTGATTTTATATATTTCCCCAATTTGTGTATATTGAAATGAAATTGTCCTCTAGAGATGAGAGAAAGGAGATTTAAAGTCATTAGGTTCAGGGACTTCCCTGGCGGTCCAGTGGTTGAGACTTCGCCTTCCAGTGCAGGGGGTGTGGGTTCAATCCCTGGTTGGGGAGCTAAGATCCCACATGCCTCACGGCCAAAAAACGGAAAGATAAACCAGAAGCAATATTGTAACCCATTCAATAAAGACTTTAGAAAAAAAATAAAGTCATAGGTTCACTCTGATTTAACCTTTGGTGACTAAATGATTTAGGTTACCTAATTCATAGCTGACTAGTTGTGAGTTAGTTTTAAAAGATTGCTAAGAGATCAGGTAACTTTTTCCTTTTCTTTGGTGATTCCATGTAGTGTAGGTAAAGCATTGGTGTAGAGTAGGAGTAACTGCTCTAAGTTCTGAGGAAAGCATGTAAATAAGTTGAGGTCTGTTTTGTTACATTTCATCCAAGGTCAGAAAATTTGCAGCATTGGGTATTGGTGTTCCAAGTTCAAGTGGAGTGAATTAGAGAGTAATTCAAGAGAAGTGAGGGTGAGAGACACGTCTACGCTATGATTAATTGAAATGTAACTGTTTCTTAAGACTTAATTGTTTTATTTCTTAGTATTTATTATTTGCACTAAGACTATGAGAATTTGGTTAAAAAAAACAAAGCAAAATAAAAACCTCCAGGTCCAGAATAACGAAATAGAAAACTCAGTAGTGGAATGACACTTCCTTCATAGTTTGATAAATAGGGCCAGTTTCAGAGTGTCTTTTGGTATAACTATAAATTTACTGCCATTGCTACATTTTTTTAAAAAAATGCTTGCCCTTCATTTATTCTTGAAACATTAAGAATGTTGTTTTAAAATTACTCCCCTTCCACTTTTAGAAAATAAAGCTTAAAATCTGAAATAATTTCTCTTGGTGTGGAAGGCTGGGAAAGTTACTAGACGACTGTGCAGTTTCCAAGAGCAGGGCAGGGTTTGACAGGTGGTGTGATTCCCTTTGCCTAAAGCAGACCACAGAACAGGATGAGCCCCACGGGACAGCGCCACTGGCATTTCTTTACAAATTCTCTCCTCCTTCCTCTTCCCCTTCCCCCTTGCTTCCTCTGACCATGTTTCTCTTTCTGTGTCTATCAGTTGCTGTTTCCTTATGAGTCTTGTTCCATTCACTCGTTCAGGGGGTTCTTTTCCTCCATAAGTTTTCTATCCATTTTGTTCCTCTCGATTGGTCCTTAGTTCTTCACATTTTTAAGTCTTTCCTGTCTCTCTTTCCCACTCTTTGTGCTCTCTTTTGCTTTTGCTGTCTTCCTTTTCGTCGTGTTTTCTCACCTTATATCTTAGCTGGCTGTAATGTGAATAGAACCACCACCCCCCGCCCCAACTTTTTTGCTTATGTATTGAACTTCTTAAACGACTTGATTTACAGGCATACCTCAGAGATATTGCGGTTGCATTCCAGACTACCCCAGTAGAGTGAATATTGCAAATAAAGCAAGTCACATGATTTTCTTTGGGTTCCCAGTGCATATAAAATTTGTTTACACTATACTGTAGTCTATTAAGTGTGTAGTAGCATTATGTCTAAAAAACTGTAAACTTTAATTAAAAATACATTATTGCTAAAAAATGCTATCATCTAGGCCTTCAGTGAGTTGTAGTAGTAACATCAAAGATCATTGATCACAAATCACCATGGCAAATACCATAAAAAAAAGTTTGAAATACTGGGTGAATTACCAAAATGTGATACAGAGACACAAAATAAGCAAATACTTTTGGAAAAAATGGTGCCAATAGACTTACTCGATGTAGGGTGGCCACAAACCTTCACTTTGTAAAAAAAAAAAAAAAACACATTATCTGCAAAACACAGTAAATTGGAAACGAGGAAAATAAAACAAAGTCTGCCTGTATTTTAAATTTTGAATGAAACATCTAACCCTCAGTATTATCTCTTGAAAATAAATCTTTATTTAGGTGCCTCTTATTCCAAGCCTTAGGTATAGGCTTGTGATAGGAAAATTCTACCCTGGCTTAAAAACAAAATTTGAGTTCTGTAATGTTGTACATAATGTGTTTGTGAATATTCCACGTTTTATATGTTAAAAATACCCAGACATAAATTTAGATATTCATATTTTCCAAATAAAACATCATTTATGTTAACATATTTCAGGATATGACTTTTCTAAAAAAAATTGAGGTTCCTAAGTTATTTTCAGAAATCATAACTTGTGAATACAAATCTGGTCTTAATTCTGAAATTATTTTATTTATCTTGCCTAGTCAAATATGTATTAACTGAGCTTTTACCACATGCCGTGCACTGTTAGGTTTTGGAGATACAAAGAATAGTAATGCAACACTAGCTCTTTCCTCAGGAAACTGTATCAAGAACTAGATGTAGAGTTAGTTTCTGATTGTGAAACTTTTCAGTTTCATTGGTTTCAGAATTTACATTCAAAATATGACCTCTGACCTTCCATATCTTAGAAACCTGTTATTACTTTTTTTAATCTCTGCATTGTCTTTGATGCTTTAGTAGCATGCACTGAAAATTAACTCTTCCGTTTGAAGCTGTAATTGCCAAGATAAAAGATGCACTTTTTATCTTTGAGTTCACTGTAGCATTGATCTCTTAATGACAGTGTGCTTCATGAAAGATAAGGAGATGCAAGCTTATAATCACTGAGTAGAAAATAAATGTTTTAGAAGGCATGTTGTTTTAACCACCATTTTTTTGCTCTTGGATGTTTAACTCACTGTTTGGAGAACATAATTCATATTTAAATTAAGAGTAACTTATTCAGCAATGCTCATGTTGGAGCTGAGGGGTGCAATGTGGTATTTCAGTCATCAGTCTGATTGTATTTTTGAAATGTTAAATGGTAGCTTTGCAGGAATTCTAGAAATCTATCAGAATTTTATAATCTCAAAACAAAAATTTTTATAAATGTAGGATTATTTGTGATTGTGAAAGATGAGAGAATTATACTCAAAATAGAACATCAGGTAGCATTTAGGGAAAGCATAATTTTAATTATTGATTAAGGAATAACCATTACTTTAATGGTTATTCTTTATTTACAGTCAATTACAATTTGTCATAAAGCTTATGTTTTAAAAAGAATAGAAATGTCAAGTGGAATATTAGATTTTTAAAAGTATTTTATTATGAAATATTTCAAATATAAAAAGATAAGAGCACCCACATGCGTATCTTCCAGCATGACAAAATATTACCTATACAGTTGAAGCCTATTGTGTACCCCTCCCTGCTGGTGCATCCACTTCCCAACCATTTTGCCCCCAGGGTAACTATTAATCTGAAATTAGTATTTATTATTACCTTAACTTTAGATTTTATTCTTACTGCTTTTACCTAGTGACATTAAAGGGAAAAAAATAGTTTGAATGTAATTCCCATTTTAATTTGCTCCTATTTTATCTGTAATTTAGGACATACCTGTACTGTAAGAGTCATACTTTTTCTAAAGTCATCTATATTTGCTAACTGACAGTAAAATTTCATGACATTTGAGGTCACTAATGGATTGTCATTATTTTGTTTAGAATATTTATCAGATTGTAAATTATAATTTGAAAGGTAAATATACCACGGTATGAGAATCCAAGCATAGATACAGTTTATATTCAAACTGACTGCCTTTTCTTAGATATGACAATAATAAACTCTTTCTATAAACAACAATGGTAATTAATATTGTTACTTAACTTTCTAAAGTGGTTTATAGCTTTCCCTGCTTTAATCATTATGCCCTAGTTTGCTTTGCAATGCTGAATATCTTGTCTTCATGATGTTGGAATACATATGTGTTTTTATTAAGTTGTGTTTGAAAGATAACTAATTCTCTTTTTTGTTTCTGTGCAGATGATCATCTGGCTGGAGAAGATGTTAGACAAAATAATTAGCATTTTCATCATATTTTTGTTAGTGATAGGAACCCTTCTTTTAGCCCTACTCCTGACTGCAAAGGTAGAGTACAACAATACTGTTATCATTAATAAACTCTTAATTGTTAGAATTTGTCATGTAGATAAGAAGCTAGCAGATGCAGGCATGGGAAATATTACTTTGCTTATAAGTATGTGTAACAGTTAAAGTATTTATGATTTTTGTATTACTAGTTTTGCCATGAATTTGCCTTATATATATATATATATATATATATATATATATATATATATATATATATATATATATATATATATATATATATATTGTGTGTGTGTGTGGTACGTGGGCTTCTTACTGCTGTGGCCTCTCCCGTTGCAGAGCATAGGCTCCAGACTCACAGGCTCAGCGGCCATGGCTCACGGGCCCAGCTGCTCCATGGCATGTGGGATCTTCCCAGACAAGGGCACGAACCCATGTCCCCTGCATCAGCAGTCAGACTCTCAACCACTGCGCCACCAGGGAAGCCCCCTTGCCTAATATATTTTTTAATGTGCATTTTTACTTATTTCATAAAAATCCTCTGAGGTAAATGCAGATGAAAAATTAAGATACTGAGGGAAAAGTGGCTTCTTCTGTCAGTAGGAGAACTACGATCTGGTCTCATGACTTCTAGTGTAGATCCTGTTTCCTAGATCAGAGTTCAGTTCCTTTCCTTCATGTCTCATTGGTTTTTCTGCTGAGTTACCATTAGGATATTTCTCACTTTCCAGATCCTTCCAGCTTGCATTTCCTCTCCCCCTTCTTAGTTTGCACTGCTGTAACAGAAAACCATAGACTGAGTGCCTTAAACAACTGACATTTCTCAGAGTTCTGGAGGCTGGAAGTCCCAGATGAAGGTGCCAGCATGGTCAAGTTCTTGGTAGAGGTCCTCTTCCTGGTTTATAGATGGCTGTTTTCTCCTTGTATTCTCACATGGTGGGGAGAAAGAACATGTGTCTCTTCTTATAAGGGCACTAATCCCATCATGAGAGCTTCACCCTCATGACCTAATTACTTCCCAAAGGCCCTACCTCACATTGGATGTTAGGATTTCAACATATGAATTTCGGGAGGATACAAAAATTTAGTCCATATCACCCCTCTTTCATCAAAGAAAATCTTTCTCCAAAGTGCAGCTAAAATTTTCTCTATAGTGATGTCTCTTACGGACTATTTAAAAAACGTTTATAATCTATTTAAATCTTTATATTGACTCTACTCAACTCTGCATCCCAGATTTTTATATGTTTTCCAGGAATTGTGATGCTTACATGAAATCATGGATATGAAAAATTTTCCTGTAGTGCTGTAGCGATATGGGAGTACCTGTTATCAGTAATCTAATATGCAGCAATTTACTAAAGGATTACACTGTTTCCTGCTATTTGACTTTCCACTTGCAAGTCCTGTTCTCAGTCATTCTTAGCCTCAGTATGCCCTGATCTTATCAACCTGCTCTCTCTGTACCTGTTTCAGTTTCAAGGCAGTTTTTATCTGTTCTTTGGATTTTTTTTTCTTTGGATTTTAATCACGTATAGTCACTTATTTAGACTCTACAGCCTTGTTTAGAGACCTTTCTTTGTTTTTGTCATATTTCACCTAAACTTGCCACTGCACGAGTTCCTAGTTCTTAGAGAAATCTTTCACCAGTATGGTCTTCCATTTTCCTTTTTTCTCTTTTTCCTCTCTCTTCTTCTATTCCACTCTCCCTTCTTTGTCCCTTTGAGTAGGGTCTTCTTGCCTGCCCATCTCAATTGTTCATCTTTCAAGTTCTTTTTCTTTGTTCATTCCATGCTTCAGTGAGCTTTTGCTTCCCTGAACTTTCATAACAAGTATTACTGAACCACTTTGTTGTGGTCTAGGGCTCATGCAAACTGAGCTCTTGAAGGAAATTTACTGGTTATCTAGTTCATTCTCCCAACCAATAAAAGGATAATTCTCTAAAACACCACGACAGCATCTATTTGAATGTCTAATAGACATCTCAGATGTAACATGTGAAAACTGAATTCCAGACCTCCCTTGCTTCTCTGTTCTTCTCACAGTCTTCCCATTTTGGTAAGTGACAGCTTCATTCTGCTTGCTCAGGTGAAAAGCCTCAGGGTCATTCTTGACTACTCTTTTTCTTTTATATCCACATCCAGTCTGTCAGAAAATCCTTTTTGCCTCCATTTTCCTGATATATCTTGGGGTAATAGCAGGGTGAGGATGTCAGGTAATTCCTTTCTGCCTAAAGCAAGGATAAAATGGTATAAAAATGACTATAAACACCATATCAGGGCATTGGAAAATGACCAGTTAGGCAATAATTTGAGGAGTATTTGCTCATGAAAAACTGCTACCACATCTGGTAAAAACACATAGTTTGTGGCTTTCTTGCTTGGAGTTACCTATCCTCATCTGCCTGGCATGAGCAGCAAAAACCTGCAGCTTTTCTTATGGGAGGTGGTGGATTTGGTTTGGGGCTGGCAAGAGAGAAGCTATGAATTAAAGGGGGAGATTCTGGAAGCAAGAGAGCCATAGAAGGGCTGAGATTAATAAATCACGCATTCTAGACTGGTATACGTGAGACCTCAAGGAGGCCTGTGAATATTGAAAGCCTGGGAGATTTGCAAATTTGTTGTGCCTTTGATTGTATTTCTCAACTCTCACACATCTCAGGCTGCAGAGGATGAAGCTTCTTAGTGCGAAGTGTCTGGCCATAACTTCTGTCAAAATTATTTGCTGTCTGTTAAGCTATTCAGATCTAGGGGAAACCCTTAGGCTTTTCAAAAAATAAAATAAAAGACATTGAGCAGAGACATGACAGGGAAGACAGACTGCAGTTTGAGTACAGATAAATTATTTGCTTACTGAAACAAAATAACAGCTCTCAGAGGTACAAAACAGAATCCAGAGTTGCTCTAACACATGTTTTAAAAAATGTATTTCATTTATTTATTTGACTGCACCATGTCTTAGTTGCAGCAAGCACGCTTCTTAGTTGTGGCATGTGGGCTCCTTAGTTGCAGCAGGTGAGCTCCTTAGTTGCGGCCAGTGAGCTCCTTAGTTGTGGCATGTGAACTCTTAGTTGCGGCATGCATGTGAGATCTAGTTCTCTGACCAGGGATTGAACCTGGGTCCCCTGCATTGGGAGCACAGAGTCTTAACCACTGCACCACCAGGGAAGTCCCTACAACTCATTTTTTTACATCCAATTTTTAATCAAAAATTAGACATCCAAAGAAACAGAAAAATGTGACTCAAGGGGGAAAAAACCCAAAGAATTAGACACTTAAATGGTCCACATGTTGGATTTAGCAGACAAAGAATTCAAAGCTGCTATTGTAAATGTGTTCAAAGAATTAAAGGAAAGTATGCTAATAATGAGTAAGCGAATGCAGACTCAACTGAGAAATGGAGACTATAAAACAGAACCAAATAGAAATCCTAGACTGAAATGAAACTGAAAAGAACAATAACAAATGAAAAATTACTAGATAGGCTCAACAGCAGATTTGCAATCCAGAAAAAAGAAACTAGTGAATTTGAAGAAAGATCAGTAGAAGCATACAATCTGAAGAACAAAAATTTTAAAAATATTGGAACCTCAGAGATCTGTGGGAGAATATCAACGTTTCTGTTAGAACCTAACAGACACATAATTGGCATCTGAGAAAGTGAGAAGAAAAAAAAAGTTGCAAAATACTTGAAATAATGGTGAAAAACTTCCCAAGTTTCATGAAAAACATTAACAGATCCAAGAAACATGACAAACCTTGAGCAGAATAAATACATAGAAACAAAAAATCACGCCTAGAAACATCATAGTCAAGCTACTAAAAGCCAAATAGAGAGAGAAAGAATCTTGAAGGAAGCAAGAGAAAAATTACACATCACACACTGGAGAACAACAAAACAATGAGTTAATTCTCATAATAAACAGTGAATCCGAGGAGGCATTGGAATGACATATTCAAAGTCTTGGGGGCAAAAGAAGTGGTCAACTAAGGATTTTATAATCAGTGAAACTATTATTTAAAAGTAAAGGCAAGATAAAAACATTTCTAGATAAACTGAAACTGAGAATTTGTTAATAAAGAGACCTGCACTATAAGAAATGCTAAAGGAGTTCCCTCAGACTGAAGAGAAATTACTCTAGAAATAACTCTACCAAAGGGAGAAATGAAGAGCACTTGGTAAATATCTAAGTATATGTAAAAGTTAAATTCTTCCCTCTCCTTCAGTTTGTTTGGACAACATATGCCTATTTAAAGAAAAATTATAACACTGTATTGTAGAGTTTATAGTATATGTAGATAAGTTACATATGTATAACCGTAGCATGAAGAAGAGGACTGGGAAATGGAACTAAACTGGTATGAAGTTTCTATAGATATTTTACTGGAAGTAAGTCGATACTAACTTGAAGTAAGCTGTAATAAATTAAAGGTATGATAAGGTTAAGATAAACAGCAACTACTAAATAACACAAATTTTAGGGGAAATAAAATAGTATACTAAAAAAAATAATTGCTTACCACAAAAGAAGGCAATAAAAGAGGAATAGTAGAGATGGGACAGATAGCAGATAGCAAAATGGCAGATCTATATCCAGTCATATCAGTGCGTATATTAAATATGAGGCAACTAAACAAAAGGCAGATTTTCAGACTGGATACGAAAAAGCAAGTTCCAGCTAAATGGTATCTGTAAGTGATATACTTTAAATTCAGAACCAAAAAGATTGATAGTAAAAGGATGAAAAAAGATATACGAAGCAAACTGTAAACATAAGAGACGTGGAGTGATTATATTAATATTAGACAATGTAGCTAAAACAAATATTACTGGAGACAAATGAGGACTTTTCATAATGATAAGGGTTAATACTGCAGTAAGATAAAAAAATTACAAATGTGTGTTCTAACACTAGAGCTCTAAAATACATGAAGCAGGGACTTCGCTTGTGGTCCAGTGGGTAAGACTTTGTGCTTCCAATGCAGGGGGCCTGGGTTTGAACCCTGGTCAGGGAACTAGATCCCGCATGCATGCCATAACTAAGAGTTCGCATGCTGCAACTAAGAAGTCCGCATGCCTCAAAAGATCCCTCATACTGCAACTAAGACCTGGCGCAGCCAAAAAAAAAAAAAAAAAAATCTAAAAAAATAAAATACACAAAGCAAAATGTTCAGAATTAAAAGGAAAAATAGGTGAATCAATGATTATAGTTGGGGATTCATTAATACTCTTCTTGGAATAGTTGACAAAATAAGTAGATAGAAAATTTGTAAGGATATAAAACATTGAAACACATTGTCAAGCGATTTGACCTAATTGACAAGAGCAGAATCATGTTCTTTTCAAGTAAACATGGAATACTCACCAAGATAAACCATGTGTTCAATACATTTATTTTTCAATTTTATTTTACTTATTGTTTTATACAGCATGTTCTTATTAGTTATTTTATACATATTAGTGTATATATGTGAATCCCAATCTCCCAATTCATCCCCCTGCCCACCTTCCCCACTTGGTGTCCATACGCTTGTTTTGTACATCTGTGTCTCTATTTCTGTCTTGCAAACTGGTTCATCTGTACCATTTTTCTAGATTCCACATATATGTGTTAATATACGATATTTTTTTTTCTCTTTCTGACTTACTTCACTCTGTATGACAGTCCCTAGGTCCATCCACATCTCTACAAATGACCCAATTTCATTCCCTTTTATGACTGAGTAATATTCCATTGTATATATGTACCACATCTTCTTTATCCATTCGTCTGTCAGTGGGTATTTAGGTTGCTTCCAAGACCTGGCTATTGTAAATAGTGCTGCAGTGAACATTGGGGTGCATGTGTCTTTTTGAATTATGGTTTTCTCTGGGTATATGCCCAGTATTGGGATTGCTGGGTCATATGGTAGTTTTATTTTTAGTTTTTTAAGGAAACTCCGTACTGTTCTCCATAGTGGCTGTATCAATTTACATTCCCACCAACAGTGCAGGAGGGTTCCCTTTTCTCCACACCCTCTCCAGTATTTGTTGTTTGTACATTTTCTGATGATGCCCATTCTAACTGGTGTGAGGTGATACCTCATAGTAGTTTTGATTGGCATTTCTCTAATAATCAGTGATGCTGAGCAGCTTTTCAAGTGCCTCTTGGCCATCTGTATGTCTTCTTTGGAGAAATGTCTATTTAGGTCTGCTGCCCATTTTTTTGACTAGGTGTTTTTTTGTTTGTTTGTTTGTTTGTTTAATATTGAGCTGCATGAGCTGTTTGTGTAGTTTGGAGATTAATCCTTTGTCCATTGATTCGTTTGCAAATATTTTCTCTCATTCTGAGGGGTTGTCTTTTCCTCTTGTTTATAGTTTCCTTTGCTGTGCAAAAGCTTTTAAGTTTCATTAGGTCCCATTTGTTTATTTGTTTATTTTTATTTTTTATCTTTTTTTTGTGGTATGCGGGCCTCTCACTGTTGTGACCTCTCCTGTTGTGGAGCATAGGCTCCGGATGCACAGGCTCAATGGCCATGGCTCATGGGCCCAGCTGCTCCACGACATGTGGGATCTTCCCAGACCGGGGCACGAACCCGTGTCCCCTGCATCAGCAGGCGGACTCTCAACCACTGCGCCACCAGGGAAGCCCCCATTTGTTTATTTTTGTTTCCATTACTCTAGGAGGTGAGTCAAAAAAGATCTTGCTGTGATTTATGTCAAAGCATGTTCTTCCTATGTTTTCCTCTAAGTTTTATAGTGTCCGGTCTTACATTTAGGTCTTTAATCCATTTTGAGTTTATTTTTGTGTATGGTGTTAGGGAATGTTCTAATTTCATTCTTTTACATGTAGCTGTCCAGTTTTCCCAGTGCCGCCTGTTGAAGAGACTTTTTTCCATTGTATATCCTTGCCTCCTTTGTCATAGATTAGTTGACTGTAGGTGCGTGGGGTTATCTCTGGGCTTTCTATCCTGTTCCATTGATCTATATTTCTGTTTTTATGCCAGTACCATATTGTCTTGATTACTGTAACTTTGTAGTATATTCTGAAGTCAGGGAGTCTGATTCCTCCAGCTCTGTTTTTCTTTCTCAAGATTGCTTTGGTTATTTGGGGTCTTTTGTGTTTCCATACAAATTGTGAAAATTTTTGTTCTAGTTCTGTGAAAAATGCCATTGGTAGTTTGATAGGGATTGCATTGAATCTGTAGATTGCTTTGGGTAGTATAGTCATTTTCACAATGTTGCTTCTTCCAGTCCAAGAACATGGTATATCTCTCCATCTGTTTGTGTCATCTTTGATTTCTTTCATCAGTTTCTTATAGTTTTCTGAGTACAGGTCTTTTACTTCCTTAGGTAGGTTTATTCCTAGGTATTTTATTCTTTTTGTTCTGATGGTGAATGGGATTGTTTCTTTAATTTCTCTCTGATCTTTTGTTGTTAGTGTATAGGAATGCAAGAAATTTCTGTGCATTAATTTTGTATCCTGCAACTTTACCAAATTCATTGATTAGCTGTAGTAGTTTTCTGGTAGCATCTTTAGGATTCTCTGTGTATAGTGTCATGTCATCTGCAGACAGTGACAGTTTTACTCTTCTTTTCCGATTTGGATTCCTTTTATTTCTTTTTCTTCTCTAATTGCCATGGCTAGAAGTTCCAGAACTACGTTAAATAATAGTGGTGAGGTTGGACATCCTTGTCTTGTTCCTGATCTTAGAGGAAATGCTTTCTGTTTTTCATCATTGAGAGTGATGTATACTGTGGTTTTGTCATATATGGCCTTTGTTATATTGAGGTAGGTTCCCTCTATGCCCACTTTCTGGTGAGTTTTTATTATAAATGTGTATTGAATTTTGTCAAAAGCTTTTTCTGCATCTATTGAGATGATTGAAGGTCTTTATCCTTCAATTTGATAATATGGTGTACCACATTGATTGATTTGCATTTATTGAAGAATCCTTGCATCCCTGGGATAAATCCTACTTGATCATGGTGTATGATCATTTTAATGTGTTGTTGGAGTCTGTTTGCTAGTATTTTGTTGAGGATTCTTGCATCTATATTCATCAGTGATATTGGTCTGTAATTTTCTTTTTTTAAAAAATAGTATCTTTGTCTGATTTTGGTATCAGGATGATGGTGGCCTCAAAGAATGAGTTTGGAAGTATTCCTTCCTCTGCAATTTTTGGAAGTGTTTGAGAAGGATGGGTGTTAGCTCTTCTCTAATGGTTTGATAGAATTCACCTGTGAAGCCATCTGATCCTGGGCTTTTTGTTTGTTGGAAGATTTTTAATCACAGTTTCAATTTCATTCCTTGTGATTGGTCTGTTCATATTTTCTGTTATTTCCTGGTTCAGTCTTGGAAGGTTATACCTTTCTCAGAATTTGTTCGTTTCTTCCAGGTTGTCCATTTTATTGGCATAGAGTTGCTTATAGAAGTCTCTTATGATGCTTTGTATTTCTGCGGTGTCAGTTGTAACTTCTCCTTTTTCATTTCTAATTTTATTGATTTGATTTGAGTCCTCTCCCTCTTTTTCTTGAAGAGTCTGGCTAAAGGTTTATCAATTTTGTTTTCAAAGAACCAGCTTTTAGTTTTATTGATCTTTGCTATTGTTTTCTTTGTTTCTATTTCATTTATTTCTGCTCTGATCTTATGATTTCTTTCCTTCTGCTAACTTTGGGTTTTGTTTGTTTTTCTTTCTCTAGTTCCTCTAGATGTAAGGTTAGATTGTTTATTTGAAATATTTCTTGTTTCTTGAGGTAGGATTTTATTGCTATAAAATTCCCTCTTAGAACTGCTTTTGCTGCATCCCATAAGTTTTGGATCATCCTGTTTTCATTGTCATTTGTTTCTAGGTATTTTTTGATTTCCTCTTTGATTTCTTCAGTGATCTGTTGGTTATTTAGTAACGTATTGTTTAGTCTCCATGTATTTGTGTTTTTTACATTTTTTTCCCTGTAATTGATTTCTAATCTTACAGCATTGTGGTCGGAAAAGTTGCTTGTTATGATTTCAGTTGTCTTAAATTTACTGAGGCTTGATTTGTGGGCCAAGATATGATCTATCCTGGAGAATGTTCCGTGTGCAGTTGAGAAGAAAGTGTACTATGCTGTTTTCAGATGGCATGTCCTATAAATATCAATTAAATATGTCTGAGCTGTTGTGTCATTTAAAGCTTGTGTTTCCTTATTAATTTTCTGTCTGGATGATCTGTCCATTAGTGTAAGTGAGGTGTTAAAATTCCCCCACTGTTTTTGTGTTACTGATGATTTCCTCTTTTATAGCTGTTAGCATTTGCCTTATGTATTGAGGTGCTCCTTTGTTGGGTGCATATATATTTATAATTGTTATATCTTCTTCTTGGATTGGTCCCTTGGCCATTATGCAGTTTCCTTCCTTATCTCTTGTAACATTCTTTATTTTAAAGTCTGTTTTATCTGATATGAGTATTGCTACTCCAGCTTTCTTCTGATTTCCATTTGCATGGAATATCTTCTTCCATCCCCTCACTTCCAGTCTGTATGTGTCCCTAGGTCTGAAGTGGGTCTCTTGTAGATGCAATATATACTGGTCTTGTTTTTGTATCCATTCAGCAAGCCTGTGTCTTTTGGCTGAAGCATTTAATCCATTTACATTTAAGGTAATTATTGATATGTATGTTCCTATTACCATTTTCTTAATTGTTTTGGGTTTGTTTTTGTAGGTCCTTTTCTTCTCTTGTGTTTCCCACTAAGAGAAGTTCCTTTAGCATTTGTTGTAGAGCTGGTTTGGTGGTGCTGAATTCTCTTAGCTTTTGCTTGTCTGTAAAGCTTTTGATTTCTCTGTCAAATCTGAATGAGATCCTTGCCAGGTAGAGTAATCTTGGTTGTAGTTTTTTCCCTTTCATCACCCTAAGTATATTGTGCCTCTCCCTTCTGGCTTGTAGAGTTTCTGCTGAGAAATCAGCTGTTAACCTTATGGGAGTTCCCTTGTATGTTGTCATTTTTCCCTTGTTGCTTTTAATAATTTTTCTTTCTCTTTAATTTTTGTCAATTTGATTACTATGTGTCTCAGTGTGTTTATCCTAGGGTTTATCTTGCCTGGGTCTCTCTGCACTTCCTGGACTTGCATGGCTATTTCCTTTCCCATGTTAGGGATGTTCTCGACTATAATCTCTTCAAATATTTTCTTGGGTCCTTTCTCTCTCTCTTCTCCTTCTGGGACCCCTATAATGGAAACGTTGTTGTGTTTAATGTTGTCCCAGACAGAGGTCTCTTAGGCTGTCTTCTTTTCTTTTCATTCTTTTTTCTTTATTCTGTTCCTTGGCAGTGGATTCCACCATTCTGTCTTCTAGGTCTGTTCTTCTGCCTGTTATTCTGCTATTGATTCTTTCTAGTGTATTTTTCATTTCAGTTATTGTTTATCTCTGTTTGTTCTTTAATTCTTCTAGGTCTTTGTTAAACATTTCTTGCATCTTCTCGATCTTTGCCTCCATTCTGTTTCCAAAGTCCTGAATCATCTTCACTATCATTATTCTGTGTTCTTTTTCTGGAAGGTTGCCTATCTCTACTTCATTTAGTTGTTTTTCTGGGGTTTTATCTTGTTCCTTCTTCTGGGGAAGGTTGCCTATCTCTACTTCATTTAGTTGTTTTTCTGGGGTTTTATCTTGTTCCTTCTTCTGGGACATAGTCCTCTGCCTTTTCATTTTGTCTATATTTCTGTGATTGTGGTTTTCATTCCACAGGCTGCAGAATTGTAGTTTTTTTTTTTTTTTTTTTTGCGGTATGCTATGCGGGCCTCTCACTGTTGTGGCCTCTCCCATTGCGGAGCACAGGCTCCGGACGCGCTGTAGTTTTTTGTTTGTTTGTTTGTTTTGTTTTTTTTTGCGGTATGCGGGCCTCTCACTGTTGTGGCCTCTTCCACTGCGGAGCACAGGCTCTGGATGCACAGGCTCAGCGGCCATGGCTCAAAGGCTCAGCCGCTCCGCGGCATGTGGGATCTTCCTGGACCGGGGCACGAACCCATGTCCCCTGCGTCAGCAGGCGGACTCTCAACCACTGTGCCACCAGGGAAGCCCCTGAATTGTAGTTCTTGCTTCTCCTGTCTGCCCTCTGGTGGATGAGGTTATCTAAGAGACTTGTGCAAGCTTCATGATGGGAGGGAGTGGTGGTGGGTTGAGCTGGGTTTTGCACTGGCAGGCAGAGCTGAGGAAAACTTTAATCTGCTTGTCTGCTCATGGGTGGGGTTGGGTTCCTTCCCTGTTGGTTTTTTGGCCTGAGGTGACCCAGCACTGGAGCCTACCTGACTCTTTGGTGGGGCCAATGGCAGACTCTGGGAGGGCTCACACCAAGGAGTACTTCCCAGAACTTCTGCTACCAGTGTCCTTGTCCCCTTAGTGAGCCACAGCCACCCCCTGCCTCTGCAGGAGACCCTCCAACACTAGCAGGTAGGTCTGGTTCAGTCTTCTATGGGGTCTCTGCTCTTTCCCCTGGGTCCTGATAAGCACACGATTTTGTGTGTGCCCTCCAATAGTGAGTCTCTGTTTCCCCCAGTCCTGTCAAAGTCCTGAAATCAAATCCCACTAGCCTTCAAAGTCTGGTTCTCTGGGAATTCCTTCTTCCGTTTCTGGACCCTCAAGTTGGAAATCTTGACGTGGGACTCAGAATCTTCACTCCAGTGGGTGTACTTCTGTGGTATGATTGTTCTCCAGTTTGTGAGTCACCCACCCAGCGGTTATGGGATTTGATTTAATTGTGATTCTGCCCCTCCTACCATCTCATTGCGGCTTTTCCTTTGTCTTTGGATGTGTGGTATTTTTTTTTGGTGAGTTCCAGTGTCTTCCTGTCAATGATTGTTCAGCAGTTAGCTGTGATTCCAGTACTCTTGCAAGAGGGAGTGAGCGCACGTACTTCTACTCTGCCATCTTGAACCAATCTCCATTTAATACTTTTAAAAATAGTAAAATCATATAGAACATGTTCCCTGACATTGGCTTCTCCTTTTTTATCCCCCTCATTTTGTTGATTACTGAGCAAGGTAAATTCTGAGATTCATTTTCACTTGGGTTACTTTACTCACAAACCTTACTCGGTTGATTATTTCCCTGTATGTCTCTCATTGCCTTATAATTCTAAAGCCCTTGTAGTGTTGATAGTGCATACACACACACACACACACACACACACACACACACACACATGCTATACACACATAGACTTATGTGAACTAAATATATCTATATATTTATATTGTATGTATTTGGAAGTATTTGTATCTATTTACATTTCTCCCCCCATTGTTGAGCTTGAAGACAGGGAGCTGTTCTGCACAATTTATTTCCCATAGTGTGTATCCTAGGACATTATGGATAGCGGCTATTCAGTGGAGGTTTCTAAATTAATTGAAACTAAGATGTATAATTACTTGACTCTAAAAGCATTGTTCCAATAATAGTGTAGAAAATAAATGTTCAATTGGGTTTAATTTTTATTGAGATTCTTTTCTCTTCTTATCCATAATACAGGTACATCAAGAGAGTGTACACATGATTGAAGTCACAAGCAATTTGATTAATGAAACTCTAGCAAATCACCCTGAGTGGGCAAAGTAAGAATGTTGTTTTGACAAAAATAGAGATGGATGGCCAAGGTCCTATGTCTCTTTACATGAAATGATCTTCTACCTTGGAAGAGAAAAGAATTTGCCAAGGGTTTGATGAATGTTGTCATTTTTGCTTAAGAATAGCATGTAATGGGATGGTGGGGAGCGGGGAGTGCATATATTTGAATTGAGATTCACAGTTTTCCACATGTTTGTGACTTACTAAGCTTTCACCTACATTGTGTTATGTGTTCCTCAGTAGGTTGAAGAGATTATCCCCATTTCACAGATGAGGAGGCAGGAATTTGTGACAGTCCCCCATGGCACAGTCAGCAGTGTTCCTATATTGTATCGTTTTTGCGGCAGGGTTGCAAACCGAGGCTCAGGGCCAAATCTAGCCACCTGTTCTTATAGAGATTTATTGGAACAACCTGTACCCATTGTTGTCTGTAGCTGTTTTGGGGCTACAAAGGCAGACAGAATTGAGTAGTTGTGATACAGATTATATGTTCTGAAAAGCCTAAAATATTTATTTACATTCTGGCCCTTTACAGAAGAAATCTGCCAACCCATGTCTAAGAGGATCTCTTTGTGTACTTGTTTAGTTTGGCTTCTGTTAGAGGGTTTTTATGTCTTTGTGGAGAGTGTTCAGCTGGACTATGCTGTTCATCTAATTGAACTTGATGACAAATTACATGACCTTTTTTACTAACCCCAAGGCGGTCATTAATTTATGTTAGGAAATACCCTGCCAGTTTTAGGATTATAAATTGAGATTTAACTTGGTTTTTTCCTTTGACTTGACTTTATTTCTTTATTTCTTTTTTATTTCTTTTTTATTTATTTTTTCTTTTTGCGGTACACGGGCCTCTCACTGTTGTGGCCTCTCCCGTTGCAGAGCACAGGCTCCGGACGCACAGGCTCAACGACCATGGCTCACGGGCCCAGCCGCTCCGCGGCATGTGGGATCCTCCCAGACCAGGGCACGAACCCGTGTCTCCTGCATTGGCAGGCGTACTCTCAACCACTGCGCTACCAGGAAGCCCGACTTTATTTCTTTATATAAAAGCTGCTTAGGACATTTCTCTTTTTCTTTTTTTTTAAAATAAATTTATTTATTTTATATTTGGCTGCTTTGGGTCTTCATAGCTGCACGAGGGCTTTCTCTTGTTGCGGTAAGTGGGAGCCACTCCGTTGCGGTGCGCGGACTTCTCATTTCAGTGGCCTCCCTTGTTGTGGAGCACGGGCTCCAGGCGTGTGGGCTTCAGTAGTTGTGGCACGCAGGCTCAGCAGCTGTGGCTTGCGGGCTCTAGAGTGTAGGCTCAGTAGCTGTGGCGCACGGGCTCAGCTGCTCCGCGTCATGTGGGGTCTTCCCGGGCAAGGGCTCGAATCCACGTCCCCTGCACTGGCAGGTGGATTCCCAAACACTGCACCATCTGGGAAGCCTCAGGACATTTCTTGAACTTGGTTTAGAATCATATCTGAATATTCTCAGAAGGACTTCTGTTATATTTCTACCCACTTATCTCCTATTACCTAGAGCATACTCAGTGTTGAATACTCAATATTCAACATACCAAGAATATTGTTCTCAATATTTCTGATTAGTTACAAACTGTAGTATATCCATTCAAAGGAACGATACTTAGCATTAAACAAAAATGAACTGTCAGTTCAAGCAGCAATGTGGATGAATCTCAGAATAATTATGGTGAATGAAAGAAGTCAAGCAAAAGAGAGTTTATATGATATGACTCCGTTTATGTTAAGTTCTAGAAAACACTAATCTAGTGACAGATAGATAAGTGGCTGTCTGTGGTAGGGGTGGGTTCCAGGGAGGGAGTACAGAGGGGCGCAAGGAAACTTTTCAGAGTGATAGGTATGTTCATTGTCTTAGTGAAGGATATAAGATGATGGTGGATTCACCAAGATAGGAAGCAGAGAAACAGATATGGTGGGAAAACAAATTCACTTACTTTTTACCTGATGAGTTTGAGGTGTTATGGTAAATGTCAACAGAAGCATCTAGTAAGCTATTGATTATGTTGGTGTACAGTTCAGGCGAGTGATCTGGAGTGAAGTTAAAAAACTGGCAGCCTTAATTATCTCCTTAGAAGAGGGCTCTTTTTCTTTGGTGGTCATTCTTCTGTAGGGGAAATAAGTCCAAAGCCCTTTTGTACTGGTTTTCAATTGTAATAATACTATCTCTACTATTGTTTTGAAGGCACACACAAACTGGGGAGCCCCAGATCAGAGTAGTTCAGAAAGTTGGTTGTTTTTTGTTTTTAAATTTGGGAATAATTATAAAGTTCACAGGGACTTTCAAAGAAATGTATCGGGAGGTCCCCTGGACTCTTTGCCCCACCTTCTCTACTGTTGTTGTTATCTTGTATAACTATACAATAACCCAAACAGGAAATTGACATTTCACTAGTTCTACATGCACTAGTGTATGTATGTGTGCATGTATATTATATGTGTTCTCTGCAGTTTTATCATGTTTCCTGTTAGCTATCAACACCATGTCTAGATACAGCACTGTTCCATCACCACAAGCCTCCCTCATGCCATCCCTTTTAGCCACACCTACCCTCTACCTCCTCCTCCAACATATTCCTAACCCTTGGCAACCAGTATTTTGTTCTCCATATCTATAATGTTGTTTGATGAATGATACATAAATCTAATCATAGAGTATGCAGCCTTGTGAGATTGACTTTTTTTCACTTAGCATAATTCCCTTGAAGTCCACTGAAGATGTTGTATGTAGCAATAAGTATGTTCCTTTTTATTGCTGAATAATATTATATGCAGGAAAGAATTTAAAAACTATTTAGACTTCAGTAATTTGTGGGAGGTCTGATTCTTTTGCAGCAGTTTAGGGGGGTGGTCATGAATTAATAGTTTCTTGCAAATCTCAGTACTCAGTGGATTCTTGTCCTGAAGATGGCAGTTGACCTTGTGGGAAATTCATGTGGGTGCTCTTAGTGGAGGTGATACAGTTAAGAATTGATTAGATATACTTTCTTCCAGTGTGGTACACATTTTATGTGCCCTACATAGGTAACTCGACTTCCTGTGGATGTGCTTGGTGAGCTGAAGTATAAATTAGAAAGACTCAGGGTAGGGTCAGCCTAGTAGAGCTTCAAAGAAAATGAAGTTGAAGTTGGAACACATCTTACTTCTTTTCCTGGACAGTATTGTTAGTCTAGAACTCATTTTCTACTTACTACTCACCAGTCTCAAGCCTGTTGATTCTCAGGATCTGCATTAGGAGATGGCACTACGATGGTACTGAACGTCACTTAGCCCTGCCCTTACTTGGGAGGAACCCAGTAGAGGAAGCTGTTTTTAATCGGGGCTGTTCTTTTCGTAGGTCATACTGTGATAGAGATTAATCTTTACCCAGGAAGATGAGGGTAGGCCAGTCCTAATTGTAGGAGCTTGGTTTCAACTGAGGGATACCTTCTGACTGAGGCTAGGAGAGTTAGTGATTGGCTGATATAGTAAATGTCTGAAGCAAGAAGCTCAGTTTAGAGGCTATGGTTGGTATAAGACCAAGGTGTGGGCTTCCCTGGTGGCGCAGTGGTTGAGAGTCCGCCTGCCGATGCAGGGGACACGGGTTTGTGCCCCGGTCCAGGAGGATCCCATATGCCACGGAGTGGCTGGGCCCGTGAGCCACGGCTGCTGAGCCTGCACGTCCGGAGCCTGTGCTCCGCAACGGGAGAGGCCACAACAGTGAGAGGCCCGTGTACCGCAAAAAAAAAAAAAAAAAAAAAAAAGACCAAGGTGTGTCCCAGTTTGTCCCAGCAAAGGTTGCTCAGGTTGTTTCTGGCCCCATGTCTCCTAGAGGGCACTGGTTGTAAGGAGGTCTGGACTGAGCCAAAGCCTTTGACTTGGCCTCACAACAGCTCCTCTTTATCTGTTGCTCTTCGGACACCTGTATGAATACAGTGGCAAAGTGTTTTCACAGCAGCCAGCAAGATTATTTTATCAGGCCTAATAGATGTTTGTTAGTCATTAAGGATCTATCCATATACCTCTGTGAATTTCACACTTTTGAATAATAATACAGGTTATAATTTCCCCCTAAAATGTAGTACCACGTAACTGAAAATATTCAACAGTCTCTTCAAACCACTGATGAATCTATAAATACTGGAGAAATTTTAAAGCTACTTAATTTCTCCCAAGTCACATCTCTATTTAGAGATCCAAATTTCCTGTTCATATTATTATACTATAAGATTACTACATTTGTAAGTGTGTGATGTCAGTTAATGAGTGTTTAAAAAATTAAGTTCCAAGAGTTTGGTGCAGTGCACTGTATTAGTTTTTCATTTTTTCTTTCTTTATTTTAAATTAGTTGGCTTCCTGAGGCTCAGGTAGTCCAAAGAGCCCTTAATTCCGCGGCTAACAATGTGTATCAGTATGGACGAGAATGGATAACCCACAAGGTAAGGGGGGTAGAGCCTCTTTTTGTGACTTTCTCTTTGCAGGGTCTTCATGGGTAGTGACTTCTTGCTTTGATAAAGCAAAAATGGAGATTCTGTTTAGAACAATTTCTATTTTTGAGATAGGCTTAAATCTGCAAGTCAACAAGCAATATACGATGAAATTAAACCTTCTGGATGATCATATTGATTAGTCCTGGTAGCCTGAACAGTCTGAGAGGTAGGCCTTTTGTTTCATGTTCAAGATAGTTCTGATTCATTATTTGTGCTTTAGAACAGAATGATCACTAAGCTTCGGTGGCCAAATAAGGCTTTGTGGAGAAAAAAGTATTAACACATATTATATTTTATTATTTTCTGATAACTGTGCTTGGCAGTTTCCAATTTGTTTCATTTAATCTTTCCAAGAAACTTATTGTAGTCTGAATTATTTTATCCCCTTTATAGATGAGGAAACAGACTTAGCAAAGCTAAGTAAATTCCCTATGGTCATGTAGTAAATTGCAGAGCTTGGTTTCAAACTGAAGACTAATTCCAAATCCCTTGCTCTTTCTACTGTGGTATGCTAGAATTGTGTGCCCGGAACTGAGTTTAGTGCTTTAATGTGGCACTTGAGATAAACCTTGAAGGAATGGAATGATAGGTCCTGGATGAATATAGAGAAGGAATAGTGTATTTTAAGAAGGGGTATTTATGTGATCCAAGATGTAGAGACAGGAAGCTGAAGCTTTGTGAAGGGGAGATGAAAGACAGAGGAGAAGGCACAGTTATCACAGCTGAGATCAGACTCCATGATATGGATTTGGGATATCTCTCTTTTTTATTTTTATTTATTTTTATTTTATTTTTTTGCGGTACGTGGGCCTCTCACTGTTATGGCTTCTCCCATAGTGGAGCACAGGCTCTGGACGCGCAGGCTAAGTGGCCGTGGCTCATGGGCCTAGCCGCTCCGTGGCATGTGGGATCTTCCTGGACCGGGGCATGAACCCGTGTCCCCTGCATCGGCAGGCAGACTCCCAGCCACTGCGCCACCAGGGAAGCCCTGGTATATCTCTTTTTTTTCGCCCTAGTTTTGCCTGTGGAAATGAAGGTAATTTGAAGTTTTAATGTATTGAAGTAATTAGGATTGTCTAGGGATTGACACGATTTATTGCAGTGAGATGTGTGCCAGAAAAAAAGTATTAGTGTGTGATTTCTTATTTAAAATTCAAAAAGAAACTCTCAAAATAAAAGGTATCTTGGAAATGACATTGTACATGCAGTAATCTGCTAACCTGAGGATGGAATTGTGGTCAACTTAAAAGTTAAGAGAAAAATGTTTTATTTATCTTCCTGGGTCCATGCCAGATAACCAAATCAACTGTCACATGGAAGTTTTAAAAAAATATATTTATTGAATAAATGAAAGATAAGTACTGTTGACCCTTGAACAATATGGTGGTTAGAGATGCTGACCTTCTCTGTGGTCAAAAAACTCCCTTATAACTTTACAGTTGGTGCTCATATACCTGGTTCCACATCCTTGGATTCAACCAACCACAGATTGTGGAGCACTGTAGTACATATTTAGTGAAAAAAATGCACGTGTAAGTGGACCTGTGCTGTTCCAACCTGTGTTGGTCAAAGGTCCATTGTATGTGGAGATACATCTCAGAACTATCATAGAAGAAAGATCCAGTCATTGCAGAAGGCTTTTAGACTTTTGTATGTGTATATATATATATATGCCTGACTTATTCTATGGAAAGCATAGCGTTTAATTTTTGAATTATCTATTCAGGAGAAATTTTTATTCTGGAATTCTTACCTATTTGGGAAAAGGATAAAGAAGGGAATATGGATAGCTGGAGAAATGTGCCTTAGATTTTAAAGAAGTAAATTTCAAATTACTTAGAGAAAAGATAGGTTTGGGGCTTCCCTGCTGGTGCAGTGGTTGAGAGTCCGCCTGCCAATGCAGGAGACACAGGTTTGTGACCCAGTCCGGGAGGATCCCACATGCCGCCAAGCAGCTGGGCCCGTGAGCCATGGCCGCTGGGCCTGCACGTCCGCAGCCTGTCCTGCGCAGCGGGAGAGGCCACAACAGTGAGAGGCCCGCATAACGCAAAAAAAAAAAAAAAAAAAGATAGGTTTGAAACCTTTTGCTCAAGAGTCTAAAAGGGAAGATAGCTGAAGAGAGATGATATTGCTATGAAACATTGTAAAATATTTGTGATCCTCATTTGCAAGACACAGGGATAATATCTAAAAGCAACCATTGAATGTCCATTAACTGATGAATGGATAAATAAAATGTGGTATAGCCACATACTGGGATATTATTTGGCCATAAAAAGGAAGGACGAACTGATACATTTTACAGCATGGATGAACCTTGACAACATTAGGCTATGTAAAAGAAGCAGTCATAAAAGACCACATCCATTTATATAAAATGTGTGGAAGAGGCATATCTACAGAAACGAAGTAGAGTAGTGCTTTTCAGGGGTATGGGGATTGGGGAGAAATGGGTGATTGATTACTAATGAGTATGGAGTTTTCTTTTGGGGGTATGAAAATGTTCCAAAATTGATTTTGGTAATTGTTGCATAACTGTGAATGTACTAAAAAACTGTTGAGTTATACACTTAAATGGGTGAATTGGAGGACCTTCAAGATGGCGGAGGAGGAATACGTGGAGGTCCCCTTCCTCCCCACAAATACATGAAAAATACATCTATATGTGGAACAACTCCTACAGGACACATACTGAACACTGGCAGAAGACCTCCGACTTCCCAAAAGACAGGGAAATCCCCATGTACCTGGCCGTGTGGCTGACAGGGTCTTGGCGCTCTGGCCAGGTGTTGGGCCTGAGCTTCTGAGGTGGGAGAGCTGAGTTTAGGACATTGGACCACCAGAGACCTCCCTGCACCATGTAATATCAATCGGTGAGAGTTCTCTCAGAGATCTCTGTCTCAACGCTGAGACCCAGCTCCACGCAATGGCCAGCAAGCTCCAGTGTTGGATGCCCCATGCCAAACAACTAGCAAGACAGGAACACAACCCCACCCATTAGCAGAGAAGCTGCCTAAAATCATACTAAGTACACAGCACCCCAAAATACAGCACCAGATGCAGCCCTGCCCACCAGAAAGACAGGATCCAGCCCCACCCACCAGTCCCCTCCACCAGGAAGCTTACACAAGCCGCTGAATGAACCTCACCCACTGGGTGCAGACACCAAAAACAACGGGAAGTATGAACCTGCAGCCTGCAAAAAGGAGACCCCAAACACAGTAAGTTAAACAAAATGAGAAGACAGAGAAATATGCAGCAGATGAAGGAGCAAGGTAGAAACCCACCAGACCA
Organism: Kogia breviceps; assembly: GCF_026419965.1. Taxonomy (NCBI): domain Eukaryota; kingdom Metazoa; phylum Chordata; class Mammalia; order Artiodactyla; family Physeteridae; genus Kogia; species Kogia breviceps. Next base: position 24,100,050 of record NC_081317.1, read on the forward strand.
AACAAATGAAGAGGAAATAGGCAGTCTTCCTGAAAAAGAATTCAGAGTAATGATAGTAAGATGATCCAAAATCTTGGAAATAGAATGGAGAAAATAAAAGAAACGTTTAACAAGGACCGAGAAGAACTAAAGAGCAAACAAACAATGATGACCAACACAATAAATGAAATTAAAAATTCTCTAGAAGGAATCAATAGCAGAATAACTGAAACAGAAGAACGGATAAGTGACCTGGAGGATAAAATAGTGAAAATGACTACTGCAGAGCAGAATAAAGAAAAAAGAATGAAAAGAATTGAGGACAGTCTCAGAGACCTCTGGGACAACATTAAACACACCAACATTAGAAATGTAGGGGTCCCAGAAGAAAAGAAAAAGAAAGGGTCTGAGAAAATATTTGAAGAGATTATAGTCGAAAACTTCCCTAACATGGGAAAGGAAATAGTCAATCAAGTACAAGAAGCACAGAGAGTCCCATACAGGATAAATACATGGAGAAACACGCCAAGACACATATTAATCAAACTATCAAAAATTAAATACAAAGAAAAAATATTAAAAGCAGCAAGGCAAAAGCAACAAATAACATGCAAGGGAATCCACATAAGGTTAACAACTGATCTTTCAGCAGAAACTCTGTAAACCAGAAGGGAGTGGCAGGACATATTTAAGGTGATGAAAGGGAAAAACCTACAACCAAGATTACTCTACCCAGAAAGGGTCTCATTCAGATTTAATGGAGAAATTAAAGCCTTTACAGAGAAGCAAAAGTTAAGAGAATTCAGCAACACCAAACTAGCTTTACAATAAATGCTAAAGGAACTTCTCTAGGCAGGAAACACACGAGAAGGAAAAGACCTGCAATAACAAACCCAAAACAATGAAGACAATGGTAATAGGAGCATACATATTGATAATTACCTTAAATGTAAATGGATTAAATGCTCCAACCGAAAGACATAGACTGGCTGAATGGATACAAAAACAAGACCCATATATATATCCTGTCTACAAGAGACCCACTTCAGACCTAGGGACACATACAGAGTGAAAATGAGGGTATGGAAAAAGATACTCCATGCAAATGGAAATCAAAAGAAAGCTGGGATAGCAATTCTCATATCAGACAAAATAGACTTTAAAATAAAGACTGTTACAAGAGACAAAGAAGGACACTACATAATGATCAAGGGATCAATCCAAGAAGATATAACAATTGTAAATATTTATGCACCAAACATCGAAGCACCTCAATACATAAGGCAAAGGCTAACAGCCTTAAAAGGGGAAATTGACAGTAACACAATCATAGTAGGGGACTTTAACACCCCACTTTCACCAATGGACAGATCATCCAAAATGAAAATAAATAAGGAAACACAAGCTTTAAATGACACATTAAACAAGATGGACTTAATTGATATTTATAGGACATTCCATCCCAAAACAATACACTTTTTTTTAAACATCTTTATTGGAGTATAATTGCTTTACAATGGTGTGTTAGTTTCTGCTTTATAGCAAAGTGAATCAGTTATACATATACATATGTTATACATATACATATGTTATACATATACATATGTTATACATATACATATGTCCCCATATCACTTCCCTCTTGCATCTCCCACCCTCCCAATCCCAGCCCTCTATGTGGTCACAAAGCACCGAGCTGATCTCCCTGTGCTATGCGGCTGTTTCCCACTATCTGTTTTACGTTTGGTAGTGTATATATGTCCATGCCACTCTCTTACTTTGTCCCAGCTTACCTTTCTCCCTCCCCGTATCCTCAAGTCCATTCTCTAGTAGGTCTGCATCTTTATTCCCATTTTGCCCCTAGGTTCTTCATGACCTTTTTTTTTTTTTTTTTTTTTTAGATTCCATACATATGTGTTAGCATACGGTATTTGTTTTTCTCTTTCTGACTTACTTCACTCTGTATGACAGACTCCAGGTCCATCCACCTCACTACAAATAACTCAATTTCATTTCCTTTTATGGCTGAGTAATAATCCATTGTATATATGTGCCACATCTTCTTTATCCATTCATCTGTTGATGGACACTTAGGTTGCTTCCATGTCCGGGCTATTATAAATAGAGATGCAATGAACATTTTGGTACATGACTCATTTTGAATTATGGTTTTCTCTGGGTATATGCCCAGTAGTGGGATTGCTGGGTCATATGGTAGTTCTATTTGTAGTTTTTTTATGGAAACTCCATACTGTTCTCTGTAGTGGCTGTACCAATTCACATTTCCACCAGCAGTGCAAGAGTGTTCCCTTTTCTCCACACCCTCTCCAGCATTTATTGTTCTTAGATTTTTTTGATGATGGCCATTCTGACCGGTGTGAGATGATATCTCATTGTAGTTTTGATTTGCATTTCTCTAATGATTAATGATGTTGAGCATTCTTTCATGTGTTTGTTGGCAATCTGTATATCTTCTTTGGAGAAATGTCTATTTAGGTCTTCTGCCCATTTTTGGATTGGGTTTTTATTTTTTTTTTTTTATTGAGCTGCATGAGCTGCTTGTAAATCTTGGAAATTAATCCTTTGTCAGTTGGTTCATTTGCAAATATTTTCTCCCATTCTGAGGGTTGTCTTTTGGTCTTGTTTATGGTTTCCTTTGCTGTGCAAAAGCTTTTAAGTTTCATTAGGTCCCATTTGTTTATTTTGGGTTTTATTTCCATTTCGCTAGGAGGTGGGTCAAAAAGGATCTTGCTGTGATTTATGTCATAGAGTGTTCTGCCTATGTTTTCCTCTAAGAGTTTGATAGTGTCTGGCCTTACATTTAGATCTTTAATCAATTTTGAGTTTATTTTTGTGTATGGTGTTAGGGAGTGTTCTAATTTCATTCTTTTCCATGTAGCTGTCCAGTTTTCCCAGCACCACTTATTGAAGAGGCTGTCTTTTCTCCACTGTATATTCTTGCCTCCTTTATCAAAGATAAGGTGACCATATGTGTGTGGGTTTATCTCTGGCCTTTCTATTCTGTTCCATTGATCTATATTTCTGTTTCTGTGCCAGTAGCATACTGTCTTGATTACTGTAGCTTTGTAGTATAGTCTGAAGTCAGGGAGCCTGATTCCTCCAGGTTCGTTTTTCTTTCTCAAGATTGCTTTGTCTATTTGGGGTCTTTTGTGTTTCTATACAAAGTGTGAAATTTTTTGTTCTAGTTCTGTGAAAAATGCCATTGGTAGTTTGATGGGGATTGCATTGAATCTGGGGATTGCATTGAATCTGTAGATTGCTTTGGGTAATAGAGTCGTTTTCACAATGTTGATTCTTCCAATCCAAGAACATAGTATATCTCTCCATCTATTTATATCATCTTTAATCTCTTTCATCAGTGTCTTATAATTTTCTGCATACAGGTCTTTTGTCTCCTTAAGTAGGTTTAGTCCTAGATATTTTATTCTTTTTGTTGCAGTGGTATATGGGAGTGTTTTCTTAATTTCAGTTTCAGATTTTTCATCATTAGTGTTCTCATGTGCTCATGGAACGTTCTCCAGGGTAGATCATATATTGGGTCAGAAATCAAGCCTTGGTAAATTTAAGAAAATTGAAATCGTATCAGGTATCTTTTCCGACCACAACGCTATGAGACTAGATATTGATTAGAGGAAAAAAAGTGTAAAATATACAAGCACATGGAGGCTAAACAAGATGCTACTCAATAACCAAGATATCACTGAAAAAATCAGAGGAAACCAAAAAATACCTAGAAACCAATGAGAATGAAAACATGATGACCCAAAACCTATGGGATGCAGCAAAAGCAGTTCTAAGAGGGAGGTGCAGAGCAATACAATCCTACCTCAAGAAACAAGAAAAATCTCAAGTAAACAACCTAAGCTTACACCTAAAGCATTAGAGAAAGAAGCACAAAACTCAGTGTTAGCAGAAGGAAAGAAATCATAAAGATCAGATCAGAAATAAATGAAAAAGAAATGAAGAAAACAATAGCAAAGATGAATAAAACTAAAAACTGATTCTTTGAGAAGATAAACAAAATTGATAAACCTGACTTATCAAGAAAAAAATGAAGAAGACTCAAGTCAACAGAATTAGAAATGAAAAAGGAGAAGTAACAACTGACACTGCAGAAATACAAAGGATCATGAGAGATTACTACAACCAACTGTATGCCAATAAAATGGACAACCTGGAAGAAATGGACAAATTCTTAGAGAAGCACAACCTTCCGAGACTGAACCAGGAAGAAATAGAAAATATAAATAGACCGATCAGAAGCACTGAAATTGAGACTGTGATTAAATATCTTCCATCAAGCAAAAGCCCAGGACCATATGGCTTCACAGGCAAATTCGATCAAACATTTACAGAAGAGCTAACACCTATCCTTCTCAAAACTCTTCCAAAATATAGCAGAGGGAGGAACACTCCCAGACTCATTCTATGAGGCCACCATCACCCTGATACCAAAACCAGACAAAGATGTCACAAAGAAAGAAAACTACAGGGCAACATCACTGAAGAACATAGTTGCAAAAATTCTCAACAAAATACTAGCAAACAGAATCCAACAGCAGATTAAAAGGACCATCTACCATGATCAAGTGGAGTTAATCCCAGGAATGCAAGGATTCTTGATTATACAGAAATCAATCAATGTGTGACACACCATATTAACAAATTGAAGGAAAAAACCATATGATAATTTCACAGATGCAGAGAAAGCTTTTGACAAAATTCAATTTTGATAAAACCCATTTATGATAAAAACTCTACAGAAAGTAGGCATAGTGGGAACCTACCTAAACATAATAAAAGCCATATATGACAAACCCACAGCCAAAATCATTCTCAGTGGTGAAAAACTGAAACCACTTCCTCTAAGATCAGGAACAAGACAAGGTTGCCCACTCTCACTGCTGTTATTGAACGTAATTTTGGATGTTTTAGCCCCAGCAGTCAGAGAAGGAAAAGAAATAAAAGAAATCCAAATAGGAAAAGAAGAAGTAAAACTGACACTGTTTGCAGATGACATAATATTATACATAGAGAATCCTAAAGATGCTACCAGAAAACTACTAGAGCTAATCAATGAATTTGGTAAAATAGCAGGATTAATGCACAGAAATTTCTTACATTCCTATAAACTAATGATGAAAAATATGAAAGAGAAATTAAGGAAACACTCCCATTTACCATTGTAACAAAAAGAATAAAGTACCTAGGAATCTACCTAAGGAGGCAAAAGACCTGTATGCAGAAAACTATAAGACACTGATGAAAGAAATTAAAGACGATACAGACAGATGGAGAGTTATACCATGTCCTTGGATTGGAAGAATAAACATTGTGAAAATGACTGTGTTACCCAGAGCAATCTACAGATTCAACGTAAACCCTATCAAACTACCAATGGCATTTTTCACAGACCGAGAACAAAAAAATTGCACAATTTGTATGGAAATGCAAGAGACCCTGAATAGCCAAAGCAATGTTGAGAAAAATTGGAGCTGGAGGAATCAGGCTCCCTGACTTCAGACTATACAAGATCCTTTTTGACCCACCTCCTAGAGAAATGGAAATAAAAGGAAAAATAAACAAATAGGACCTAATGAAACTTAAAAGCTTTTGCACAACAAGGAAACCATAAACAAGATGAAAAGACAACCCTCAGAATGGGAGAAAATTTTTACAAAGGAAGCAACTGACAAAGGATTTATCTCCAAAATATATAAGCAGGTCATGCAGCTCAATATCAAAAAAATAAACAACCCAATCCAGAAATGGGCAGAAGACCTAAATAGACATTTCTCCAAAGAAGATATACAGATTGCCAACAAACACACGAAAGGATGCTCAACATCATTAATCATTAGAGAAATGCAAATCAAAAGTACAATGAGGTATCATCTCACAGCGCTCAGAATGGCCATCATCAGAAAATCTACAAACAATAAATGCTGGAGAGGGTGTGGAGAAAACTTGCACTGTTGGTGGGAATGTAAATTGATACAACCACTATGGAGAACAGCATGGAGGTTCCTTAAAAAACTAAAAATAGCACTACCATATGACCCAGCAATCCCACCACTGGGCATATAACCAGAGAAAACCGTAATTCAAAAAGAGTCATGTACTGCAGTGTTCATTGCAGCACTATTTACAATAGCCCGGACATGGAAGCAGCCTACGTGTCCATCGACAGATAAATGCATAAAGAAGATGTGGCCCATATACACAGTGGAATATTACTCAGCCATTAAAAAAACCGAAATTGAACTATGTGTAGTGAGGTGGATGGACTTAGAGTCTGTCATACAGAGTGAAGTAAGTCAGAAAGAGAAAAGCAAATACCATATGCTAACACATATTTATGGAATCTAAAAAAAAATATGGTTCTGATGAACCTATGTTCAGGACAGGAATAAAGACAGAGACGTAGGGAATGGACTTGAGGACACGGGAGTGGGAAGGGTAAGCTGGGACAAAGTGAGAGAGTAGCATTGACATATATACACTACCAGATGTAAAATAGATAGCTAGTGGGAAGCAGCTGCATAGCCCAGGGAGATCAGCTCGGTGCTTTGTGACTACCTAGGGGGGTGGTATAAGGAGAGTGGGAGGGAGACGCATAAGAGAGGGGATATGGGGATATATGTATACCTATAGCTGACTCACTTTGTTATACAGCAGAAACTAACAGAACATGGTAAAGCACTTATACTCCATTAAAGATGTTTAAAAAAAAGTGATGTATGTATAAAAGAATTGTAAGGTGTGTGTTATATCTCAGTAAAATTGTTAAAAAAAAAAAAGAACCACTGAAATTGCACAGGTAGCTTTCTAATAAGCTCAGATCTTATCCAGCTAAGAATCATGTAAGAATTGGGTCCTAAGAACTAAAGTGTGGAAAGGGTCAAAACTCGGGGAAAAAGATGTTACACTCAGGAAAGGAAAAGAGTTTTTTATAGCGTGTGTTCAGGTATGAACAGAGAAGGTTCATGTCTGTCTGCCCTCAGCCTTCTTTGTCAGCCATATCTCCCATGTCCTCTATGAATTGTTTGGGTTCTACTCAGATCTCCCAGTTTACTATTTTCTCAATATTCATTTTACTTTTGTCATGCAACATCCTTGCTTTAACTATCCTTTCTACTTGTATTCTCCTTCTGAAATTTGTACCTAGAGATACTGCCCTGGTACAGCAAGAGAATAAGTAATGAGTTCATTTCCTCTGTCCCTTCTCTGATGACAAGAATGAAGAAAGTGACAGCCAGTGCACAAACATGTCAGGCACTGTTCTAAATGCTGACGAAAAGCAGTAAACCAGAAAGAGTTAAAACTCTCCTGGAGCCTTACATTCCGGGTGAAAGGAGACAAGCATTAAACATGCAAACAAATAAAAGTTTCAGATCTGAAAGTGCTGTGACCAGAGTAAACAGAGTGATGTGGTAGAGAGTAACTCCAAGTGATGCTTTAGCTAGAATGGCCAGAGAATGCCTCTGAGAAGGTAATGTTTTCACTAAGACTCGAATGGTGAGAAGGAGGCAATTTATGAAGGTCTTCGAAAAGAATATTTCAAGTTGAGGGCATAGAAAATTCAGAGGCCCTGAGATGAGAAGGAGCTTGAATGAGGGAAAGAAAGGTCACTGTGGCTGGAATAGGGAATGTGGTGATGAGACAAGCCTTTAGGTCATAAGGAACTTGGGATTTTAATTTAGCTACAGAGGACTTTAAAACAGGGATATGACCAGATTTAGGATGTTGAAAGCTCATTTTGGCTGCTTTATGGAGAAGTGGGCAAGAATGAAGAAGGCAGGGAGACCAATTGAGAGATTATTGTGATAGTCCAGGTGAGATGTTGATGAGTTGGACTAAGATTGTAGAAGTGGAAATTGAGAGAAATTGTCACATTTAAGATATGTTTTTGAGGTTGTCTTGACATGAATTGCTCATGGATTGGTTATGGAGTGCACGGGAAGGAAGTTTTTGGTTTGTCCAACTAGAAGGATAGCTGTACACTTAGATGAAAAGAATTGGAGGTGGTAGTGGGGTGTAGGTGTTGCATGTAGATTGGTAATTCTGTTTCAGGGCATATTAGATATCTTAAGTAGACATACAATCGGACATACATAGCTGGAGCTCAAGGGAGAGATCTGGGCTGTAGATGGAAGTTTGAATATCAGATAGTACCCATGTGATTGGTAGAGATGAACTGTATTAGTTTTGGTAGGGCTGCCATAACAAAGTACCATGAACTTTGTGCTTCGACAACATCAATTAATTTTCTCACAATTCTAGAGGCTACAGGTCCAAGATCAAGGAGTCAGCAGAATTGGTTTCTTCTGAGGCCTCTTTCAGCTTGGCTTATAGATGGCCTTTGTCTTCACATGGTCTTCTCTTTCTGTGTGTTTATGTCCTAATGTCCTCTTTTTTTAAGAACACAGTGCTATTGAATTAGGACCTACCCCAATGATCTCATTTTAATTTGGTTACCTCCTTAAAGACCCTGTCTCCAAATAGAGTTACATTCTGAGGTACTGGCGGTTAGGACTTCAACATAAGAATTTAGGGGTGGGGGACACAATTAAGCCCATAACATGGCCTAAGGAGAGAATATAGCTAGAAGAGGACCAAAGGTAGATTCCTGCAGCACTTAAGCTTTTGAAGCTCAGAGAAGTGAGCTAGCAGAGAAGACTGAGGGCAGGTAAGATCAGAAAAGTCAGTAAACATGGCTTCATTCTCTTAAAACCTAAAGAAGCTCTCTAAGAGACCTAAGAATAAAGGAAAGAAAAAAAGAAGCAAAAAGATGGGAGAGAGGAAATTTACTGGGGATATTGAGGAGTAGAGTTTAAGGAAAGAACATAATGTGGTTAGAAGCAATTAAATAGACTGGAACATTTTAGTTTGATTTGGAACAAATATAGAGACCCAGCATGTATTAATTTTACTGGATTGTTGCCTGAAATATTAACCCAGATTATACCTGTATTTCTTCCAGCTTCATAAAATTCTTGGAGATAAGGTGAATAATACTGCCGTAATTGAAAAGCAAGTACTAGAACTTTGGGACAGACTGTATCATTCTTGGTTTGTAAAGGTAAGTTATTTTAGCTAAGGATTTCAGTTGTAAACTAATAGTGTCCTTTTATTTTATGGACTCATTGACTAGGTAGGATTGTGTTAACATTGGGATTTCATTTATTGACATTTTTAAGCTGCAAGTTCTTAAACTTCAGGTCACTAAAAGTCAGCTTGAATTGATGATTAGTCTCCACAGCAGAACCCACCAGTCTCTCTGGTGTATCAGTATTCCATCCTCTGTTCATTACCATCAACAGCATCCCATCCTCTAGACCAGATTTGTACAGTAAAAGTGTAATGAATGCAAGTCATACATGTCATGTTAATTTTTCTAGTGGCCACATTAAAAAAAACTAGGACAGGTGAAATTAATTTTAATAATGTATTTTATTTAACCCAATATACCCAATATATGTCATTTCCATATGGAATGAATAAACAAATTTAATGAGATTTTATATGTATATGTATAATTTTTTCCATTCTAAGTCTTAGAAATCCAGTTTATCTTTTACACTAACAGCACATCTCAGTTTTTGGACTAGCCACATTTTAGGTACTCAGTAGCCATATGTGGGTAGTGGCTACTGTTTGGGACAGTACAGCTCCAGACTAAGAACTTTTCTCCTTGATGAAGTGAAAATAGATCCAAAAGTTTAGAGATATTTATTTTATTTAAAATAAACCTTCAATGCTATTTGTGCTGATGTACTCCTATTTCAGAATTTATGATGAAAAATAGTATCATTTTTCATTAAATATAAAAATGATGGTTTGAAACCAGCTACTTGTGCCGGGCTGTTCTATACACTGCGTTGGCAAGGCCTGTGGGCCATTAGGAGCTGTGCTGTGGAAGATGCCCATCCAGGGGAAGGAGATAGAGTGGGGCAGAGTTTGTGGTTGGTTTTTCCCTGGGTTGATCTAAACAGAAGAGAAACATAAATAAATCTCTTAACTTGGGGCTTGGGGGTAGGAGGGCTTGATTTAAGTTTGAATTTGTTGCTCAGTGACCTGTTTGGCATTGTGTACTCTTGCCCCAGGCGGAGTCGAAGGAACAGTGATGGTTTTTGTGGGTTTCCAAAACTGGAAGTTAAATCTAACTGGGGGATCTCTGGGTAGATATCTGCTGAAGAGCCAGACTATTGGAAAGGTTGTATCCACTTCTTCTGCTGACTCTGGGGCTTCTGCTTACAGACAAACAGCTTTTACTGTCCCTCACCCCCTTTGAGCTTCACTTATGGTCCAGGGTGGGCAGTGTTTTAAAAGCATAGGTTTGTAAGTGGGTAAGTGCATTGTTTTCTTTACCTCTTTTACTAGGACCTAATGTCTTCATTGCATAATGAAGGCTGGCATCACAGTGCTGTTTGAAAAAAGTGCGAGAATGGAAACACAAGAATGTTAAGAATCTACTTCTATTTCTAAATTTTAACCTTACCAGTCACTTTGTTTATACATCACTCTTTCAAATCTGTTATTCCTGCATTTCTGCCAGTGTAATTCTCTTCCAGATAGACAAGTTAGATTCCCCCCGACCCTTGTTTTCCCCTGTTTTATTGAGATATATGATTGACATATAACATTGTATTGGTTTTAGCCGTACTTTTTCATATTTTTATTTCCCCTCTGCTTCCTTTAGCGTGTATGGAGGAATAATAAGGGAGATTAGCGAAGGAGGAGAAAAGCAAAACTGGGAGACCAAGAGAAAGGTTAGAGGGGCTAAAAGGGAAAAATAAGAAGAAAGTATATGCTGCGTTCGTGTTCAGTTGAACATACTGACGAGTAAAGTGTGTTCATGAACATACTTAGAAGGGAAGCATTTAAGCTAGGCTGAGACACAGTAACTAGAATGTAAACAGAAAAATATATTTCAGGTCTTTCAATGGAGTTCTTTGTTGATTTCTTAAATAATACAAAGTTTTTCACCTTTGTGTGCTTACTAAATTGCTCAAGTGGACTTAAAACAAAATAGGCCATTTATACCTCCTGTTCTTTAGGTTAAGATGGAGATTTCATGTCTGAACTGTTCTATTCCATAGAATGTAACGCACTCTGGAAGGCTCAAAGGACACAAGATGCACATAAGTCGTCAGAATAGCTGGCTGGGAGACATTCTGGACTGGCAGGATATCGCTTCTTTTGTCCATGAGAACATTGAGACATTTCTTTCGGTAAGAAATAGTATTTATCGGGCTTCCCTGGTGGCGCAGTGGTTGAGAGTCCGCCTGCCGATGCAGGGGACGCGGGTTCATGCCCCGGTCCGGGAGGATCCCACGTGTCGCGGAGCAGCTGGGCCCGTGAGCCGTGGCCGCTGAGCCTGCGCGTCCGGAGCCTGTGCTCCGCAACGGGAGAGGACACAACAGTGAGAGGCCCGCGTACCGCAAAAAAAAAAAAAAGAAATAGTATTTATAGTTAAACTGGACTTAGAAACAAAAACAGAAACTCTAATTCCCAGTTTTCTTCACACCCTGAAAGGCCTTTTGATACCCTGTTTTTAGTGCCATGACATTTACAGTTTGGAGCGTTCGAAATGCACTAGAAAGATGTCCAAAAGCCATAGGCTTCAGGTGTAGCTCCCCTGATGCCTCCTCTGTGGTTGAAGAGTAACCAAGAGATGCTGACTCAGGTAGCACACGTGATGCTGTGGCTCTCAGATCCGGAGATGGTATCCTTGTCCCCTAGGCTGACCAGAATGTCCCCAGTCGGACCACTGGAGAGGGAGCCACCTTTGGTGGGTGAAGCCCTTTGGCAGATGGATATATGGTTCCAGTCACCTTAGAGAGACTGGATGTTTAAAGGCTTCGCTTATTATCATCCCACCTGTCCTTCCCTCATGCACCACCCACCTCTGCCTTGTTTACCAAAGGATCAAAGGCAGCAAGGAACAGCTTGCCGTGTTGGCAAGTTTCAGCGACTGTTCTTCATTCGGTAGTATACTTTGTGAGGTATCTTGGTCTGTGGCTTTTCACCGAGATGAGAAGACTTCTCTTGTGAATAAATTAGTAACTCTCATCATGTTAATAAAAGTGGAGGTTTGCTGTGCTAGATATTTTTAAAATTTAATTTTTATCAAAATAATAGATGACCATAGCTGAAAGGTCAAAAATGTTTTAAGGCTTTTAATAAAAAATAGCAGTGCCCCTGCTCTGGGCCTCCCCACTTCAGTCTCATTCTCCAAAAAGAGCTCTCAATTCTTTTAGCTTTCTCTGTGTATTTACCTCTAAATTTCTTAAATAATGTTTATGCTGCTCTTTCTTCGTTTTACAATATTATCTTTTGGCTTCCTAACATGGAAGATGAAGAGACAAGTCCCTCAGTGCTTCCTTACAGCTCCCTTGGGGTTTTCTTACGACTCCTTTGGTCCCTTCACCCAGTCCCTTCACCCATCCCTGCACTCACATTTTCCCTTTCTCCCAATTGCCTAATGTAGCTCCAACAGTTCAATTCTAAGAATGTTGTTTTTGATAATCCCTTCCCTCTGTTTTCTGTGGTCCAGTGGCTCTCAGATTTTGGTGTGAGGACTCCAAAGAGCTTTTGCTGATGTGGGTTCTATTAATACTTATTGTATTAGCAGTTAAAACTGAGAACTTTAAAAATATTTATCAACTCACTAAAAAATAACATTACTTGTTGACGTGACGAACATGCTTGTTATGTCTGAAAAATAAGCATTTTCCAAAACAAAAAAAAATGATTTAGTGTGAAGAGTGGCTTTCTTTACATTTTTGCAAACCTGTTTAATGTCTGGTTTCTCATATTTGTTTTTGCATTCAGTCTGTTGGAATATGTTGTTTTGGTTGAAGTATATGAGGAAATCTAGCCTCACACAGATATGTAGCTGGAAAAGAGGATAGTCTTTTAATAACCTTTTCAGATCATCGTGACTATTCTTTGGTACTACACCAAAACTCAACAAATGGTATTTCTTAAAGGTTAGTTGCAGTGTAGAATTTGAAACCGTATCAGTGAACTTTTTCTACTCTCTTATATTAAGGTCCCTTGATCTGTCTTGGCTAGGGATGGATCTTCTACCCTTACATGATTTTGTAATGTGCACTGGTCATTTGGAATATTGGTTCACTAATATCTAATATATATATTCTAAATATTGACACGTTTTGTTATACAGTATTTTAAAAAAGTCACATTCTTTAATATCATCACCTATCTCATCAGAACAAATTTTAAGAAACTGTCAAGGTCAGCCCTTGATTGAATTTTTTGGTTTTATAATACCCAGCATCTCTTTCTTCTTTTCTGAACCTTTCTTCCTAATCCCTTTGAGTACATAGAAAAGTTCCTGGATTGTTGGTGACTACCAGTCTACAATTAATGTATTCAGTTAATTTCTTAAGAATTACCACAGAGTATTTCCTATCAGTATGACCCAGAAAGTATTTAAAAAATTTTTTTTGATAAAAATTCCAAAGTGACTGAATTCGCCAAAAGAATGTTTGTAAAAATCACAAGTAAGAGCATTGTTGGTTTGTTTTTTAGAATCAGTGGCATTATTCATTCATTCTTTATCCCATAAGGTCAAACAGTCAATCACGCATATTTTTGTAGGCATCGTGAAGCATTTTCAAGATTTTATGTAAGGAGTTATTGTAAATGAAACTAGCCTGCCAAAGTCCTCTTATGAAGGCTGAGCTGAGGTTTGCAAGAAATGCTGAGGACAACAAAATATGCCTTTATAAGTGGTACATTTGAGGTAGGAAAGGCATGGATAGGCCTTTCATGGAAGAGATGGTATAACTTGAGGATATGACAAAAAACAGAACTTCTCTTTTGGAATGGGCACCAAAATGAAACCAGCCATTAGGAGTTCTGGTCCTAGCTCTAATTCCACTTATTAGCTTCATGCCTTGGGCAAGTTTTAAAAAATCTCTGAGCTTCGGTTTGTATATCTGTAAAATAAAGATGATACCATCTACATGGCTTCCCTAGCTGCATTGCTGTGAGGTTTATGCGAGCATTTTGAAAACTATAATGGAAGGTGTTTTACTGATCATCTTGCTTCCTTGTTTTTCATTAAGAGGAAGGATAGTCCTCTTGGGGAGAATAATAGAACAGACGTTATCATATGGGACTTTAAGTTCATGAAGAGATAGGAAATATCTATAACACACTTATGTGAAAACACGTAGGTGTGTTATTGATATTATTATTGATTTTATTTATTATTTATAATAAATTATATATATACTATATATAATATATATATTTATATATAATAAATTTTATTTATTATTGATATTATTCTTTCAGTAATATTTAACATGTATTAACATCTGGTTCTAGTGAATTTGCAGGTGATGGATCAGATGAACTCAGTAGGTCTTGATATAGGGTCATTATCTATCTGAGGAAAGGTTTTCAGCTGCAGAGCTCTGACCCCATCTGTTCATTTCTTTTATTGTGACTTTAGTGAAGTCATTGAAGTGACGCTTTTGTGTTTGTTGTTGGTTCTAAATTGAAGATGGCAAGTCGGTGGGGGAGGTATAGCTAATCAGACTAATGTTAGAATTTCTTGGCCTGTGCTTGTGGTCCTACAAGCTACATATAACTACAGGTTGCACTCTGGCATATTCTTCTGTAGGTATTTTTTCTATGCGTGCCATTTTCATAGTTATAATCATGCTATAAATAAGCTTTTTTGTCCTGTTCTTTAAACTTAGCATTGTATCATAAAATATTTTTCTGTGTTATAATAGGGATGTTTTAATGGCTGCCTGTTATTATTTGTAGTACTTTCACCATAATTTACTTAACCATTTTCCTTACTAATCAACATTCAAATGTTTTCGGGTAAAATAGTACTCAGTTCTTGTTGTTTCAGTTTCTGGTACTAAAACACTCCATTAAGAGCACACTAGATAGCTGTAGAAACCGCTTTCCTGACGATTAGTTCTAACATTTAGCCTTCCCTCCTCGCCAGATCTTAGAGTCTCTGTGGATCGTTATGAGCAGGAATGTGAGCCTGCTTTTCACCACTGTCACCACGCTCCTGACCATCCTCTTCTACAGCGGGACTGCCCTCCTCAACTTCGTTCTGTCTCTGGTATGTACACACAGATGAGTACGTGTCACACTCCTTCTGCAGTAAAGCATATTCTTGGTTCCGTTTATGTTTCCTTCCTGTAGTTTCCAAATGTGATATTTTAGGAGGTACTGTCCTTTGTTTTGCAGATAATTTTCCTGACCACACTATTTTATCTGTTAAGTTCCAGTGATGAGTACTACAAGCCAGTGAAGTGGGTGATAAGCTTGACACCACTATCTCAGCCAGGTCCTTCTTCTAATATTATTGGCCAGTCTGTGGAAGAGGCTATCAGGTAGGGAGAAGATTTATGCTCTTCTTACTTCCTTCAGAAGCTGCTCTCCATGAGAGGCCCATTTTTCTGTCTTGAGCCTTCCTGGTAACATTCAGTGCTAAGCTAGTGAGGGACGCTGGTATTTTCAAATTTTTTACACCTCCCTTGAGAGGATAATGTAAAACAGTTTCAATATCTTACTCTCAAGCCTGTAATGTACAGCGGTCTAATGGCCTGTCCCCAGGCCCTTGCTGCAGCTCGTAATCGTCACAGAATTTGCTCGGGAAAAGCCCCTCCTGCACCACACATACACCTCAGCTTCTCTCAGAACCCCCCTTGTATTCTCAGTAATTCTAGCTTTGCTTGGGGAGGAGAGTAGGTGGCCTTCCTGTTTCATCCTCTGTCCCTCTGCAGCTAGGCTGTGCCCTCTGCAGAGGGTAGTTTGGATACCGGAAATGCAAAATTTGGGGTTATTTCCAAGTCACAGGCTCTGTGTATATTGCAGGTTCCAGCCAGGAATTTCCATCATGTCTTCTGGGGTCTGTGTATTGCAGGCTTGATTTCTGAATGAGATGATTCTTCAGCTTTTATTCTTCATATCCTCTTTCCAAGTCACTGATGCCTTTTTCTTTTTCCTCTTCATCATGTCAGGTAGGGAGAGGCCTTTTGCAGCCTTGTCTCAGCTCCTTCCCAAAACTTTGTCCCTCATTGCTCTAACTCATTAATAAGACTCTACTTCATTTTGACTTCTTATGAATAGCTACTCAAATGAAATCCTCATGTTATCCATTAGAGCTCCTCTTTCTAATAAGCTGTTAGGCGGTCTAAAGCTTCTCTTGAATAGTGAATCTTTGGCTGGCATTTCTGTTTCCACTTATTTTTAAGAAAATGGTAATTTCTTGAAACTAGTCTGCCACAGAAATCTTGATTTGACCTGATAATTCTGTCTGACTGATTTTGGCTTATTTTTTTCACTGTGTTCATGTAACAGCTGGTGAGGATACCACTTTGATCTTTGGAAAACCCTTGGTTACATTCAAATAGCATGCGTGCAACCTAAAATATATTTTCTCTGGAAACTTTGTTAGGTTTTCTGTTTTTTCCTCCTACTTTATTGGACAGTAGGTGGGATTAAAACCAAAAAAGCTCTTATCCCCTTTGGTGCTCCCAGGTATCCACATGGAGCCATCCATGTAAATATTCTAAGTTTGGGAGTATATTGTCTACTGTAACAGCTTTCAGGGTGAAGTTGTCTTCCGGAAAGATACTTGTTGGCTTTAGCATCCTTTCTAAGCCTATTTGACCATTGTTTATCATCTTTATTAATCTATCGATAGATTAACTTTAGTGTATCTGAGTGACATCTGTCTCGAAAAGTTTACGCAAATACTTTACCAAAAAGGAAAAATAACTTTCTGTCTTCCCAATAGGATAAAGCTACGGAATCAGCCATATCAAAGGCTGCCATAATCCTCTAGTCAGTGTAAGTTAAGCCAAGTCTTACAGAAAAGTATCTAGCTTGTCCATAAAGAACGTCAAGAAAGATACTTCTTTCTCCTGAAGTAACCTTTACTAGCACAACTGACCATCCTCTAGATGTCTGTCATTGAGTCATTTTTTTTTTCATACCAAATATGCCACCTCCTTTGTTTTAAAGATTATTCTTTAATGTCATGGTTCCTTGGAACTGGTAAGCAGAGCTGTGATTTGTACCTAAGTCCAGCTGATTGAGATCACACATTCTTCTGGCATACCATGATGCCTTCTTCCAGGAGATGGTTGGAACAGAAGATGATGAATTAAATTCATGGTACTGTTAAGACTATCCACATGGACACATGAGGCTGGCAGCTAAAAACTTAGTTCTTTGCAGAGAAAGACAAATATCACATGATATCGCTTATACGTGGAATCTACAAAAAAGGATACAGGTGAACTTATTTACAAAACAAATAGAAAACAAATTTATGGTTACCAAGGTGGGGGGGGGAGGGTTAAGTTAGGAGTTTGGGATTAATAAAATACACTACTGTATATAAAATAGATAACAAGGGCCTACTGTATAGCACAGGGAAGTATACTCAGTATCTCGTAATAGCCTATAATGGAAGAGAATGTAAAAAAAGAATATATATATTCATATATATGTATAACTGAATCACTTTCCTGTACACCTGAAACTAACAGAACATTGTAAGTCAACTATATTTCAATAAAAATTTTTTAAAAAATTAGGTCTTTGGTTCAGGAAGGAATTTGAGGTTAGAGAGTGTACAGTCATCTACATAGATATGAGGAAATATATGTCTTTTCACAGGTTAGATTTGCTTTATCTTCTTGGGATTGTACACACTAATTATGTACTATAAGAATAGCCCATGTCTTGGTTCTAACGTACACTCGTACAAAAACCATTCATTTTGTTATCTTATTTTTTTTTAAATTTGTTTTTAACTTTTTATTTTGTACTGGAGTATAGCCTATTAACAATGTTGTGATAGTTTCAGGTGCACAGCAAAGGCTAATGTTTTTTTATTGTGGTAAAAGTCACATAGAGGACTTATTTTTAATACAGAAAAAAAATTAACAACCAACACTACAATTCTAATTGTTCTTAAAATTGAGATTTCTGTGAGTCTGAAAAATATGGTACAGATGAGATAACTTGTTATAGGCTGGGCCATTTTTCTAACCACAGCTATATCAAGTTATATAAATTATAGATTATAATTCAGGTTGATTTTTAGCAGTCTGAGTGCTTTTTATTTCTTTACTGGGTCAAATTCAAGACTTAAAATATACAGTCTTACATAGATACCTCTGAAGAACTTTCTCGTATATGTAAGGTAACAATGAGTTCTAGTTCTACAAGCTCCTGTCAGTTTTTTCATTCTTAAGGATTATGTTCAAGATGGAATTTGTTTCTTCATGGAGGAAGATTTTAAGAGGGAAAATATTATACAAATTATCATTAAAATATTATCATAATGCCCTGAGACTGAAGTTTACTGTGTAAATTATCAGTGATTGTCGGGTTTTATAAGCATCAGTCATTAGTTGTTATCAGTGTTGCAGTTAAGTGAATTATTAAACTCATTTTATATGATCCATTAATAAGTTAAAAGTGGAATTGAAATTGGGAGTTAACTGCATGTCCAGACAGTGAAAGTGTCTTTGTTCTTCAAGCTTTGCCTTCTGAAATATGTGGCTACTAGATAATCACTGTCTCATTGAATTTCTGAACCTTAGTTATTTTTCTCTGTTCTGAATGAGTATTCTTCTAAACTGAGTACATTTGTGATTGGGTTTTCATGTCATGAATTTTTGAGTTAGTGGCATGCATCCGTTACCCCCAAACCATTTGCCTCCCCTTAGAGCATGTTGTGTCCTGAATGTTTGCATCACACCCTTCTTCCCCGATGCTCCATTCTGCTTGCTCTGGTGGAGATATTGCACATTACTAAGTTGCATGTTGTCACGGCCTCAGTGCAATTTAGTGTGTGTGATATTTTCACATGAGTGCATGCACACGGGTAGGGCTCTTGCTTGTGGGATTACAGCTTTTCAGGGCCGGTGAGTGGGAGTCCTAGTGATGAATTTGATGGGAGAATGTATGTACTGTGAGATTTTTGGTGAACATGCTTCCCACCTCTACCCTCCAGTTTTGCAGAATTAAAAGTATCTGCGGGCTTCCCTGGTGGCGCAGTGGTTGAGAGTCCGCCTGCCGATGCAGGGGACACGGGTTCGTGCCCTGGTCCAGGAGGATCCCACATGCCGCAGAGCGGCTGGGCCCTTGAGCCATGGCCACTGGGCCTGCGCGTCCGGAGCCTGTGCTCCGCAACGGGAGAGGCCCCAACAGTGGGAGGCCTGCGTACCATTAAAAAAAAAAAAAAGTATTTGGGTTAAAAAAAAAATCAGCGTCGATTATTTAGTAAATCAGTATTTCCAGTTTTTACTGGAAATACTAAATATTCATTAGAAAGAAATTCTTGTGGATTTAAGGTTATAAACATTATTTGTTTAAATTAAAATGTATAAGGAAGAGTTTAAAGCTGTAAGAAAATATATTTTCATTTATTTGAAGAGATCTCCTAATGCTGAAATAGAGAGGCAGAATCTCTTATGCATTTTGGGAAAATTTAATTAGTAGAGTTCTTAAATAATAACCAAGTCAGTAAATATAATTCCTTTTTAACCTACTTGATTAAAGATCAGTTTAATAAGCTTAAACCTTTGCTTCAAGTTTCCAAGGGAAATGACTTTTAAAAACTTTGTCTTGTATTTAGTTTCTCTTTGTGGTGCTTTAAAAATTGCTAAAGTCATTTTAATAAGGCTCATAATAGAACTAGTGTTGAGATACAAATGTTTGCTATTTGCGTATGTAATTGAAACAACCTCTTGTTGATTTTTTAAATTAGCACTAGAGTAAGTATCCATGATCGGTAGGCACTGTCAAAGACACAAAACAATGTATTAATTATATAAAAATATTGAATTAGTATTTACTGCTGCCAAGGACTCTACACGATTTAATGTGATGCCGCGGTCGTACGCTTGTGTGTGTGATTTCACAGTTACTTCCAGTGGGGATGGAAGGCGTCTATGGGAGCAGCTCTCCCTGAGCCCCTCACCAGCAAGCTAGGTCTGCGTGCACAGCGTGACCATTCCCCTCTGGAATGGACATCCAGTGTCAACCAGGTTTCTGTACCTTTTATTGTGGAGCTGGGTCTCTGGGGTGGCTAGTGAATCAGGAAAGGGAGGGGGTTGTAAGAAGGGATTCCTGATTGGTCATTTTCTACGCGGGGTTTCTGAACATGCCTGCCCTCTCCACTAGCTCACCTTCTACTTGAGGTGCTGTGTGTGGCAGTGAGGGTAGACTGCTGTAGTTCCCTGGGGAATGATAGTCTAATAGTCTTCCTCTCTGACCTTTAGAAAGAAAAGAGGGCAGAACCAGTGTAAGGAAATGTCAGGAGTAGGCAGAATTTGATTGTGGACTCTTTACTCTCCTTTTCTTTCTTTTCCCTTAGGCTGTGCTTCCTACCTGTTTGTGGTCTAGGGCCCTGTGTACCCTGAGGGCATAGAGCTTCTTGACTATGGTTTTTCATTCTCCCCACCCATGTCCTTGCTTCAAGTCTCACTCCATTAAAAGCAGGTCATCTGATGAAATCCTGAGTTGGCTGGCTAGTTCTCTCTCACTCAGTTTGGAAAAGTAACATAAATACTCTTTTGGTCAGAAATGAGAGGGGGCTGAGAGCTGAAGTAAAAAACTTGTGAAAATAACAGTTTCATCTCAGAGTTTATAAAGGATAAAGACAGAGCTCTGGTTAAGAATTAAAATTCTAGGGCTTCCCTGGTGGCGCAGTGGTTGAGAGTCCACCTGTGATGCAGGAGACATGGGTTCGTGCCCTGGTCCGGGAAGATCCCACATGCCGCGGAGCAACTAAGCCCGTGAGCCATGGCCACTGGGCCTGTGCGTCCGGAGCCTGTGCTCCGCAACGGGAGAGGCCACAACAGTGAGAGGCCCGCATACCGCAAAAAAAAAAAAAAAAAAAAAAGAATTAAAATTCTAACGAATCATTTGAAGTCAATGCAAGTCTCTGGTACAGAGGAGTTAGATATGTAGTTGTGTAAACAAGGCATGGACACACAAACCTTTATGTGTCATAATTATACAAGTATAATTACACTTAGACAAAAAGCTGATTGTGTATGAACTTGGAACTTTTATTCACAGAGAGGTATGCTTAGATGGGGACTAACTGGATGGGATGTGCTATGGCCTGCCTTGCAGTAGAGGGGACCCCTGCCTTGTAACAGTCTCCATATGGCACGGGGCAGGGGAACATCTGTAGGACTGTCTGACAGTGGAAGGTCTCTGAGTGAGGATGTGGCCTTGTTAGAAAGGCGGAGCCTCCAGCTCAGGGGCTGGTGTCAGTCTCATCCATTGAGATAAGTCAGGCCTGCTGAGCCAGATTGACTGAGCTACCGAAAGAGGGGAGGAAAAGAGCCTGCTGAGTCTTCTGAATTTGATTCTCTCCAACTGCTGAGTGCTAGGAAAGCCTGGAGATGTAGTTAGAGAACAACTGTCAGTCTTTAAAGAGTCACTGAAAACAGGTGTCCTAGAAGGTGGAGCACACGCAGATATTCTTCCACTCAAAAGAAAAGATTGGGACTTCCCTGGTGGTCCAGTGGTAAAGAATCTGCCTTCCAGTGCAGCGGGCTCGGGTTTGATCCCTGGTCAGGGAACTAAGATCCCACATGCTGTGGGGCAGCTAAGCTCATGCGCCACAACTAGTGAGCTCACACGCCTCAGTGAGAGAGCCTGCGTGCCACAAACTACAGAGCCCACATGCCCTGGAGCCCGTGTGCCACAACTAGAGAGAGAAAAACCCACACACCACAACTAGAGAGATGCCCGTGCGCCACAACGAAAGATCCCGCATGCCTCAGCCAAGATCCCGTGTTCCACAACTAAGACCCGATGCAGCCAAATAAATAAATAAAATAAATAAATATTTTTTTAAAAAAGATTGAGGTGGATAGTAGAGGAAGACTGTATGCTACATACATATGAGACTGGTGAACTTGATACCTGATAACAGTAGCTCCAATTATAGCTACTGTTATTGAGCACCAAGTGTGTATCAGGTCAGTTACTTGGGACTCCAGATGCATTGTCATTTAGCTTTTTGTTGTTGTTGTTTTTAATCATAAGGAAGCTGCTTTTTTTAATTTTAATTTTTATTTATTTATTTATTTATTTTCTGTGGTACGTGGGCCTCTCACCGCTGTGGCCTCTCCCACTGCGGAGCACAGGCTCCGGACGCGCAGGCTCAGCGGCCATGGCTCACGGGCCCAGCCGCTCCGCGGCACGTGGGATCCTCCCGGACTGGGGCACGAACCTGTGTCCCCTGCATCGAAAGGCGGACTCCCAACCAATGCGCCACCAGGGAAGCCCCCCATTTAGCTTTTTATGAGCTGAATTGTTCTTTCTGCCAGCATCCATCCACATAATACCATAAGTATGAAGTTTAAGCCTTACACCTTGAGGAGATGTGATGTAGCAGGCAGTAACTTCTGGCTGGGTGTCCATAGACTATAGGTTTTCTCTGAATGGAGAGAGAAAAACAATTGCTAATGTTTCTTAAAATGTTAAACAGATACCATATTACCCAGCATCTTCACTCTAAGGCATTTACGGAAAAGCAGTGAAAGCATATGACCAAAACTTGTGCTTAAATGTTCATAGCAGCATTATTCACAATAGCCCCAAACTGGAAATAGCCCAAATGCCCATCAGCTGGTGAATGGATAAACGAATTGTGGTATAGCCATATAATGGAATACTACTCAGCAATTTAAAAGGAACAAATTACTATGTGGATGAACCTCAAAAGCATTGTACTAGGTTAAAGAAACCAAACTCAAAAAGCTGTGTAATGACAGTGGGAATGTACTTGACACTACTGAACTGTTCACTTAAAAATGGTTAAATAGTAAGTTTCATGTTATGTCTATTTTACCATATTTTTTTCAAAAGGTACGTAATGTACGATTCTGTTAGTAAAAAATTCTAGAAAACGCAAAACTGTAGTGACAGAAAGCATATCTAGTGGCTTTCAGAGACCAGGGCTCAGGGAGGGATTCACTATAACAGGGCATGAGGAAACTTTTTGGGAATGATGCTAATATTCTATATTTTGATTCTGGTGGTAGTTATGCAACTGTATACATTTGTCAAAATTCACGGAATCATATGCGTAAAGTTGGTGAGTTTTATTGTTGGTAAATTATAGTTCAATAAAACTCATATGGAAGAAAGAGAGGAGAAAAATGGCTAGGAATTTGAAGGAGTTAAAAAATTCTCTTAGTAAATTATTAGAAGATTTTTCTCTGCTTTCTAAAAAACTGTGTGCCAGATCATAAGGTAGGGGAAATATATTGTCTTTACTTCCCACATTGGGATACATGAAAATGTTTAGTTACTGCGAACAATAGATGGTGCGTTTAGGGTCTACAAAATTACTTAAAAGTTGCCTTAGTGAGAATATTACCAACAGTCAATATTCCCAGAATTGGAAGGAGACTGTTTTTCTACGAGTGGTCCTTTTTGGATTGAGCTTTGCTTACTTGGCCACCTAGAGGGGTGATTCAGTGGTGGTATTCCATTGCACTTTGATGTCAACTTATTTTGGGCTTAAAATTTTTAAAACACCATAAGGTTGATCGAAGTATCACGTCTATATCTTTTCTCACCAGGCCCCCTTCCCCATTCTAGTCAGATTCTGTACTTTTTTTCTTAGACTTTGTTCTCATTAATCTTTCCATGATATTTGATATTATTATTCCCTCATTCTCAAAAGCTTCCTTCTCCCTTGCTCTCTGGGAATAGTGTACTCTAGTGATTTTCTTCCTACTAGAGAAATGATTACATTATCTCTTTGGCTGGTGTATCTTTGTCCTTAGGTCCCTTATGAGAACAGAGCTCATTGCCCCATTCTTTCTAGGCTTGCCCCTTGGGATATCTTACCCTTTCCTATGATTATTTGGTGCATCTCAAATTTCTTGTCCCAAGTTCACTATTAAGCCTTGTCTCTTATTTCCAGCTACCTCCACGGTATTTATTTTCATCATCCTTTTTCGACTTAACACTGCCCAGACTAAACATATTCCCTTTTCTTCCATGTCCTCTCCCATTCTGGGGTTCTCCATGACTTTGAGACACTGCCATTCTTTCTCCCTCAGGTTTAAAACCTGAATCTCTCATGTTCTTTTTTTCCTCCATGTCTTCTAATCAGTTACTGTTCAGATCTTTTATATTTCCTGTGGGCTATCTCCCTTACTTTAAGTCTTTTTGGTATCTCTTTAGCCTGTGTCCTTATTGTTAGAGAGCCTATGGCCCCTTTTTGAGTGAAAGCTGCTGGTCAGTATGACAAGGTTTCATAATTTTGGGAGCCACTCGGTCACCAAATCCATGTCTCAGAACCCTGTGAAATGACTGAGTCACTGGGTCCCAGAGTTTGACTTACTCTCACAGTACACCTCTTGGGATGCTTTGGAAAATCTTGGTGTGTCTTTTTGTGTGTACAGCAGTACATTGCTGCCACGGTCTCTTCTCTTTTCAATCACAAACAGCTTTTCCTTCTCTCATGAGTATATAAGCATGCGTCCTGTGCACCCCACAGATTCCTGGTTTTTGTAACTTTGTGATACCTTGGGATAACTTAAGATTTGCTGCCTTTGTGCTCTCTCTGAGCAGTTCCTTATTTCTCCTCCTTATACAGTACTACCTTAATCTTCCAACTGAAAAGCGAAAATGAAGTACCTGAGATAGCATATTTTCATTCCTATTAATCACGGAATATGTGTGTCTGTTTTTACACCTCTAGTATTTTCCTCTCTGATTTTACTTTGGAATTAATAAGACTTTTTTTGTAAATTCTCTCCCAATGACCTGCATTCTTTGATAGCATTTTTAGAAGTTCCTTTGTAGGTTGGGTTGCGTGGTTTAAGATGTGTGGGAACATTTTGTTAAAGAGAAGAAAGACTGATGAAGTACCTGCTATAGTATGCCTCACTTGCGCTTCCCAAAGGGGAGGGCTGGCCACAGCCTGGATGTCTCCAAATTTAACTACATCCTCAGAAATAAGATATTCACACTTATTTTTCTTACTCTTTATTTTGGTGGTGAGCGATCTGCTTTAGAAGTGAAGAGTTGATGAGTTATTTCAGTGAATAGGGTATTTTAAGGTGTTTTATTTCAGTTATCTTTTCATTAGAGAAATTTAAAGAACAGTTTAGTAAATCTGTTTCAAGTTTTCAATACAAGAATTTTATGTTTCTCTGAAATAAAATGAATAAAGCATTCTCAGGCCATTGGAAAAATTGAAGCTATTATCAGATTTGGATAAAGTAGCCGGAAGCCTAGAAATACGGATTTTTCTGAATCACAGTATGATACTGTGTTTATTTTCTTTCCCTTTTATCTTTGGATGTTCTAGAGGGGTATTTGATGCTTCCCTCAAAATGGCTGGCTTCTACGGATTATACACCTGGCTGACTCATACTATATTTGGCATCAATATTGTCTTCATACCGTCAGGTAACAACTGTATCATAACTTCTGCTGTCCTCTATTTAAGGGACATTAAGCCACTTTACATACACTTACTGTCAGCTTCCTTAAATTTAAAATGCTAAATTTTGAGATCTAATCTAGTCCAGATTAGGAGCAGAAATATGATTTGGAATGTTGATTTATTGCTGTATCCCCAGTAGTTAAAACAATACCCAGCACATAGGAAGCACTGCATAAATAACAAATACTTATTTGTTAATTGAACGTACTTTCCAGAACATGTTCTGGAAAGGGATGAGTGTAAAGTAAGGTCCTTCAGTTAGCAGGGTTATTTTTGGTGTTTTTATTGAAATTACACTTCATTTTTATTAGAAAGAAGCAAGGTAAAGAATATACGTTCTTATCTGAGATTTAAAAACTAATTTCTGATTTGGCTTTGGAATCAGTACAAATATTTGACGAGTACTCTATAGTTATATTATAGGACTGAACAGTTGTCCTCTGGTATCCCTGAGGGTATGGTTTTAGGACCCCCTGAGGATACCAAAATATGTGGATGCTCAGGTTCTTTGGCCCTCTGTATTTGCAGGTTCCACATTTGAGGATATGGAGGGCCAACTGCATACGTATTAACTAACCATTGATTGAGAATAACAGCTGTGGGACACTAAAATTTTGTTGCCTAAGAACAGATTCATGAAGTAAACACACACCTCAGAAAGATTTTCATGATCCAGTTTGAAGATCTTGGACCTCATTCAACTAGCAAATTCAGTCAAACAGGGCATATCATTCCCCTAAAATTTGAGTTTGTATTTGTTTAACTTGTTCTGGTGGAAATTTTTAAGTAGTAGGAGCTAGTGATTAGATTCTGCTGTTTTGTTATTGCTTTGATGATGATGTTAAGTTGTTTGTTCTTCTTTTAATCTTTATTAGCTTTAGCAGCAATCCTTGGAGCAGTGCCATTTCTAGGCACATATTGGGCAGCAATACCTGCAGTTCTAGACCTGTGGCTTACACAAGGCTTAGGATGCAAAGCCATCTTACTGTTGGTTTTTCATCTCTTGCCGACATACTTTGTAGATACTGCCATCTATTCTGATATATCAGGGTAAGTATTCCACAGAACTTCTGCAGTTGGTGATGAATCACATCCAGGAATTTCTTTGGCCTTTTTTTAAGATTTTTTTTTTTTTCCTTTTGGGCGTGGGAGAAAGGACTGGTGGTAGGATTTTCAGTGAAGTAATCTTTTGTGATCCCACTGATATAATCAAAGTTTAATTAATATCATTTGTAAGGTATGCTATTTTGTTATAAGTTTTATTTACAATACATGAGACTAAAAATTGTGAATAATCCTCTGGTTTAGTGACATCTAACCGAGGAAAAAAGTATTATTGTACATACTTCAAAAGAAAAGTATTTTAAGTATGATAACAAGTTAGTAGTTATTTTCAGAACTTCTTTGCTTTCGGAGAAACACATTATTAGGTTGTAAGTTTGAGGATTTCCACATAAAATGAAACCTCATCAAGTTCGTATCTGACAAGCAGTGCTTTCTTACTTTAGATATTATAGTATGGTTCTATGATGAATGCAGATTAAATTTAAGGCAGAAGCCAAACTTTGGCAATATAATAAATATCTGTCTGTTTTTATAGGTTTTGATGTCTCTTAGTAATTGCATTCAGTAAATCAAGCTGATTCGCATTTAGTCACATATCCAGATTAACATTGCTTATTACAATCTAGGATGTGACAAATATTGAATTTTATTTAGCTACTCAAATTCAGAATATGGCCCACTGAAACTATCATAATAGTTAATATTTTAAATTTTCTTTACGTAAAAGTCATCACAATAAGCGTAGACAGGGTCTAAGTTTACAGGAAGAGGACCCTTCAGTTAATTTGAAATTATGAAGAGACCAGTCATATGCTACCTTGTTTTCTCTCTAGTAAGTTAAAATAGAAAATAAGTGATATAGAACAACTAAGAAGCCCCAAAGTTCCAGAGCAACAAGAAACAAGCAACTCCATAAGCAAGCCTTAGGGGAACTTTTATGCCTAAAATATAAAGATAACAGGAGAACTTCATAGTGAGCTTAACTAACATTTAATAGTTGATATTTAAACCGTAAGAGTAGTTACATGATTTATAGTTAAGTGTTTTCATTTCTTTAAACTTTGCTGTAAATTTTATATCAGGGTTTTTAGCTAGAATTTAAGACTTAGATATAGTTCTATCTTAATAATAAAGTAACACCTTATTTAACCAACATCATTAAGAAATGAAAAATTTTACATAACTTGCTTTAGTTTATTTTGTAGTAAATTAAGCTTTTATTTAAAAGCTCCCACACTTTTTTTAAGCTTTAAGCATTTTTGACAAAAATTTTCCTTAAACGTATTGTTTAGGGAAAATGCTTGCTTACATAGTGTAACATGGAATATTGCCCTAAATCCTTTTTGGAATGAAGAAGACAAATAAATTACAAATACAATTTATTGGTTTCCTGAAGACTAGCTCACCTTCAATGTTACTGAATTGTAATACAGTACAGGATATCCTTCCAAGGTATTTAGTTATTAGTATTTAGTATTCACTAAATTGTTCTAATCATCTGTGTCTAGAAACTAGAAACAAACAAAATATACCTTATTTCTAAGTCCCTCTTATGTCAGTGGTCATAGGTTATTATCAGTGTGCTGTGCTGCTGTAATCTATAGGCATGCATCATTTTATTGTGCTTTGCTTTATTGGGCTTCGCAGATATTGCTTTTTTTTTTTTTTTTTTAAACAAATTGAAGGTTTGTGGCAATGCTGTGTTGAGCAAGTCTATTGACGCCATTTTTCCAACAGCATTTGCTCACTTTGTGTCTCTGTGTCATTTTGGTAATTCTTGCAATAGTTCAGACTTTTTTATTATCATGTTTTTTATGATGATCTGTGATCAGTGATCTTTGATGTTACTATTGTAACATCATGTATTGGGGTGCTATGAACTACACCCATATAAGTTGGCAGACTTAATTGATAAATGTCGTATGTGTTTTGACTGCTCCACCAACCAGCCGTTCCCTTATCTTCTCCCTCTCCTTGGGTATCCCTAGTCCCTGAGATACAGCAATACTGAAATAAGGCCAATAAATAACCTTACAGTGGCCTCTAAGTGTTCAAGTGAAAGGAAGAGTCAGACATCTCTCAAATCAAAGTCTAGAAATGATCAAACTTAGTGAAGAAGGTATGTTGAAAGCTAGGCCTCCTGAGTCAGTTAGCCAAGTTGTGAATGTAAAGGACAAGTTCTTGAAGGAAGTGAAAAGTGCACACACATGGTAAAAAAAAGCAAAACAGCCTTTTTGCTGATATGGGGAAAGTTTTGGTGTTCTGGATGGAAGATCAGACCAGCCACAACATTCCCTTAAGCCAGAGCCTAATCTGGAGGAAGACCCTAACTCTTCTCAATCCTGTGAAGGCTGTGAGAGGTGAGGAAGCTGCAGAAGAAATGTTTGAAGCTAGCAGAGGTTGGTTCGTAACGTTTAAGGAAAGAAGCTGTCTCCAGAACATAAAAGTGCAAGGTGAAGCAGCAAGTGCTGAAGTGGAAACTGCAGCAAGTTATCCAAAAGGTCTAGCTAAAGAGAAATAATGAAAGTGGCCACATTAAACAGATTTTCAGTGTAGACGAAACAACTTTCTATTGGAAAAGGATACCACCTAGGACTTTCAATGCCTGGCTTCAAAGCTTGAAAGGACAGGCTGGCTCTATTGCTAGGGGCTGATGCAGCTGGTAACTTTAAATTGAAGCCAGTGCTCATTTACCATTCCCAAAATCCCAGGGCCCTTAAGAATTGTGCTAAATCTACTCTGCCTGTGCTCCAGAAATGAAACAACAAAACCTCAATAATAGCACATCTATTTGCAACATGGTTTACTGAATATTTTAAGCCTACTCTTGAGACCTACTGGTCAGAAAAAAGTGATTCCTTTCAAAATACTATGGCTTATTTGACAATGTACCCAGTCACCCAAGACCTCTGATGAAGATGTACAATGAGGTTAATGTTGTTTTCATGCCTGTATCACAACATCCATTCTGCAGCCTGTGGTTCAAGGAGTAATTTCAACTTTCAAGTCTTATTATGTAAGACTTTACCCAGATCCTCCGATGGATCTGGGTAAAGTCAATTGAGAACCTTCTGGAAAGCATTCAGCATTCTATATGCCATTAAGAACACTCGTGGGCTTCCCTGGTGGCGCAGTGGTTGAGAGTCCGCCTGCCGATGCAGGAGACATGGGTTCGTGCCCCGGTCCGGGAAGATCCCACATGCCGCGGAGCGGCTGGGCCCGTGAGCCATGACCGCTGAGCCTGCGCGTCTGGAGCCTGTGCTCCACAACAGGAGAGGCAGGCCACAACAGGGAGAGGCCCATGTACGACAAAAAAAAAAGAACACTCGTATTTCATGGGAAGAGGTCAAAATATCAATATTAACAGAAGTTTGGAAAGAGTTGATTCCAACCCTCATGGATAACTTTGAGGGGTTCAAGACTTCAGTGGAAGAAGTAACTGCAGATGTGGTGGAAATAGCAAGAGAACTAGATTTAGAAGTGGAGTCTGAAGATGTAACTGAATTACTGCAGTCTTATGATAAAACTTTAACTTTCTTTGCTTATGGATAAGCAAAGAAAGTGGCTTCTTGTGATGAAATCTACTTCTGGTAAAGATGCTGTGAAGATTGTTGAAATGGCAACAAAGGATCTAGTGTATTACATAAACTTGGTTGATAAAGCAGAAGCAGAGTTTGAAAGGATTAACTCCCATATTGAAAGAAGTTCTGTGGTGGGTAAAATGCTCTCAGACAGCATTGCGTGCTACAGAAAAATCGTCGATGAAAGGAAGAGTCAGTGGATGCAGCAAAACTTCATTGTCTTGTTTTGAGAAATTGCCACAGCTGCCTTCAGCTGTGCCTTCAGCAACCAATCACGCTGATCAGCCAGCAGCCGTCACTATCGAGACAAGACTCGACACTAGCAAAAGGATTACAATTTGCTGAAGGCTCACATGATAGTTAACATTTTTACCAATCAGGTATTTTTAAATTAACGTATGTACATTTTTTAGACATAATGCTATTGTATACTTAAAAGACTACAGTACAGTGTAAACATAATTTTTATATACTCTGGGAAACCAGAAATTTCGTGTGACTCACTTTATTGTGATATTTGGCTTTATTATGGTGGTCTGCAACCAAACCTGCAGTATCTCCGAGGTCTGCCTGTGTCTTATTTCATTCCAATTATGTAAGTGATACTGTGATAAGCTGGAAGACAGTTATGACTCTCCTATGAAATAAAAATCTTGGGCTTTTTAACAAATATTTTCCTCATGAGGCCTTTTATCACTGCCTGTGTTAAAATCTGTATTTTAGGAGGTGGCTAGAAGTCTAACTTACGAATAACAGGGATGTCATTGTATTGTTATCATCTTAAAAAAAAAGCATAATTAGTTGAACTACACACTTAATTGTGCCCACTTAATTTTTCTAGATGGAGGTAAACCTAACAGGTAGATTATATAACCAGTCCTAAGCTGACATTAATCCACCTCAGACAGCCCTGAAATGGTACCTGTTAACATTGCTGACTTCACTCCTTCCGTTGCTGGACCTATAAAAAGGCAAACGTCACACATGTAGGCAAGAAAATTTTTGCATCTTGTTATCTGCCTTGAGGTGATCTGAAGAAAGCTGATAATGCAATCAAAAGGCAGGTGTATTACAGAGTGAACATTGTGTTAGAGAGTGTATTTCCGACTTACTCCAAGGTTTATGTTTGTTAAAAGTCACGAGTAATCTGTGTGCTCTTTATTCCAGAGGTGGCCATCCTTACTTGACAGGCTTGGCAGTGGCTGGAGGAGCGTACTACCTGGGCCTGGAAGGAGCAATCATTGGGCCCATACTTCTCTGCATACTTGTGGTCGCTTCCAATATCTATAGTGCTATGTTAATGAGTCCCACGAATTCAGTACCCACACCAAACCAGACCCCGTGGCCTGTTCAGACTCAGCGGTGAGTTACAGCAGAATGATCATAGACTGTGTATGAAATTGAACTAACGTGTCTCATTATTTTTCACCTGCATACAGTCTGTTAGGATACAGAGTATTTCAGTTCCTCTGCTCTACTAAAGATTGAAGACACTAAGTAAATAGAAATCATTTGGGGTGTAGACTTTTGGGTTTCACATATCAGGATCATTTAAAAACCGACTGGGTCTGGGCTTCCCTGGTGGCTCAGTGGTTGAGAATCCGCCTGCCAATGCAGGGGACACGGGTTCGTGCCCCGGTCCGGGAAGATCCCACGTGCCGCGGAGCGGCTGGGCCCGTGAGCCATGGCCGCTGAGGCTGCGTGTACGGAGCCTGTGCCTCGCAACGGGAGAGGCCTGCATACCGCAAAAAAAAAAAAAAAAAAAAAAAAATCAAAAACCGACTGGGTCAGAATTGTTAATGTCATGAAAAACCAAAAATAAATAAATTTTAAAGGACCATTTTGAGACAGTGGTGTACTAGATTGAAGGAGACTTAGGGAATAGGACAACCAAATGCAGTGCATGGGTCCGTGACAGGATCCTGGATTGGGGAATGGAGAGAATCTATAAAGAACATTTCCGAAGCAGTTGGAGAAATTGATTATGGACCATATATGAAATAATATTGTATTGATGTTAAATTTCTTAGGTCTGACAGTGATACTTCGGTTATGTAGCAGAATATCCTTTAGGGATGAGATGTCAAACTGAGAGGGAGAAAGTGACTGTAGCAAAATGTTCCCACCTGGTGAGTCTAGATGAAGGACAGACATGGCCGTTAGTTGTACTACTCTTTCAGTTTTTCTGTAGGTTTATTTATATACTATTTAATTTATATATATTTATTTATATACTGTAGTATTCCAGTGTGTGAATATACCACAATTTATTTATTCAGGGTAGTATTGATGGACATTTGGGTAGTGTCCAGTTTAGGACTGTTATGAATCAGGCTGCTATGAACTTTCCAGTCCTTGGCTTTTGGTGAACATGAGTACTTACTTCAGGTGAGTATATACCAGCAGGGGAATGGCTGGGACTACATCTGGTTTAACTTCAGTGGATACTTGCAAAACAGAAACTAAGTCTCAGAATATAGGATTTTAACTTTCCAGAGACTATACTGCATTGCCCTTTTTATTTTCAGTTGGAAAAGAATTTTTTTGTTGCATATTGTAGTGTAATTAAGGAGTCATTAACCAGTTGATTCTGAAAATGTATTTAGTGAAACTATTTTTATTTAAAATTCTTCTAAAATGTTCTGCTCATTTCACTTTAAGTGTTGTATTTTGTGAAGAAAGACATAGTCCTTTAACCCAAAACAAGTAGAATAAGGTTTCTGAGTTAGAGCTAGTTGGTCAAAAGGCCATCTTAGTTAATTCTAGGCACTTATTTGATGGCAGTGAAATATCAGTTTCCTGAAGAAGAATGTAAAGAAGAGGTACTTAGAGGTTTTAACAAAGACGTCACCAGTTTGGGGGTGGTTACACTATGATATCCTTTCCTGCCTTTGCTCTTAAAGGCAGGTACTGGGTTCTTGAGAAGTCAGTGGACAGTTACTTGAAAGCAGTAGAGAGCATTTGCTGAGTGGATACCATATTCCTTGGGCTCACGAAACAAGAAGTAAAAAGAAAACTGGTTGATCAATATTTTGCTGTTATTTTAGAAAAAGACTTTTGATGATTCCAGGTTGGTAGAGCAAGAGTTAGTTTCTAAGGTGAAACAAAAGAAGCTAATATGAATCCTTCTAGAGGCAAATGACCCCTTTCCCCTGGTTCCCTTCTGAAGGCAGAATGTTGTTAATTAAGTGGTATGGGGGTTTGAAAAAATAATGTAAGGACCGATGTAGCTGTAATCTTTTTCCTTCGAAGTTATGGATGTATATAGTTTAAAAGAGTCAAAAATTTCTGTAAAGCTTGTGAAAAATAGCAGTCCTTTGCCTTCTCCCTGCCCCTTCCTTTCCTCTCTAAGAGGAACCACTTTCGACTCTATTTGACGTTTACCTCCATATCTTGAAATTGTGTTTATTTCTTGATTTTTTTTCATGTATTGGCATTGTTTACTTCCCACTTGGAAAGTGAGAAATTATCTCTTTTACTAACCATCCGCCCAATATTACTAAACTGTGATATTGGTTAGATCAGTATTCAGTGTTTACATTATTATGGCTCTGTAAATTACATTCATATTTAAGCCTTCTTGTATATTGTCTATAGTTCCTTACCTACACAACATTTTGCTTTCCTTTGTGTTATAAAGATACTGTTTTTTATTTGCTTTGTTTTCTGTGAACTTATAATTAGTCCAATGCCAGGCTTTGCACCAGGTATTTACCTCTCCTCTCACTCAGCATGCTCAGTTGCGTCTGGTTTGCTGTAAGTGTTATCTTCCTGAAGAAGTCGCTCCTGGATTGTTCTCATCTGCTCCAGCAGAGTTGTACAGCTGTCACCCTGGGGATTCCCTCAGCTCTCCCCTCTGTTGGAATCCTTATTTCCCATATGATTTCCCAATATTGTTTTCTTTCTTGATTTATTCCTGCTTTTTGTTGGAGCACATCCTCCTGTAGATTTTTGGGAAAGAATGCATGGGAGGTAAATTTGGAGGATGATACATGTCTGAAAAAAAGGCTTCTTCTAAAGTCATACTTCCTCAGTAGTTTGCCTGGGTAGATAATTCTATGTTTAAGATTTTTTCCCTTTAGAACTTTATTTCTTCATTGTTTTCTAGCTTTCATGGTTGTTAAAATTCTGAAGCCTTTCTGGTTCCTGATTCTTTGTAATTTAACTGTTTGAAAACCTATAGGATCTTTTTTGTTGTTTTTAATCTATTTTGTTGTTGTTGTTCCAATTGGCACTGGTATCAAGTGCCTTTGTGACCTTTAAAACTGGAAATTTATGTTCTGTGCTTCTGAAATTTTTCTTCAGTTATTTTATTAATGATTTCCTTCTCTCCCTTTCAAAACTACTTTTATTTTGGTGCTGACCCGCATATACTGTTCATATCATTTTTTAACCTTTTCTCTGATGTTCTTCTGGTTCTGTCTTTTTGGTTCCCATTTTCTGGGTGATTTCTCCAACTTTATCTTCTGACACCTTCTTAGAGGTCTCCATTTCTGCTATCATATTTTTTGGGGGTCTGGTTTATTGAGGTATTATTTGTATAAATAAAATTTACCTTTTTTGGCATATAGGTCTGTTACTTTTCTATGATACATAACAAATTTCCACTAACTTTGTGGCTTAAAACAACATACATTTATATTAAAGTCCATGAGTCAGGAGTACAGGCATAATTCGTCTTCTGCTTAGGATCTGCCAAGGCTATGGTCAAGGTGTAAGCTTGGGCCGGGATTTCATCTGCAGATTGGGGAGCCCTTTTCCAAGCTTGTCTGTTGTTGACAGAATTCCTTTGCTTGCAGTTGTAGAACTGAGGCTTGTAGCTTCTAGAGGCTGCCCCTTTCCATAGGCATTTCATAACATGATGCTTGCTTCTTCAAGGCCAGCAGGAGAGTATTTTTCTGACTTCTGTCTCTGATTTGCTAAGACCCTTTTTGTAAAGGGCTCACCTGATTAGACCTAGCCCACTGAACATATTGCCATTTTGATTAAAGTCAATTGCTTAGGGACCTTGATTACATCTGTAATATCCCTTCACCTTCACCATATTAACACAACATAATCACAATAGCAAGTATCGGATATTTTTGACTACTGGCTTATGTTAAGAGTGAACTACTCAGGATCTGTGGGTTGGTTATTAAGTGTGTTACCATAATATAATCTGCCAGGACCATTGTCTTGTGCAACCCTTGATGTCAGTGCTTTTTGGTTTCCCTCTGGGGCTGCTAAATTCCTCAGAGAAGGATCTTTTAATCTCCTGCCCAGAGTTTGACAGCTTGATCTTACTGCTTTTTAAGCACACTTTAAAGCAGCCCTTCTGTGTTTAGTCCCACCTTCAACCCCACTTCCAAAGTTACTTGATATCACCAATTCCTGAGCCTTATGGGCAATTTTGCTGATTAACTCCTGGCTTAGGATTCAGCTTTTTAGGTTATGCTGGGTCATAGCAGTTGTTCATCTGCTTTCCATCTTCTAAAAATTTGTTGCTCTTAACCTTTTGTGTTCTCTTTTTTCTCCTCTTTTTTTCAGGTATGTTTGTGCCTTTAAAAAAAACACTTTTTACTGGCATTCTAATGGGGTTTTGAGAAGGCCTGAAGGAACTATGTGTTCAACACAGCACTTTCTAGTGGAAAGTCTAAGTGACCTCTTAAATAGTAACGAACAACCACCACTGACATTTATTGGGACTCAGCATGCCAAGTCCTGTGATAAAACTTTACCTGCGTTGTCTTATTTTACTTACTCTGTCCAGTGTTTTCATGTGAGGTTAGGAAAGATTGTTTTCCATATTTTATAAAGGAAGAAATCAAGGCTTAGAGAAGTTAGCTTGCCTCTAGTCACATAGTAATAAGCAGGTGAGCTGGTGTGTTTTGACTAAAGATCTTTCTTTTCCTTAATCATCCCCCCCACCCCCCCACCCCCCGCAAGAAAAAACATTCTCCTGTTTCCTTCCTCAGTAGGTGTTACCCTCTAATTGTATGTGCCAGTGTGTGGTCATCCTTACGACTTTCCATCTCCTCGGTAATCATCTTCACCAACTCCTATCAGTTTTTTTTGTTTTTTATTTATTTATTTATTTATTTTTTGCGGTACGCGGGCCTCACTGTTGTGGCCTCTCCCGTTGCGGAGCACAGGCTCCGGACGCGCAGGCTCAGCGGCCATGGCTCACGGGCCCAGCCGCTCCACGGCACGTGGGATCCTCCCGGACGGGGGCACGAACCCGCGTCCCCTGCATCGGCAGGCGGACTCTCAACCACTGCGCCACCAGGGAAGCCCATCTCCTATCAGTTTTATCTTAAATCTATCCTTTCTGCTTTTTCTCCAATTCCACCTGCCCTGGGCCTAGCTGTCAGGTTTCTCACCTGGACTGCTGCAGGCATCTCAGTCTCTCAGCTGGTCTCTCAGTGTCCACTCTTACTGTCCTCCAGTCCCTTTTCCATACTGCAGCGGATGTTTTCTTTTCAGAATGGAGGCATATCTGGTCGTGCTTGCCAAAACTGGCCTCCCATTGTTCTTACAAGGAAGATCAAAATCCTTCCAAGGCCCTACATGATCTACCTGTGCCTGCTTCACGAATTCTGAAACATTTTCCCCTGTCTGAGCTGCAGCCACATTGCCCTTGTGTCAGGGCCTCAGTGACACCAGCTCCATTCAAACTCTAGGACTTGAAGCATGCTGCTCTCTCTGTCTGGACACTCTCCCCCTCCCCCATCTTTCCTTGCCTAGTTAACTCCTAATCATTCTTCAGATCGCAACTCAAATGTCAGTTCATAGGAGAAGCTTTCCCTACCCTCAAGATTAGGTTACGCCCTTCTGCTAGTTTAATGCTCTTACAGATAGCACCTTGTACTTTTCCTTTCCTGTACAACTCTCACTTATACACTTGATTCTTTGTCTTTTCCCGCTTGACTGTGGTTGCTGTTACTGCAGGGTCACGTCCATGTTAGTTACTGGTGTATCCACAGCACCTGTCAACCTTGGAACGTGCTCTCTTCCTAGATGAAGGAATGAATGGGCTGTGAGGGAATAGTCTCTACAGAGACGTCAGCTGTGGAAGGGTTTGGCTTGTCTTAGGAACTCTCATGTTGTTACAGTGTGATTGATAATGGAGGGTGGATTGTTCATTCCATTAGGCACATATACCTTCTAATTGCAGATGCAGGCGCTGGTGGCTGAGAAGACCCATTTGCACGGCTATTTCTGTGTACTGCCATGTATCTTCAGACGGATGAATGACTGTCCACCTAAGGAAAGATGAAGGAGGGTGGACCCCTTTTCTCTGCTTCTCACTGTTGATCGTGGTGGTTGCACTATTTCACAAGGGTGAATGTCACAGACACAGCACAACTTTGGGCTCCCAACTATTTTGGCCTTGATTCAATAATCAGAACCTATTGCTTCCCCTGTTCTCTATTAACACTGGGGCTGCTTGGGAGGTGTGGGGAAAGATCAAAACACCCTGCAGTCACACATTTTCAAGTACTTTCTTGATTTTTGGACAGGATAATCAGACTTGATTTGATGTACTTATTTCACTCCTACCAAAAAATGAGCAGCAATCTCTGAATATTAAAGCTCAGAAAAACCTGTAAGGAGAAAGTAAGGGCATGTCACAGGAACTCCTGTGGGAATGCTGTTCGCTGTATGCAAGTTTTCCTTTGCCCTCTTGTCATCCCTTGTTATGACTGGAGGTGACAGCTGGAATGTGGCCCTTTAGGAACTCAGCTTTTTCTTTTTCTAGGACAGAGTAATTAGTAACTCATTGCTGTTTTTAGAAGCATGATCTTAACCTGACTGTGATTATCTTTCATGATTTAATACCCAAAGTTCAATCAAAGTTCAGTATCTTTTCATAAGAGAAATTACAAATGGTCCCCAACTTAAGGAGGTTTAACTTATGATTTTTTTTCAACTTTGTGATGGTGTGAAAGGGATACACATTCAGTAGAAACTGTACTTAAAACTTTGAATGTTGGTTTTTTTCCTGGGCTAGCGATATGCGGTACGATACTCTCTCGGCATGCGGGGCAGTGGCAGCGGCAGCTCCCGGTCAGCCGCTCGATCAGGTAAAGAAACAACCGGTCGGCCTACAACCATGCAGTACCCAGACAGCCGTTCTGTTCTTCACTTTCAGTGCAGCATTCAGTCAATTACATGAGCTACTCAACACTTTATTGTAAAACTGGCTTTGTGTTAGATGATTTTGCCCAACTGTAGGCTGGCTAATGGAAGTGTTCTGAGCGTGTTTAAGGTAGGCTTGGCTAAGCTATGATGTTTCGTAAGTTAAGTGTTTTCAACGCTTTTTGACTTAGGATATTTTCAACTTACAGTGGGTTTATTGGGACGTAATACCACCCTAAGTCAAGAAAGATCAGTATTTGGCAGTTAAGCTATGGTGTAACACATCCTGCCTTTTATAGAGCAAGAAGTTATTTTTGTCTTTGCAAAATAAAATATGAAGATGTTCTCCAAAAAACAGTCACCACTCCTCCAGATTTTTTTTTTTTTCTGTACGCGGGCCTCTCACTGTTGTGGCCTCTCCCGTTGCGGAGCACAGGCTCCGGATGCGCAGGCTCAGCGGCCATGGCGCACGGGCCTAGCCATTCCGCGGCACGTGGGATCTTCCCGGACCGGGGCACGAACCCGTGTCCCCTGCATCGGCAGGCGGATCCTCAACCACTGCGCCACCAGGGAAGCCCACTCCTCCAGATCTTTACATTAACCTTAAGGATTTCAGTTGGAGTGTACTCCCCATTATTCCAGTTTAGGATAATGAGGGAAAAAAGAGAACTGGAGATGGGAAGGGAGCTGTACTCTACTTCCACTGGTGGTTGCTTCTCCTTTGACACTGTCACTTAAAAACTTTCCTGAATCTGTTCATTCCTCTGTCTTCCCAATGGTGTTGACCCAATGCCAGGATTTCTTCAACATCCTCTTCACTGGTCCCTGCCTCAAGTCTTAGTTCCCTCCCATCTTGTTCTCTGGTTTTTCTGGAGCATAACTGTTAAATGCCCCTGCTGCTTAAAATTCCCATGATGGCTTCCCATGGCCTTCAGCATGAAGTTGAAACTTTAAATTGGCCCATCAGACTTTTCGTGCCTTCTGTCTGCCTCAGCAGACTCATCTCTCTCTGTTGCCTGCCTTACGTTTTCTTTTCTAGCCATATTGAACTTGTTTAGTTTCCTGGAGTCAGTGAGATCTTTGCACATGTTTTCCCCTCTGTAAAGAATACTACCCCCTTTCTAGCCAAGTCCAGTATCATAACCTTTACTTAAAGTACTCTTCTTTGGAGAAGCATTACTAGAACTCTCTAGACTAGATATGATGTCCCTGCTATGTGTTCCCATAGCATCTTCCACTTATCGTATTGCAGCTTAATACCTATTATATAAATGAGTGTTTGTCTTTCCACTAATTGGTAAGTTTTCTGAAGGTAGGAACTTTGTCTAACTCGTTTACAGCTGTGTTACCATTCCTGGCGTGGTGTTTGGCAAATAGAAAGTGCTCAATGAAAATTTGATGAATAATAGATTAATGAAACCAAGAGCAGATCAGATTAAAAGATTTTTGCAGTATAACTGTGAGGCTGATAAAAAGAGGAGGGGCCATGGTAAACTCCAGCCTTAGAACTTTATTCCAAATTTTTGGAAGGGAAGGAATGTACATAATAGTGATGACATGTGCTCTGTCACAAGATGTGCGGGTGAGGGTCTAGGAGATACACACTTGCTATCCTGAGCCAACGAAAGTAAGTTAAACATCCACAATTTACTCTGCTTCTCTGGGAGGCTGGGAGTCAACAACTCTTGAGTTGTTAAAGCAGAAAGATTTAAACATTCACACAAATGGATATTTTAAAATCTCATTGAAACTTTAGGGGAAGCAGATCCCAAAATATTTCCAAGGAGCAGAGATTGTAAATGAGAAATCACACCGCACAATCTCCATTGCTCTTAAAGGAACTGTAAAATGTTAACAGCAGTCCTCTGTCCCCCCTAGTCTCATGTGGCCCCATTCTGCATTGCTTGTTCTTAAGAAATTCTACCACTGTGGTTCAAAGGAGCATAATAATCCTTATGGTTTGGGAAAGAATACTGTATTTAGACGGTTTAGGTAGGACATTTGCCATTTTTAGAAATACTGTTAAGGAAATTCCCTGGCAGTCCAGTGGTTAGGACTCGGCACTTTCACTGCCAAGGGCCTGGGTTCAATCCCTGGTTGGCGAACTAAGATCTTGAAAGCTGTGCATTGAGGCAAAAAAAAAAAAAAAAAAAAAAAGAAAAGAAAGAAGGAAATACTGTCAATGCAATATTTATTCCTTTGTTTCTTCCTAATCTAGAGAGTTACAGATTTATGAGCCCTGCAGATTAGTTAGTACTGTGCCTTTTGATGAAGCCAGAAAGAAATTATTTCTCTATCTCTAGCTTATGGAGTTTGTTTTCCAGGAGATAATTGAGGTTCAGTTAAGTTCAGTGTTACTTCTATGGGGTTTTATACACACACAGCCCCCACGGTCACCACCTTAAACATCTAGAGAAAATACACTGTTGAGATAGAAAACACTTAGCAACTGTTTTCTTAGCTTGCTTCACTTTGTTTTCTTTCTTCTGAGTCCTTCTGGAGACTTTCTTGGCCTGGAGGTGGAATTGAATAGCAGGTATGAATTTCAAGGTCACAGCTAAGCTTACTTGTCAACGGAAAGCAGTCGCCAGGCGAACCCCAGTCTTAATCTTATTTCATGCATCTTTGCCCTGAGGCAGAAATTTTCATTCATAATTTAGGGGAGTTGAAGAGTTAGAGATTCAAATTTGCAGGTATCTTAGAAAGTTGAAAAGATATCAAAGAATGAGTTTACAAACTGTTTTGGGTGTTGGAAAATGCTTTGAAATATTGGCAAGTTTTTGGTTATTGGTTTTAAAGATTTTCCAGGGCTTCCCAGAATTAAGTGCTACTTGAAATTCATATAGTCTGAGGCAACTTGCAGCCAGCTTTGCCTATACACAAATGTAAAAACAAAAATTTAGGTGAGACTGAAAAATAGATATATAAATAAATGGGTAGATAGCTATCTAGAGCAATGGTTCTGGGAGGAGGGTGTGATTTCGCTCCCCTCAGGGGGTGTTTGGCAATGTCTAGAGACATGTTCATCATCAGAGCTGTAGTAGGTGGAGGCAGGGATGCTGCTAAACATCTTACAATGCACAAAATGGTCAACAGTGCTGCTGCTGAGAAACCCTGGTTTGATGGATGTAGAGATAGATGGATATTAATATATATATAAAACATTTGTGTCTGTATAAATCTTAGTTTGGGGGAATTTTTCTCCAGGTATAAATAAGAATAAGGAAAGAAATTCATTCCAATTCTGTGACCTATCAGCATAATATTCAACATGGGGTTCAGTCATGTCACATATAAACCCTTTCAGAGCCACAGGAACCATAGCCAGGAAGCTTACCCGTTCCTCAAAGCTGTTCCTTCATGCAGTGAAGGAGCCTTGAGATAACTGAGCATCCTTGAATGTAATCTTTTTTCTGTAACATTTTACCTGTGCCCCTCTTGACATTAAAGTACTTCCTACATTGTGCTAAAGGGTTAGTCTTTAATTTACCTCTGCCCTGCCTGTTGAACCCTCCTAATTGGTGATATTGTTGTAAAGGAGTAAGGCAACCTCTAAAAGGATGGTAATAAACTTGTGCTTCATATCTGTATCGGTTAAGATAGATTTGCCTGTATTTTTTTTTTTTTTTTTTGTGGTACGCGGGCCTCTCACTGCCGCGGCCTCTCCCGTTGCGGAGCACAGGCTTCGGACGCGCAGGCTCAGCGGCCATGGCTCACGGGCCCAGCCGCTCCGCGGCACGCGGGATCCTCCCGGACCGGGGCACGAACCCGCGTCCCCTGCATTGGCAGGCGGACTCTCAACCACTGCGCCACCAGGGAAGCCCTGATTTGCCTGTATTATAACCAAAAAACAAACTCAAAAAAATCCACCATCAGTAGAACTTAAAATAACAGTGACTTAAATGAGCCAGAAGTTTATTTCTCTCTTGGGTGTAAGAAGTGCAGAGGCAGGCAGATCAGGACTAGTGTGTCTGTTCCACAAACATCCATGCCAAGCTTCGCCCCACCTTGACGCCAGCCTTGGTGTGAGGTCTTTTCATCTAAGATGGGTGCTTGAGCTCTTGTTCATTGATAAACTCTGACCTGGCCATGTGGCTGCCAACACAGATGCAGACCTGGCTGGGTGATATCATCTTAGCTTGGGCATAAAAATTATGTAGCAAAGGCCAACTAGCTATTATAGTCCTAAGGTAGGCACCACAAAGATACAGCAGACCACCTCCACCCAACCCAGATATTGCCTGCCAATTAGCTACATTTACTTGGCTTGCTGG
The DNA here is from genome assembly GCF_026419965.1 of Kogia breviceps. Taxonomy (NCBI): domain Eukaryota; kingdom Metazoa; phylum Chordata; class Mammalia; order Artiodactyla; family Physeteridae; genus Kogia; species Kogia breviceps. The sequence goes on from NC_081317.1 coordinate 24,142,607, forward strand.
ATGTAGGTTAGAGATGGTACAAGTACAAGGTCATCTGTTGAAAAGACCTACCCCATTTCTCCTGCCCTGAACCACAATCCTCAGAGCTTGGACATTGCTGGGTCAGTTTTCCTATTTTGCAATAAAAGTTATCCTGATGACGTTTAATCTTTGGTCTCAGTGATTTTCTCTTTAACATCATTCTGTCTACTTTCCAGTCAGCAAGAAGGGGGAAGGATTGAAGATTACCCTTCTCTTTTAAGTACACTGCCCAGAAGTCACTCAACACTTCGAATTGGCCAGATCTTAGTCACATGGTCATTAGTTTCAAGAGAGTCTGGGGAAATAGTCTTTTGGATGGACCCTCCAAAAAACTGGAGTTCTTGTTACTAAAGATTGAGAGACAGGTATCAGACTTTGAAACAATACTCAGTGAAAATATCTGGAAAAAAATAGTGACTACATAACCTCATCAAGGCTCTCAAATTATAAAAATAAGATATTCTGTGGCAATGAATTACTGGTTAGATGTTATTTTTCTTTCCTTCCTTCCTCCCTCCCTCCCTCCCTCCCTCCCTTCTCTGAGGTTTTATTTTTTCCCCTTTTCCGAAAGCAAAACTAATCATTCTGTCTTTCTTCTTAAAGGACTTTCCGTGACATTTCTGAAGATCTGAAGACTGACTTGGTTTCTTCAGTAGACTGACTTGGTTTCTAAACCGCAGTGATTTCTCTAGGAAATTCAACCTTGACTGTGAGTTTAGCTCAGCTGTGGCCTCCTATCCTTTCAGCTGTGCCTGGCAAACAGAGCCCAGGAAAAGAAGCAGAAGCCTCCTAGCCTTCCATACAGAATGCCCGGACAAGAGAGGACTTGCTGTGCTTTGCATTTTAAAGCACAGCTTTGGAGCTCAGAAATGTGGTTTACTCACTTAACTGTTGCTAAGATGGCTTGAAAAGTTTCAGTTTATAAACTGGTACCATGGCTTGAAATTTTCCCACTTTGGTTATGTATATTATAATATGTATTTATAAAGTTTTTTAAAGAGTCCTAAACTACCTGCTGTATACAGTGTAGTTTTCTCCTGTTTTAAGAAATCTCTCCTTAAACTTTTCTGTGACAGTCACTTTTCCATGAAGAGGGCTTTCACTTTTGAGAATGTAGTTGCTTGAGCGGGAAAAATGAGTCTTCTCCCTTCTTGCACAGTGTATGGTCCTCTCTGTGAGGAAGAGCAAATCTTCAGTGTAAGGGCAGCTGGCTTATTTGAAGTTCAGTTAGTTGTATGTTACAACCATAGGAGACCACAGAAAGACCGAAGCTCTTCCTCCCCTTCTCCCTCCATCCGCAACGGCTCTAATGCCAAATTTTTAAAACTCGGCTGACCACATTGAAATTAAATACCTATTAAGCTGCTATTAACGGTAACAGTATGATAGAATTCATGTTGTAATGTTTTTCTTTGCAAATGTTTTAAGAAAAAAATCTCAGGGGCAGCAGTGCTCTGATTCATTAAAAGTATCCCTGTTTCACTATTTGGAATTTGACTAATTAGTTTTATTAGCAGTAAAATTTTATATCTGTATAGTATTTTCCCATCACTTGGCACAGTGCCTTGCACATAGCCTCTAAATGGATGCTTGTTGAATTAAATTATGACTTTAAAAATATCTCAGATATCACAATAACCAGCATAAGTGCTCTACATTTGACAAAGTCTTTTTGCACATGTTATTTCACAAGCACTTCACATCAGCTTTCATATAGCTTTACATTATTTTGCAACAGTTTCACACAGATGGAGAAGGTAAGGTTCAGAAAAGTGACCAACTCAAAAATCATGAAGTTTAGTAAAATTTGACCTCAGATCTTTCTGACTCCACAGTCTGCCAACTCTGCTATGTTGTAGTGTTTCTTTTAATATCTTACACAATTTTTCCAGTGCTGTGAGGTAGAACAGGTGTCCTGTTCTATCGCATAGACTTGTCCTAGGGTTAATGACAGGTCTGGGACTAGACCCCAGCTCTTAGCTTTGTGCCCTTTCCACTGTGTAAAACAATCTTCAGGCTCTTTCTCTGCCCCCAAAGGAGTATGGAGGAGAAAGAGTTCTTAAGTAACAAAGATTTCATTTTTGGAAAACATTTAAAAGTAGAAATCATATTTTTCTAAAACATCTTCTCATTAAGAAGCATAGTTAATGATAATTACTTTAAATTTATTCTGATATTACTTCAGAAAAATTCCATCTAGGAAAGAGGCTACCATGAGGTCTCTGTCTGTAGAGCAGACTGTACAGATCTCCTGTATTTCCTGCGAATCCTTCAACAATTACAATCTGGTGTTCCACCAAGTGTTATATTTGGCACTAAGTGGCACTAAGTAACTCATTCTTTTCTTTAATCACTCGTTCAGTCATTCATTCAGTAAAACATTGGTTGAGAGTTTGCCAGACTCTAGGTTCTATGCCAGGCACTGTACAGGGTGCTGTAGGGGATAACTCATAAGAAGGCCTTCTCTCACCTTAAATCTTAGCCAGATCATGTGCATTGCTAAAATTAAAAATTTTGCATTAAAAGTATTAAGAAAGAAATCAGGTTTGTTTTTGTTAATGGTATACTGATAAGTTTACAGCTGTGATTAGCACATATTTATGAGAGGCAAGTATTATGCACAGTGAGTTAGTGTGCATATACAGATTATGTTCTTCCAAAGTGCTTTTAGCTCTGTAAAGTGATATTGCAAAAATATAAATTTGAGGGAATAATGTATGGCTCTTGCTGGTCATAATTATTAGTGTGAATACCAGGTCCTTAGAGGGGGACTCTGAGCCCTAAGAGAATAGTTTAGAGCTGCCAAAATTAGCAATGATGTAGTATCACCCTGAAGTATCAGGAGCACAGGTGCACCAGAGTACTCCCCAGTCCTGTCAGGAAACTTGAACTCCCCCAGTACTCCAGCAACAGCCTAAGGACTTGAAGTCCCTGCATCTGGGGGAGGTCTTCCTGCAACCCTCAAAAACAGAGAGAACATGCCCCCTCAGATACAGTGAGGAGGTTTTACAGATCTTCATAAGGCATTGAGATCAAATGATATGAAAAAGTAGGAGTTTCAAGCTCAAGTCTCAAAGATGATTCTCAGGATTTGACCCAGAAAGAAGTTTCCCTAGGAACAGATAATGCATTGATGAAGTAGAAGTAGCTTCAGTAAAAACATAGTACAGAAATCCTATCACACTGTCCTGCATTTTATAGCTTTATTAAAGATTAGTTTGAAGGTCACATTGTCGACTCAATTGTAAACTGAATGGAGGGGATAAGATCTTCCCGCACAGTACGTTCCTCTCTTTTCCGAGAACGAGGCACGGGAGTTTTCAGCATAAACTCCATGTCATGTAAGTCCAGCTTCAGTTCCAAAATTCCTTTCACACTCTCTGTTTCTGGAAGTGATCTCTGCCAGACTGCCTTAGATACCAGTTTTATTTATTCTTAAGTTTGCAAGGATTCTTAACACCCATTTCCATTAGAGGTGATTAGCTGGCAGAGTTTTCCCTTGACTTCTGAGAATGGTGCAAATTGACTCTTGATACCCAAGGAGTGTTATTTAAACAAACTGAGTAGCTTTGGAAATAGCAGTTTATTCCATTAAAGGGCTTGCAGATGAGGTCCTCTGGCTAACCTCGGTCTTAACAAGAACCCATTGTGACCCGTCAGGACTTGCTAGTACCCTTAGTTCCCACTTTGGTTGTATTTAGAGCTTCAGGATGTGTCACTACTGAGCAAGAAATGCTCAGAAATTCAGGCTATGAAGGGTTAGATTAGAGCAAAGTAATTTTAGGTGAGTTATCCAGAGCTTTCAACCTCAAGGTTTATAGGAAAACCCCTGCAGTCTCCTCTAAGGGTCTTCCAAGATCCTTACAAAAGTATTAGACTAGGCATTTCGCAGTAGAACTATAACCTCTGGCAACATACTTCCAAATGCTAGTTCCCGCCAAGAACAAGTATTTCTTTGTTTTTTATGTATTTCTTGTCTCTACCCATTTTGCCATTAAAATATATTCATTTCATTAACTTATTGAGGATCTGCAAAAAATATGAATGCTATGTGAAACCACTGAACAGTTAATTTTTTGGTAGTTCAAAAATTATCAAGAGAATTATAAATCAAGATGTTCTGCCTGCATCCTGGAGTCATAGAAATTCTGTGCCAGATGAGCGTTATCTAATTAGGTGATCCTGTCATTTTCTAGAGAAGGAAACAATCCAAAGGTTAAAGTGTCTTTTCTAACACAGAGCCAGTCAGTAACAATTCAGAGCAGAGTAAGTTCTTTTTTCTCTCAGCCATTGTTCTACTTCTCTTCCCTTTCTCTTGTAGTTGAGTAGCTTTTGGAAAAATGTGTTCCTTATAGCAGTAGTTGCAAGGGATGTTATTAGATGTTACAAGAGAACAAAAGTGTATATGGGGTAGGGGGGTGGGGACTCCGAGGTCAGTTAAAATTGAGGAATGCTGAGTTAGTTTCCTTTCCGTAGGACTTCGAAGAGTTTTTAATGTGCTCTTATATGTTGTGAATTTATAAGGGGACAAAGACTGTGTTTACGAGACTTATTTGACCTTAAACTGCGCCCCATCCTCCTTTTTTCAGAGCAGCTCAAAGGACTCCATGTCCTTTGGGAAACATGGCTCTCAGATAAAAGTTTACAGGTCTTTTAGAAGACGTCCCTAATGGAATTCTGAATGGTACATCCACCATGTAAACTGTAATATATCTCAGTTTAGTGAGATACCAGGAAGAAAACGTATTTGCCATTCAGAGCTATACATCAAGTATAGAGATTCTTTTCTACCTATGGTGTGTAGAATCGGTATTTGTGTTTATGTTTTGAAAGTTTTTCAAAGATCAATTAGTGTGCAAATACAGTGGTGATATGTTGATATTACATTTTAATAATGCTTTTTTGTGTGGCACTTTATAGTTTTCAGAATGCTTTCATAACAACCCTGTGAGACAGGCAGGTGTAAGTATTATCAGATGAGGCACTGGAGGCTCAGAAAGGTTTTTGTGATTTTTCCCTTAAGTTTATACCACAAAGTGATGGAGCCAGAATTCAGTTGCAGAGCTTCTGACTCCAAGTCCAGAATTCTTTACTCTACACCTGGTTTCTTACTTTTTCTTCCAGCTTTATATTTTACTATGAAAGGTATGGAAGCAGATCTTAAACATCATTTTGGCTTCCTATCAAATACTGTTTTTTATGGCAGTGACCCAGAAAGTGTAACTCCAATTGTAGTTATCCCAAAGAAAACCCTTCATTTGTGCTTTGCAGTGCCACTTGTCTAGGTGATTGGAGTGTATTTCAAATACCATTTGATTGTGAAACCAAGATTGGATATATAGTTTTAATTGCTTATGTAACTTCTGGAAAATGTATCATCTTTGCATTCTCAGGCAAAGTAGAGATGGTTTGAAAGTAAATAAAGATTATTCAAATACAACAATACACCTTTATTCTCACAAACTCTGTTTCTTAGCTTTAACTTGCTTTGACAACCGACTGATGTAACATCTTTGTAAATGTAAAATATTTATATTTTGAAATAAAATTACTATGTGTTGAATGAATCAGGTGGTAAACTTAGTCTCATTTCTGTTGAGAAATTTGGTCTTCAGTGAAGTCAAACTTTCACGAATACATCCATCTCTTAGGCCTTATATCTTGCCATTTCTTTGACACCAGTGCCGACACTGAATTTTTATGAAATATGGGCAACTTACATAAGGGAAGATGTACCTGTGGAGTGGGTGCTGAGCACCTTAAAGAGGTGAAAGGGTCCAAGGCTAAGGCTGGAACCCTCAGAGCCCAGGGGAAGGTGACTTTGTGGTAGATAAGGAAGTGATGAGGTGGGTGGCTGGGGAGTGAGACTCAAATGAAAAAGTTGGATAAAAGAACCACATGTTTTGGGGCTTCCCTGGTGGCGCAGTGGTTGCGAGTCCGCCTGCCGATGCAGGGGGCACGGGTTCGTGCCCCGGTCCGGGAGGATCCCACGTCCCGCGGAGCGGCTGGGCCCGTGGGCCATGGCCGCTGAGCCTGCGCTTCCGGAGCCTGCGCTCCGCAACGGGAGAGGCCACAACAGTGAGAGGCCCGTATACCAGAAAAAAAAAAAAAAACCCACATGTTTTGAAGAAAACAAACCTAAGGTATGGCTATCTTCAATAGCAAAGATAATCCACACAGCAGTAGCAGATGGAGCTGAACCCCAAGTGGAGGTAGTTTGAAACACATCTCAACAGTGCTTGGGAAAGAGCTTTCTGACACCTCGAGCTGGTGTGGTATTCAGCTCATCAATCTGACATTGTAGATGGAGAAAATGATCCTGGCAAAGGTGTAAGGGGTGGACTACCCAGCCTCAGATTCAGATTGTTTTCTACTCTTGATAGTTTCTTATTGGCAAATATGCTAGTTCACAAAATACTTCTTCATGCTTCTCAGTCTGTTGCATAAGCCTAGGACCCTTTCACAGGGTGTGTGCTTCTGTCAGCCTCCTCTGGGTTTGCTTCTGGAAACTTTAGGGTCACAGGTGTCCAGTTCTCCCTCCCATCTCCGTCACACAGGGGCTCCTTGATTCTTAGCCTTACCCTTAAGTGAGTTTAGTCAGAGATACACACTAATGATCTTCAGTTACTGAACAGCTGTTGAGAAACTGCTTTGCGCTAGGCACAAGGGGAAAAGTAATTTTGAAAAGTAGTTTTAAAAGTAATAGTGTTGAGCAGAGGTGAAGTTTTTCCATATGTTCTATTTAATTTCCTTTTGAAGAGTAATTCTGAACAGTAGCCTGAAGGTACCCAAATCACTGTTTTCTTGTCAAGTACCCAGATACTCCTTCAACGATTGCATTATCAAAAGTTTCATCTTCAGTCCAGCTGAAATTGTGAGAAAGATACTGTTAGGAAAAGAGCAGGGTGGAAGGGGGAAATGGGACATTCCCGAGAAGCTCCAGAAAGACTATAACCTGTAGAATTCCCGTCTTATGGCAAAAGCCCTTCCCTACAGGCTTGACTCTGGTCCCGGGCTACCAGTTAGTTTCAATCCCAGCGCAGCTTCCAGTAATCGCGGGGAATTGGGGGTTAGGACGAGTCACTTCTGGGGAGCATGGGAAGCTTCGCTGGGCATGGATGTCTTTGCCCTGGTAAGAGGCCACGTGGCCGTGGGACGCCCTCAGGTATCTTGTTTCTCTGTTCTAGAAGGGGCGAGACGTGTGTGGAACCCACTAAGGAATGATCTGAGAGAGACAGGATGGGGATTGGGGACAGAGGACAGAAGGGGCGGGGCCCGGGTTAGGGGGTGGGGCTGTAGGGCGGACTCCAGACTGGGGCGCGTGGAGGAGGAGGGTGGGCGGGGCCGTGCCGGGGGCGGGGCCTCGGGCGGAG